>NC_060140.1:532289322-532914322 GCF_021461385.2 Schistocerca piceifrons
CGGTTTACATGAAAAAAAAAAAAAACTTTCAGGGTTTCTCTGCAAAATGACATATGGATGATATCTGTACAATGTTTGGTTCCTGTGCAGTAAATAATTGAAAGTGTTCCCAGATTTCATGTACATCCTGTATAATACAACAGATGTCAATTTAGATTCGCAATGCGCAAATAAAATTTCTTAATAGTTACAGAGCAGCTGTGGATCATCAAGCACTGTCTCTTCCTTCAGACGTATGTAGGAACATCGTATAATCTGAACTGTAAACATAGACATTGTACACTAAAATAATAAGTAACTGTTATAAGTGGTACTTGATATTCTGAATATTCGCAATGGGCGGAGTTGATCACTGAGCTGGTCCCAAACATGTTCTATCAGGGACAGATCTGGAGATCTTGCTGGCCATGGGAGTACCTCAACACCCCACAGATGGTTCATAGAGACACATGATGTGTGGATGAACACTGTTCTCAAGTAAAGTGGCACCAAAATACTGTTGCAAGCGAGGTAACATCAGTCCATGCTTTCCAGTCACGGCACTGCTTCAAACGTAGCCGTTTGTGTTTGTTGTGTTAAACGGGAGACTACACATGGCATGTTATTCCCTAATCTAGCTTCCATCCTATGGTGCAGGATGACACAGAACGTTGAACGGAGCCCGTTACTTGTCCTCGAATAGCAGGCGCGATGTGAAGGGGTTGGAGCACAATATGGCAGTCCTGCCTTGTGGTGGTTAGTCGTGGTTGGCCAGAACCTTGACGATGAATATGTCTATCATCACATTCCCATCTGAATGCCCCATAAATGTGGATGTTGTACGATTCGACCAACCGGCCAAATGTAGACCTGCAATGAGGCCATTACAAACTCTGCTATGTGCTCATAACGCTGTCTCATACGAGTAAGTGGGATCTTTTTGTCCTACACAGTGACCACTCAACGTCCCTTATATACCATAACAGGCCAGGTAACAAGTCTAAGACTGTTGATAAAATTTCGAAATATCGGTTTTCCAAAAAACATCGACAGTATTTTTCTTTCGATATATTGTTATCAGAATGGCAATATTTTACATTATGTTCTTTTCATAATTTTCGGTAAGTATTTGAAGTTGATCTCTTGAAATTGTAATAGACCATAATTTTACTTTCGCTGTGTGAAGGAGTCTCACTAATTTTTGAGCTTTCATCAGGTCCAATCTCTCTTTCTGAATATGTGAAGAAAGAGAAAGTACAGGTGGCATAAAAGAAGTAATGCAATTGCGCTGGGGGAGGGGGGTGATGGTGTGAGTGGGATAAAAAGATTTCTCTAACCAGTTGCGTTAAAAAAAAAACTAGTGTGCTATTTCTTCACATCGGTATTCTTCAAAAACATTTTCTAAAAGTGACAACATTGGTCTTTGCAATGGGCGAAGACGTGCGAGGGGAAATGTTGACGTTATCGGCTCTCTGCGCTACCAATAGAAATTGCAATGTTTAGTTTCACCACGCTCAACTGCTAGGTCGCTGGCTTTGACACAAATGAAACAAACAGGGAAGTCGACATGAAGTGTTCCGGACAAATCCGATATGTGTCGAAACCGATCGACCAAGTCATCGGACACCTTTTATTGTGCCACTTACCATTCAGTTACCATTGTTGGCAAAGTGTTTATCACCAAGCGTGAATGTGCATCGTTTTACTTTCAGTTCTTTCTCTAAGGAGGATACGCAGACTGCTAGCTTGGTGATGTACAGAATATCTAATTATCAATCGATACTTACATATGTAGCTCTAAAACTGGCAGCATGTTTACAATATGCAACACGTTTTTAAAGGCCGGTACTTCGACATTTTCCCCGACGATATATCGCTTCATATATCGAGAGTAGATAACGATAATTTTTTTAAATCTCTATATATATGATTTCCGATTTTTTAAAAAAAAAATATCAACAGCCCTAGTAACAACACGAACGACACGCACTGTGGTGGCCGTCAGAGAAAATTGCTGTTCTAATCATCGACATACCCGCCGCAAGTGTGTACATTTATCAAGCTAAATTAACATCTCGACCATGTTTTCTGGGTGCTTCATTATTTTTGTCAGGCAGCTAATTTGAACTTTTTGTGTGCATCACACCTTTGTGGTATGGACCAAGATAGACTATGTGTAACTGCTGCCCTGGTTGTAAGCTTATTATTCATTCATTCATTGATTCACGCTTATGCTATCTACATTTAATCAATAAATACACTGACGGAAAAAAATCGCAACACAAGAAGTTGTAGAGCGAGATAAGCGGAAGTTGATTGGCATGTTTCTACATCCGAAAGATTACGTCTATTGAAATTGGGCGCTAGTCGGATAAGAGTGGCGTTAGGAACTTTGAGATTGGACGTAATGAGTTGACCTTAGCGAAGAATATCTTTAAGACAACGATGATGCCATTATCAACAGCTGAGTTTGAACGTAGTCGCGTAATAGGGCTGCGAGAAGCTGGATGTTCCTCCGGCGATATTTCAGAAAGACTTGGCAGAAATGTAGCTACTGTACGTGATTGCTTGCAGCGGCAGTCACGCGAAGGTACTATAGTAAGAAGACCGAGCTCAAGCCGGCCACGTGCCACTACCGACATGGAAGACTGTCATGTCCAGCGTTTGGCTCTGGCGCGTCGCATTGCGTCGGCAACAGCAATTCGAGCAGCAACTGCCACCATAGTGACACAGTGTATTGTTACAAATCGGTTACCTCCAAGGACAGCTCCGAGCCATGCACCCTGTAGCGTGCATACAATTGACTCCAAACAACCACAGTTTGCGATTTCAGTGGTGTCAAGCGATAGCTCATTGGAGGATGGTGTGCAGGTGTATTTTCTCATGACAGCCGGTTCTGTCTCGTTGCCATTTATGGCCGTGTGTTGGTTATAAGAAGGCCAAGAAAGCACCTGAAAGCAACACGTCTGTGGTCTAAACATATTGGACATACGCCTGGTGTTATGGTCTTCGTACGATTTTGTATGATAGCAGGAGCACTCTCGTGGTTATTCCACGCACCCTGTCTGCAAATTTGTACGTCAGTTTGGCGATTAGACCTATTTTGTTGCCAATCATGAACAGCATTCCAGGGGTTGTTTTCCAGCAGGATAATGCTCGCTCACACGCCACTGTTGTAAGCCAACGTACTCTACAGAGACTCGACATGTTGCCTGGGCCTGCTTGATCACCAGATGTCTCCACTCGAGCACGCATGCAACATCATCGGATGGCAACACCAGCGTCATCCAAAATCAGCATTAACAGTCCCTGTACTGACCGACCAAGTGTAACAGGACTGGAACTCTGTCATTCGGCACATGTAGGACACAATGCTTGCATTCAACATTTTCGCAGTTACACGGTTATTAATGTACCACCATTTCGCATTTGCAATGGCTTATCTCATGCTTATATTAACCTGTGTTCTTTCAACATTAATCGCTTGAATATGTTACCTAGACAAATGTATTACGGTAATTCCATTATTCTACATTACTTTTTGCTTGAAGTTGCGATTTTTTCCGTCTGTGTAGAATGAAAGCTGCTGCTTTGAAAAACCTGCTGCCTCCTCAGTTTTATTATATTATTTAGCTGCTGTTTATCTGCTATTAATGTTTATTTGATTACAATGGTTATTTCAAATAAAACATTTTTTCATCTGTAAACGCTGAGTCCTAATCATAGTACGTTATTACTTGTGACGCAGCTTTAAGACAATCATTTCTGTTTTGAATCACGTTCACACTTTTACTTATAAAATACTTTATTAAAATATACGTATGTTCACTTTACAAAAGACACACGAAGACTATCTATTGCGCCTCATCACTCACGCATATATACACAAACATAGCTGTCACCACAATCGATACTTCTCGAACATACTCGATATAACTTATTCTAGAACGATGTTCTGGAACTTTCTCATATCTGATATAAATGTATTACATAATTCCAACACACCTCCTTACATTTATATCGCGATGTTTAACATATTCCTAATTTTAATGAATTTTTCTTTACATAACGACTTTGTGAATATATCTGCAACATTTTCATTTGAATCTACTTTAACAATATCAATGAGTCCCTGTAAATAATACTCATTCACAAAATGGTAATGCACTTCTATGTATTTTGAATTCTTTGTAAAATTACCAAACTTCGCTATATTTAATGCTCCTGAATTATCTTCATATATGACAATAGGTTTTTCAAATTTAACATTAAAAATGTCTAAAATATCATGTACAAGTTTCACCTCGCTTACAGCTTCAGACAATGCTACATATTCTGCGAAAGTTGAAGCCTTTGTAACACTCGCTTGTTTTCTTGACTTCCAACATACAACATTACCAAATAATCTAATTACATAACCAGAAGTTGACTTTCTATCCACACTATCACCTGCCCAATCTGAATCCACAAAACAATCTAATATCTCAGCACTTTCATTCCTACAATAGTTTAATTTCAAATCTTTAGTTAAATATAAATATTTCTAAATTCTCAAAGCATATTTAAAATGAGTACTACTGTAACAACTTTGGAATCTGCTCAAGTAATTCACACTATAGCTAATATCTGGTCTAGTACCTGAACTTACGTACAAGAGTGCACCTATCAAGTTTCTATATCTAACATCATTACAATCTTCATACGCTGGTTCTAACTTTAAATTTACTTCCATTGGAGTTTTGTACAAGATCGAATCTTCAATTTTATATTTCGCAGCTAACGAATCAATATATTTTTCTTGACTCAAACTCATAACTCTTGTTTCACAATCATAATTAATATCGATGCCAAGATATCTTTTTACCTCACCTAATTCTTTCATATTAAATCGTTTTGACAATAAGTTCTTAATCTTAACAATTTTTTCTTTTCTCACACAGCAAATGAGCAAATCGTCGACAAAAATAATCAAATAAATCAAGACATCTCCATCTCGCAATACATAAAGACAATAATCATATTTACTCCTTTTAAAACCTAAACTTCTTAAAAACTCGTCAAGACAATTGTACCAAGCTCGTGAGCTTTCTCGCAAACCATACAATGCTTTATACAATTTACAGACTCTATCCGTACCATCATCATATCCTCTTGGCTGCTTTACATAAACTTCAGATAAAACTTTACAATTTAGAAACGCAGTCTCTACGTCCATTTGTTCTATAACCAAACCTTCTTGACAACAGTATGACAACAAAATCTTTAATGTTTGCATATTGGTTGCTGGAGAATAAATATCCTCAACGACTTCTTTTTGTTGAAACCCCCTGACAACTAATCTTGCTTTGTAAACACTTTCTGATTTCTTTGTGAAAACCCACTTTACATCAATGGCTTCTTTATCAACTGTTTTATCTACTAATTCCCATGTTTTGTTTTTGTTCAAACAATCAATTTCCTTATTCATCGCTTTTTCCCAATAATTTGATTTGGCGCTGTTAATCGCCTCCTCAAAGCTTTCCGAACTATTTGCACTGCAAAAGTTTACATAAATAAAATTGCTGTAAACATAATCATTTAATATTTTTGGTTTTCTTTCTCTAGATGATCTCCTCAACTCAAGTACTTTCTCTGGTTCATGATTATCAGAAAGCTTTTCATTTTTCTCAATTTCCTTCTGTTTTTCTATTAGCTCAGTTTCATTTTCTATACTTTCGTGTTCAGAATCACTAGAATATTCACTTACTGAATCATAATCTTTAAACCCAGTACATTTAACACCACTTTCAACAATGTCCACATGTCGAGCAACAACTATCTTATTATTTATTAGCACTCTGTAGCCTACTTCACAATAACCCATTAAAACCCCCAAATTGGCTTTCCTATCCCATTTCGACTTCCTCAGTTGCTCAGGTACTCTTACAAAAACTCTACTCCCATACAACTTCAAATGATTAACATTAGGTCTTTTCCCCAGTAATATCTCTGTAGCCTACTTCACAATAACCCATTAAAACCCCCAAATCGGCTTTCCTATCCCATTTCGACTTCCTCAGTTGCTCAGGTACTCTTACAAAAACTCTACTCCCATACAACTTCAAATGATTAACATTAGGTCTTTTCCCCAGTAATATCTCATAAGGAGTTTTCTTTTCAATGGTGTTAGCTAAAGTTCTGTTTTTGAGGTACGCTGCTGCACAAACCACTTCAGGCCAAAATCTAGTGTCTACTCACGCTTCGGCTAGCAGACACCGAGACATGTCCATGATGGATCTGTTATACCTTTCAGCAGTACCATTAAGCTCATGCACATAAGGTGGACAAGCATTCAATACAATTCCTTTTTGTCTCACAAATTCATAGACATTTTCATTTAAATATTCCTTCCCATTGTCACATCTTATCTTTTTAACAGTTTTCCCAGTGAGATTCTCAACTTCATTAATATACTCTACAAAACAATTGTATACTTGATCTTTAGATTTTATGGTGTAAACACGAGCTGCCTTACTGTAATCATCAATGAAAGAAAGAAAATATCTTTCCCCATGCATTCCAGTAGTTGAGTGAGGCCCATTTAGATCTGTGTGAACAATTTCTAAGATTTCTTTTGCTTTGGTTCTGTTATTTTTAAGAGGAACATTATGCATTTTGTTTTCGATACAGATTTTACATTTCATAAATTCTGATTCTAGTTCTGATGGAACCCCATCTAACAATTGATGTTTACATAAAGTATTTAGATAATTGAAATTAACATGTCCCAAAATGTGGTGCCATTTTTCCTTTGTTGTCATATTATTGTCTTTACTCATAACATTAACATTAACTTCTCCTTTATTAATAGTACTACTCATTTTATACAACCGACTCTCTTTCCATGCAATCGCAATCAATCCATTAGCTTTATCAAAAATTTTAGCATTATTCCGTACCGATACAATTTTGTGATTATCAGTAATTTTGGCATAATTGATCAAGTTTTTGTCTATGTCTTTTACAAAGAAAACATCTTGCATATTAATTGGAACCATTTGATCATAGACAGGAAAATTACTAATTGCATTACCAACTTTAGTAGCTTGCAAAATTTTTCCATCAGCAATTTTTACATTTATAGGTTGTTTTAAAGTTATACTCTTAAAAAAATATTCCTCATTATTAATAACATGATCAGTACAGCCACTGTCTAATAACCAATTAATTTGAATTTGATTGTTGTTACTTGACTCTACTGTTCTATTTTGACCTATCATAGAATTAACCTCTGTTATAAAGCTACTCATACCATGATCACTCTGATGGTAACCTTGCTTGCTGTGATGCCAACCGCTGCTAAAACCATGCTGCTCTCCTCGACCACGTTGCCTGCTGCCATAACCTCCACGCTGCATGTTGCCGTAATTTCCACGCTATACATTGCTATAGCCTCTACGCTGCATATTTCCATTACCTCTGTCGCTACTTTGAAAATGTACTCCACGATGCCATGTGCCTCTGTTACTTGTTCTTCCCTGGTTACAATCACGTTTGAAGTGACCTGCTTTACCGTATCGATAACATACTTGCTCCTGATTTCTTGAATTCAATTTTCTTTCTGTGTGAAATGCATTTGATTTTACCTCTTCATTTCCAGTTTTTGCATTCAATAATTGAATCTTACTTTTAACGTATTCAACTGTCTGGTCCTCTTCCTTCAAGACGTCCACTAAGTCCCCAATATAGCTCATTGACTCTGGTAACGTTCGCAGCATATAATTTAGCTTCTCCTTTTCCGTTACTTTAGCGCCTGCAGATTTCAGCTCATTTATAGTTTTTTCAAATGCACTGAAAAATGTCCCCGTATCACTGTAATCACTTAACCTCAATTTGTCCAACTTGTTTCTGCATAATATTTGAAGGGCTGTAGACTCTTTCGAATATAATTCATCAAATTTCTTCATGATCTCGAAAGCACTTTCTCTGTCACTCACGAATTCTAGTTGCTTATTTGTGATTGCACCATAAATATAGTTGATAGCCTTCAAGTCCTCTTCATCCCACGTTTCGTTGTCTGAGCTCACTTTTGCCCTCGTAGTCACTGTATGGCATTTCTTCATTTTTAGGTACATGATTATCCGCTGCTTCCAGTTCCCATAGTCCTCGCCATCAAATACAGGAACAGTTATATCAGCCTGTCGAACTTTCTGAATAACACGCGACGGCCACAATATAATATTTAACTTCTACTTTTCTTTTCAATAACCACGCTCTGCTACCATGTTTTGAATCACGTTCACACTTTTACTTATAAAATACTTTATTAAAATATACGTATGTTCACTTTACAAAAGACACACGAAGACTATCTATTGCGCCTCATCACTCACGCATATATACACAGACATAGCTGTCACCACAATCGATGCTTCTCGAACATACTCGATATAACTTATTCTAGAACGATGTTCTGGAACTTTCTCATATCCGATATAAATGTATTACATAATTCCAACAATTTCTACTTTAATAATCGCTTAAATTACGCTTATAATTTTAAAGTCGTTTCACGAATGTAGGGAACTGCTGCATTGCCAGCCTATTTTACCCTTGCAGATGTACCATGCACTGAAGTGACAGAAGTCGTCGGATACCTCCTAATATCGTGTCAGACCTCCGTTTGCTCAGCGTAGTGTAGGAACTCGACGTGACATGGACTCAACAAGCCCCAGGAACTCCCCTGCAGAAATTTGCGAAAGTGCTACTGTTACAGGATTTTGTGCACGAACTGACCTCTCGATTATATCCAATAAATGTTCGATGGGTTTCATGTCGGGCGATCTGGCAGGCCAAACCATTCACTCGAACTGTCCAGAATATTCTTCATACCAATCGGACACATGTTTGGGAATGGCTGCAAATGGTCTCCAAGTAGCCGAACATTACCATTTCAGTTTGACCAGAGAACCTACTCCATTCCATGTAAACACAGCCCGCACTATTACGGAGCTACCACTAGCTTGTACATTGCCTTGTTGACAACCTGGATCCATGCCTTCGTGCTGTCTGCGCCACACTCGAACCTTGTAATCAGCTCTTACCAACTGAATCGGGACTCATCTGATCAGGTCACGATTTTCCAGTCGTCTCGGATCTAACCTATCTCGTCACGAACCCAGGAGAGGCGCTGCAGGCATTGTCGTGCTATTAGCAAAGGCACTCGCGTCTGTCGTCTGCTGCCATAGCTCATTAACACCAAAAATTCACCACGCTTCCTAATGGATAAGTTCGTCGTACGTCTCACATTGATTTCTGCGGTTATTTCTCACGGTGTTGCTTGTCTGTTAGCACTGACAACTCTACGCAAACGTCGCTGCTCTCGTTTGTTAAGTGAAGGCAATCGGCCACTGCGTTATCTGTTGTGACAGGTAATACCTGAAATTTGGTATTATTGGTACAATCTGGACAATGTGGATCTTTGAATACTGAATTCCCTAACGATTTCTGAAGTGGAATATGCCTCTAGCTCCAACTACTATTCTGTGTTCAAAGTCTATAATTCCCAAAGGCCATAGTCACGTCGGAGACCTTTTCACATGAATCACCTGAATGTATATGTGCACATCGCCATTCCATGTGCCTGTCCGAATGCTTATAAGAGCACTGTGGAAAAACTTGTATTAAATTGGTCATGAACTTTTCGAGATTTTTGGGCATCAGCGTTTACCCTCAATATACAAATTTATATATTATGAAATATATAGTCTATGTCCATCTGAGTGTTCATTAGAGCACCGGGTAAATATTTGATGTAAATCAGTCAAGAACATTTCGAAATTTTTGGTAACAACGATAAACAACGTCTTGTGTTTTATAATACTGTGGCGAAGCAAGCAACAAGTAACTGAAAGTGTGGACTATCTTTGTGTCTATGTGACGTCAGGATTAAGAGCATCTTTGTTTATGTGTCGTCCTTGATTTTCGTTGCTGATTAAAGTAGTAAAGTTGCAATATTTGCGACGTCGGTATTCAACTGCAGATGGTAGTTCCTACAAAGGCAAACGATAAGCTAATCAAGACCGAGATGATTTCGCCTACTAACGTGGACACTACTCCTCCAAGACACTTTCGGGTGTTTCATAATACATTCAGACTATTCTACAGCCGATATTAACATCCGAGCAAGCGCCGGACACTTAAAAGTAGAATGCAACTCGCAGACAGTACGCTACCGAGAGGCCTTTCGCGCCACATAATAAATTCGACGCACTGCCGTACATGTCGCAACAGCTTGATCTTTGGTTCCGACTTCTTGAGCTTTCCTTCGAAGCCTGTAGCGTCTCAGATAATAACATGCAATTTGTCCTCAGTAATGAATACTTTATTATAATCGGATGTGGTGCACAACACGCTTCCTGAGGGACACATCAGGAACAGTGTACTTCGGTGCCCACGCAAACCGAAAGACATCCGCATTCAAGAAGTGCTGCAACGTGAAACTGTTGGTCACAAGGCACCTCCCGCTTTTTGGCGTGACCCGCGATCACTGATTTCCACGGCCGACGTTTCTGACGCCACGCTCAAACGGATCTGGATTGGACAGTTACCTGTAGCGATGAAAGGCGCAATAATTTTCGGTACTTCCTCATCTTTCGGTTCACAATGACTCATCGTGTATCAAGTCTATCATGAGTTATCATTCAATGACGTTCTTAGTTAACGCCAAGCCAAAGAGGGTTTCCACTAAACGGGTAAAACCAGCATACCTGCTTCCGTCAGATGACACCGCGCTACGGTAGCCTCGTCATCGGCCGCGAATGCTCCTAGATCTTTTCCTGCTGACTACGACCCCACACCGCCACTTTCGCCCTGCTGTCACCGTTCGTGGAGTCAGCCGCTGCAGACGTTAACACGTCGACAAGAACTTCCTGTTAACGAGAACCCGCAGTCACCGACGTCGGCTCCGATTCGCACGAGAGCGGGCTGGATTAAGCAGCCTATCCTTTCATTCCAGTAGCTTCGCTCTACAGGCGACGCAAGCAGTTGAACACGTAACTGATAGTGTGGACTATCTTTGTGTCTTTGTAACGGGCGTGTTAACAGCTTCTTTGTTTTTGTGTAGTCCTTGCTTTTGTGAGATCTCTCTGTTCTTGCCCCACGACCCACAGTATTTGAGTTTGGCTGTTGATTAAAGTAACGGATGTAACATTTACGACGTCAGTATTCAATTGTGAATAGTGTTGCCACAGTAGCATAGATTTACTAACTCGTGGAATATGCTGCCTTTCATCACATAATCCTCTAATTTTATATTGCTAATTCAAAAAGGTGGCTTCCACATTCCTACTAACAATATGAAAAGGCCTGCTTTATATATACTGGTTAAATATGCTTGCCATGTAGGAATGAAAGGAATCTACCTTAAATATAGTTGGATAACTATTAAACGTTTGAGATACCGTTCAATAAGTTTCAACTGCGCTGTCAGCTTTAGTTTTTGGGACAAGAGACATTTTCAGACACACTGAATCACTTTACATGAAAAACGGCAATCTTAGAACTTTGCCCCTTCTTGGGTAAATCTCTGCTGGTGCCCGAGTTTCTTTCTGAATCAAAACAACAAAAGACAATTGTGATAAAGGCCTGACAGCATGGCGTCAACTGTCGTGCTCGTAACCATAGGCGTCAAAACCAACACTATGTACGGTAAGTGAGCCAAAATGAGGAACAGTGATCTTTTGCGATTGCTGTTAATTATGCTGCTGTAAGCTGAAAAGTGCACGAAGAGAGAGATCGTTCCCAAACTGTCTCCCTCCCCAATACTTTAAAACTGTACTCCAATCGTAGCTGCAGCGAAATTAGCTTACGTTACCAGCATTTCGGTACGTACAATGCAATGAGTATCGCATGGAAAAGTAAATATACTCACGGCTGATAAAGCGAAATTTACGTAAATGGAGGTCTCACTTTCCAGTCCGGCTCCGGATAGTTGCTGGGCAACGATCTACATTGTATGTTCCCATTGTAGCCATGTCCAGTAGAAAGATCTCTTGAACACGCCGATATTATGCAGGGTTAAGAATATTACTGGTTATTACCATTTCTAATCTGAACTTTTGCAGAAGTTTTCAGTTTCAATCAGTGGGTGGGTTATATCGATGTCTGTAGGAGACCCAGAAATATAAGTGTAAGGTCAAAAAATAACGCCCACTACAAGCGAGAGTATTAAAATCCCACTAGTTAAATGCCGAAGCAATTGCAACAAAGTGCCAGAGTTTGAAGCGCTCCTGAAAAGCAGTGACGGCCACATAATACTTGGTACAGAAAGTGGGTTGAAACCTGAAATTGAGAGCATTGAGATTTTTCGGGAAAATTTAAGTGTATATCCCAAGGACTGGCTAATAGCAAATGGAGGAGGTACATTTGTCGCAGTAGACAAGAAATTCAAATCCATCGAGATGTAAATTAAAGATGCATGCGAGATTGTTTGGGCAAAAGTCAGTATCAGGGGCGGGCGTAAAATGGCAGTTGGATCCTTCCTTCTGTCGGCCACCAGACTCACTCCTTATGTCACCGAAAACTTTAGAGAAAATCTCAGTTTGCTTGTACGTAAGTCGCCCAGTCATACTGTAATTATCAGTGGAGACTTAAATAATCCAACAATCACTCGGAAAAATTACAGTTTTGTTAGAGGCGGGTATAACAAGAAATCTCGTGAAACATTCCTAAATGCCACCTATAAAAACTGCGTAGAAGAGATTGTTCGAAACCCCACTCGTGATGGAAATATACTAGATCTAATGGCAACAAACGGATCTAATCTCTTTGAGGACGCCCACATCGAAACTGGTACCAGTGATCATGACGCGATTGTGGCAAAAATGATTACCAAAGTACTTAAAGACAACTAAAACAAGCAGAAAGATATAGATTTTCAATAAACTAAATAAAAAAGCAGCAGTGTCATATCTCAGTGAGGAACTTGAAACTTTCAAAGCAGGACAGTAGCATCTAGAGGAACTATGGTCAAGCTGAAAAGAATAGTTGACCATGCACTGGATAAATATGTATCCAGCAAACAGTTCATAATAGGAGGGACTCTCCAAGCTATGCAGTCATTGTAAAGAAACTTCTAAAGAAACGAAGATTACTGTATAATATGTGTAAAACAAGGCACAGGGCTATAGATGGAAGTAAGCCGAATGAAATGTGTTTGGCCGTCAGGAGAGCAATATGTAAAGCCTTCAATGACTACCGTAGCAGAATATTGTCAAATGGTCTTTCACAAACCAAGGAAATTCTGGTAGTACGTAAAGACAGTGGTGACACCACAGTTAGGGTCCACACCCCAGCGAATGAACAGAACAGAAATTGAGAGTAGCAAAGCAAAGTCTGAAACGCTTAAATCCGTTCCCTAAAGCTCCTTTACACACAGATAAACACAGGAGAATCTCCCCAATTAAACCCTCGTACCACTGAAAAGATGAGTGCAGTAGTGTTAGTGTTAAGTCGTGTTGAGAAACGGCTGAAATCATTAAAATTGAACAAAGCTTCAGGACCAGATGGAATCCCTATCAGATTCTATACCGAATTTGTGACAGTTATCCCTTCTTCTAACAATAATCTGTCGTAGATCAAGTTTGCAACAAGGGTAGTAAAACTCATCCACAAACTACTGTCCAATAACCTTGACATTGATTCGTTGTAGAACATATTCTAAGCTTAAACATGATGAGGTATCTCGAACACAATGGCGTTCTCCATGCCAGTCAGCATGGATTCCGGAAATATCGATCATTTGAAACCCAATTCGCACTTTTCTCACATTTCACATTGAAAGCTTTGGATCAAGACAGTGAGGCAGGTGCAGTATTTCTTGATTTCCGAAAAACATTTGGCTCAGTACCACTCCTATGCTTATTGTCAAAAGTACGATCATAAGGGGTATCAAATGAAATTTGTGACTGGACTGAGGATGTTTTGGTAGAGGATGCACCATGTTGTCTTGGATGGAGAGTCATTGTCAGATGTAGAAGTAACTTTGGGTGTGTCCCAGGGAATTGTGTTGGTACGGTTGCTGTTCATGTTGTAAATTAATGACCTAGTGGACAATATTAATAGTAACCGCAGATGACGCAGTTAATTACAGTGAAGCACAATTTAAAACAATATGCTTAAATACTCAGTCAGATTTTGATAAGGTTCAAAGTGGTGCAAGGATTGTCAACTCGCTTTAAATGATCAGAAATGTAAAATTGTGCACTTCACAGAACCAAAAACCGAAGGATCCTATAACATCAGTTAACATCAATGGGCCATAGTAGCAATTGGGCAACTCCCACACTTTGTAGGGATATGAAATGGAATGATCACAGTCATTCATAAAACAAGTGGCAGACTTTGGCCTATGTAAAATACTGCGAAAAGGCAATCTACCCATTCTGGAATATTGCTCAAGTATGTGGGACCTGTACCATATAGGAATAACTGGGGATATTGAGCATATACAGAAAACGACAGCGTGAATGATCACGATTTTGTCTGACCCATAGGAGAGTAACACATAAATGCTGAAGAAACTGAACTGGTCGACTCTTGACGATAGACGCAAGCTAGCCTGAAAGCCTACTTACAAAGATTTAAAACTATGATTCTAGCAGTATATTACAACCTCATTCTTATCACACAGGTAGGAATCGTGAGGACACGATTAGATTAAACCCAACACATTTAAACAGTAAGTTTTTCCTCACTCAATACGTAAATGGAACAGGAAGAAACCCTAACAACTGGTTCAATAGGACATACACTCTGCCGTGCACTTTACAGTGGTTTGAAGAGTATGGATGTAGATGTAGAGTCAAAACCAGTCTCGCGATTTCAGCTTGACCAGGAAGAGGCAGTAAACGATGTGCAGAAGCAAACACGTTTGTACATACATGCATACATTAATACTTATTTCATAGATCTTGAATACAACATTTTGTAAAGATGTGGAACATGCCACTTTAACAAAGTTTTCTTTACACGCAATATATATATATATATATATATATATATATATATATATATATATATATTACGGTTGCTATTTCTTATCTAAAAATTCATCTATTGAGTAGAAGGAGTTGTCATTCAGAAATTCTTTTAATTTGTTTCTAAATGTTAGTTGGCTATCTGTCATACTTGTAATGCTAATTGGCAAATGACCAAAGATTTTTGTGGCAGCATAATTCACCCCTTTCTGTGCCAAAGTCAAATTTAACGCAGACTAGTGAAGATCATCGTTTCTTCCAGTGTTGTAGCTATGCACTTCGTTGATATTTTAGAATTGGGATGGGTTATTAATAAAATATTTCATAAGTGAATATTTGAATTGCGAAGGTACTGTGAATATCCCGAGTTCCTTAAATAAATGTCTGCAATGTGATCGTGGGTGGGCTTCAGCTATTATTCTGATTACACGCTTTTGTGCAATGAATACTTTTTCTCTTAATGATGAAGTACCTCAAAATATGATCCATATGAAAGCAGTGAATGAAACTAGGCGTAGTAGCCTAAATTCAATGATATGTTTATCATCAAAATTTGATCTAACCCTAATAGCATAAGTAGTTGAACCTAACTGTTTCAGCAGATCATCGATGTGTTTCTTCCAATTCAATTTCTCATTAGTGCACACACTCAGAAATTTTGAATATTCTTCCTTAGAAACAGACTTCTATTCATAGTTTATATTTATCAATGGTGTTATGCCATTTACTGTACAGGATAGTATATACTGTGTTTTCCCGAAATTTAGTGAGAGTCCATTTGCAGAGAACCACTTAATAATTTCCCCCCAACAGGAGGCCCTAGCCACACGACATTTCATTTTTCATTTTCTAAAAGACCTTATTTACAATTTCCTCGGCTGATTCTTGTTTGTTGGGCATGACTACTGTACTTGTATCATCAGCAAAAAGAACTAGCTTTGCATCTTCATGAATATAAAGTAGCAAGTCATTAATATATATTAAGAACAATAAGGGACCTAAGACTAAACCCTGTGAGACATCATTCTTGATGCCTCCCCAGTTAGAGGACTCTGCTGAATTTTGCAGACTATCTGTACTGTTAATTTCAACCTTCTGCATTTTTCCAGTTAAATACGAATTAAACCATTTGTGCACTGTCCTGCACATACAGTAACAACACTTAAGCTTATCTAGAAGGCCGGCCGTTGTGGCCGAGCGGTTCTAGGCGCTTCAGTCTGGAACAGCGCGACCGCTACGACGGCAGGTTCGAATCCTGCCTAGGGCATGGATGTGTATGATGTTCTTATGTTAGTTAGGATTAAGTGGTTCTAAGTTCTAGGGGACTGATGACCTCAGATGTTAAGTCTCATAGTGCTCAGCACCATTTCTTTATCTAGAAGAATTTCATGATTCACATTATCAAAAGCCTTTGAGAGATCACAAAATATCCCAATGGGTGATGTTCGGTTATTCAGTGCATTTAATATTTGATCAGTGAAAGCATATATAGCCTTTCTGAAAACCAAGTTGACATTTTGTTAGTACTTCATTTTTACAAATATGTGATGCTACTCTTGAATACATTACTTTTTCAAGTATTTTGGATACAGCTGTCAGAAGTGAGATTGTTATGCAATGGTTTGACAATAGCGTATTTCAGTCTGTCTGAAAATTCCATTAATTGGAAATGGTGTGTGTGTTTGTAATAATCACCGTTTTCACAGCTGACGAACATGAGATTCCTGTTTCTATAAGTGCTCTCCGAAATAACGACTTGCCGAACAGTTATCAACCCTTTTCTACATCTCGTGCAGTTTGCTGCTAATGTTAGCAAACGTTCTCAGAGCCTGCATATATTATTTCGCTACAGTGTCCAATTTCACCCATCAGGTTTTAACAACGACGTCGTATCAGTGGCCAGGAGGCTTCTTAGAGGAGAGTATGATACTCGTAAACAAAAGGATGTAGCATACGACAAAATTACAGTCACAATTCAAGCGATTATTTACATAGCCACGAATTACATCAAAACGAATTGAAGATAACGGAAATAAATGAGAACAAAACAAAAGAGAAGTATACACTGAAACGCCAAAGAAACTGGTACAGGCATGCGTATTCAAATACAGAGATGTGTGAACAGGCAAAATACGGCACTGCGGCCTGCAGCGCCTATATAAGCCAATAATTGTCGGTTGTTGCTGCTACAATGGTAGATTATCAAAGTTTAAGTGAGTTTGAACGTGGTCTTATAGTCAGCGCACGAGCGATGGGACACAGCATCTCCGAAGTAGCGAAAAAGTGGCGATTTTCCTGTACGACCATTTCACGAGTGTACCGTGATTATCAGGAATCCGGTAAAACATCAAAGCTCCGATATCGCTGCGGCCGTAAAAAGAACGGGGACAACGGCGACTGAGGGGAATCGTTCAACGTGACAGAAGCGCAACCCTTCCGCAAACTGTTGCAGATTTCAGTGCTGGGCCATCAACAAGTGTCAACGTGTGAACTATTCAACGAAACATCGATATGAGCTTTCGGAGCCGGCGGCCCACTCGTGTATCCTTGATGACTGCGTGGCACAAAGCCTTACGTCTCGCCTGGGCATAGTCAACACCGACATTGAACTGTTGATGACGGAAACATGTTGCCTGTCGGACGAGTATCGTTTCAAATTGTATCAAGCGGATGGACGTGTACGGGTATGGAGACAACCTCATGAATCCATGGACCCTGCATGTCAGCAGGTGACTGTTTAAGCTGGTGGAGACTCTGTAATGTCGTGGGGCGTGTTACCGACTGCAATCATTCCACGGTTCGTTATTTAGACGGTCTTTGCAACAAGTCTGTGCACTACACTGTTATCGAATTTCCACGTTTGATATTCATTGCAACGAAAAAAAGAAAACTGGAACAGTACCTACAATATTTGTTACTTTTTCACAGTTGTTCAGAGATCAATAAGAACTCTCGAACTCCTGCAAAAACCTGAGTTCACAAACCTCCTGTGAACATGTCCAGAATTATGAACCATCGAGTGGCTGCAAGCCAACACTAGACTTGACCTCTTATATACGTCAGTTATAGTTACCGATTCCAACAATCTCGTGGTTCATTATTTAGATCTTTTTCCTGGCAGGTGTGAGCACTGAAATGAAATAGGGTTCCTGCACTTGTAACTGCTCTTTGAACTGCTGCAAAAAAGTAACTAAGATTGGAATCGGGAATTAGAATTAACGTTTGTTTTAGGTAAGTTCTAATGCTTGATTCCAATATTTGTCACTTTCGTGAATTTTCGTTATTTGTGTACTGCCTTTTTAAGATTTCTGTGTCGGTTTTTCCTTATTTCATGCTACTGTTCCATATACTTTATTATTTATTTCATTTTTCCCGTTGTTATGTTGTATTTTAGTATCTTCTCGCCCCAAAAACCCCACTCTCCCACAGTAATCTCGTTGGGCTCAATAATTATTATTATAAATTAACGCTGACTTATAACATCACAACTTCACCACGCTCTATACTGTAACAGAATTTAAAGGTGCTTTTCTGCACATAAATTCCAGTACGACAATAATGTATTTCACACATGTAAGTGTGAACTTATTTTGTTCTTATTTATTTCCGTTATCTTCTGTTCATTTCAATATAATTCGTGGATTAGTAAATAATACCATGAATTGTGACTACATTCCTCTGCTTACGAAAAACTTCTGTTACTTTCAAATATTGCGTCTACATAATGTCCTTGCCTCTGACGCGTTTGTACTAATTAATATCCACACGGCCGTGAATTAGGAATTCTAGACTGTCATCCTGGCAGCAGAGTATGAATTAGTAGTAGAGCTAGGAGAGAACGAGACCATTTTGTTAGTGCATGTTGCCTACATCAGGGGCAGGTATGCACTCAGGGGCAAACCTATTGCTCTCCTTTGATTGAGAGGTACTTAACCTATTGTTCTCCTTTGATTGACAGGTCCTTAGCCTATTGTTCTGTTAAATGGTTTTACAGGTAACTGCACTTAACCTATTGTTCCCCCACCCCCTCCCCCTCTCAGGAAATCCCCGCCCCTCGCTGCTACAGATACACTTTCAAGTCTTAGTAAACCTATTGTTCTGTTAAGTGCTTTTTCATGTCACCACCATTTCCTTTTGATTGACATGTACTTAACCTATTGTCCCCACCCCTGCCCCCTCCCCCCTCCCCCTAACCGCCTCCCCCCTCACTGCTGCAGGTACACTTTGTAATGATCGCGTAGTCGTAGATATTGCTATAATCACACTATTTCACTCCCATTTACAGAGATTGTTAGCACTTGATGTTAGGTTGCCGCCATTAAAATGCATTGTGGTAATCGCTGCTGCTTGCTGAATCGCTGCTGTGTCTCGATGCTGATGCTGGCTCTAAATCTGATTGTCTATGGGTAAAAAGATGAGGTCCCGTGTTTTTTATGTGCTTTTGATGATAAATAACAAGCGAAACCAACAAATATTTAAACTTCAAATATTTATTACTCTGGTGGCCGTCTTAATTCCACTGTCCACCAAAGACAATGACACAACACAAAGTAGTACTTCTTTTACATGTTCTTTGCATTGTTTATCCACCTCGAACAATAACACACAAACACACTTTACCAAAGCGACATTTCGACTGTGCCCTCTATACCCTTCTTGCTGCTTGTATTTATACCCTTGTCAAAGAACTACTAAAACGAGATATAGTTTATAAGTCACATGTACATCTGTTATCATAATTTGTGCAGAAATGTTATTAATTTACATCGAGTGACATAATTTAACATGTTATTAAAATGACAGACAGATTTGTTGACTTGACAGAATAATTCTTTGGAACAAAAAGGCCGTTTTTTAGAAGTTTGTCAATTGACTTCTCTAATTTGCATAAATAAGTAAATAACATGAATTATTAAGAATTACATTGGTTTTCGTCTAAAATAGGAGTGTTTATGTGAATACTGAGTGAAAACGGCCCTAGTGAACAAATAGATTTCATTGGGTGATTTTTATTTAAGGAGATCCAAAATACCTAAGTTGGCCACTATTTTACATCATATTAACTATTTAAGATGAACTTAGTGTTTTTACATGATGACATTTGCTGTATCAGTGATCAAGTGATATTAACTTTTGTGTGGGTCAGTTATTCAGTATAATTTAATGGGTTGACTGTTTATGGAGACATGTTATGCAATCATTGTTAACATACACAATAACTTTTCTATAATCATAAATACTCGTTAAACTGGTTGAATTTGGATGGTATCGCATACCTCGGTAAAGTAAAACCTTTAATAGGTTCCGTTACAACTTTCAGGTCTGTGTTATTGGAATAGGCCCTTCTCTCACTCTTATCGATTTGATTGACTACTTAATTAAATTGATCAATTAATTAACCTCTCTGGTGGGAAAGTGCCACACCCACCTGCCATGCCCCCCTGGCAGGAAGTTCAAATTCCATCAGGACAATGCAACCTCTATTAACCTAAGAAAATGGTGGGAAGATAGGTCACTTGGGCTACCTCCACTAACCTAAGTCATCCAACCGCCACCTCTTCCTGGGGATTGGTGCAAAGTTTGAATTTTGGAGGGAAGATAGGCCAATTCGATTATCTCTACCACCACCTCTTCCTAGGGATTGGCAGGAAATGACTCGACCTTGTGCTGGACATAAGTCTTTATTTTGCATGTACCAATCTTTATTTAAACAACTAGAGGAAGTACCACCATCCAGTGTTTTCGCCACTAGGTGCGGACTCCAACTGACCTAGGACACAATACTGCCACTAGAGGGCACTGTCATCTGTTCCATGACATAATCCAAGATGGTGGTGAAAATGGCGGGAAACAGTGTGGTCGCCATGGGCTCCGGAGTACAACTGACCTAGTACACAGTAGCACCACCTGAGGATGCTGTCATCCCTTCCATGATGTAATACAGGATGGTGGTTTGGTGGAGGGAAGGAAGGGTCTCATAACAGGAAATTCAAGGGTATATTGTTTATTTCTAAGAAAATCAATTTGTGGGGGTTGAATTTCTCTTGCTCATCATTCTTTGCTGTTTGGATACATTTAGGTCTTGTAGTACATGGAACAAACATGAGTATGGCTTGAACATTCATTTAATGTGCAATTTGGGTACTGACAATTCAGCAGTAATGGTAGACATCAACAATGGTGTGTATCAGAATTTGAAAAGAGAAAATCCTCATCTAGTCATAATTCCCTGTGTCTGCCATTCTATGCAGCTGGCGGTATCTTCTGCCGCAACTGAAACTTTGCCACAGAATTCAGAATTTTTGTTGTCAGAAACATATTGTTGGTTTGCCAAGTCTTCATCTCGTAAAATTGCTTATAGAAAGTTATTCAGAGCAATAAATGACTGAGCTAATCAATTTAAAATAGTTCAGAAGTGAAATACACATTGGATGTCTATTTTAGAGGATGTTTCTCGTGCTTTGTCTCAGTGGCTTGAACTAAAAACACACTTTGAGATAGCAGCGCTTCGTGAGAAGCACTATACTGCCCAAGTCCTCCATAATATGTACATTTCTGAAATCTGATTTGAAAGAATTTCATCTAGTATTGTATTAAGTACAGCACAGTTCAGCAGAAACTGGTTTATGTTGTCAGTAAGAAAAACCATTAAGGAGTACAGGTCTTGGGGAATAAGAATTCCAAGAGCCTTAAAAGTATTCTGCACAGTGTGTGGTTATCTGTTTTACACAATAATTTTGCTGCTCTCTTCTGGTGAAAAGAGACTATTTACGATGCATGGCCACATGCTTCATAGAGCAGACTGAAAATATGCCCAAACCCCCCCCCCCCCCCCCCACATACACACAAAAATCCTTTACATGGAAATCAATGTACACTGTATGCAACTTCCTTAGGATCTGCAGTAGGTGACACTGCATGTGTTAAGGTTGCAGTTTTTTCACGTAAAGTGTCAGGAGGAGAGTACATTTCTGATGAAAGCATATTCACAGAATTCTAAAATCAGCAGTTAACACAGAAGAAAATTAAAAGTACTGATAATAATAATAGAAACACTTAATTTTTCACAGGGAAACAGTACTTACAGAACTTATATCATTGTACTGTGGAAATTTATTACTTTATTTAATCAAATTCTTGCTGCAGTGGAAACTCAGTAAGGGGTGGGGGGGGAGGGGGGCAGTTCAGTCTTCTTAAAAATTAAGATGATAGCACAGTTTAAAGGCACAGAAATTTCGAAACTGATATTTTGAATTACACACTGAAACAAATATAAGGTATTAATTTCTGACTTCTCAGCAACAGAGTTATATAGAGAAGGTTTGCGGAATGGGACTCAAATTCAGTAACTTATTTCACACAAGCAAACACAGCTGTAGATGGCCTGACTTCTGCAGCTGTAGGTCCACAACATGTATATGTAATTCTATTTTCAAAACAATCACAAAATCACAGATTATTAAACAAAACTGTTTTTGTGAGGCCTCTTCTAATCAGAGCATGGTGTAGCTTCTTGCTGTAGACTCTCGCTTCATCACATAGCTTGTTTTAGAATACTTGATCAGTGCAGCTTTTTTTAAGGTGATGAATGTGATTGTTAGGGGGGAGAACGTCTGAAATATGTTTATTCAGCTGAAGGAAAACATCATTCCTTATGCAAAGCTGAGGTAACTAATTTTTTAAAAAGGTGTTTCACATTAAAAATGGACATTTGGCTAATACTTTCTGGCCCATTTTGCACAGATAAACATCATCATTGGATATGATAAATAAGCCACCTTTGTTTTTTTCTGTTTGTGATACTGGTACTACAAATTTTACAATATGGTGAAATTTGCCAAATGTGGCACTCCAGTTTTTTTTTATCGGTTCCTAGTCGAGGTATGTAATCATAGTCGTTATTCATGCACAGCAATCAGCACTAGTCAATGTACCAAACTGAATATCTACCAAAAATCTCTTGGAAGCCGCTTCAGACCCCTAGATTGATATTCTGCTCCTCCACGACTGATCACAGCGTTAAAAAAAAAAAAAAAAAAAAAAAAAAAAAACTTCCAGCAGGTCTTGAATGAGTTTATATGCTGATACGAAAGTCCTTAGCGGTGCAGATCTGCTTCTGACAGCGCCATACACAACTAAAGATTAGTGTAGATTGTTAATTATATCAATAAAATCTGTTCTTGTTGAGTGAACCATTTAAGCTCCCTCAGGAGATTCTTTTAACGTAAACTGTCAATTTTTACTTGCTTTACAAACCGTCATCACTAAGTGGCAAAAGTCATCAAATATAAACCCTTATTCAACGTAAAAAACTGGACCTTATAGTTATAAACGGATTTCGTTTCTTATAACAGATGCGAAACATTCCACTTATTGTGCTGAGGAATCGTCAGAAAAGTAATGCTGCCTGCCAAATTGATATTTTGTGTCCCACTCCTGTAGAAACAGTGGACTAAAAAGCCTCACAATGCAACGAAAACCAAGTATTCACTGAAAATCTGTAATTTTGTTGCTTGTAAACAGAACTGTCAATACGTTTCACCTGATCACATGTAAAAACAGTAATAATTGCATTAATTATAGGAATTTCGGAGAAAAGAGATTAATTGCATTACTACTTGTGCAGTAAGGCAAATGGCTTTTTTTGTTAAAATCAGTGCTTGATTTCAGCTGTAAATGAGAAAGACTGTAACTGCAACTCCATTCCACACAGCGTGTAATCAGAGAAACATTCAACTCGGCGTCACAGTTGGTCTGTGCTTGGCGGCTGCCCCGAGTAGCGTGACAGATGTTGGTTTCATTGTACTGACGTCACGCGCTAGACTACGATTACCCTAGTTAACCCATGCCAGTCATTAGATCGATCGGCGCCTGTTACCAAAGATACTTTTCGCTATGTGCATTAACGAGTGGAGAGCATTACCTCTGCAATATTTACAGTTGTATTACGGAAAGTGATCAGTTTCTAGAGAGGTACTACCTCTTGTTATGGTGTTACTCGTCAGCAGATGCTGAAAATGACACAGACTAATACTGTACATGAGAATACTCAAGTGGTTAACGGCGAGTCCGCCGATGTGAACACAACTGCCGAGTTGTGATGCGGCGAGTTGTATTAAATCGCTAGTTGCAACTAACACGTGTACAGAATCTAACATTATGACCTTTAGTTCTACTGCTAAAGTTAATACTACGAATTTTAATTAAGCAGCTGATTCAGATGCAACAATTTGTAGCCCCATTGTCGGAGTAGATAATGTAGCATCATCCCTCGCGTCTGAATCTGTTAAAACAGCTCAAGATACTCTTGAAATGATTTTGCAAAAATTAGAAAGCATGTCTACTGAGATTTCAACACTAAAAAAACAACAAGGAACCATGAATAGTAACCTATCTCAATAAACCATAAACAAGACATTACATATAATGATTTTTCTAGTTTGAAACAACAAGTGGAGCAAGTAAGTGAACAAGTTAACAAACTAAACGAAAAGTTGAATGTAGAAGTGGCTAACCGCGTAACAAAGGTATTTCGATTCGATTTGTATCACAAAAAAGCGTAAATATCAGGTTTGCTGGAAATCCTTAAGGGCTTTCCTGAAAAGGTGAAACATTTGTGCGACAGTTCTGACGTTTTTGCAACCAGCGCAAAATAGTCTGAAGCCCACAGTGAAGCAAATAGTGTCGTGCTTACAAAATGTACCTGCTCAGCCCAAAAGAAAAACAAAGGGATTTCTAAAACAAAAGGATAATCAGATTACTGAAAAATTCGAAGTAGAGCTGAGGTACATGCTGAATAGGGCACTACAGTGCAAGCTGTTAAGAGCGAACTTAATTCCTTGAGGTAAACGCTGACTCAAGATCTGCCCAATTGGCAACAAGAGGTTCAAGATAAAATAATTAGTCAAACTGATCGTGTGGAACAGGAAATACACACTGTAAAAGAGCAAACTGGTGATAATACATCACATCTAGCTCAATCAGATGGAGCCAGTAACCACAGTCATAACCCGATATCTCAAAACAATGCATGCATTGATGACGTACGCTCAGGTAGACAATTGTCACCAAACTATACCAGCAGGAGATTTGTGAAAGGGCCCGCCATTACATCTGTCTTGTTGGACGAAAGTCCTCAAAAATAGACAATTTCAGATGTTCTTACCAGAAATCTTTTAGAAACGTATTGCCTAAAACGTGGTCTGACCTACAAAAGATTCAATTCATCACGACACGAGCTTTGTCCAGGGCGGAGCTGGCCTACGGGATTTGCGACTGCAGAACGTTGTCTCTCGTACGAACAATTCAAAAATGCCTTTTTGGAAAAGTATTGGTCAAAATGCGCTCAAGAAAAATTGAGAAAAAAACTCTAATCCAGAATTGCACAGTCCTAGACAGGGATGCCTAAGAAAGTATTTTGAGAATATTTGAACAAGACTCACTTCTGGAATGAACCTGTATCAGATAAAGATGTGTTACGTATTCTGAAAAGCAAGTGCGCAATGCACATGGTAATATTTCTGGATTTGCAGCCATCATACTCTGCTACAAGATGCTCGTCTTAGAGCAGTTGAGAAGGTAGCAGTGGCAAGATGGTGTAATGCTATGTGAGGTACTGATGACAGATGGTCTGTTCGGCGAGGGTATCGTGAAAATGGCCGCCTAAATTGTGATCCTTCTCTGTGATTGGCTGCTGCGTTCGGAAGTTGCGTGCCAAAATGATAACCTTCTGTTATTGATGTTAGAAAAACGAAACAGCGTATTTACTTGGATTTCATACAAAAGCATCTCTCAATAGCGTGTTATCATTCCATTAATTCATAAGTATTGATAACCAGTAGAATAATAAAACAGCTGTAAAACGAAAAGGCAGACGGAGGACATCGGTGATCTTCAGACTGCGCCTGACTTGGATAGCGGGCGATGTGGTCGGCTGTAAGACCAGAGCTGGTTTGGAGTACATACATGTCTGCCACGGACGGTATCAGTTAAGACTTTATTGGCAAAATCTGGTTTGTACACGTGAGAGCTGGTTCAGCAGCCTCGGAGGACAGACTTGTTCTCTGCCGCGGTCGGTGTCAGTTAAGACTTTATTAGCAATTTCTGGTTATGTGGACATGTAATAGAGAACAATTTGATAGTAATCATGCAAATCACAGAGAATTGTTTTGTTTCTATGAAAGTATGAAGATTGGAGATTTTTTGCGATTCATAAAGTGGAATATAATTCACCTATAAACAAAGTAATTGGAAATTTAATTATTTATAAAATATCAGTTCCTCGCTAAGACTTCATTATAGCCCCAAGATAACATATTCATATATATATATATATATATATATTTCTGCTTCCCATAACATTAGAAGAAAGCAAGTGCATGTCCCTAAACCCAATTTGGACTACAGTGATTTAACAAATGAAGATATAGCCTAAGGGCAAGTAATCACAGATTTAATCACAGGAATGAGAATAGAATGGGTCAGGCAACGATGCCACATCAGATATGGCAACAATCACTGCCGATCGGCTGATGCCTGTGCCATATTTGTTGCCCGCCACCGGCGCCTCAGATTTCTGGTGCTGGCGGGTATTTAAATACTGACTCTTCAATTCAGAAGAGGAGGAGGAGAGACGATAATGGGCATTATACGGGTTATCAAAGTAATGAAGAATGCATCTGGAATAATCACAGTAACCGTAGTCAGTGGTATTCCAGTATTCAAAACACACCACCGCTCAGTACAAAACAATATAATTCGTACAACCAGTGTCATTCCAGTCAGCAGAATATGATACCCTTTAATGCAAACAGCAGCACTTATCCACAATGAAATCCTGAAGTAAAGTTGTTGACACAGGGACGTAATTAAAAACCCACCCCCATGTTGATCACAGAATGGAGTGAGGGTGTTAAATATGTTGTTAGCTCGTATTACCTATTGGCCCACCCGGCTACAGGCAAAATTAATGGTCTGTATCCTCGTCATGACTTGAAGTATTTCCCGTAACTGAATGCATTATTGCAAGAACCTGTAAAATAAGATGAGCACAGGCTTAAGTAATGGGACTGCACTAATTACGGTGAGTATAATTTTCTGCTCAGTTAATAGTGTTAAGAAATTGGGAATTTAAATTACCACGACATACCAAGTTTTAGTTTTTATAGGGGTAATGCTCTGGCTGCAATTACGTCACAATGTATGTATAATTCATATGCAAAAGTTATTTGGGTTGCAACAGAACCTAGGACGTAGAAGACTAGTCCCCCATTCACGTGAAAACATGCAGCACTTGAAGTGTTAGAGGAAACTGCGTAGTATGACCACTGCGACCTTAGTTTAAGTACTGATTAAGGGCTTCGGAGTCAATGGACACGACCCATTTAGTATGTACGAGTAAAAGCAGTTTGATTATACGCCTATTAAGAGGGGGTGAAAAATTACCGGCCATCAGCAAGGTATGAAAGTGTTTTGTATAATATGTATGTGAATGAGTGTATATAAGAACTTCACATGCAACACGGGTAGTCAGCTCAATGCTATCTCCTTAAAATATAATCTACAAAAGATCATATTATACGCCTATCTGCCGTCTGTAGCTAAGATATAAAGTAAATGTGTTAGCCTGTAATTTAAGGATTTCATTTAACCATCGTGTATTTGAATCTGGGTCAATGAGTGCTCTGTCTGCTTGTGGAAGAAGTTTTTGTCGTGTAATTTTAAATGTGGTGAGCAAAATGCGAGAAACATTGTATGATGTGTGGAATATAAGTATATAAATTGACGAATAATTACGCTCAAACGAGCCTAGATCGTGAAGATTTCTAATGAGGGAATGACGGTCATCGAGGTAAATGTCGAAGGAAAATTTTTGTTATGGACGGTGATGAGACAATTTCATTTTCTTGGTTACATGAAAGCCCTATAGTAAATAAAGACTTCTGCGGCCACAAGATGATGGTGTCTTTATCATTTACCTAATTGTCCGCTGTGTCGGAAATCAAGTAAAATTTGTTAACCACCTGGTGACAGATGAACTCATGAATAAAGTTAACTGTACTACCAATAAGGACAGAGCGCAGAACATTACTCATTTTTGGAAAACCCACGTAGCGATAACAAAGAATTTTCTTACATTCTCTTATGAATTACCGTGTCTATAAATGTTTGTATGAGTGTTTATGTATATGTAGTAGCAGTCAGTTTTGTCACGCACAATAGCAATTAGCTATTTCACATAACGTTAAGAAAGAGACGAAAATAATGTCATATAGCAAGCACTCTAGGAGTGATTCGATGCGCGCATTATGTACAAAAAATTGTGTTACCTGTGTTGAAGATCGAGAAATAATGTAAAACAAGTCTCAAACTCGTATAATTTTTCTTTTCCTTTTCCGGAGGAGCTACGCGAATAGTGATTTTATCACGTCTCCGATGCTTTCCTGCACAAGTATGGTGCTATTCATAGCATGACTAAAGCGATAATGACCGATTCGTCAGTAATGCCTAAAGTTATTACGTGATTCTTCTCTTTTAGGAACGAATGACGGGGATACTATCCGTAAAAAAAATTTATTTCCGTAAAATGTTAATGAGGTATGCAGGCAATCTGTAAACGTGCAAATTGTTGTATTGAAATGTTAAGGCATTAGATACGTCATTAACTGTATTCTAATCGGATTTCTCGTGAGTAATGCCTAGAAACATGTAAAACAATGTGTACATAAGTGAAGAAGGAGAGGAATTACAGTAGTAACCATTTTCAAGAAATCAGTACAAAATCGACTTCAAAAGGTAACGGCATCGTTCGTACAGGTGCGGACTACAGTAATGTATAGTTGTGTACCTGTAATACTGTGTAGCGATCTTGAAATGAGTTCTCGTCGTCCACTTGAAATGATATTCCACCCAAGAGACAACTGACTTAGTTAAAGTTTCAGCTGAAAAGTTCATACACAAAACACAAGGAGTGTTTAATGCAGTTGGGGCGCTGCTACCGACTATAGGAACACGGTAGCGTGAGCGGCGAACCGACCCTTGAGACGGTTTAATTCTAATTCTTGGCGGTGCTTTAGATACAGGATCCGCAGTATTGACGTTTAAGTGGATGAAGAAAGATAATTTTGTAATGTAAGAGATGATGCATGAACTCAGGCCACATGTAGCATCTGTTTTGCTATTTTATATTTAGCTGCTATCAAGTGAATGAACTAGTGTCGACAGATACGTACAGCATTTAACAATGTATATGTGCAGTGTGAGACCACTATATTACCAAATGGTACCATGGACCATGGCCTGTATTACACTAACGAGAATCACATACAGATCAATCCATATATCAAAAATAGCCTTTAATGCCTAATATAATTAAAGACCAAACAATAATTCACTATGGGTACGTGTTTTCTTGCATGTGCAATAACTCACATGTGCAATCACTCCCATTGCTATGCATTTTTATATGTAAACCACCATTTCTGGTCGTCGATGCAACTTCCTGGATCCTTACGCAATATGTCTAGGAAGTTCATAATCTGTATATACTAGAAACTTTCGTGGAGGTTCCTGGTTCAGAAGACAGGTCCTTGGTCGTTACATCATTGTGTCTGTGATTCATCTTTCTGATCTCACGCCTACCACGAGCACGACAATCCATTATGAACGAACTACATTTTACCCAAAAAAAGATTCTAAAGTTATTATTGTCAAACTTTTTTCTCTCTCCAGAAAAATAGTTGAAGTAGTTTTTTTGTAACTTTTTATTACGTATAAAGTTATGGTCACCATATGTCCCGATATATCGGGACCGTCACTGTTATGGACCTCCTTGTCCTGACAAGACCCAATTTTGTCCAGGTTTTGCAAAATACTGACACGAGCCTGCCTCAAATTCTGAAGTAACGTCATCTGTTAGCGCAACGTGTAAAGTCAGCCTTAGTTAGTTTTATTTATGTCAACAAACTTATGTTGACAAGGTCGTCTCACAGATGGTGTCGCGTGTTGCGTATTCTGTATCGATGATGCAAGCACCTTCTAGATCTAGCGCCATAATTCGAAATAATACCAAATTTCTCCAGTAGTATGGGGCTGGAATTGTTAAGCAACGCCATGCAGAAGAATCGGCCAGTTCTCTTTTGAATAGCGATCTGATAAAATGATTCTTTTTAAACGTAATACGAACAACGAGTGCAGGATAGTAATGTCTGGATGTGGTTACTGCAGATAAATGTGGCATGAAGTGTACAGCGACATGTACTTCGATGACTAAAGTGTTACTGACGACTGTTTACTGTCTAATGAACTTATTATAGCCTACGAAAATGCCTAAGGATGGAAAGAGAAAGTGTTACTTTTCGGTTGAATACACAAAGGAGTGGTCTTTTGTCAAGAAAGGCTGTACCGTTCAGAAAGAGTTGTGTGAAATTTGTAGCTCTTAAATCTCATTAACCCACGGAGATGAGGCAGATGTGAGGCATCAGATTTCTAAGAAAAATCATACAAATAGAATCGCTTCCGGCCCCGACACAGTCAGCTGCACTGTGCTGGTTCCACGCTACTTATAGGGACGCCGCCAGCAACTGCCGCATGCCTCGCGCATTGCCCAACCATGACCAGCAAGCATGCTTAGGCACTATGTCCCACCACAATCCTTCACGGCGCCTACCATCAGATGCCGCACCACTTGCTCCAGCGGCGTGAAGCCTCTACGTCACTGACTTGTCATCGGGCACTCGCTTCCTCGTCAACACTGGCGCCGATGTCATTATCCCGGCCAAACACATGGGCAGCATGCTTTCTACTGCTAACATTGCTCTGATCGCTGCAAATCACTCTCCTATCGTGGTCCTTGGCTCCATCAAGATTTCGCTTCACCTATCACCAGTTGCCACCTTTCCTTGTCGCTGACGTGGATGAGACTGTGATTGGGTTGGACTTCCTACACCATTATGCACTTTCACCAGACCTGCAGGCCGCCACACTCTGCCACGTGTCTGGTTCTACCATTCTGTGCTCGAACGAGTTCAGCATCACTTCGCTCTCTGCCTCCTTGGCAACGCTTTTCACATGTGCATCTCTGCTCAAGTGCATTACTACACAGCTCTCTGATTTGCTGGACATGTGCCCACAAATCGACGAGCTCTGCACACAGAATGAGGCGTTACACACCAACATTGCCAGTACCTCTGCTGATTTGGCACATGCATGGAGTACAATAGGCAGCCTGTCCACAGAGCTGCTTCTTTCAGAACCGTCATTTGTTTCTGCTGTGTCTTCACATTGCATCGCACCTGTGTCGAGTATCCCTCCCCCTGCTGCCGCTCCCGCACCGTTGCAGGTTAATCTACAGGATGCTCATGTTCTCGCTTTGCGGGATCCCTCGTATTGCATGGCTGCTGCGCCACACCCTCAGTCGTTATCTGCTGCCGACGCACCGCCCACGCCATTCTGGCCTGGCTAGGTCAGCGTCCCCCCTTTCGCCCACCCTGCCTGCCTCGCTTTGGGGGCATCAGCAATCAGCAACAGCCCTTATAGAATGAGTGCGTGTGCATGTCGCCCGCCTTCACCCCCCACCCTGCCTCACAGTCACACGCCACCGTTGTTTGTACACAAAGACCTGACATCGTGCAAATTTGTCATGCTATGAGATGACTCTGTACGGGTGGCCCAGCAACCACAATACTCCAGTCCACACCACATCTAACACCACGGAGTTAATACTTTCGTGATTCTACACAATGGACGACCAAATACGGTTTCAGTGCACCAATTAAAGCCTGTGTGGTCCATCTCAAAGCCACATTCCCACGCCCCGGCCAGCCTGCTGGCGCCTCGTCCACTGACGGTGACGATGCGGCCTCCAATAACTCCCCACCACCTGTGCAGCTGTCTGATGCGGTTTGCAAGGTGCCCATTTCGCGCGCCAACTGCTGGGAGGGGAGGGGGGGGGGGGAGAGGGCTCTGGCGTGAAGCACCATGTCTTTGAACCGATGTTCTCTGACTTTAATTTTAGTTCACTTTGTCTATGTCACGCTTTACGTCATGTTCAACAGCTTCTCTTGTATTTGCTTTGATCAGTGTTAAAATAAATGTTCATTCGACAGCGAAAGTGTGTTATTACAGTTCTACACCACATAATACCCACACAGTCTACATTCAGGACAACAGCTATAGCGATTAAAAATATTGTCACACTACACTACGTGTCTGAATGCAGAAAACAATAGCAATAAATTTCATTTTACAGTATAGTCGCCAACATATCGAACCACAAGGCTAGAGAGATGTTTCCTTATTCAGTACTTTACTGAAACTGATGGAATTCAGTAGAAGCTGTTGGAGTTTGATTTGATGAATAACGAAACATCAGAGACAAATACAAAGTTTTGGCTAGACACTTTAAGACGACTGCAAATTCCATTAAAAAATTCATCGTTTTTTTTTTGTCGAGATGGTACCAACTTCAAAGCGCTTCATTGACGTGGTCAGTGGAATGTGTTTCACTAAATTAAAGAAGAACTGGGAAAACATGTGGAAGAGATTGGATGCCCTGCCTATATTCTCCACAATACTATACAAGTACTGCTGGAGTCTCAACTGTCGACACTGAAATAATCATCATGAAAATATGTAAGTAGTTTTCAATATACACGGTAAAGATAGAGAAGCTGAAAGAGTTCTGCCTATATGATATCACTCATCAGACTCTTCTATCTCACTCAAAAACAAGATGGCTGTCGTTAATGCTCAAAGTAAAGAGAATTCTTCAACTTTTTCAACAATTTTTGGAGACCGAAGACAGGCCACCTAAAATAATTTCCGATAAGTGAAATTAATTTCATGTTTCTGCAGTCAAACTTGGCTGTATTCGAAAAAAATATATAAAAAGCGTGGAGAAGAATAAAGTCTTGATAACTGAAATAAGAATTATGTTAATTAGAACTCAAAGATGTCTGAATTAATTGAAGTCTGTCAATTTTATTGGCATGCAAGTCAAAATGGACGTGGAGAAATTAAAGAACGAGAATCCCAACCAACAATTAAACTGACTTCGAAATCTGAGGAAGAGACAATGCCTTTCTTACCATAGCATTTGGTTACTTAGAGAGACGGGCCCTTTCTTTCAATAATTATCGAGTATTTCATTTGATAACGCTATCAGAAATCTCAGATTGAGTTATGATTGAAAACAGTTTTATATACCTGCCTAAAAATAATGTGAAGATATCAGGTGACAATTATTTTCAGAAAGGTATGAACCTGAAGAAATTTTTAGAAACTAAGTGTAACTCGGAAAAATGGAAGTCTAAGATCTCTGTAGAAGAAAGGTGAATCTACTTTCTTAAGGAAACCGAAAATGCTGAACACAAATGCCAGCTGCTAAGATTATGTGAATATTTGTTTTTTGTTCCCACACACAACACTGTGGTGGAAAGAGTGTTTTCCCTGATTTCGGCCCAACGGATTTATGAAAGGACTCAACTGCTGCTGGAGATTGTAGAATCAACCTTACGGAGCCAGTTAACCTACAAACTGATTTATGTGGACTTTTATAAATACGTAAAAGGGGAAATATCGTGTACAAACTAGTTTTTCTGCAACAAGATCCATGTAATTGTATTAGAAAGCAATTCTATTAAATGCAAAATGCCTTGCTGCAGTGGTAACACCGGTTCCTGTCAGATAATCAAAATTAAGTGCTGTTGGGCTTGGCTAACACTTGGATGCACGACTGCCCAGTTTTCCAAGCGCTGTTGGCAATTGAGGTACACTCACCTTTTGTCAGGCAAATTGAGGAGCTACTTGCTTGAGAAGTAGTGCCTCCAGTCAAGAAAACTGACAATGGCCGAGAGCGCGGTGTGCTGACCCCTCCATATCGAGTGACGGCAAAAGGCTGAAGATGAACTGCTCAGTACCATTGGGCCTCCTGTGACCTATTCAGGTGGAGTTCATATTAAATAAATTTTTTACTCCATTACTACACCCCCATCTCATGGTGTCACAACGAGTTCCCAGCTAGATATGGCAACCTTATGTTAAGTGAACAGACTGAAATCGAGTGAAATGTATGAAGCTTATGTATGAAATACATGTCCTACATAGACACTCACAGCTGCGAAAAGAAGAATAGATTTCAGTGAGTAATCTATAAATAAAATTCCTCGCTTCAATCAAAGGAGACAGTGTAACAAACCATTGAGTTCTTTTCCTGTGTATGTCAAATGACAGTGAAAATGTTACGTATTTTGTATTATAATTGTTATTTAATTCCTGTAATTGAATGACCTTTTTTATAAGCATGGCCAGAGAAGGCACACTTAATATATACTGGTGGAAACAAATTATTTCGCCCTTCTAGAGGTTTCAAGTTCACTCAAGATTTATTGTTGCAACACTGCATACGGAGTACATAAAATGATTACATTTACGGATCATGGCATTACCAGTTCTGAGGTACCAGATACAAATCCATGCTGAAACACACATATTAGTACATGGTATAGCCCTCATGGGCGCCAGTGCAGGTGCTAACTCTGGGATCCAATCAATCATACAGATGATGAATACTGTGCTCGGTTATGTTATGCCATGCCTGCTCCAACTATTTATATAGTTCTGTAAGTATTGTAGGTTGGCAAGTCACAAGGGTCACCTCTCGTCCAATCGTATTCTCATGGGTTAGATTTGGAGACAAGTCCAGATATCATGCTAGCAAGAGAAGTTGCTGCACATCTTGCAAAGCACATTGAGTTTTACAGGCAGTGTGTGGGCGAGCAGGACAAACACATAGCCTTCCTGTTCCAAGAACTATAAAAGAATGGGTCTAACAACATTAACATTCTGCATGCATTGAGCTCTGATTTGCATCCCCTCCCTTAATCAGAGGTGAACGAGCAGCTATAGCTAAAAGCAGAAAATGACTTCATTTAAAGAATTTATGGAGGCTATGGACCTGCATTATAAGAAATTAGTCGGAAACTGTGTTTGCTGAAGTGAATTCTGGACACCTCTGGTGCCTATAGTGCTGCCTGGGATCGCTGGTATCAGAGAGCCTTCTGATTCGCGTATCCTGACCACACTCACCTGATGATGAATGCAAATGACAAACAGTGACAGGTCTGCGAATCTCTGGGCAGATGACGAAATTGGGTGTAGTAGTATGGTAATACATGTTCTGGCCCATTTCGTTTGTGTGGGTTGCATACTTCGAGGGGCAAATTTGTTGTTATGCTAATTATGACCCCTGGGAGTTGATTTATGACCCTGTGGGGCTAATCTATCCTTTTGAGGAATCTCCCAACCCCTCCTTCTCCACCTCCTCCTCCTCCTCCTCCTCCTCCACCCCTTTGGTAATCCCCAACCCTCCCACCCCCCTGTCCCCCCTCAGTGGTACAAGCACAGTTTTGATATCAAATTAACTTAATGGATCAATTATTTACCCCCTCCCCCTCCTGAGAAATCCCCCAGCCCTCCCCTCCCCTCCTCTCCTCTTCCCTCCCTATTTCCCCCCTCCCCACTCAGAAAAAAATTGTCAGGAAAATAGCTTACTCTGTGCAGACCTGTTGGCATGGAAGCTGCAGTATTACCATGTCCAGCAACTACATGTCTTAATTACGTAATAACACTGCTGCTGGTTGGAGGTGTTGACTTCTTGGAAAATTTTCGCATGTGTGCTCACTCTGACTTGTAGAGATCGATTGAGCCAGAGCTCAATGCCACAACCAGAGGACATCACACTCACCACCCCTCTCAGAAAATTATTGGCAGGCTAAATCACTGAACTGGTGGACTGGAAGGATCCCATGACAGGTAATTCGACTATGTAGCAGAGGGTATAAAAATGTATTGTTTATTTATAAAATTCAGTTTGCAAGGGATTGATCTCTCTTTTATTGGGCAGGAAAAACTCATCATCCTCTGCTGTTTTGGAAGAGTCATGTCTTGTAAAACACATCGAAAAGAAATACTTAAATAGATTGCTTCCTTTCCTGTTGCATGAGGAATAGCTTCATGAAAGCAATGTCAGCATACCTCACCACATGTAATTACACTGTAAAAAATGTTCAAATCGCGCCTTCACACTGACTGCAGTGCAGACATGCCAGGAGCCACACCGACCAGGAAATTGCATTTTCACACATCCATGTGCCGCTGGCTTTGCCGTAATCACACCACGCATCACCACTGCTAGCCAGAGCAGGACTGAAAGTCGGCATGCGCACCAACCCCACTCAAGTGGCTACTTCCTGTTGAACAAAACATCAGGTGGTGACAACCTATGACATTTGATACCTATGACAACATCACAGCTCTCTCTCAAGTGGCTACTTCCTGTTTGTGAGTGAACTAATGTGTGCAAACACACACAGACCAAAACGTTCCTCCACCCTCCCCATTCCTGCCAATGATAGTTGGTGTATCCCTTTGTTCTCACGCTACCAGTGCTATTGAAAGCTGCAGCAGATGGTACAAAGGCATTCTGAAAGCGCTAGGTAGCATCTGTGTGCCATCAGAAACAAATTAGCGGGTACCTGGGAAAGCACCAGCCTTTTTGAAAACGCTTGACTCTGGATGTCTTAGATATAGGTCCTCCACTCTATCAAATTGATTGACTAATCAATTAACTTGATACCCTCTGTGTGATACAATTCTTTTTGCATCCTATTAATGGATACTAGGGCTGGTATATGTGGTGGGGAATACCAGGATTAGATCCTGCAACTGCTCGAATTCCAAACTTCTGGATTTTTTCCTTCCATCCTGTTGGCGGATACTGGAAGAGGTATGTCCTTTGCCAGGAAGACCATGACGTTGGAAGTAGCTGAGAATTTAAAATTTCAGCTCAGTTCGTTATGTCTTTAACCAATTTGCAGAATATTGGGTAGGGATTTGACGGGAGTACGCTCACAATACCACCATCAGAAACAATAAAGAGATCAATTGAGAATTTGATGTTGGTATTAGTATTTTTAATCACTATATAGTCCGTCCTAGGTAGCTGAGTGGTTAGCGCAAAGGAATGTCATACCCAACAGCCCAGGTTCGATTCCCAGCTGGATCGGAGATTTTCTCCATATAGGGACTGGGTGTTGTGTTGTCCTTATCATCATCATTTCATCCCCATTGACATGCAAGTCGCCAAAGTGGTGTCAACTCGAGAGACTTGCACCAGGCGATCGGTCTACCCGAATGGAGGTCCTAGCAACATGGCATTTCCATTTATCACTATATAATCCCTAAATCGGTTATCTCAGCTACACCAGGACGAAGAATGAGGAGGAGGAGAAGGAGGAGGTAGGCCCTTAGACTTACAATGGACGTGATGCATTGTCAAGTGGACAAATGGTGATAAACCGTACACCTACTGTAGAGGAAACGTGTCCATTGATGATCACATGTGAGGTGCCTTTTTTTATCTCTGATAATGTATCCTGATAGCCCTCCCAACACATCCATTTGCAGCATCTTCCAATTGGCTGACAATTTTTGGGGCGATTCCCAGCTGCTTATGAAGAGCAACTAACTCATCCTGTGCTTGAGAACAGAATTCACAGTGTGGCTGTGTTGTTACTTGTTGAATGTGTTCTTTTTCATAATAGTAAACCAATAACATGTAGGTAAGACTGGTGATTTGTTCTTTTAATTTCTGAATTTCGTATGCTACAAGGAATAATAGTTCCCTTACAGAACTGAAGTATTAATACACATCAAAATGATTTCTGTTATAATGAGAGGAAAACACGGTATAAAATTTATCGAGTCCCTGGAAAGTCTGATTTTTGTTTTGTTGAGGTAAATTCTCTAACAAAGTTCTGTAATGAACACAAAACTAGCACAAATTTACAACAAATGCAGACAATATGTTCTGCTGTTGAAAGGGGAAACTAAATCTGTAGTGGCTCAGAACATGATAAAAGACACAATCATGAGAAATAAACAACTATTTATTGTGTAATGGTGTAACAGTGTAAACATACATAAAACAATACAAATGTTCAAATGTGTGTGAAATTTTATGGGACTTAATAAAACAATACAGTTTAAGGACATGTAAAAGACTAGTGATGAGCACAGACCTGTTGACATGTACAGACTGTCAGCTGGGGCTGATACACAGTTGTATAAAGAGCATTTATTTGCCAGGAGCCACTGGCTTTTGGCTACAGGCAATTGAAATGCTGGACCATGATCAGCAATGTCTGGTGGAGGCCTGGAGCAGCCAAGCGGTGCACTACTCAAAACTGCATGATGTGCACCATGATAGTCGCAGCAAATGTGTAGTAATGTATGGGTTACTACAAAATTAAACATAATATGACAGTTACATTATGTGCACAACATATAATTATGCCATACCAATCAACTTCCTGAAAACTGCATGTACATCCGAATCTCACACTTTCAAGCATTTTGTAAGAAAACCTTGGTAACAAGCTGAAAAAAAAGTGTACACATTGCACTAATTAAGTAAATACCTACATTGCTAGTAAAGGGATATTAATTTTTCAAACACTGTATTACTGCTAAAATTGGTAAAGCCTCCAAAACTTTTCAGAAATCAAGGAGGAGGATGTTCAGGTATGTGCAGTGAGTAAAGGAAACAATTCTTAATAACAAATAACGGAAATTCCAGGTTGAAATTTCAACAATGTAAGGAAAAGATAGAGTGCTACTTACTGTAAAAGTGACACATAAAGCTGCAGAGAGGCATGGTTAAAATATACTTACACATCAGCTTTTGGCCACAGCCTCTGCCAGGAAAAGAAAGAGAAACACGCACACATTCATTCACACAAGCAAGCGTACCTCATGCACATTGATTTAAATTGCTGCTTAACAACAAAAGCCATCTGCTACCACCAGCTTTTCTGAACTGTGCAGGTGGGAGTTATCCTTACAACACATTCTCCGCTCCTTAAATTATCCTGGCCTCAACCTACAGTAACATAATGTCCCAACAGCCCCAGCCAACAATTTCCATGCCTCTGCCCTACCACTTCCTCCATATTCTTGTCTCCCAAACTCTTTGTGGGCTGCCCTCTGCCAATGCACCCACCCATCTTTCCCTGCTCTTCTCCTTTATCACTCCTTCCGCCCACTCCCCTCCCCACCTCCCTGCCCCACAGTCACCTCCCCTGACGCTTACTCTGCTACCCCTTTCCCTTTCCTGCCCCCTCCAGATTGCTGCTTCCATTCCATGTGACAGTTACATTCTGGTCCAAGCTGCCAGAGATCGTGGTCATGTGTGCAAGATACTCTTCATGCTTACACCACATAAATGTACCTAGTAAGTTACTATGTCTGAAACAGCAGAAGCCTGTTTACAGCAAATTACTGATTGTCTTCCTATTTTACAATGATTATTGTTTCTAACTATACAGTTAAGAGAAGCTTCCAGGTCTTGAATCTAGATAAACAAGTAATTTGTAGGAGGAGAGTCTAATGTGGTCTGAATTTTCTTTTGAACAGGCAGGGATTCTCAATTTCTCACTTTTCGTTTCACAGGTGCTTGTTGAAGACCTTTATACCATATTACACTGAAGCTCAGGTGACAGAGAAGCTGGATGAAAATTATTTTTGTGCCTTGCATTGTGATTGTATAAACCGCAGTTAGCCAAAACTGCATCCTTGTGGAACTCCACACATAATGTCCCTCCATTCTGAATTTCATTTTATTCTCATGATAAAGACTGTCAACATGTCTTTACTTTCAGTTACACCCAAGCAAGAGATATGGATTTAATGCATTATTATTTTAGTTTGTCAAGTAGAATTATACGGTCCACACAATCAAATGATTTGGGGAGGCTGCATGGTACACCAAGAACAGGTTTTTCCTTGTTTATTTTTAACAGAACTCCATTTTTGAGGTTTCATATGGCTTTCTCTGTGGAGAATCCTTTACAAAATAAGATTGTTTTGCTCGTGCTGGATGCTTCTGTTAATTAACTACGCAAGGAACCCCTTATTATAAGCATTCTGTTGCAATCAATGCCATAAATATTGTAACTGAATGAGGGGTCACGAACTAGTTACACTCCTGTGTGATCTTTTCTCTCTCCTGAGTGGTTCAAGACACAACCTTCACCGTAGTGTGGTGAGCATCCTCAGCAATGTGCCTGATGTCAGACTCAATTGTTTAATTAAGATTGTGGTCCAAACTGTTACTTTCACCTCCTACTAGTATTACCTGTTCTTCTTTATGAAGATTTTCCCCCCACAAATCCTAAATCACAAGCAACCTCTCCGAACCTCGTGCTTGGCTTAAAAATACCCGTTTACTGATAATCGTCACTGAAAAAGTTCTTTATCAGTTCTGACCTTCCTTTCTTATGACTACTTATATAGCAATAAGAGCTTCTCAATGTCCTTAACTCTTTTCTTTTTAGCCGTAAATTGCAAGATAACCTTGTACCACCAGATTGTTTCTGAACTTGGATTGTTTGTATGCTTTCAGCCACACTTCAACTGACATGTTGAAAGATGGCAGTGCCTTCCAGGCAGGCCAGTGTTGTGGTAAAACCCATCAGGCACCTCCTCTTTCATTGTGTTTCAATGATTATCATACAATTACATTCGCCTTTTAAACCACTGACTGATCTCACAGTACTTGTATGACTTGAGTAGCAGTAGTAGAATTAAACTCGGCTATAGAGACAGATTTTGAAGCTGGAAGTGACCATTCCATGAGGGGCAGCTTCAAAACTTTCCCCGAGCAGCAAGCGAGTGTGAGGATTCCTTTGTAATCACCGAAGTGGGCCATGGGCATGGCAGGGCAGTCGTTTATGGGCTGCCATTCTGGCATTCAGCCTTGTTCTGCTGTTGGCCAAGCAAGAGGGTGGGAAAACCATGGCTGAATGCTAAATGACACTTCTTTAGAAACTTGTGGTGCCTGGCATCCTGGCGCCAGCCTAGCCACTTTATTATCAAGTGGACATGGTGTGGGAGCCTGGTCTCCGTATCCCATGTGCGGGCCCAGGTAAAGTGGCATCAGGCTGATGTGTTTATTACAAGAACAGCATACCCTGTGAGACGGTACGACAAATTTCTCCAGATGTCATGTTTCTTAGATGCTGCCGCACCCGCCAAAACGGCGCACACTAAATCATTTTATGGACAAGACAGAGCTTGTATTGACTAGGAAGCTTCCCTCATCTTGTGAAATGTGCTGGGAGTTTGACTGCAGGACCTCCAGACATTGTGTGATGTTTTTTCAGAGAACTGAATGTGTACTGCACTGCAGTGATTGGTTGAGGAGATTGGGTCTCCTTGCTAGAAAACATGATTGGCACGGTAACCACTGCTGGGCCATGATAGGTTTATTCGAGAACATTGGAGTGGACAGCTGTTTTTTGGAAGATTGAGAAAAAGGGAGAGGTGGGGTCTCGTTTCTCAATGGTTGTGAAGTGCAGCCACTGGGGCTCTTTCGTTTATATGGAGAGAACAGTTAGTTGTAAAGATGTCCGGACACCCGGGCCAATCTTTATATTTTCGCAGACGTGAGACAATCAGTGGCAGACATGGGATCATCTCTTCGCAGTACAACACTTCAGCAGTGCCTGTATTCAGATGACAGTGTCTCATCTTTCACCAGATATCGGTAACATTGCACAGCTTTAGCAAATTCAGAAGCCTGTCAATTATATTGAGGACAATCTTTTTTTCATGCCAGCCTTTTACTCACAGCAGTCACTCCCAGTGTCCATTTCATGCTTTATTGTATCTTGACACAAGAGACCAATCAGTGGAATGATACAGCAGAGTGTGCTTGTCTAGACTGGCATCCTGTCACTCACAGTAGCCAGTCTCATTTACACATAAATTCCAGTTAGGTTCCCCTAAGTGTATTGCCAACCAGCCTGAGTTCATTTAATGAAATGTTACAGTTGGAGTTTCTGTTTATATGTTTGTTCTCTCTTGACCTTGATATTAGTTAATAAATCTCTTTGTGATACCGTAGGTCCTTGTTATTAATTTTTTCAATGACACCCATTCTCATTCCGTACTACGTAATTTATTTTGTTGTGAGTTTGAAGTTATTAAATTAATTTTATGTGTAGTTAGCCAATTCAGGGATGATCCACACAGGGGCCAATGTTTAATGTCAGATTTCTGTGCGCTATCGAAGAATGTGGTACCTCATGGGTATGGTGGTTATGACTTTATAGTCATTTGGCAAATGGAGAAAAACCATAGGTTAGGTTGCATTGTTTGTGTATGAAGTTGTATGTGCACACAACGTTCTTTGAAACTGGTTAAAAAGAACTGAGTTAAGCTTAAAGTTGTATCTGATTTTTTGATGCCCCATTTTGTAAAGGTTCTTTGTGTCCTTAATTATCTTATACTAACATATTCCAGTCTTTTGGTCTCAGCTTTGACCTGCTTGTTTCTTGGTCACTTTGAAATTTCAGTTTGACTTCTGTAATTGTGTGTTACTTCTTACTATTCATTGTATTGTCCGCCTGCTTAGCTAAGTCATAACGTGCATGCCTCCCATGCAGTTGGCCCGGGTTCGATTCACAGTCAGATTGGAGATTTTCTCCACTCATGGACTGAGTGTTGTGTTGTCCTCATCACCAGCATGTGAGTCACCCCGTGTGATGTTGACTGAAATAAGACTTGCACTCAGCGGCCGAAATTCCCCAGATGGGGCCTCCTAGCCAACAATGCCACAGGCTTATTTCATTTCATTCATTGTATTTCTCATAACATAATGTTGTGAGATTGCTTTCTTTTCTTTTACCCCTGTACTTTTCTTTGTCACCTCCACTTCATGTCTTCCCTGTATCCAAATGGCGGATCTGGCAGTCATAAAAATATATGATGAGAACATGTTTTTTTTCCCACTTGTGTGTACTGTTAACTTTTTCCATTACTTGTGTGTGCTGGGAAAATGTTCATTCCTCTTCTGTATTATGTATTGTTGCTATATTACACTTATGAAAACTGCATAGCCAAAATAAAACACAAAATTTGAGGAAGAGGAGGAGATTAGTGTTTAATGTCCTATTGACAATGAGGTCATGAGAGACTGCGCACAAGCTCAGGTTAGGGAGGGATGGAGAAGGAAATTGGCCATGCCTTTTCAAAGGAACCATCCCAGCATTTCCCTTAAGTGATTTAGGGAAATCATGGGAAACCTAAATCAAGATTGCTGGATGTGGGTTTGAAATATCGCCTTTCAAATGCAAGTCCAGTGTGCTAACCACTGCACTAACCTGCTCAGTCAAAATTTCAGGAGGGTAACCATCCACCTGTAGATGCATGAGGGATAGTGCACCTACATCTACATGATTACATTACAAATCACAATTTAAGTGGTGGACTGTTCAAGCTATTTCTTTACTGTTCGTCTCTCGAACAGCATGTTGGGAAAAAGAATGCTTAAATCTTTGTGTGTGAACTCTGATTTCTCAAATTGTATTATGATGATCATTTCTCCCTATGTGAGTGACCATCAACAAAATATTTTCACACTCTGAACAGGAAGTCAATTTTGAAATTTCATGAGAAGATGTTGCCAAAATGAAAAACACCTTCGTTTAATGATTGCCATCCAAATTTGCATATTATATTCTTTGCAATTTCCCTCCTATATTGTGATAATACAAAATAAGCTGCCCTTGTTTGAACTTTTTTGATGTTCTCCATCAATTCTATCTGATGTGGATCCCACACCACACAGCTGTACTCCAGAAGAGGGCAGACAAGCATGGTAGATCTATTATATTTTCTAAGTGTTCTACCAATGGATCACAGTCTTTGGTTTGCTTTGCCCACAACATTATCTAATGTGGTCATTCAAATTTAAGTTATTCATAATTGTGGTCCTTAAGTACTTAACTGAATGAAAAGCTTTTAAATTTGTGTGATTTATTGTGTAACCAAAATGCAGCAGGTTCAGTTTTTTATTTATTTATTCTTTCCCCATGGACTCCAGCTGAAAACCCAGCTGAGAGTATTGGGTGTGTCATACAATAGGCTATCAACATCTAACTTGATTTCATTATATATACATGAAACAAATAATTAAACAGAAGTAGTCCATAAGCATACAAAGGTATTATATGTTTCACTTTATATATACACACAAATCCAAACAACATACAGAAATGATAATTTTTAAAGGTACATTTCAGTAATGATATAACATATTTAAACACCATCTTATTATTCACTCAAACTGTATATACATTTCTCTGTGAGATATAGTTTCAAATGATTTTTAAAACATTTTAGGTCTGTTTCTTTTTTAATGATTTTGGGGTGTTTATTAAAAAACCTTTTCCCTGCTTCTTCAGGGTCAGTCATAGACAGTTTTAGATTTCTGTTTATCATGTAGTAATTTTCATTTCCTCTTGTACCGTGTTTGTGTACATCTTTATTTAGGAGGTGTTTACCGCTTGACTTCACCGCCATTATGCTTTGGTATATGTACAGTGAATATACTGTCATAATATTATAGTGTACAAAAGCTTGCCTACAGGTCTGTCTTGGTGGTATTTTTGCAATGCATCTCACTGCCCTTTTCTGAATTGTGAATATTCTTTTTAAGTAGCCAGCTCGTGCACTTCCCCATATATGAACTGAATAAGACAAATGTGGGAAGACAAGTACATAATACATTGATCTGAGGACTGTATCATCCACAGTCTTAGCTGTTTTATGCATGATGAAGATCTGTTTGTTTATCTTTTTGCACAGTGCATCTATGTGCTCCCCCCATGCCAAATGTTTGTCTATTATAGTTCCTAGAAAATTTGTGCTGGTTACTTCTTTAATATTCTTCCCATTTATATTAACATTTATATTATAATTTTCACTATGCTTGGTCTGAAATACTGCATTCATTGTTTTAGACTGATTAATAAACAGGTTTTTTGTGTTAAATATTTATTTGCATTTTCGATATTCAGGAGTGCTTCCTTCTCAAGCTCCTCCATTGTGTCAGCTGTGCATATGAGTGTTGTGTCATCAGCATACATTGTAAGTTTCTGATTTATATAGCTAGGGAAGTCATTTATGTAGAGTATAAATAGTATTGGCCCAAGCACAGACCCTTGCGGCACACCGTGTTTAACTGTTTGCAGTTTTATCTGTAGTTTGTTATATTTCTCCCACTAGTATGTCTGACTTCTGTGCATTGTTTCCTATTTGTAATGTATGATTTAAGTATGTCATAGCATTTTCCTCTAATTCCATACTGATATAATTTCATTATTAATTTTGAGTGGTTCACACAATCAAATGCCTTGGATAGGTTCATAAAAATCCCACAAGTCTTTTGCTGCCTGTCAAGTAAATTAAGAATGTGCTCAATTATATCTGTTGATGCTGTTTTTGTTGACTTCCCTTCTCTGAAACCATGTTGTGATGAATGCAGTATACTGTACTTTGTTATAAAACTTACAATTCTATTCTTTATTATCATTTCATAGATTTTAGCAAATGTTGAGATCAATGATATTGGCCTGTAATTTCCTAATTTACTTCTGTTCCCTTTCTTAAATATTGGCTTCACTTTCAGTGAATCTGGGAATATACCTTCTTCTATCGCAGCATTCAGCATGTGTGTCAATGGTTTTAATATACATTCTCTGCATTCCTTTATGAGATGTGATGTGACACCATCCAAGCCAGATGAATGTTTAATTTTAAGTTGTTTTATTAGGTTTGACACTTCTGCATCTGTTGTAGGTATGAAAACCATAGTATGATTTGTATGTGGGGGGGTTTAACAATTTACTTACTGCATTTGTTTTATTTTGTCTTATTAATCTGTCTGCTACAGTAATATAATATTTGTTAAAAGTATTGGCTATTTCTAGAGGGTTTGTGTTGCTTTTCCCACTCATCAGATTAGATTAGATTAGATTAGATTTACTTTCATTCCAATTGATCCGTAGTGAGGAGGTCCTCCAGGATGTGGAACATGTCAGAAAAACAACAATACATGACAAATATTTACAACTAAAACAAATAAGCTAATGTACCATTCCACAGGTCCCAAGTGGAATGATCGTCATTTTTTAATGAACACTAAGAGTCATTTTACAAATACTATTGCACTGAATTTAAAATAAAAAAGTTTTTTATTTATTTATAAGGTAAGAAACATGTAATACAACTACTGTAATACTTATTTACAATGAACACATTACTGCACTGAAATGGTGCAGAAGTTAGATTATACTTACACAAACACAAGCACACACAAGCACACACACACACACACACACACACACACACACACACACACACACACACACACACACACACACACACAAATTTTCAGTGAACACATTACTGCACTGAAATTGTGCAGAAGTTATGTTGTACTTATATACAAATCAGTTGGTTTTCCTAAGAAATTCATCAATGGAGTAGAAGGAGTTGGCCACCAATAAATCCTTTAGGCTTCTCTTAAACTGAATTTCATTGGTTGTTAAGCTTTTTATGGCTGCTGGCAAGTTATTGAAAATGTGTGTTCCTGAATAATGCACACCTTTTTGTACAAGACTAAGTGACTTTAAATCCTTGTGAAGATTATTCTTATTTCTAGTATTGATTCCATGAATTGAGCTGTTGGTTTGAAAAAGTGATATATTTTTTATGACAAATTTCATTAAGGAATAAATATATTGGGAAGCTGTAGTTAGTATCCCTAGTTCCCTAAACAGGCTTCTGCAGGATGTTCTTGAGTTCACACCACATATAATTCTTACTGCACGTTTTTGTGCCCGGAAAACTTTAGCTTGGCTTGATGAATTACCCCAGAAAATAATCCCATATGACATTATGGAATGAAAGTAAGCATAGTATGCCAGCTTTTTCATTTTTATATCCCCTATGTCTGACAAAATTCGCATTGCAAACAGAGATTTGTTAAGACGCTTCAGCAGTTCTGTGGTGTGCTCCTCCCAGTTGAATTTATTATCAAGCTGTAATCCCAAGAATTTAACACCGTCCACTTCTTCTATCTTCTTGTCATCATATGTTAGACATATACTCTTGGGACACCCCTTACAAGTTCTGAACTGCATGTAGTGTGTTTTTTCAAAGTTTAGTGACAAAGAATTGGCCAGGAACCAGTGATTAATGTCCACAAATATTTTATTGGCTGATCTTTCTAAGACTTCACTTGATTTGCTATTTATTGCAATGTTTGTATCATCAGCAAACAAAACAAACTTGGCATCTGGTAATGTTACTGATGAAAGGTCATTGATATACACAAGAAAAAGTAAGGGCCCCAAAATGGAACCTTGTGGGACCCCACATGTAATTAGTTCCCAGTTGGATGATGCCTGATAGCTTGATACATGTCTCTTTCCTAATAACACCCTTTGTTTCCTGCCAGAGATATAAGATTTGAACCATTTTGCAGCATTTCCTGTTACACTATAATATTCTAGTTTACTTAAAAGGATATTGTGATTTACACAGTCAAATGCCTTTGACAGATCACAAAATATACCAGTTGCCTGCAATTTTTTGTCTAATGAATTAAGTACATTTTCACTGTAAGTGTAGATAGCCTTCTCAATATCAGAACCTTTTAGAAATCCAAACTGTGACTTTGACAGTATGTTATTTGAGATAAGATGGTTATAAAGACGACTGTACATTACTTTTTCGAAAATTTTTGAGAATGCTGGCAACAGTGAAATTGGACGGAAATTTGATGCTATTTCTTTATCTCCCTTCTTAAACAGTGGCTTAACTTCAGCATATTTCAGCCATTCGGGAAATATTCCACTGATAAATGACTGGTTACACAGATAGCTTAATATGTTACTTAGCTCAGAATCACATTCTTTAATTAACTTTGTTGATATTTCATCATACCCACTAGATGTTTTTGATTTTAAAGATTTTATCATGGACATTATTTCTGTTGGGGTAGTGAGGGTCAAATTCATATTATGGAAGTTACTTGAAATGTCTGGTCTAAGGTAATCCATAGCAGCATCTACCGAACCTGACAACCCCATCTTTTCAGTAACAGTTATAAAATGTTTGTTAAAAAGTTCTGCAACACTATACACATCTGTCACCAATGCATCATTTACTCTTAATGCTATTTGTTCCTCTTCATGTCTGGTTCTACCGGTCTCCTCCTTCACTATATCCCATATTGTCTTTATTTTGTTATCTGATATGACTATCTTTTCCTTGTAATATATTTGCTTTGACATCCGTATTACAGTCTTTAATATATTGCAGTATTTCTTATAATGTGCTATAGCATCAACATTGGAAATGTTTCGGATTGACAGATACAGTTTTCTTTTTGTTTTACAAGATACCCCTATTCCTCGAGTAATCCATGGCTTCTTTGTAGACATTGCTCTAACCTTGGTAAGTTTTGGGGGAAAGCAGTGTTCAAATAAGGTAAGCACTTTATTAGCAAAAATGTTATATTTTTCATTCATGCCATGAGCACTGTAAACATCAGTCCAGTGAATGTCTCTGAGGAGTGTCCTAAAATAATCAATTTTTGGCTTACTGATTACCCTCTTGAGCTCAGATTTAACAGATTTTATATCCTGTTCAGTATTAACATTTAACAGAAGGAACTGCATGTCATGGTCTGAGAGGCCATTGACTATTGGTTTTGTAACATAATTTTGTTCATTTGACTTTTCTATAAAGATATTATCAATGGCTGTTTGTGAGCAAGTGGTTATCCTAGTGGGGAACTTTACTGTGGGAATTAAGTTGAATGATAGTGTTACTAACTCAAATAGGTTCTTATTGGGAGAGTCTTTAAGGAAATCTACATTGAAATCACCAGCAACCACTATTTCTTTGTTTTTGGTTGTTAAATGGGCCAGTACAGCTTCAAGGTGGTTTACAAACAGATTAAAGTTACCTGCAGGTGCTCGATATACACTTAATATTATGAAAGATTTTTTGTGAAAATCTAATTCTGTTGCACATGCTTCCATATGCTGTTCTAGGCAAAATTTATGAATGTCTATGTTCTTAAATTTATGACAGTTCCTGATGAATGTGGCAACTCCTCCTTTCTCCATTTCTGATCTACAAAAGTGAGATGCTAACCTAAACCCTGTAACACTTAAAAGTTCTATACCAGTGGTCACATGATGTTCAGAGAGGCAGATTATGTCAGCTGGGTTTGAAGACTCTAATTCATCTATGCAGATAGTTAATTCATTAATTTTATTTCTCAGTCCTCGAATATTTTGATGCAATAAAGATAGCTGACATTTCACATTGACTGACTTAAAATTGGGTGGAGTTAAAATATCTGCTGACAGTTGAAAATTCTTAACCAATGGCTGTTTATGTTGATGTAATAAGCTGGAATTATGTTTTTTGATTTCTTTCTCAAACTGAAGGTTTGTCTCAGTTCTAACCTCTCTTAAAATTTGTTTTCTTTCTGTCCTCCCTACCCTAAAAAAGGGTCTTTTCTGAATCCTATAACCACTGGTATTTTACCACTCATGACAGTGCCTCCCCCCTTTCAGTGGGCAGATGTCCTCTGCCCGATTTGTTACTTTTCCTCTCTCTTCATTAATGAAAGACCGTAAACCTTTTGAGTAGTTCTTTCCCTTATCTATGGACATCCTGATGAATGATGCTTTAGTTTCTCTGATAAAACTATAGTACTCTCTTTTTTTTATTTTATACAGTGTGTTGTAGGTCTCAGTATTTTTTTGTTTGCAGAGGTCATAGTATACTCTCAGATTATTTTTGGTATGGATTACTTCTCCAGTCACCCAGCTTTTCTTTTTTTGTTGCCGTTTGACTAACAGGACATGTAACATCATAATAATAATTGAATAAAGAAAGAAACTGGTTCCATTTGGTGTTTGCATCTTTAGCTGCATATACAGTATTGTTTCCCAGTTTTCTGCCTCTAACATCTTTTTTTAGATTTATGTTATGTGGATAGTTCTGTCTTCTCATCTCCCATATCTTCTACATCTACATCTACATTTATACTCTGCAAGCCACCCAATGGTGTGTGGCGGAGGGCACTTTACATGCCACTGTCATTACCTCTCTTTTCTGTTCCAGTCGCGTATGGTTCGCGGGAATAACAACTATCTGAAAGCCTCTGTGCGCGCTCGAATCTCTCTAATTTTACATTCGTGATCTCCTTGGGAGGTATAAGTAGGGGGAAGCAATATATTCGATACCTCATCCAGAAACGCACCCTCTTGAAACCTGGCGAGCAAGCTACACCGCGATGCACAGCGACTCTCTTGCAGAGTCTGCCACTCGAGTTTGCTTAACACCTCCGAAATGCTATCACGGTTACCAAATAACCCTGTGACGAAACTCGCCGCTCTTCTTTGGATCTTCTCTATCTCCTCCGTCAACCCGGTCTGGTATGGATCCAACACTGATGAGCAATACTCAAGTATAGGTCGAACGAGTGTTTTGTAAGCCACCTCCTTTGTTGATGGACTACATTTTCTAAGGACTCTCCCAATGAATCTCAACCTGGTACCCGCCTTACCAACAATTAATTTTATGTGATCATTCCACTTCAAATCGTTCCGCATGCATACTCCCAGATATTTTACAGAAGTAACTGCTACCAGTGTTTGTTCCACTATCATATAATCATACAATAAAGGATCCTTCTTTCTATTTATTTGCAATACATTACATTTATCTATGTTAAGGGTCAGTTGCCACTTCCTGCACCAAGTGCCTATCCGCTGCTGATCTTCCTGCATTTCGCTACAATTTTCTAATGCTGCAACTTCTCTGTATACTACAGCATCATCCGCGAAAACCCGCATGGAACTTCCGACACTATCTACTAGGTCATTTACATATATTGTGAAAAGCAATGGTCCCATAACACTCCCCTGTGGCACGCCTGAGGTTACCTTAACGTCTGTTGACGTCTCTCCATTGATAACAACATGCTGTGTTCTGTTTGCTAAAAACTCTTCAATCCAGCCACACAGCTGGTCTGATATTCCGTAGGCTCTTACTTTGTTTATCAGGCGACAGTGCGGAACTGTATCGAACACCTTCCGGAAGTCAAGGAAAATAGCATCTACCTGGGAGCCTGTATCTAATATTTTCTGGGTCTCATGAACAAATAAAGCGAGTTGGGTCTCACACGATCGCTGTTTCCGGAATCCATGTTGATTCCTACAGAGTAGATTCTGGGTTTCCAAAAACAACATGATACGCGAGCAAAAAACATGTTCTAAAATTCTGCAACAGATTGACGTCAGAGATATAGGCCTATAGTTGTGCACATCTGCTCGACGACCCTTCTTGAAGACTGGGACTACCTGTGCTCTTTTCCAATCATTTGGAGCCTTCTGTTCCTCTAGAAACGTGCGGTACACGGCTGTTAGAAGGGGGCAAGTTCTTTCGCGTACTCTGTGTAGAATCGAATTGGTATCCCGTCAGGTCCAGTGGACTTTCCTCTGTTGAGTGATTCCAGTTTCTTTTCTATTCCTTGGACACTTATTTCGATGTCAGCCATTTTTTCGTTTGTGCGAGGATTTAGAGAAGGAACTGCAGTGCGATCTTCCTCTGTGAAACAGCTTTGGAAAAAGGTGTTTAGTATTTCAGCTTTACGCGTGTCATCCTCTGTTTCAATGCCATCATCATCTCGGAGTGCCTGGATATGCTGTTTCGAGCCACTTACTGATTTAACGTAAGACCAGAACTTCCTAGGATTTTCTGTCAAGTTGGTACATAGAATTTTACTTTCGAGTTCACTGAACGCCCACGCATAGCCCTCCTTACGCTAACTTTGACATCGTTTAGCTTCTGTTTGTCTGGGAAGGTTTGACTGCGTTTAAACTTGGAGTGAAGCTCTCTTTGCTTTCGCAGTAGTTTCCTAACTTTGTTGTTGAACCACGGTGGGTTTTTCCCGTCCCTCACAGTTTTATTCGGCACGTACCTGTCTAAAACGCATACGATTGCCTTGAAGTTTTTCCATAAACACTCAACATTGTCAGTGTCTGAACAGAAATTTTCGTTTTGATCTGTTAGGTAGTCTGAAATCTGCCATCTATTACTCTTACAGATAAACCTTCCTCCCTTTTTTTATATTCCTATTAACTTCCATATTCAGGGATGCTGCAACGTCCTTATGATCACTGATTCCCTGTTCTGCACTTACAGAGTCAAAAAGTTCGGGTCTGTTTGTTATCAGTAGGTCCAAGATGTTATCTCCACGAGTCGGTTCCCTGTTTAATTGCTCGAGGTAATTTTCGGATAGTGCACTCAGTATAATGTCACTCGATGCTCTGTCCCTACCACGCGTCCTAAACATCTGAGTGTCCCAGTCTATGTCTGGTAAATTGAAATCTCCACCTAAGACTATAACATGCTGCACTGAATCACTAGTCCTTATATTTATGTCTATCATGATTGCAAAATGGTCTGCTAATGTGGAGTTTATTACCTGTGTGTCACAATAGCATGTAGGAATATTTGTTATTACATGATCAATTATAGTTTCACTGTGCTTTGTTACTCTGGTTGGTTTATCTATTTTTATTTTTAGATTGTATATGCACAATAAGTCCAGTAGGGTCTTAGCATTGTCTGTATTTTTACTCGTGTCTATGTTTAGATCTCCTGGCTATGTTTAGATCTCCTATAATGATCAAATAAGCATATGTTTTTGAGAGGTGTTGGATTATATCTTCCAGCTGTTCAAAGAAGGTTTTAATTACACCGTTTGGTGATTGATACAAACCTAATAAACAACATAAATTCCCAGCAATTTTAGTTTCCAGTGCTGTAGCTTCAAAGCTCAATTCTATAGTATATTTTGTTATATTTATGGCTTTAGTTAATTTATAGTTAGAAAAAATAGCAACCCCACCACATTTATAGGAAGTTCTGCAAAAACTGGCCACTTTCACGTAATTCTTCAAGTTGTACATTCCTATCTGATTTTCTTTTAGTCCATGTTCTGTAACTACTTGAATGTTTGACCTATATTCCTGTAATATTACCTCTAGTTCCTCCGTTTTATTGTTTATGTACTGAACATTTTGGTGAAGTATTCTAACAGTTGGCTTTAAATCTAATAGTTCCCCTTCCTGTAATATATTAAGGACCTCACTTGTTCCCTTTGCTTCTGGTACTATGCAGTGATTTTTTTCAGTTTGTGTCATTAAACCTGGATCATATCTTTGTCCTGTGTTTATATTCCTCTCACTATTGTCACACTGGTATTTAAGATGGACAGTTTTACTTACATCTTTTTCCATGTTCTCTTTCTGCTTACTCGGTATCATAAAAAATCCTCACTTAGGGTAGTAGGTCTACTAGTTCTCAGGCATCTGTCTTGATTGGAAGCTGCTTCTGCTGTTGATCTCCCAGGCCTCAGGTACCTCTTCTGTGTGGTTGCTGTTACTGGTGGTTCCTGTGCTCTCCGACTTGTTGACTGCCCTTCTTTGTTAGCTGTTGCGGCTAATGACCCTTGTATGTTTGCCTCACAAGCATTTTCATTGCCTTGAGATAGTATTATGGGGTTTGCTGTTCTGGATGCTGTTGCTGATGACGACAGCTCTGCTGATGATTGTGTTGACTCTGCTGCTCTTGGTTTATCTGACACTGCTGCTGAGAATATCAGAGCCTTTGCTGCTGCTATAGGTGTTTGTTGCAGCTCTACTGCAGATAATGATGGTTCCACTGTTACAGACGACTCTTGTTTTGGCGGAATTGGGATTGGAGACACTTCCATTACGGATGACTCATTAATAAATTTAAGTATTTCGGCACTAATAATCTTTTCCCCTTTTACGTTCATGTGGAGACCATGTCTTGTGAAGTGCTCTCTGTGAACATTGTTTACGAAAGTCGTATTCTGGAAACCTCTACATATTTTCTCAAATAGCCTGTTTTCTCTAACAATCTCGATGTTTACACACGAGTTTTCCATCAGATCGTGTCTCCTGGGGATACTAAAAATGTAGAAATGCACTCGAGGCATCCTTTTGATTGTTTCCTTTAGGATTCTCGTTGCACGCCAAGTTTCATTACAGTAAACATCATTTGCGCCTCCTATTATGATGCAACTGTTACCGGTCGTTAATATGTTGTCACTGTTTTTCATAATTTCGCGTAGTGGCGCGCCTGGTTTGATGATGCCTGTTACATTAAGGTCTGGGTGATTTCTTCTCATAATTTCTGTAACTCCTCTCCCATGACTATCTGCAAAAATATATGCCTGTTGCTTGTATCCTTGCTTATGCATAACGTGGTTGTTTACTTTTCTTTCTTTACGAATATTTACCTTGTGTTTTTCTCCGTTTAATCCACTTTTATCTTTTTGTGTGGATAGTTTGTTCAGATTTTTATCCATAGACGCACTATTAACACTTTCTTTTCTTGCGTTTAATTCACTTGTGTCTTTTTGAGTGATCAGTTCGTTTATATTACTAGTTACAGTCGTACTGTTTACACTTTGTACTTTTGGTTGTGCAGACCTACGAATTTTATGGCTAGCATTAATGAGATCTTGTTGCCTTGACGATTCAGACAGTTCCCGTATGGTTAGTACCACATTTTCCATTGTTTTTATATATTTTTTTATAATGTCAAGTTCTTTTTGAAGTTCGTCATGCACGCTGTCTTCTATTCCCGCGTAGCACTTTTCACTCGCGATCTCGCGGTCGTTACACTCTATGTCACATTACACTGTATTTGTGACTCTTCTTGAGCAAAGCAGTGTGAATGGCACCATTTATATTTAAACACGCATATTCTAATTCCATTTAGCACTGTTTCGTCACAAACAATACACTTGATTGAAATTAAGTCCTTAAAAACTGCAGAGCGGTTTAAAGTTACGTGTACACTTGCCGCCATCTTATTGTATTCATCAAAATGAAATGAAATAATCGCGTGGCATTGCCGGCCGGAAGGCCCCATCCGTGGAAGTTCGGCTGCCGAGTGCGAGTCTTTATAACAGTCGACGCCACACTAAGGGACTAGCGGTGCCGGTGATGCAATGACGATGAGGACAACGCAACACCTAGTCTACGAGCAGAGAAAATCTCCAACTCGGCCAGGAATTGAACCCGGACCCGATGCATGGGAGGCAACACGTAACCACTCAACTAAGCAGGCAGGCAGATTTATCACTCATGTGGATAACTTCACATTTTTCACTATTTAGATTCATTTGCCAGGTTGCACACCATACAGATACACTTTCTAAATCGTTTTGCAGTTGATTTTGATCATCTGGCCAGTTTATAAAACAGTAAACGACAGAATAATCTGCAAACAATCTCCTAAATCATTTAACAATACCAGAGAAGGAAAGTTGCTACCCACCATATAACGGAGATGGTGACTCGCGATAGGCACAACAAAAAGATTCACACAATTGTGGCTTTCAGCCATTAAGGTCTTTGTCAGCAGTAAACATACATACACACACGCACACACACACTCATGCAAACACAATTTGAACACACGTCTGCAGTCTCAGGGAACTGAAACTACACTCCTAAATCATTTATGTATATCAGAAACAGAAGAGGGCCTATAACACTTCCTTTGTGGGTGCTAGATGGCTAGATGGTACTTCTGTTTTACATGATGGCTTTCTACATCCACATCTATACTCTGCAAACTAGCACAAGTTGTATGGCAGAGGGTACCTCCCATTGCACCAGTTATTATGGGTTCTTCCTGTTCCATTCACATATGGAGCATGGGAAGAACAATTGTTTGAATGCCTCTGCATGTGCACTATTCTAGTCATATCTTCATGACCCCTATGTGAGCGATACATGGAGGGTTGTTATGTTCCTAGAATAATCATTTTATGTCAGTTCTTGAAACTTCATTAATAGCCTTTCTTAGGATAGTTGACGTCTATCTTCAAGTCTTCCATTTTAGTTCCTTCATTATCTCTGTGACACTCTCCCTAGATTAAACAAATCTGTGACCTTTTGTGCTGGCCTTCTCTGTTTATAATCAGTATCCCCTGTCAGGCCTATCTGGTTTGGGTCTCACACACCTGAGCAGTATTCCAGTACTGGTCACATGAGTGATTTGTAAGCAATCTCCTTTGTAGACTGATTGCACTTCCCCTGTAATCTATCAATAAACCGAAATCTACTACATGCTTTACCCTATGTGATCAATCCATTTCATATCCCTACAAAGTATTACATCCAGGTAATTGAATTAGTTGGCCAATTCCAGCAGTGAGTCATTGCAATTATAGTCATAGGATAATATGGTTTTTCGCTTTTTGAAGTGCAAAATTTTACATTTCTGAACATTTAAAGCAAGTTTCCAATCTCTGCACCACTTTGAAATGTTGTCAAGATGTAACTGAATATTTATGTAACTTCTTTCAGACTGTATTTCATTGTAGATAACTGCATTATCTGAAAAAATCCTGATTTTACTATTAATATTGTCTGCAAAGTCATTAATACACAACATGAATAGCAAGGGTTCCAACACACTTTCCAGGGGCACACCTGAAGTTACTTCTAAATCTGACGGAGATTGTCCATCCAAGATAACATGCTGCATTCTCCCTACCAAAATTGCTCAATCCAGTCACAAATTTCGCTTGATACCCAATATGACTGTACTTTTGACAGTAACCATAGGTGTAATACTGCATGAAATGCTTTTGGGAAATCAAGAAATCTATGTGACTGCCTTGATCCAAAGCTTTCACTGTGTCATGTGACAAAACTGCAAGTTGTTTTTCACATGACTGATGTTTTCGAAATCCATGCAGGTTAGTATTGAGGAGGTCATTCTGTTCAAGATACTTCACTATGTTTGACCTCAAAATATGTTCTAAGATTCTATAACAACTTGATGTCAAGGATATTGGATGGTAGTTTTGTGGATCACTTCCACTACCCTTCTTGTAGACGGGTGTGACCCATGCATTTTCCAGGAACTGGGCATAGTTTTTTTTTTTGTTCCAGTGATCTATGAGAGATTATGGTTAGAAGGGGGGCTAACTCAGTCACAAATTCAGTATAGAATCTGACAGGGGCTCCATTGAGGCCTGGAGCTCTGTTCAGTTCTAACGATTTCAGCTGTTTCTCAACACCACTCACACTAATACTTACTTCACTTATCTTTTCAATGGCACAGGAATTAAACTGGCGCAATTCTCCTGGCATTTCCTTTGTAAAGCAACATTTGAAAATGAAGTTAAACATTTCAGCTTATGCTTTGCTACCCTCAATTTCAGTTCCTGTTTTATTCACTGGGGAGTGGACACTAACTTCAGTGCCACTAACAGCCTTTGCATATGACCAGAATTTCTTTGCATTCTGTGAAAAATCACTTGACAATATTCTACTACAGTAGTCACTTTGTTTTACACCTATTGACACTCTGTCAGTTACTACAGACTGTAACTTTTTTGACAGGAAGTCACAAATCTAGTTCCAAACTGAGACAACACTCCCTAGGCACAATTTTTTTATGATTATATGTTGCTTGTGACGAACTGTCTCAAAAGCTTTCTGAAAATCTGAAAGTAGGGAATCAATTTGATATCTCTGTTGATAGCACTCATTACTTTGTGAGAATAAAGAGCTAGCTGTGTTTAAGGATGATGTTTTCTGAATCTGTTTTTAAGTAAATAATTTTCCATGAAGTAACTCCCAATCTTCAAACACAGCATATGTTCCAAAATCCTTCCTTTATTAGCTGAATTAAGCTGCTTTACAACACTTGAGGACATCTACTTCTAAGTCACTAATGTTGGCAGTTGTTTTTGATTCAGATTGTGGAATATTTACTTCATCTTCTTTGGTGGAGTGATTTCAGAAAACTGTGTTTAGTAACTGTGCTTTAATGGCACTATAACATCACCATCACCGTCACCATTGTTATCGCATAGTGAAGGTATTGACTGGATCTCGTCACTGGTGTACTTTACACATGACCAGAATATCTTTGGGTTTTCTGCCAGATTGAAAGATAGGGTTTTGCTGTGGCAACTATGAAAAGCATCTCACATTGAAGTTGGTGGTAATTTTGAGCTTCTGTTAAACTTCATGAATCTTGGGGGTTTTGTGATCTTTAGAATTTGGCAAGCTTTTTTTGTTTCTTCTGCAATAATGTTTGTCTTATTTTGTGTACCATGAGGGACCAGTACCATCTCTTATTGAAATATTTGGTATGTATCTCTCAATTACTGTCGATACTATTCCTCTGAATTTGAACCACATCTGGTCTATGCTTATATAGTCAGATTGTAATGAATGGAGACTGTCTCTTAGGAAGGCATCAACTGAATTTTTATCTACTTTTTTAAATATGAGTAGATGTATTTTACATTTATTTTTTATCGGTTTGGATGTTAGCAGTATTCATTCTCACTACAACAACCTAGTGGCTACTAACTTCTGTATCTGTCATGATCCTGTTTGCTCAGAATTATTTGTTGCTAAAATGTCAAATACATTTTCGCAACCATTTACACTTAATTTTTCAATGTCAGTAAACTTCACAAACAGCACTTTCAGCAATTCATTTTGCCATCTTACCATCTGATGTTGCATAACCATGATGGACCAACAGAGATTTACAATTCATGTGGACTCCTGCACTAATAGTTCAAAATAATTTTCTGAGAAAGTATTCAGAAGCATTCAGTTAGATTTTGGACAATGCCGTATGCCTACCATTGACATTAAACATGTATTTTTGTGAACACATTGAAGATATATTGAAGTCTTCACCAACTATAACTGTATGTGTGTGGTACCTGTTTGAAATAAGTCTCAAGTTTTCTGTGAACTGTTCAGCAACTAGAATGAGATTTTCACTCTGCAGCAGATTGTGCGCTGATATGAAACTTCCTGGCAGATTAAAACTGTGCGCCAGACTGAGACTCGAACTCAGGACCTACTGCCTTTCGCGGGCAAGTGCTCTACCATCTGAACTACCCAAGCAAGACTCACACCCCATCCTCACAGCTTTACTTCTGCCAGTATCTCGTCTCCTACCTTTCAAACTTTACAGAAGCTCTTCTGCAAACCTTGCAGGACTAGCACTCCTGAGAGAAAGGATATTGCGGAGACATGGCTTAGCCACAGCCTGGGGGATGTTTCCAGAATGAGATTTTCACTCTGCAGGTGAGTGTGCACTGATACGAAACTTCCTGGCAGATTAAAACTGTATACCGAACTGGTTTTCAGCAACTGTTACACTTCGAGTTGGGGGCTCAGTAAAAGGAAGCAGTTATTAAGTTATTCCAGTTGTCAAGTATAATCTATACCAACAGTGACTCACAGGAACTATCTACTTCAGTTTCGCTGCAAGGTATACCACTTTTGACAGCAATAAACCCTCCACCACCAACTGTATTAATCTATCCTTTCTGTACATGGTTAGGTCCTTTGTAAAAAAATTTGGCTGAACTTATTTTTGGCTTTAGCTAGATTTCCGTACCTATAATGATTTGAATTTCAGTTCTTTCTGTTATGCTTGAAGCTGGCACTTTCCAAATACACCTATGACAATTTACAACTACAGCACCAATTGTTGCTGGGTCTACTTTCTGTGTTTGACCTGCACCCTTTTAGACTGATCCCTTTCTGTAGTTTTCCACTAATCTAAAAACCCTCCAGTCCTCTCTACACAGCCCTCACTACCAATGTAGACACATCCTTTTTGTAGTAGAGCCCACATGTATTAAGTGGGCCCTGGGAACCCATCACTCTATGGTGGAAGTTGAGGAATCTGCAACATACATGGTCAAAGAACCACTTGAGACTCCGATTCAGACCCTCCACTTGGCTCTGTACCAAACAACCACCTTCAGTTCTGTTGATGATGCTACAGATTGATGAGGTGTCAACTTCAGTACAGGCAGTACCAGAGGTGGCCACAGTAGTGGACAGATTGAGGGACATGTGTTTCATGCTGGACATCCCTCAGATTCTCACATCCAGCTCCCCACAGTGATGCCCATTCACAACAACCTCAAGCTGTGCGACTGAAGCTAACATTGCCTTCATCTTGCAAGCAAGGCTGGCAGTCTTTATCACTTCAGCTAGCTGTCCAAAACCAGAGAGAATCTCTTCCAATACAAAGTGACATACATTATCAGTACTGACATGAGTCACCATCTGCTGCTGGCTGCACCCTATACTCTTCATGGCAGCCTGAAGCAGCTTTTCCACTTCTGGAATGAATCCTTCCAGTACGCACATAGAGTGTACACTGGTTTCCAGACCCTCATAGGTAGCTGAATCCGTAAGGTGCCACATTATACACCTACATCTTAATAACAACCAGTAATCCCATCCTCTGTGATTGCCCTGACCTTGCAGGCTGGAGGCTTTCTTTGGAGCAAGGCAAGCAGCTGCATTTGTCTCAGGGTCTTTGTCAGCCACATATAGCACTCAAAACCTGTTGATCAGATGACCCCAGGAGGCTCTCTTATCAGCCACCCATAAAGTCTCTCACTGTGTGCCACATCGTGGGACAACCTCTCACTTGACCACAGGTGAGGGGCAACATCAGTACAGGCAGTACCCGAGGTGGCCACAGTAGTGGATCGATTGGGGGACATGTGGGTCATGCAGGACATCCCTCGGATCCCCACATCCAGCCCCCAACAGTGATGCCCATTGGCAACAACCTCATGCTGTATGATTGAAGCCAACACTGCCTGGAGCTGTGAGTGAAGAGTCAACACCTCAGATCGCATCTGAACACAGCAATCACTTTTCCTATCCGTATTGAAGATGGTGGAATAAAGTCTAGACAGTAACCACACAGATAATTGAATATAAGTTGCTCCAGTTTGAAGTTCATAAAAATAATTCACAAACAAATGGTCTACTCATCTGATCTGCTACGGGAAGCTGTCTCACTGATGATCTCACTGACACTGAGTTGTTCTAGCCAAAACAAACAAACAAAAGCATGTACAATAAGAGGGACAATACAAGCATTGATACAAGTAGTGGTACTTTATGTTGCACTGCTATTAAAATGAAAAGCTGTGCCTAGTAAGCATGCAAGAAACTTAACAATTTGTCCTAGAAACCACTCAGGTATTTGGAAATAAGTCACTCTTGTTTGAAGCTCATAAAAATAATTCACAAATGAATGGAGTACTTGCCTGTTCAGCTGGGGGAATGAAAGGTGCTTCTTCACTGACAGTTTGACAGACACTGAGCTGTTCTAACCAAAATCAACAAACAAACAAAAGCCTGTAGTCATACAAGCGTCAATCCAAACATCGACACAAGTGGCCCTACTTTCTGCTACATTGCTATTGAAACAATAGACTGTGCCTAGTAGGCACTCAGACATCCAAGAAATTTAAACAGTTATGCTAGTGACCACTCAGCTAATATGAAAACAAAACCCAAAATTTGAGAAGGGCAACCAACTCGCCTGTAGATGAAAGAGTGGTAGTGCACAGACACAAGTAATGCACTAGCTTTTAAAAATCATCTATTCCTCCAGTGGACTGTACCTCTGACTTTTTCCATGTGCATATGTATCTCCATCTATCTGTAAATGAGACAGAGGCAAAGAGAGAGAGAGAGAGAGAGAGAGAGAGAGAGAGAGAAATGAACAGAAAGGGGAAATGAAGAAAAACCAAATAGAGAATATAGTGAAAGGAGAATTATATGACATAAAAAAAAGGAAAAGATTAGGAAATTTGAAGTGAAAAATGAATCAGATAGAATGCTTAAAATAATTTGTTCAAGGAAGGTGAAGAAAGACAAATTACAACATGAAGTAGGAAAGGTAATTTTAGAGAGGTTACTGACTTAATCTGCCATGATCATCAAATAAAGCAGGAAAACAAATAGTTGGACTAACTTAGTACAGTAAGGAAAAGTGGAAAACTTGAAAATGTTTTAAAAGATAAACGTATGTTGCGATGATCACATGACTGATGTGGTCTTTTTGATTTGAAACAGAATTTTGGTTTTGAAAGCTTTGTTATTTTTGTTGATGAATGTGTAATTTCTTTTAGCATCCAGCTCAAGAATTTTTCAGCATTTGTCCACATTTTCTAAAAGCGCTTCAAAGACCTAATATATTGATAACATTGCAGTACTTCTTATAAATACCAAAATTTTCAGCATGCAAGTGTGTCTGATTACTGAGGAATATAGTGAGGGATATTACTGAATTGTTTGAGCTTACACTGAGGTGACAAAAGTCATGGGATAGTAATGTGCACATGTATAGATGTCGATAGTACACAAGGTATAAAAGGGCAGTGCATTGGCAGAGCTGCCATTTATACTCAGGTGATTCATAGAAAAGGTTTCTGACCAGACTGTGGCCACACGTGGGAATTAACAGACTTCAAACATGGAATGGTTGTTGGAGATAGACACACGGGATATTCCATTTCAGAAATTATCAGGGTGTTTAACATTCTGAGACCCACAGCATTAATAGTGTGCCGAGAATACAAATTTTCAGGCACTGCCTCTCAACACGGACAATGCAGTGGCTGATGGCCTTCATTTAATGACGGAGAGCAGCAGCATTTGCGTAGAGTTGTCAGTTCTACCAGACAAGCAATAGTGCTTGATATAACTGCAGATATCAATGTGGGACATGCAACAAAAGTATCTGTTACAACATTGTGTCAGCATTTGGCATTAATGGTCTACGGCAGCAGACAAATGACATGGGTGCCTTTGCTAACCGTATGACATCGCCTAGAGTGCCTCTCCTGGGCTTGTGACCATATTGATTGGACCCTAGACAATTGAAAAAGTGTGGCCTCGTCAGATGAGCCCTGATTTCAGTTGGTAAGAGCTGATGATAGGATTTAAGTGTGGTGCAGACCCCACGAAGCCACAGACCCAAGTTGTCAACAAAGCACTGTGCAAGCTGGCGGCAGCTCATGATGGTGTGGGCTGTGGAAGGGATTGGGGCCTTTGGTCCATCTTAACCAATCATTGACTGGAAATGCTTATGTTTGACTGCCTGGAGACTATTTGTAGCCATTGATGGATTTTGTGTTCCCAGACAACAATGGAATTTTTATGGATGACAATGCTCCTTGCCACCTGGTGACAATTGTTCCTCATAGGTTTGATGAACATTCTGGACAATTTGAGTGAATGATATGGGCACCCATAACACATTTATGGGACATAATCGAGAGTTTAGTTTGTACACAAAATCCTGCACTGGGAACACTTTTGCAATTATGGACAGCTGTAGAGGCAGCATGGCTCAATGCTCCTGCAGAGGACTTCCAACCAGTTGTTGAGTCAGTGCCACATCAAACTGCTGCACTACACTGAGCAAAATAAGGTCCTACAGGATAGTGGGAGGTATCCAATGACTTTTTGTCACCTCAGTATGATGTGAGTACATCAGGCATTCAAATAGTGACCACTTTGTTGCCTCCTCCTCACTCATTTTTTAAGCTTTTTATTCAGTGTCTTCTCAAAATAAATGTTGTAAAATTTTCTATGTCTCATATTAATAGCTTTTTTATAAAAAAAAAGATAGTATTTTTCATGCATTTAGTAAGAAATAAGATACACATAATTCATAAAATTCATTGATTACAGGCAAAAGTATCTGAAGTTAACTTTGATGTTGCCAGTGCACAGAATCAAATTTGAAATATAATTTGTCTTTTGTGCTTTTTTGAGGATTTTATCATTATTTATTTTAATGCTTTGGAAAATGCCTTGAGAATTTAACTAGCGGCTTTTGAGAAGTTTTTGGCATTCATTGGGACCTTGTATGTCTGCATGTTGAAGATAGTGTATGACTTATAAGTATCTTTTTCTAACCATACCTGTACCTATGTAAGCATCCTACATAATGTGATGTGATGGGAATGCCCAGATGTAACTGACACTGTACAGACAGGAGCTGTTTCAGATGTAGGAGGGGTGATAATAGACTGAAAAAGAAATTTTCAGTAAATTTTTTGCTCAAGCCCCTAAATTTGCTCAATTTCTGTCATCTCAGTCAGACATGAAGATCTGTTTAAAAACAATGATACTAATCTTTGCAGCCTTAAGTGCTAAATTTGAATAAAGGCTACTAACACAATAAACATTAAATGAATGTCTAATAATAACTGCTAAGCTCTGGGATTGTGTCTGTCTGGCATAGGGTTTTAATATCTCACAGAGTTTCAGTGTCACACACAGTTTATGTGTAGTGAAAGATTCACTGTGTAAAGTATTCCTATGCCATAGCTTACCCATTCTTCATCATTTTTGTTCAGTAAAGGACATAGAAGAGCACTGCGTAATTTGGATACATGAGAAAGTGTTACTGACAGGCTGCTACTTCAAGTCAAGCAAAGAGATAGGCTTGGGTGGCTACACTGATGAAATATTTCCTGGAGAATCAAAGATCTGCTCTAAAGTCTCAGTTGGGCCTAGAATTTCAGTCTGGCAGAAAATTTTCATTACCCTCTACTCATTACAACAGACTGAAAGATTTATTCCAGTTTTGATTTTTGGTATTATGATATATTATGTCCATTTGATAATTCAATCAGCAGAGGAAATTTTGGCAAGTAGGAGGAACCACTGAGTCAGGCCAAGAGGCATATTTGAATAGCTTCACAGTAAGCAGTTACTTGGAAAACAATGACACTGGTTTGAGTCCTGGTTCTGGCATCGATTTTCAGTTATCACTTTGGATACTTGCTAAAGAAACAAGTTCTAGCTTCACTAAATATTTATTCAGGGAGTAAAGATAAAGTGTGCTGCAGTAGGCACCATCAGAATTAGTTATTGTCCATAGAATACTAAACTACACCACAGTTAAATCATTTGATCCCTGAATATGTTAACTGCCACTGTCTCTCATTGTATGATCCATAATGTGTTAGTAACTTATTGTCTTGTGCCCTTATTTTTTTACATCATACACTGCAGTTTTTAGAATTATTCTTCATGTTTTTCTTTAATATTACTTTCTTTCATGTTGAGTAGGCCTATAGTTATGAGTGGCGGTCTTGATCACAGTGCTGCATAGATGGTTTTTATTCTCCACCTGCAATCAGTAGTCACCAGATATGTCACACAAGTTTACTATCTCTCTCAGATATGTCTTTTACAATCTATTTTCCCTTTAAACATTTAACTTTGTTTCAGTATATCATTGCACATATCAGGAGCAAATTACCATCTGTGCGTAGGTACAATCCCAAATCTCTGTTCTTAATTATTATGAAAGAATGATCAACTTAGATAACGAATATGGGAGGTATTTCTCCAAAGAAACAAGTCAAAATTTGCCTCAATTTTGATACAGTAGTAATTTGTACATTAGCATGTCATCTCTCATTAATTTACAGTGCAAATGAATTGTTCTGTGACTAATATAGATTTGTACTGTACTGGAATGAAACAGTTCATCCACCCTTTCATAACATTTGGTCTATTAAAAAACTGCCAGCCTCTGTATTTTGCATTATTATATGTGCTCATGGTTTCTGTTTATTTTGCATTTGCTGTGACTTTCACTTTCCTTTAGGTGGGCTACATATAAACACCATCGTCACATTTTCTAGATGTACAATAAATTTTTACTTGACGGTAACTACTAAAAAAAGAAAAAATAAGATAGTGCACAGTGTCAGTTGAGCTGTATCAGCTGCATGCTGCCCATGAAAGGGCTTCTAGGGGCAACAAAAACTTGATTTTCTATATTTCACATAATTATCGGTCGAATTTAAAAATAAAAAATGCTGTCATCTATTCATTAAGAGGTATAATCTTATGTCAAAAGTTTTTCACAGTAAGGCAAGTGATAGAAACTGTGACAAGTCTTGAAGAAGTGCATTTCACGGCGCCCAAATTATCCAGAGTATATCGTCTAGTGTTTGAGAATGAGGACGCTTTCGCAACTTTCAACAAACTTAAGACATAATGTCAAACTTTTTCTCGCTGAAATCCCCCCTCCCCCCCCCCCCCCCAAAAAAAAAAAAAAAAAAAAAAAAAAAAAAAAAAAAAAAAAAAAAAACCCTCTCTAACTACATTTTCGCTGTTCACGCAGTAAAACTGCCACATAAAGCACGAAGTTGTGTAATTTATTACTGCCTTACTACTAACTGTGGCCGTGACATATTTTGCATACGGTATCTACATATACAACTGAAGAATGTACCTGCAGAATTATAATACCATTGTACAACACATAGTTTGAGACACGTGACGTTTTATGCACAGTTCTTGAAAGAACCAGCAATGGGTTTATGGTAGGCCTAATTCCAGTTTGCAAGAAAAGTTCAGATGAGTTCCTATTCGCGAGAGAGTAGTAAAAGGAAGGTCATCGTCACCATGATGATGAAGAGTTATGAGAGACCGAAGTACTCCCCTGTTACGGTAATGGTGCCAAATGCCCAAACATGACTTTCATCTGCCCGGAGGCGTCTGAGGTGGCATCACATGGCACCGGACCTCCCTGATCTTCAACGAATTGATATTTTATTATATACTACTTTGTAAATGTAAAACATGGGTTGAGAATAACGTATGTTTGTATATGTATTTTATGTTATGGAATGGTTATGGAGTTTACTCGCATGGTATTTCACAACAGTTTCGTTTAGCATCAATTAGTTTAAGTAGAGTTCTTACTCTAGTTGAAATTAATGAATAATAAGGTTTTCGGCAACGTTTTTTTCTATTGCTTTCAATCTCTAAGAGATGGCGTTGTCAACGTCAAAAATGTACCTTCCGCTGTACCGTGCGGCCAGGACTGAGGACACTGCTTTGCCGGTTTGCCGGGTAGATTAAACGGAGAGCTGTGTATATAGCGTAAGGAAGATGTGAAGTAGACAGTAGTTTAACGCTGCTGGTCCGTACAAATAACATGCCCAAACAGATTTAATAGTCACAGAGAGAGACAACGAAAGGCATTCACTATTTCTCTGAGATGCTTCATCGTCAAATATTATGTACAACATTGTCTCAATCACAAGTTGATGCAGTCACCGGTGTGTTGGTACTAAAAGTAGATATGCTTCTATAAATGTAGTGAAACTTCATTTGTTGTATTAAACTGAAATCTCCAACTACATCGATGTTGCAGTGCTTCGCCTGTGTGTCCAAGGGTTTAGTTTTCGTGTGAAACGTCGGCAATAGCTAAACATGTATGACTTGTACAAGATTTTGAATAGGGGGATATTTGCAGTTAATAAAATAAAATATTTCACTTCAGCAGAAGTTGTTGAACAGCTAAAGGAGACCATACGTAGAGGTACGTAACCTAATCTTGTATTTTGTGTACGCATCTAGTTCGCATAAGTCAACAATCGCATTTCTCTGTAGGACCCTCTTTACTTGTGTGACAGTACAACGAATTGTTGCACTAAACGACAGTCAGGTTCTTTAAATTTCCATCGTTCATATTCACGATGTCCATTTCGAAGTAGATAGTGTCATTTGCAGATAAGGTTAAGGTCGTGTATGCCGTATGTATGCCTGACTAATGGGATTACACGTCTGTAGATACAGTATGTAAGCCTAACTACTCATTGGAGCATCCGAAAATTTGTGGTAAAAACATCCAGTCCAACAATATTGAAAGAAACAAACAAACAAAAACTTATTATAGACGAGAAAATTACGAATCTGAATAAACAGCTCAATACAGTGTTGCTTATGTAGATAGCTTATGCATATCAAAATATAACAGAAATGAAAATAATGTAGATCTGAGAAAGAGGCAAACACAAATAGAACTGTCAGGTGTAGAGCTTACAGACTTGAATGTTTTATATAACAGCAGCTTGCATCCTTTACAAAAATCTAGGTCCGCAGCTCGTGGTCGTGCGGTAGCGTTCTCGCTTCCCATGCCCGGGTTCGATTCCAGGCGGGGTCAGGGATTTTCTCTGCCTCGTGATGACTGGGTGTTGTGTGATGTCCTTAGGTTAGTTAGGTTTAAGTAGTTCTAAGTTCTAGGGGACTGATGACCATAGCTGTTAAGTCCCATAGTGCTCAGAGCCAGCCAAAAATCTGGCATTGCTAACTGAAAAATTAAGTAGAAGAAAATGTTAGTGTTTTAATATGTGGCAATCTTAACATAAATTTTCTGTCAGACATTTAAGCTTCGAATATTTTACGCATAGCTACAGCCTTGACTGATGGTTGAATCTCCAACTAGAGTAACCAAACTATAGTATTAGCTGTCTGGACTAAGTAGCCAATAACATCAGTTGCACAGTATTCTCTTTACATTTAGGATTCTCAGAACATAATGCATTAATAATTCAGGTTAAGTTTCCACTGAACGAGCCTCAACCTAAAAAGTTGTATGGAGGAGAAAGTTCAATAAAAATAATATGCACAGTTTCCTCTCGTATATGCAAAAAGAAAACATTTTTCTACTTACCTGTCACATACCGTTACAAACAAAAAAATATAAACAGGGACACAAAAACCCTCAAACCGTATCACCTCAGGAATAAGATCAACTCAGAGGAAAAGAGAACATCCCTCTATTAGCAAAACGGAACAATGTGATAGTGAAGAATTTAAGAAACACTTTATTTCATATAAAAAGATATGTAGAAATGCAGTTAGTGCAGCCAAAAAGCTATGAAATGGTAACCACATCAAACAATCAATTCACAAAAACAGTTGAAAACCTGCACCTCAGAAATAATCATCTCCTAAAATCAGAACCAAATTTACGCCCCCGACTGACTATTCGTAATGCCAGCATGAGAAACTGGGATAGAAAAAGTAATTCATAGCAAAATAAAGAAAAAAAAGTTCATTTGCTGGCCAAGAACAAATCCTGTACTTTCTCCTGCATAATTGGTGTAACATTATCAATGAACCATTGGTTTACGTAGTAAACTCCTCATTCCTGAATGGTATATTTCTTAGTAAGCTCAAAATTGCAAAAAATCATACCTGTTCATAAAAAGGGAAGGAAAGAAGATCATATCAACTACTGACCTACTGCAGTGCTCTCAATATTTGATGAAGTATTTGAATATATGATGGCCATCTGACTTAATTTGCTTCTAAGCAAAACAAAAATCTTGTCACCTGCTCAGTTTGGTTAGTTGGTTGGTTTAAAAAAAAGGTGGGGGGGGGGGGGGGGGGGGGGGGGGGAAGGGGAAGGGGACCAGACTGCTTGGTCATCGGTCCCCAAAGAAAACTACTGCTGATGTAAAACATGAACTGTTAGGTCTTACTCTGGAGCTCATCAACAGAAGACTGCCGGCCATAGATATATTTCTAGACGTCACGAAGGCTTTCGACATGGTTAATCATAGCATACTGTTGCAAAAGATGTGTTCTTATGGAATAAGAGGAACCACCTATTATTGGTTTACAAACTACAGCAGTATGTTGAATTAAATAAAATCAACCACTCAGGATCAGCTAGTGCAGCACATTCTTCCACACACCATAAAGCAAGGTGTTCCCCAGGCATAGTATTGGGCCCCTTTGTGTTTTTAATTTACATAAATGATATTCCACATAGCCTATCAGACACAATAACTCTTCTGTTCGCCGATGAAACCAATGTTCTAATATCTGCTACAGAATAAATTCCCCGGTCTGCTGTACATGGAACCACATGTCAATTTAAACCCATGGGTTAACAAAAGCAGGCTGCATCTTAAGTAAACGAGACGGTCGGACTGCCCAAAATAGACATCCACTGGTGCCAACTGTATCAGTGGGCAATGACAGCATTGAATTTGGCAGTGAAACTAAATTCTTGGGGGTTTCCGTAACTGACACTCTTAATTAAGGAATGTTTTAAAAATGAGTACACTGATATCAGTGTATTATACTCTTTCCCATTTGATACTTAACTTTGGAATTATTTTTTGGGGTCAAAGTTTGAATCAGTTAAGTTATTAAAACTTGAAAGTGGTCAGAACAATTTTTTTTTTCAAACAGCAAAGAGAAACAAGTAAACTATCTTTTAAGAAGCTGAATATATTTCCCCTTCCATTCCGCTACATATTTTTAAAAAAAATTACAAGAAAAGAAGGAAGATTGGGTTTCTACATCCTGCCGACATTGAGGTCATTAGAGACGGAGCACAAGCTTGGATTGTGTCAAGGATTGGGGAAAGAAACTGGCTGTGCCCTTTCAAAGGAACCATCCTGGTATTTGCCTGGATGGCTGGAAGCGGGTCTGAACCATCGTCATCCTGAATGAGAGTCCACTGTACTGACCACTGTGCCACCTCGGTCGGTAGAAACATTACATTTCACTATGAAAAACATTAACAAACTTCACAGATATATGGATTGCCACCATCCTGACATGAGACCAAAAGCCTCTTTAATAATAACTCCCCACTAATGAAACCTTTACAATAATGGTGTTAAATGTATGAGAATAAAATTATATAATCACTTTCCAGCAGAAAAAAATTTAGGAGGGTAAGTAAATTTAAAATGAATGTGTAATCTCTCTTAATAAAACACTGTTTTTACACCATCCAGTAATATTTAGAATCTGACCTGTCCTTAAATAAAACAAACACAGTAACCACCCAACCTATTGTCATGCACATGTGCTATCAGCTATGAATTAAAAATGTTAGTAGTTGAGTATTTTAAGTCATCTTTCCCATTTGTGCAGCACATAAGAAAATAAAATGATAAACTGTATGAAGTTGTAGCTATTAGAACCTGTGCTATATAGATAAAAATAACACTATCAATATTATAATGTTCCTATCTGCTGTTTGTACAGGGTCTTTAGTAAAATTTTGTGAAAATGCTGTATGATATTCATGTTGTGATCTGTATTTTTGTATTGTCTTGTATCATTTAATAATATGTATTTTGTATTGACTTATCCTGTATCAATTGTCCAAGCTATGTACTGATTTGATCCACAGGACAAATAATGAATTAAAAAAAAAGAAAAAAGAAAAGCTATTACAGGCTGGAGAATATTATTAATCTGAATAAACACTGACTACAGTATTGTCTTTTAAGCCAGCATAGTAAAACAGTTTGTGATAACTTGATTTTTGCACACAATTACCTTCATAATTTGGATGATTAATGAGACACTAAATCATTTACAATGTGGAAGACCATATTGTACCCCAAGCCCATTGTAACTCCCATCACATCTGCACCTGCTATGTGAGAACAGGTTATGGACTCTCTGGAACATTCTGTGTTGTCTCGCACCCCAAGTCTAGCAGCAGCCACACTAAGGAATTACCATCCCATGCCGCTGTTAATACCACAGCACAGCAGTATGGCTGCCAAGTTCTGTAATCATTGTCTAGGGTGTGCTATCGCATCTGCTCATGCGAGGTCCTCATTTAAGAGAATGGACACACTATTGTATTCTTCATCAGAGACATTGTGACGACTTTTGGAAAACCGTGTGTGTGTTAATAATGCATCAACTGATTTTCGAGTAGGTCTTAACATAGCTGAACATAAATTTTTATTCATGCTACAATCTGCACTTAAGAAGCTTTGTTACATACTTCACTTGTGATATGGTGGAAGAAAGAATCAAGAGCTGCAGTTTTAGCAGTTGTAACTGTGTGTTAACAGTTATTAAGTGTCTCCTGTTGCGAAAGAGAGGCACATCATGCATATGCACTACCTTTTTGCAATGCAAGTCCATGTCTTTTGGGAATGTAATAAACAAACTTTCTAGGTAACTTCTAAATAAACACTTTATTTGTTAATGATGGTGACTATAAAATGCATTTTTTTTTTCAGGTGTTCATGAAAGATATTTGCCAGACCCATTCAAAGTAGGTCATGGTGGTACTTTAGATGATACAGCAACCGGAGTTCTAGGTAACACTTTCTTAAAGGTGGCACAGTCTGCCTGGAAAGTCCTGCATATTTTTCAATCAGTTTATTTTCTTTGAATTGACTAATTAAAATATGTAACAACTTCAATTCCTTCTCCTTCTTTGTTTCCCATCTTTCCAGTACTCAGTCATTTTCTCACCAATTTATCTTTTTCTTTATTCTGGACCGCTCCAATTTCTTATTTCGCCTTCCTTGAAAGGCTTGTAATTTTTTTTTATTTATTTATTTATTTTTTTTATTTATTTATTATTATTATTTTTTTTTACTTCTGATTCTTTGATGTTGTTTCTGTCTAGTTCTTTCTTGTTCCTGTAATCCACACTACTGTCCATTTCATTTTCCTGATGTACTGGAATGTCTGTTTTGTGAGCCTGTTCTCACTCATTTAATACAAGTATCCAAAGGAAAAATAACCGTTTACTTTGCCTATTACTTGTCACATTTTAGCTAGATTTTTGTAAATCTCCTCATTCCATCTTGTTCGCCAACCATCTGTGGTTTGTATTGTGTGCATTATTTTTCTAGTAAATAATACATTTTAAAAAAATTCTGGGGGTTTCATTTGTGACTCTCAAAGAAACATACCTCCTAAATTCAAGTCAATAATTTATTTTCCTATGCCACACAATTTTCCAGTTATAGGCAATTCCCCCCCCCCCCCCCCCCCCTAGTATGTGTATTTATATAGACAAAACAAACAAGTATCACCATTCTATCCACTTACATAATGATGTTGAAACCATTCCTGCAGTGTATAAACAAAAACATATGCAGACTTATACATTATCATTTGCTGTGTGAAATTACATATTTGAAAGCAAAAAATATATATATACAGGGTGAGTCGCGTAAGACGTAACACTCCCTCTATTGCAGGGGCGATTGCACATATCGGCATGCGGTTTTCGGCGAATCATAGCGGACTATGGGGCACATACATTGGTATGTGCACAATAATCACGACATTTATATTGACCGAGATAATCAGGCAAGTGCATGTTTTGTAAATGGGACATTGTACTTTTTTTTTACCATCATTCGAATGCTCTGGAAAAGACGCGTATAGTGATGTAACGCATGTTGCTATTGTGATTCAAACTTTGCTTAAAAGAGGATGGATGAGGATTTACCTACGTAGTGTAGGCTGTGCATGCTGCATAGAGCACGACAACTCGGCCTGCGAGTTGTGCGAGGCGTGTTTACAGTCTGCAGCCGCTTCCGACCGCCTCGACCTTAAATCGTACAATATTTCCCAGCGTCTTTTAAGCGAAGTTTGAATCCCAATAGCAACATCCGTTACAGCACTATACGCGTCTTTTCCAGAACGTTCGAATGATGGTAAAAAAAGTATAGTGTCCTAATTGAAAAGCATGTACTTGCCTCATTATCTCAGTCAGTATAAACATTGTGATTATTGTGCATGTACCAACAGAATAATGGGGGTGTTACATCTTAAGCGACTCACCCTGTACATATAATTGTATTTTCTCAGAGACAGCTCATTTTATTCTCATGTGAACAATTTTGCACTCTCAAATAATGTTCCAGCACTAGTCGGTTAGCATTGCAGGCATCCATTTCCTTTCACAGTGCTTTTCCAAGAACGTTATTTCTTGATGGAACCTTTCAAAATGTTCACCAGGAACATCACTCCATCTCTCAGGAAGATAGTCTTGGTGTCAATCTAGAAAATGCACTTTTAAAAACATGTTGCATCCAAAATCCCCTACACACATTTATTGTTTCTTGAACGAGTTCTTCATAGTTGATAGCTCTTTTTCTTCCCTGAAAGTTTTGTGTTACATTTGTGAAACATGACCATGCTTTTTTCTCGTGGTCCAAAGCATTCTTCAGAATGTGAGGTTTTTTTTTTTTAGTTCTATAATTTGGGCGTCTACAAACATGCCTTCCTTTATTTTTGATGAAGAAAGACAAGGAAACGTTTTTGAAAGGTACATAAACCCTTTTTTCTAGATTGATTCATGGCTTTTGCAGATTATTAGCTGTGTGAAATTACATATTTGAAATCCAAAAAAATATATACAAAATCATATTTTCTCAGAGAAAGCTCATTTTATTCTCATGTGAACAATTTTGCAATCTCAAATAATCTTCCAGCACTAGTTGTTTAGCATTGCAGGCATCCATTTCCCTTCACAATGCTCTTCCAAGAACGTTATTTCTTGATGGAATCTTTCAAAATGTTCACCAGGAACATCACTACATCTCTTCTGCCCAGTACCCTCATACATATACTGGACAAACGGGTCACGAGATTAAAATACGGTTTCAAGAACACCTTCTCACTAAAATGGGCATTGTAAAGAATAACTCTTCTTTTGCTGAACATCTTAGAGCTAGTGAATTTGTAGTGGGGATTACTGTTCATGACTATCCCACCCACACTGAAAATACCTGCATTTCATGTAGCCTTGGTGCACACTCATTATCATGGTAACTGTTTTCAACTCATCACACATTTTCCACTTATGTTCTTCGTACTTAATAAATTGCAACATATTTTCCAAAACGTCATAAGAAACTTTACCATAGTAGCGTACACAGCTGTAACAGAATGTATTGTGTTTCCGTTGTGGAGGAGAACTCACTTGAGACTGAATTTGGAACCCTCTATGAAAAGTCTCCACTTCTGTGTCTCCTATTTGAATTTCAAAGCACTCATGAGACCACAAACATCATTGCAGTATGTCACATGTCAGTTTGTTGCTTTGTCCAAACTCCATTATTTTTGTGTCTGATGCTAATAGATTACATTCTTGCAACCTTAAACCTCAAAGGCAGTGGTGTTGAAATCTATTCTGTCTGTAATTGAATCCAGTTCCAGTTCATGCACAATGAACCACCAGTGAAAGACTTTTTTCCAACTCAGGAGTCTATAGACTCACTTCTGCCCAATACCTTCATACATATACTGGACCTACGTGTGGTACCCAAAGGGAAAAAATTAATTATTTGGTAGGAGTTTGAGATAGCCAAATTTCTCAAGTGATTGGTCACTAAAAACCAAATTTTCTATGACACCATGATATGAGCTTTGTCAAAATTTATGTAGATTTTTCTGTTTTCTTTGTGACTGTTGGGTCTGCTCCTCATTTTTTCAGCCTTTGTCTCCTACCACTGTAGTTTTGTGTTTGGTTTTCCCAATATTTTTTAAGCCTTTGTGTCATTTAACTTTTTCCTCCCCACTTTCCCACCCTATGTTCGTCATCTCCTATCTTTACACCTCTCACCTTCCCTGCCCCCCCCCCCCTCCTCCTTCCACCTATTCATTTAGATTGACATTTCAATCCATCTTAATACTTGGCAGTTCAATGAAATGGTTACTTTCCACATCACTACTAGTTAGTCTATTTTTAATTTTTAAGAGTATTTTATTCTGTTCCATTATTTTAATTGGCCCTGTTCAGCATTTACTTTATTACAGTCCCTTTCTACAGTCAGTGCTGCTACTCTGTGCTTTCAATAAGTTTCATTCTCAAGTCAATCTACTGCATGGTCTAACTTGCTTCAGAATATATATTATATTGATCACTATTTGTTTACCACTGTGATTCATGGCTGTGATTTCTAACCAATCTTCATACCACATATTGCTTTGGTTTGGGGAGTTTCTTTTTGACTCCTGATACAGTGCTCATGCAGATTTAATTTCTTATTAATACTATAATTTTACACACTGAGGTTTTCTCTTGCCATTTCAGGATTTCCTATGATTATATTTGATGATCCCATTAATTGGTGCTAGATAGGTTCACGAATAAACTGCTATGTAGCAAGATTGTTGTTGTAACATTAAACAGTGACTGTGCATAAGTAAACAATGCACCTAGAGGCCACCTGACATTGGCAGAGACGGTGCAGGAAACATTGCGCAATGTGCAAACAGCCATATATAAGACAGTGCGCTGGGCGCGTGGGCACTCTAGTGGTGTTGCGACTATTGAACACTTCACTGTTAGACTATGTCTAAATATAACCCTTGATTTTGTGTGCTTGTACTTATTAGTATGTCATTCAGTGTGTCTATATTGGAAGCAAATTAAAAGTTGGCTGGTGGGAATTCTGATATTGTATTTGTGCAATGTTACAATATTTTTTGGCAAATAGTGTGCTATTTATTCAGCATGTCTCAGTTGAACAGCAGCAAGCTCTCACCAACCACTATCAGGCTTTCTCCCTGGCACTAAACAATTTGGCAGCTCCATTGACGTGCCAGAGTTCACCGCCGTCGATGCAACCTCTACTGTTTTTCCTATATGATGACAATGGGAAATACTGGGAAGCATTCAAAAAATGTGTTCATTTCCAGGCTTTTGGTGTCGCTGAACCCAGCATTTGTAAGTCTTTTTCTTTCTGTCTTGGATTTCTCCTCGTGTTTATCCCCTTTTGTGTGAGCTAGCTCCCTTGCAGGAACCTGCCAGTCTCTCTTTTGTTGAAATGTGCCAGTTGTTCTCTAATTATCATTGCAAATGTACTTCTGTTGTTGCTGCTTGCATTGCCCATTGTCAAAAGTGGCCATAACAGTCTTACAGAGCTTAGGCAATGGAATTTCACAGGCTTAGCCATTGTTGCCAGTTTGTTACTGAAGCTCAGTGGGACTCATATGCTGATTCAGTGGTTCGTGGTGCTATAATATGCTTGGACTCCGATAGCGAAGTTCGTGAATGCACTTTACAATGTGAAAACCTTGCTCTCACGGAGATTTTGAACACTGACAGCATTGGCCAGTCTTTTAAAGTATCTAGGGAAGCAGGAAATCAGATTGAAGCTTGGTGTGAAGTAGCTGCTGTTGCTTCTCAGCCACTTGTCGGTTAGCTCATAGAGGAAAGATGACACCGCAGCCATGCAGTTGTTGTCTCCATGTTGCATGGAGCAGCGTTGTGCTAAACAGTGACAGCAGTCAGTGTCATGACAGTAGCCGAGTCATCCTCCCCCACCATGCCCTTATTGCTTTATTCAACATGGACGGACCGCATCCCCAAAACATTGGGTGATGTGCAACCATTGTAAAAAAAAGGGACATATTGCATCTGTGTGCACTCTCAATCTCGTTCATCAGGCATAATCATGGATGTGAACATTGTTTCTCAAGTGATGGTAGCTCCAAACAAACTTTATATCGAAGTACGTGTTAGGGACAAGATGTTAAAAATGTAATTAGACATGGTTGTGGCTGTGACTTTGTTAAATTCTCAAACCTATGTGGATCTTGGATCACTTGTGTTGTCCTCTGTCTCTCATTGCATGGTGATTAACAACAAAGAATGAATACCCATATTGGGGCAGTTTTCTATTCCTGTAGTGTATAAAACAGTTGTTCAGCCTTTGGCCTCTCTAATTGTAGATGATGCCTTCAAAATTTCTTGTGCATGTGGTATCAGACCAATTTCCGGACCAACAATTGGACACGCTCTGATTGGAATTTTCCTCACTATTTTCAGACAGGTTAGTGTGTTCTACCAATTTCAAGGCTCACAGCAATGATATTGATGGCACACACTCATTTTTTCATGCCTGCTCAATAACAATTCTTAACAGGAACAAGTCAAAGCAGAACTTGATTGACTTATGCCCTTTGGTGGTGTTGTCCCTGTCTCCTCTAGTTAACGGTCTAATTATTGGTAATTGTCACAAAACCTAACAGCAACCTTTGGCTCTGTGACAATTTTAAAAAGCCTATAAGTTCACAGTCCCTTATTGATACCTACCCCTTACCCCGTCAGGTTGAATTCTTAGCTCAGCTTTCTAAGGGCCAATATTTTTTCAAAACAGATTTATCTGAAGCCTACTTGCGAGTGCCTCTGGATGAGGGCTCCAAATGTATCCTCGTAGTGAATACCCGCTTCAAGGTATACCAATGCCGGCACCTGTCATTCGGTGTAGCTAGCACCCGTGCTATTTTCCAATGATTTTTGGAGCAACTCGTGGCATCTGTGCTGGGGTGCATTAACTACCTGGACCATATTGTGGTCTCTGGTTCCTCAATGATGACTGAATAGAATCGTTCAACATGACAGAAGTGCATCCCTTCTGCAAATTGCTGCAGATTTCAATACTGGGCCATCAACAAGCATCAGTGTGCGAACCATTCAACGAAACGTCATTGATATGGGCTTTCGGAGCAAAAGGCCCCCCGTGTACGCTTGATGACTGCATGACATGAAGCTTTACACCTCACCTGGGCCCGTCAACACCAACATTGGAATGTTGATGACTGGAAACATGTTGCCTGGTCGGACGAGTGTCATTTCAAATTGTATCAACCAGATGGACGTTTACAGGTGTGGAAACAACCTCATGAATCCATGGACTCTGCATGTCTGCAGGGGACTGTTCAGGCTGGTGGAGGCTCTAAAATGGTGTGGGGTGTGTGTAGTTGGAGTGATATGGGGTCCCTGATACGTCTAGATAAGACTGTGACAAGAGACGCGTACGTAAGCATCCTGTGTGATCACCTGCATTCATTCACGTCCATTGTGCATTCCACCGGACTTGGGCAATTCCAGCATGACAATATGACACACCACATGTCCAAAATTGCTACGGAGTGGCTCCAGGAGCACTCTTTCCAGTTTAAACACTTCTGTTGGCCACCAAACTCCCCAGACATGAACATTATTGAGCACATCTGGGATGCCTTGCAACATGCTGTCCAGAAGAGATCTCCACCCCCTTGTACTCTTATGGATTTATGGACAGCCCTGCAGGATTCATCATGTCAGTCCCCTCCAGCACTACTTCATACATTAGTCGGTCCATGCCATGTCATGTTGTGGCACTTCTGCATGCTTGTGGGGGCCTACAAGATATTAGGCAGGTGTTCCAGTTTCTTTGGCTCTTCAGTGTACATGTAATATAATGAATTTTACCACATTGTGTCACTGGTATAAGTCCAAGAGAACAAAAGTAAACAAATAAAAAAATAGTATATGTGGTTCTACTCATCCTTGTATGGCAGCAAACTGTGAATGATAAACACCGCAGATGAGGAGGAGGAGAATGAAGGCTTTTGAAATGTGCTGCTACAGAAGGATTAGATGGGTGGAATGGATAACGAATGAAAAGGCACTGAATCAAATTGGGGAGAAAAGAAATTTGTGACAGAATGTGACCAAAAGAAGGTGTAAGCTGAAGCATGAATAATTACCAAATTCGGTAATTGAGGGAAGTGTGCAGGGAGTAAAAATTGTTGAAGACCAAGGATTGACAATACTGGAAGGGCTCAAGTGGATGTAAGTATCAATAATTACGAAGAGACTTTTACAAGGCAGGCTTATATGGAGATCTGCATCATACAAGTCTGTGGACTGAACTCCACAATAACAACACATCAAGAATTCCTTTTTATAATATGTTCATTATTAATTGAGAAACAGTTGTAGATTTTAAAATACCTCTCACTAACCCAAGCAAGTGAAATCTGTTACGATTTTTGTAGTTTTTATTTTACACTTTGAATTATTAATTTTTTATTTATTTTATTTTATTTTATTTTGAGGAGATGGTATTTAGACTAGTATATACAATAGCAATAGTTTTGAGCTATCCTATTTTCATTCATTGTCTTTTTCTTACGTTCTTTTGGAACCACTTTGACATATAAGCAGATAGTTGCAACTTTTAACTTAATGACATCATTAGTATTAAAAATTTTGACACAACAAGCATTTGTTATGATGTCCCCTAGTACTTAAAAATCGTAAATTTCAGTTGTAGGTGTTGGTGAGGGCTGTCAGCTTTTAGCACGATTTCTACATGGAAACAAAAAATATGTAGTAACAGGATGTTTGGGTTCTGAAACAACTACATATAACGAGACTGGAATTCATGTCAATTCAGCACCTTACGGTAAATGGACTTTTATATTATTGTGTATTAACTTTTCTGCCCAGTATGAAGATAATCATATACCTCAATGCTATTTCCAAACAGATCACATATCAAAAGAGTCATTAGAGGAAGCTTTGATGTCATTTAGAGGAAAAATATTGCAGACACCTCCAAAATATTCTGCGCTAAAGATGGGTGGAAGAAGAATAGCTGATCTGACAAGGTAAAGCATCTTTGTGCCTTGTTATAAGGTAGTGTATTAAAGTGGCAAGGCAGTAGGCTAAAAGATGTCAAAAATGTTTAGCAGTTATACTACTTACAAGGATTGATCAATGAAGACTGTGTTGTCCTCTTCCCCCTTCACAGTTTTCTTGATAATTGCAAACATGTACATTGAATAATTGAAATAAACATGGTTGAATTAAAATATCCATAAGATGCATTACTGCTGTTCATTTGACAATAGTGTAGTGTTTTCTGTGCTGTGACAAGAATGAATAGGTAGAGAGGAAATTTTGTTTATGTTTACTTTTGAAAAGTTGCATTAAGTTTGTAGGGGAAAAAGTAATGCTTTCTACTGCAGTGTTTAGTCTTAAAGGACAAAAATTGTGCATAAAAAGTATGGTATTCATCATAGAGCTGGGTGGTATCTTTATTTTGGATTTCTAAATGGATAATATAGCTGCAGTGATTACCCATGATGACTAAAAATTGCCTGTGATGGCCAGCAGCTACCATTATGTAAATTTCATTGAGACTGTATGAATCTAATATAGCAGTGTCTTCAAAATAATTAATAATCATCTTCAAAAGACTTTTTGTGATCATTAGCTTGTCACTTTAACAAAATCCTAGGAGAATGGTGACATGTTGTGAGATGCTTTCTCTCTGTGCAGCAGAAGGAAGGGTACTTTTCTGAAGTCAGTAACCCTCTGGAGATATGACATGTAGCTCTGGCATTGTAATCCTGAGGTGAAAAAAACACTGGCACAGAGTATAAATTACTAGGTGCTCCACCACATAAAAGAAGCAAAAAGTTGTTCAGTCCCTAAGGATTGTGATGCAGTCATATTAATATTAGTACAATGTGCTGCATGTTCCATCATAAAGACACAATGTAAACATATTAAAAGAAATACATGTATTACTGGGCAAGCGAACTGGTTATCTGGCCAGGGTGGTGACATGACTGTGTTTATGCCTGAGAAACTTCAGTATTCACACAAGCTGAGCACTGTCACATGCTATGCACCTGTGTGCACCATTGAATGTATTGTCCATTTACAAGAAGAACAGAAACAAAATGTACAGTACACCTCTCCTTGACTGCTCAGGATGCTTCACTGGCTGTATCCATGAAACTCCCTTCCCCAGTGATATCACTATATTCCCCAGCTGATTTGTTGTCTGCTGTTTCAGTTGCAGAGGTTAACGTGTACTCCTTTGTTCAAATCTATGCTGATTGATTTTACTGTATTTTCAATTTCCTCATCTGCCAAATTATCTCTTCTCTTGGAGTCATTACACATTTTTTTGCTTGATGTGTGGCATTTCCACTTTTATAATGTCACTACAGTAAAACTGTGTGTGGCGTTTAGATTAGGCGACTCTTCATCCACCGAGAAGTGTCAGTGTAAGATTTAAAGAAATACCTGCACAGGTGAGAGTATTAAAATCCTAATGGCAAACTGCTGAAGCATCACAACAGAATGGCAGAGTTTGAAGTGCTCATGTAAAGCAGTGAAGCTCACATAATACTAGGTACAGAAAGCAGGTTGAAACATGAAAATGAGAGCAGTGAGATTTTTTGGGAAAATTTAAGAATATAATGAAAAGATAGGCAAGTTGGAAATGGTGGTGATATAATAGTCACAGTAAACAAGAAACTCATATCCACCAAGATAGAAGTTGAAGCTGCATGTGGGATTGTTTGGGCAAGACTCAGTATCGGGGATGGGCATAAAATGATGATTAGATCCTTCTGTTGCCCACCAGACTCATCTCCTAATGAAACCAAAAACTTTAGAGAAAACCTCAGTTCACTTGCACATGAGTTCCCCAGTCATACTGTAATCCCTGGTGGAGACTTTAATCATCCAATAATGAATTGGGACCCCGCAGGGGGTCCACAACTTCTGCAGCTCTCTTTCCTTTCCTATATGCCTTCCCTTCCCACATCCCCCCCCCCCCCCCCCCCCCCCCCCCCCGATCCTTCCCCGCCCTTTACCTTTCCTTATGCCTACACCCGGAGACAGATGCTTGTGACCAAATGAAGTGGTTTCTCTTCTTATGTCTCTACAGTGTCAAGTATCTGTCCTTACTTTGTCGTTCCTTTTCCTTGATTCTTCTCTTTACCTTCATCTCCACTGCAGCATTTGAGAATTCTTCTCTTCTTTTTGTTTCTTTGTTCCTCCCTTTTCCTCTCTTTCCTCCCTGTGCATGTCTGAAGGCCGACCCATGCGTCCCCACGCATAGCCGGTGATGGGGTAAAGTGTAATTCCCTGCCCCGGGTAGACAAGTAAGACACATACATGCCCCCTGGTAAAGGCAAGGCCCAGGGAGGGTGATTACTCAAACTGGTACCTTCCGAACATGCCGATTTGCTGATTGGTCCCTCCATCCATTTCTCAGGAGGTGTGGACAATCGCCTAAGGCAAGAGTGCTCTCTGAGAGGACCCCCACTAGGAAGGAGTGCACCATCAGAGACACCGGTAATCATGGGGAATACTTTTGCAATGGTTTTTTCTACTACTACAACTTCAGCCGACAAGAGGAAGCTAGGTGAGTCTTAGCCACAGAAAATTCTTCCATCGGTGACAAAGTTCCTAGTTGTTTCTCGGACTGACGAAGGTCAAGACTTCTCAACAGTAATCTGTTTCATTATTCAGAAAGGTTTCGATGCAATTGCAGGTCCTGTAAAGTCTTGTTCCAGGTTACGAAATGTCACCTTGTTGTTAGAAACAGACAGTGCCCTCCAGGCACATAAATTGTTTCGAACTACACTGCTACACACCTTCCCTGTCCGGGTGGAAGCGCACCATACTTTAAACTCATTGGGCGGGGTGATTTATACAAGATCACTCAACAGATTATCATATGATGACATTCAAAATTACCCATCTGATCAGGGAGTAATGGCCATACATCAAGTAATGAAAAGCGTTGAAAAGGAATTGGTACCGACCCACACTCACTTCTTGACATTTGACAGAGTTCAACTTCCATCGAACAGAAAAACGGGCTATGAGATACTTTCAGTTCACCCTTAGATCCCCAACCCTACGTGTTGCTATCAATGTCAGAGGTTTAATCATACCTGCCAGTTGCGTTCCAATCCAGCCAAATGCATTACTTGCGGCAGGAATGCTCATGATGGTGATTGTCCACCCCCATGCCCTCATTACATCAACTGTATGGGCGACCAAGCTGCTTCCTCTAGAGATTGCCCTATTTTTAAAGATGAACGAATTATTCAGGAAATCCAAGTGAAGGAAAAGGTCTCTACCTTTGCTGCTCGTAAGTTATTTTCCAGGAGAAAAAGCCCATTCTGCTCCCAGTGGGGTAAATATAGCACTGTCCTCGCCTGTCCTCGAACTGCTAAGGAGGTGGCCACGCAGACTTGCAATCTCACCATTAGCACCACAGTCGTCAAATTGGCCAGCCCAAAGATCGCCCATTCAACCTCCCCACTTTCACCTGTTCACTCTAAGGATCAACCTTCATTGGCTCCTTCTAAATCGTGGGCCCCTAATTTGGATGCCTGGACTTCCAAAAGATTTTTTACATTCTCAGAGCTCACAACCACCAACTCCTCCTTCATCTCAACGTCCTGCTCCCAAGAAGGCTCATAACAAACACAGTTCCTCTCCTTCTCCACCAAGGCATGTCTCTTCTACAGCGCCGCACAGTGGTGACTGCCCTCTGCTATCTCACATGTTGCCGAGATGCACCGCTGGCAGCCAATCAACCAGCTGATCACTGGCGGCAGGAGCTGCCCCCGAACAACCTATGGATCAGGATCTTCTGCCTCTGACTGAATGCCAATCCATGCTCTCGGCCACTCGCTCTCGGCAGTCACTGACTTGACGGTAACTGTGGTGAGTATTTTCCCTTTTTCGTCCACCCTAAGTCAGTTATCCTTTGGAACATCCATGGAATTCTCTCCAGTTGGGATGAACTGCCGATCCTGTTACGGTCCTACTCCCTGGTCACCTTCTGCCTTCAGGAAATGAAGCTAATCCCCATGATTGTTTTGTCTTCCCTCATTTCCAGTCAGTCCGGTTTGATCTCCTCTCTGTTGATGGCATTCTGGCACACGAGGGACTTATGATTCTTCTTGATGATACTATCCATTATCATCCAATCCCCATACACAGTTCCAAGCTGTCGCTGTACATCTTTCCCTCTCTGGATACACCTTCTCTTTTTGTACCATTTACATTCCGTCATCCACACCAATGGCAAGAGCCGATCTCCTTCATCTTCTTGATCAGCTCCCATCCCCCTGTTTGCTGGTTGTGGACTTCAACATCCACCAGCTGCTTTGGGGATCTCCTTGTCCTTGTTGGAGAGGCTCCTTATTGACTCACCTTTTCCACCAAGCGGATCTTGTTTGTCTCAACACTGGGGAACCTACATTTTTGTCTGCTTCCACGTCAACCTACTCTCATTTGGATCTTTCGGTCGCTACTGTTTGGCTAGCTTGGCACTTTGAATGGTTCGCTCTTGCTGATACACACTTGAGTGACCATCTTCCATGTGTCCTTCAATTACAGCCGCAATTGCCATCTAAGTGCCCAAGACACTGGAACTTTTCCCAAGCCAACTGGACAATTTTCTCCTCTCTCGCAACATTTTATGACTGTCAATTTCCTAGCATCGATGATCAGGTCACTCATGTTATGGAAGTTATTCTTACAGCCTCAGAACTTTCAATACTTCGTACCTCCCCTTTGGGCCGGCACCCCCCAGTTCCTTGGTGGAACGAGGTGTGCCGTGACACAATATGCGAGCGGAGACGTGCTCTTCACATTTTCTTCCACCATCCTACATTGGCCAATTATATCTGCTATAAGCAATTACGGCTGCGATGCCATCGTATCGTACGTGATAGCAAGAAGGCAAGCTGAGATTTCTTTATCACCTCCTTTAACACCTTCACGCCCTCATCTGTAGTTTGGAGTCGAATTTGGTGGTTATCTGGCACGTCTAGTTTTTCCATGCTCCCTGGGCTAACTGTGACGCCAGATACCTTAGTGGACCCAATCACAATTTCTAACTCATTGGGTCAACACTTTTCTGAGGTTTCGAGCTCTTCAAATTACCCACCAGCCTTTCTCCCAAAGAAACAAGCAGCGGAAGAGCAACCTCTTGCTTCCTCCCCTCAAAGTCGTGACAGCTATAATACCATTTTTTCTATGTGGGAACTCCAACATGTAATCTCTTCCTCTCGCTCTTCCGCCCCAGGACCAGATGGCATCCACGTCCAAATGTTGCCGCATTTATCATACCCTAGTCTGTGTTACCTCCTTCTCCTTTATAATTGAATTTAGACCGACAGTACCTTTCCCAGAAGATGGCAGGAAGCTTTCATCATTCCTATTCCGAAACCTGTAAAAGACAAACATCTCCCCTCTAACTATCAACCAATCTCTCTCACGAGTAGTGTATGTAAGGTTTTGGAGCATAAGGTAAATTACCATGTAGGCTGGTGGCTGGAGTCCCAGAACCTTTTGACACCTGCCCAGTGCAGTTTCCAAAAGCATTGTTCCGCAAGTTGACCATCTTGTTGCTCTCTCCACTTATATCATGAACAGTTGTCTCAGGGAACGCCAAACTGTAGCTATAATTTTTGATCTGGAGAGGGCTCATGATACCTGTTGGAGGACAGGTATCCTCTGCACACTTTTCTCTTGGGGCTTTCGAGGTCGTCTACCCCTTTTCATCTGTGAATTTATGACAGAGCGCACATTTAAGGTGCGGGTGAACACTACTCTATCCTGTACTTTTTCTCAAGAAAACGGGGTGCCCCAGGGCTCCATGCTAAGTTTGTACTGTTTGCCATTGCCATAAATCCAATTTTGGATTGTCTCCTTCCCAGTGTCTCAGGCTCCCTCTTTATCAGCGATTTTGCAATCTACTACACCTCTAAACGGACCAGCCTTCTTGAACAACGTCTTCAAGAATGTCTCAATCGCCTCCACTCATGGAGCATCGAAACCAGCTTCTGATTTTTTCCCAGTAAGACTGTCTGTGTAAATTTTTGGCATCGTATTGAGTTGTATCCACCTTCACTACATCTAGGCCCTATTGACCTTCCATTTACAGATGTTGCCAAATTCTTGGGACTTACATTTGACAGAAAACTGTGCTGACATTTCATATCTTAAGCTCGCTGTCTGCAATCCCTCAGTACCCTCTGTGTTCTGAGTGGTACCTCGTGGGGAGCGGACCAAGTGGTCTTCCTCCGCCTATATTGTGTCTTAGTGTGCTTGAAATTGGACTACGGAACCATAGTTTACTCCTCTGCATGGCTGTCTACCCTTCAGTGTCTAGATTCTGTCCACCACCGTGGATTGCGTTTAGCGTCTCAAGCTTTTTACATTAGCGCCATGGAGAGCCTTTATGCTGAGACTGCTGAACTTCTGCTGTCCAATTGGCGAGCCGTCTTTCTGAGTCATTACGCTAGTCATCTGTCTTCCATGACTGCTCATCCGACCCATGCCCTTTTTTTTTTTTTTTTTTTGGCGCCTCCTTGGATTTAGGGTATGCAGTGAGCCCTTCCTCTCTACTACCACCAGGAGTCCACTTCTGTCAACTGCTACACTAACTTTCCTTTCAATTTCCTAAAACTTTCTTGATAAATGGGGTACAATGCCACCTTGGTTTCGCCACCGGACCTGCCTCCTCCGTGACCTTTGTCAGCTTCCCAAGGATAGTAACCCCCCCCCCATAGTTTATCGTCGGGCATTTGCTGCTCTAAGCGCACAAATAGAGGATGCTACATTTATTTACACCGGCGGCTCCAAGACCACCTTTGGTGCCGGGAGTGCCTATATTATTGACAACACCCGTATTAGATTTCGGCTTCCCAACCAGTGTTCAGTTTTTACTGCAGAGCTTTACGCTGTTCTACAGGCTGCCCAATACATCTGTTGTCATCAGCGGGTACAGTGTATTATATGCTCGGATTCACTCAGTTCTCTTCTCAATCTCCAATCTCTTTGTCCCATCCATCCTCTGGTCCACCAGATTCAGGACTGCCTTCACATGATCCACTTGGGGGGCATCTCTGTGGCATCCCTTTGGATTCCAGGACAGGTTGGCATACGTGGAAACGAGGCAGCCAATATAGAGGCAAAGGGTGCTATCTCTCTTCCTCGGCCCGCTGTTCCCATGATTCCCTTTGCCCATCTACAGAGTGTTTTATGTGGCCGTGGCCATGTTCTTTTATGGCACACACATTGGTGTGCACTTCAGGATAATAAATTACGGGAAATAAAACCTCTTCCCTGTTGCTTGGACCTCTTCTTCCCAGCCTTGTCGTCGGGAGAAGGTAATTTTAACTGGACTCCAGATTGGGCATTGTCTTTTTAGCCACTGACATCTTTTATGTGGCGACCTTCCCCCGCTTTGTCCCTACTGTATCAATCATGGACGGTGAGACACCTTTTACTTCAGTACCCCTATTTTAATCCGCTACGCACATGTTTACAGCTGTTCCTGATATATCTTTCCTTTTAGCAAATGACGTGTGCTCACCTGATCGCATTCTTGAGTTTAGAAGTGTTAGTGAGATGACATCGGTTGTTTGAAGCTCTTTTTGGGGAAAACAATCCCCCTTCAATAGCACTTCTCTAAAATTTCCTTCCATTTTTAGTTTCCCTCTGTCTTGAGTTTCACTCCCATAGCTGCTGATTTAAATTCCTGTTTTTTATGACCATAGCTGTTTTGTGCCCTGAAACCACAATATAAAAAATAAGTAAGAAAGAAAGAACGAATCAGGAAAATTACTGTTTTGTTTTAAGAGGGCATGATAAGACATCCTGTGAAACTTTACCAAATGCCTTCTCGGAAAACTACCTTGAACAGATAATCTGGAACAGCACTCACGATGGAAATATATCGAATCTAATGGGCTGCAACTAAACCTAACCTCTTTGAGGATGTCCACATCAAAACTGGTATCAGTGACCATGATGCCAGTTGTGGCAACTATGATTACCAAAGTACAAAAGACATCTAAAACATGCAGAAAGATATAGACACACACACACACACACACACACACACACACACACACACACACACACACACACGCAGTAAGCCAGATAAAAAATCAGTAGTGTCATAAGCCAGTGAGGAACCTGAAACATTCAGCACGGGGCAGAGCATGTAGAGGAACTCTGGCTCAAGTTTAGACGAGTAGTTCATCATGCACTGTATAGATATGTACCCAGTAGAACAATTCATAATGGGAGGGAACCTCCATGGTATAAAATGTATAAAGTCACTGTAAAGGCACTTCTAAAGAAACAGAGATTACAGCGTAATAGGTGTAAAACAAAGCATAAGGCTATACAGGATACAAAATTTTAACCCTGTATAGCTGATGCCAGTAGGAACCAAAATTACTAATGTTGTGTAGGTCAACAAAGCATCATTTTTAAACAATGGAAACTTGGCACATGTGCTCCGATTGGCCATGGGATTGCCCTGTTGCCATTCATTGGTGGTTGGGCAGCGCTGTGGTTGTTGGTTCATACAAACAAACGTCCAACGCCCTGTCACTGCCCCAACGTGATACACACACGTCGAATAGATCTTGCTGGTTGTCTCCACCTCACATCATAGGCATTCACATGTAAGCTTTGCTTCGGAGCACACGCACGTCACCTGCGATTTAGTAATACAGTAAGCATGGTGGTACAGTATTCTTTTGAAGAACAATGAGATATGGTTTTTGTTTATGGACTAGCTGATGGTAATGTGCACGGTTATATGAGGAACGGTACACAGCAAGACGCCACCCACACCTGCAGACATTTACAGCAATTCATTGGCGAATTGGCAAAAAAGGCTCATTAGCGGGATATCATTGTGATGCTGGAAGACCTCGAACATGGTGGGATGCTGCATTTGAAGAGACTATTCTTGAGTACTTTGAGGTAGCACCTGTTACAAGTACTTGAGCGGTTAGACATGACATGGGGGTCACTCATCGGTTAGTCTTGGAGGTTTTGAAGGATGACAGACAGTATCCATTTAGTTTCCACCCTGTCCAAGACCTAAATCCTTTGGCAGACTATGAACACAGGCTAGGGTCTTACCGGTGGTTTCTGCCACGTGTTGCATGAGATCCTGACTTCCCTGCCATTGTGTTGTTTACCGACAAGTGCATCTTCTGTCGGGATGGCCTTTAAAACACTCAAAATGTCCATTAGTGGCCAATGAGAAATCCTCACGTCACATACATCCACAGACACCAGGAACTATTTTCGCTCAACTTTTGGGCAGGTGGTGTGGTGACCATTTGATTGGGCTGGTCTGTCTACTTGTTCAACTTACCACCACTTTTTGCAAGAAACTCTACCTGGCCTGCCGGAAGATGTTCCTCTGGACATACAGCTATGAATGTGGTTGCAGCATGATGGGGCACCTGCAAATAACAGTTATGCTGTGCATGGATATTTAAATGAACTCTTTGGTGTCCGGCTAATTGGCAGAGGGGCTCATGGGACATGGCCACCACAATCACCAGATCTCACGCCACCGGACTTTTTGCTGTGGGGATTCTTCAAGGTTGTAGTTCACCCACACATTTGTGAACCACCTAGAACTGAAGAGGAAGTAATGGATCACATTCAACATGCCGCCAATCACATCAAAATGGATCACATTCAACATGCCGCCAATCACATCAGGGCAATGCCAGGAATCTTTGAAAGAGTTTGGCAAAACACTGTTCGAGTACTTGCTTTAAGTAAACAATATCTTAGCTACAAAAAATGCCCTTTTCAGGGCCGACACAATTTATAAAATTCCATGAAACTACAATGGATGTGCCACGAACCCGGCAGATTTGCCCCCCCCCCCCCCCCCCCCGGCATCCAGAGTGGAAGGCTGGCACGCTACCACTGAGCATTTGGACTGCCTTGGGTACATCGCGATCTCCAGCAGGCAAAGCATTCGCGGTCATGCATTGTCCAGAGCATGTGGAAATAGGGCAATCCCGGGTTCAATCGGAGCGTGTGGTGCCAAGTTTCCGTAGTTTAAAAATTGTGCATTGTCGACCACACAACATTAGTAATATTGGTTCCTACTGTCATCAGCTATCCAGGGTTAAAATTTCGTGACACAACTTTTCTCCAACCTGTAGAGAGAAAAAACCCCATTTAGCTTTCAAGAGAGCAATGTGTGATGCCTTCAGTGGCTACTGTACAAGAATGTTGTCAAGTGATCTTCCACAGAATGCAAAGAAATTTGGGTCTTATGTATAGGTTGTTAGTGGCACTGAAGTTAAGTGAATGAAACAGGTAGTGAAATTGAGGGTAGCAAAGCAAAAGCTGAAATGTTTAACATTATTTTCAAATGTTGCTTTACAAAGGAAATGCCAAGAGAATGGCCCCAATTTAATTCCTGTACCACTGAAAAGATAAGTGAAGTAAGTGTTAGCGTCAGTGTTGTTGAGAAACAGCTGAAATCATTAAAATGAGCAGAGCTCCAGGCTTAATAGAGTTCCTGAGTTAAACCCCCTTCTAACCATAATCTCTCATAGATCCCTGGAACAAAAAACTGTGCCCAGTTCTTGGAAAATACGCAGGTCACACCCGTCTACAAGAAGGATAGTAGAAGTGATTCACAAAACTACCGTACAATATTCTTGACATCAATTTGTTGTAGAATCTTAGAACATATTCTGAGCTCAAACATAATGCGGTATCTTGAGCAGAATGATCTCCTCAATACCTACCAGCATTTATTTCGAAAGCATTGATCATGTGAAGCCCAACTCGCAATTTTCTCATGTGAGATATTGGAAGCTTTGGATCAAGGCAATAAGGTAGATTCAGTTTCTTGACTTCCGAAAAGTATTTGTCGAAAGTATGATCTTATGTGGCATCAAGTGAAATTTGTGACTGGATTGAGGACTTTTTGGTGGGGAGAATGCAACATGTTATTTTGGACGGAGAGGCATCATCAGATGTAGAAGTAACTTCGGGTGTGTGCCTCAGGGAAGAGTGTTGGGATCTTTGCTGTTCATGTTGTATATTAATGACCTTGCAGACAATATTAATAGTAAAATCAGGCTTTCTGCAGATGATGCAGTTAACTACAATGAAGTAATATCTGAAAGAAGCTGCATGAATATTCAGTCATATCTGAATAAGATTTCAACATAGTGCAGAGATTGCTAACTTACTCTGAATGTTCAGAAATGTAAAATTTTGCACTTCAAAAAACGAGAAACAATAGTATCCTGTGACTATAATATCAATGACCCACTGCTGGAATCAGCTGAATCATACGATTACCTGTATGTAATATTTTGTAGGAATATGAAATGGAAGGATCACATAGGTTCAGTGATGGGTAAAGCATGTGGTTGACTTTGGTGGAGTGGGAGAGTGCCATCAGTCTATTAAGGAGATTGCTTACAAATCACTCGTGCGACCGATTCTAGAATATAGTCATATAGAAGAAGGTGTAATTAAATGAATGACGAGCACTAATTTCATTTAACAAAGGTTTATTCAGCACTAGCACATACAAGAGTGCAGAGCGAACTGCAAACATTTTAGTATCATAACCACTACACCACGGTGCTACTCAGCTTCTTCTGTGACATTGCTCGCTCCTTAAGAGAACAGCGTCTCGATGTTATGTCCTCCTAGTCCAGGAACGAGTCATTGGTCCTGCATACTCCGACTCTCGATGACTGATGCTTGCCCTGGTGGTGATCTTCTTAGAACTTCTTATTCCGCTTGTTGCCTGTTGCTGGAGCTTTGAATTTACCCTGGGTGGCAGGATCCTTGTAGGGCTTCATTCGAAGGATGTGGACTGTATCTTTAATCTTTCGTCGCCTTGCGTTGCGGTCAAAATCTTCAACTTAATAAATTACAACAGACAACTGTCTTACAACATTATGAGGTCCAAAGTAGTGCCTGAGAAGCTTCTCAGAGACACCAAACTTCGTTCGAACAGGAGTGAAGATCCAGACGAGGTCACCAGGCTGGTAGACAACAGGGCGGTGGCTCGCATCATACCTTCGGCGATCATTTTCTTGGGCCTGCAGTGTGCTGAGCCGAGCTAACTGCTGAGCTTCCTCAGCTCTGATTAACACCTGGCCAATGTAGTTGTCCATGTCATCAGATGTAACGGAAACACAGTGTCCACAGTATGTATACAGTCACCTCACACCCGTGCACCAGGAAAAATGGCGTAAATCCTGTGGTATCTTGTTTGGCGGTGTTGTAGGCAAACGTCATGAAAGGTAGCACCTCATCCCAGTTGCTCTGCTCAACATTGACGAACGAACACTGATAGTATGTCGGCTAAGGTCTTATTAAGATGTTCAGTAAGCCTGTTAGTTTGCAGATGGTAGGCAGTCGTCATGTGATGAGTAATGTTACACCGACGGTTTATCTCTGCCACAAGATTCGATTGAAAAACTTTCCCTCAATCCGTAATTAATGACCTTGGGGCACCAGGCTTTAATACAATGTCTTCCATGATGAATTTGGCTACCTTGGATGCTTTGGCTGTTTTCATGGCTTTTGTAATGGCATAGCGTGTCAGATAATCAGGGCAAACAATAATCCATTTATTGCCACTAGCAGACATTGGAAATTGTCCAAAGAGGTCAATCCCAACACGCTGGAAAGGCGTTTCGGCTGGTGGAATTGGTATGAGTTGGCCAGGTCGTTTTTGAGGAACTGCCTTTCTCCTCTGACGCTCTCGACAGTGCGACACATAGTGACGGACACTCCTAAATAAACCTGGCCAGAAAAATCTCTTGCAGATTCTATCATATGTCTTAATAAATCAGAAATGTCTGGCCTCAGGTGTGTCATGGAATTTCTGTAGAACATCTCAGCAAATGTGTTTAGGAATCACTGGTAGCCAGCTCTTTTCAAGCAGATCAAAGTTTTTCTTGCAAAGTAATCCATTAACTACCTTAAATTGTCCTTTCACATCCTCTGACCAATTTAAGGCAAGCATAATGTGAGATATCTTGGCATCCTTCTTCTGCTCAGCAGAGAGATCCTGGAGTGCAGCGAGGCAATCACTATCTTCATCAAAGTCTTGATGGTTTTGCACAGGGTTTCTTGAGAAACAGTCAGCATCTTCGTGTTTTCTTCCACTTTTGTACACTATGGTAATGTCATACTCTTGAAGACGCTGTGCCCACCTGGCAAGTCATCCTGTTGGATCCTTAAGACCTGTCAACCAACAAATTGAATGAACAACTCTTGGAGTGGCCTGGCTTTGGTACAAAAGTCTTTGATAAAACGACAGTAATAAGAGCATAATCCAAGGAAGCTTCTCACATCTCTAATACTTTCAGGAATAGGAAATTCCGTTACAGATCTAACTTTTTCTGGGCCTAGCTGCACACATTCATTTGACACAACGTGTCCAAGTATTTTGATTTCTTTTGCTCCAAAGAGACACTTTCTTGGATTAGGTTTCAGTCTGCCTTGTTGGAGACATTTAAGAACAGCCCTAGTCTTTTTATATGTTCATCAAATGTCTCTGAGAACCCTGTAATGTCACCTAAATAACAAAGACACATCATCCACTTCAGGTGAAGTTGAAGATTATCCATCATCTGTTCAAAAGTCACTGGTGCATTACACAAACCAAACGGCATTACCTTAAGCTCATACCAGCCCTCAGGGATGATGAATGCAGTTTTCTCATGATCAATCTCATCTACTTCGATTTGCCAGTATCCCGAGTACATGTACGTGGTGGAGAAAAACTTAGCCCACTTCAGACAATCAAGTGTATCGCCAATTTGTGGAAGAGGGTAAACATCCTTTTTATTTAAGCTTCCTGTAATGAACACAAAAGTGTCAACTGCCATCCTTCTTCCTGACGAGGACCACTGATGATGACCATGGGCTCTGCAAAGGCTGAATGATATCATTCTTCATCATTTTCTCTACCTCGTCGCGAGTTATTCGACGTTCCATTGCTGAAACACGGTATGCTCTCTGGCTTATTGGTTGATGGTCTCCGGTGCTTCACTGTCTATTTGCCTAATCTGCTCTTCACCTGTGGATTGAAGCACACAGAGAACTTCTTGAAGAATGGCAAGTAGCTTCTTCTGTTTTTCCTTAGTGAGATCTGGTGATAGTCAAGCTAGAAGATCTTGTCTCGTAGTGGTAGCGCTAATTTCGCCCACAGACTTGGCATGGGAGGTTTCTATGATGCTCAGCTGTTCTTCAATTAACGGCTCAGCATTTGCTATGCACATTTGTCTTGGAAGGATCTGCGGTTCTTGGCGACAGTAACTATCCACAATTCACCGAATCCATTCTTAAATGAGACGACAGAGGCTGGGATGACAAAGTTATTCTTCGGTAGTATGCTTCTCTTACATTCCACTACAAGATCCATGGGTTGATGCATGGCATGACACATGACAGTTACCTTTCTAGCGCTGTCTGCAGGAATGATCACTTCAACCAGCACACACAGTCTCCACACATTCAGATGCGCATCTTCCTGACTACAGTATCTCATCTCATCTCCTCTAGCATAATCTTCGAGCAACCACAATCTATAATTGCCTGAGAAGCTTTCAAAAAGTCCCATCCAAGAATGACATCATGATTACACTCTTGAAAGATGATGAATTCTAAGGGCTGTGTATGGCCGCTTATACCCACACGAATGGTACATCTTCGTGTAGGTGTTACATATTTCCCATTAGCCACCTTCAGCAGAGATGTTTTGTTGTCAACGAATATGGTTTTCTGCAACTGGCAACGGTACTTCTCCGAAATGATTGAATATGATGCTTCAGAGTCCACAAGAGCTTGGGCTGGTCGGCCATCCATGAGGATATCGACGTAGTTTCGTATCATTTTTGTATTGATTGACGGCAGAGGATTTTTCTCTTTGGCGGCTTCACCTCCATGGAAGGTCGCACCCTTTAGTTTTCCAGGTTGCAGCGGCTGGGTGATCGGTTGGAGCTTCTAAATGGCAATGGAGACCTTGATCAGCGTGTTGGGGATCGTCTTCTCCAGTGGCTAGCTTGTGGCGATGGTGACCTACATTGTCCTGCACCCACATCTTCTTGTTCATCTTCGTCGTCCCGGAGTTGCCGTTGGCTCAGATCGGTCTGCTGTCTTCTGGCGTAGGCGTCATCAAATATCTGCTGCCTTTCTCGACAATAGCACACCACGTGTCCCAGTTGTCCACAGTGGAAACATACTGGTTGGTCATCCTGGGTGCTCCAGACGTCAGTCTTCCTTGGTGCTCAAACAGGTTCCTCATGCAGCATTGTAGGAATGTAACTCTGCCTGGGTCTCGACTTTTTCACCATTTTAAAGGGAAATGAAGGATGAAAGATTGGGTTAATGTCTGTTCCACTTCCTCCCTTATGACCTCTTGACGCGTCTCGGTTTTTTGCTAGCTGTGCAATCCAAGTGCCTTCTGAACTTCCTTTCTCACTCTCTGATGAAGAACGCTTGTGAAATCGGTTGCTTCCTCCATCATAGACATCGATACGACGTTTGGAAGCCATTCAAACTTATTGCATGTAATTCTTTTTTGATGCATTGTCTCGATATACTGGCACCATTTTATGAAGTCGTCTGCTGTCGTAACCTCTGTCAGGACTAGGGCTTGATACATGTCCTCAGCAACACCGTTCATGAGACGTGCAATCTTATCATCTTCCTTCATTCTAGGATCCACTATTTTACATAGCTCCAAGACGTCTGGAATGTAGGACGCTGTAGTTTCTCCTGGACGCTGTGCCCTGCACTTTAATTTATCTTCAGCCTTGCACTTCTGTCATTGTGTGTCACTGAAATACTTGCGCAGTTCCGCCTGGAACACTTCCCAGCTTGTGAACTTCTCCTCATTGTTCTCATACCATTGCTTGGCAGTGCCCTCCAAGTAGAAAAATATGTTAGCCAAACACACTGTGTCATCCCATTTGTTAAATTTGGCTATACGCTCATATACCTTCAGCCACTTGTTTGGATCTTGGCCATCATCACCAGAGAAACTGGAAGGATGTCTCATGTGGAGGACACAGCTGCTGTCATCGTAACGTCCTCTTTTTCTTCTGTCTCTGGTAGATTGCGATCTGTTGAAAATGGCTTGAACTTGGGTTTCTCGCCACATAAACGGCGGCTCTGTTGTGGCCTGATGGAAGCCACTGTGTCGTCGATAATGTGCACTATCATAAGTTCCAATACCCAGCGTCTCCACCAGAATAATGTCACATAGAAGAAGGTGTAATTAGATGAATGGCAAACACTAACTTCACTTAACGAAGGTTTATTCAGCACCTGCGCATACAAGAGTGCGGAGCGAACTGCCTCCGGTCAGAACACGTACAGTATATATACAGCTACAGAACATTCCAGTACAATGGTTCTTAACAATTGTGGATACTTCTAGAATGTACTCGAACTGAATATAGAAATTAAAATTGTACAGTCCAGGTGAGTTTTGAACTCATAACCCTCCATGCAACAGTTTAGTATCATAACCACTACACCATGGTGCTACTCAGCTTCTTATGCGACAATATTGCTCAAGTGTGTGGAACCCGTACCACATAGGACTAACAGGGGATGTTGAACATATACGAAGGAGGTAAACATAAATGGTCACAGGTTTGTTTAACATGGGAAATGGTCACAGAGATACTGAAGGAACTGAACTGGAAGACTCTTGAAGATAGAGATAAACTATCCTGAGAAAGTCTATTAACAAAGTTTCAAGAACAGGCTTTAAATGATCACTCTTTTAATGTACTACAATCCCCTACATTTTGTTCATGTAGGGATCGTGAGCATAAGATGAGAATAATTACTGCGCGTACAGAGGCACTCAATCAATCATTCTTCACGCGCGCCATATGTGAATTGAACAGAAGAAACCCTAATAAGTGGTACAATGGGACATACGCTCTGCCATTCACCTCATGGTGGTTTGGAGAGTATAGATGTAGATGTGGATGTAGATGGAGATGGAGATGTATTGTTACAGCAGCATGAGAGAACTTACCATGTGGTGTAGTGGTCAGTGTTCATTGTTATCAACACTGAGGTCCCAGATTTGATTCCTGTTGACAACCTCTTGTTTTTCTCTGGTTGAAGGGTCTGGAAGGAGGTTGAGTCAGAGATACACTCAAAAGCCAATTGATTATAACGTACCATAATTGATGTGCAAGTTGCCGAAGAAGCGTCACGTTGAAGGGATTGCATCAGGCTGCTTTATTAGCAGCAAAAGCCTTTTTTTGTATTAAAGAGTGAACTGCTTGACTTACTATGTCTAAGGGTCTTATTTATTGCAAGAAGCCAGACTCGTACTGTAGTACAGTGTCTGACAAAAAGTGTAGCACCCAGAAGAGGAGGAGGAGGAAATGAAATGAAACTTCACAGGTTAAGGTAGTATGTTATGTTAGTTCAGTGACCACAAAATCAAGTCAAATTCACAAAGAAGTTGGCAATATGAGCCCACTTATCAGTATGACATTCCACTTCTGTGGCCTGGATATGTGCACTGATTTTGTGAGAAGTGGAGATAAGCTGGTGCACAATTGAAATCTTATTTCAGCCGATGCCACATTGGGTGACTTGCGTGCCAGTGATGAGGATGAAATGATCATGAGGGCAGCACAACACCCAGTCCACTTGCAGAAAAAATCTCGAACCCGGCCAGGAATTGAACCCGGGCCTGCCGCATGGGAGTCAAACTCGTCACCACTCAGCTAAGCAGGGGGGACATCTTGGCAGACACAGGAGTACCTCAAAATCAAACAGACAGTTCGTAAACACATGTGCCATGTGCTGATGTGGATTGTTCTGTTGCAAAATGGCATCAGTATACTGTTGCATGCAAAGTAATATATGAGGACGCAGGATGTCCACGACATAGCGCTTATCATCAAGAGTTCCCTATATCACTACTAGCCGTTACCTGAAGTAATATTCAGAGGCTTCTCGCACCAGGACGCAAGGAAATAACACTGCTGTGCCTCTCCAGAACATTGGAAGAATTGGATGTCTCCCCAGTGTGCTGCAATACTCGCCACTGATGGTCATGTGGAGTAAATTAGAACCACAATTCATTAGTGAACTCGATGTGATGCCATTCATCAGTAGGTCTTGTTTCCTATATATGACACCACTCTAAATGCAGCTGTTTATGTTGTGGTGTTAACTGCATCCTTCAGTTGGTATGGTAATTTCCTCACATCCGGCTGTTGCTAGTCTGACGTATGGTGCAGGATGACACAAAATGTTGCCGGGTTGCCATTACTTGTTCTCGAATGGCAGGCCCAGAAGGTAGGAGTTATGATTTGGTTGGCGCTGCTGGGATGCCACATGAATTTCTGTTAGTGTTACTGTGTTGTACTATAACCATGCCTTGCAATACTCCCACACAATTCTCAAAACAGTTGTTTACCTAATGTACATAAATCAGTAGACTGCGGCTCTTGCTGATAAATTATTTTGTTCTTAGACTCTGTTACACGGTGTATGATGTCTCATGAGATGCCATCATAAGAGATCCAGGCTTGATATTCTCTTCTCCGGCATTGTTTATTATTGGTTCACAGATTCTTCCATCTGGTTTATTCCTTGGAGCTGCAGTTGGCAATGAGACCTCTGTGCATTTGCTGTGACTTCATAATATTGGCTGCTGCGCCCCGAAGCCACCTGTAGCCCAACGAATACATCAAACAGAAGGTGCACAAAAGCCAAAACAAATGTGTTCAATATTTACAAAATCAATGGATTTACAAAACATCATCTTACCTAACATTAATCACTACAGGAGTAACATTATAAACCAACATGTTCATTTATTCCTACCTAACACTAAGGGAGCAGAAATTTGAGTGTGGTGAGTTTAAAGTTTCTGTAGTCTAAAAATTTCCGCACCATTTTAGTGCACGATACAGTGATTGTATCTTGTGTTGTTCAGACGTGGTCGACCTAAAACTTGACTACTTGTATGCCTATCCTCAATTCTCATGTAGTCCAACATTGGGTCAGTGTTACATCTGAATGTCCCACAATTCTGGCTCTTGCAAAGTTTTACCACCTAGCCAAGTGGAGACCCACAGTGAGGCTCCTTTCAAACTGTATCAGCTGCCGATAATGATTCCTCACATGATGCAGCGTATCTGTGTCCCTAGCAGTGATCTCCCAGCATCTGGTGCTGTTTGTGCCCTTATATATCCTACCAGGCTTGATAACAGCGCTAAACATGAACAACACTAACACATTCCAGTAGCCATTCTTCCTGTCACAGGGAAATGTCTCTACATACCTGCCAACGGAGTGCATGTATACAAAGTTTTACGTGATGCTACCCAAAATATCCGAGAATTTCATTGTAAAACTCAGACAGCCATACTTGTGTCCTAATGTCCTCCATCGAATTCAAAGTAGTGGTGGTGGTGGTGGTGGTTAGTGTTTAACATCCCGTCAACAACAAGGTCATTAGAGACGGAGTGCAAGCTCGGGTTAGGGAAGGATTGGGAAGGAAATCGGCCGTGCACTTTCACAGGAACCATCCCGGCATTTGCCTGAAACGATTTAGGGAAATCACGGAAAACCTAAATCAGGACGGCTGGAGACGGGATTGAACCGTCGTCCTCCCTAATGCGAGTCCAGTGTGCTAACCACTGCGCCACCTCGCTCGGTGAATTCAAAGTAGTCACCTTGCGCTTGTATGCAATGGTCCCAGCATTGTTCCTATTTTTTGAATCATTCCTGGGAGTCTGCATGGTGAAGGGTGTTGAGGATCCATTATGATTGCACTTTGATGTCTTCAGTGAAGTTAAAATGTCGCTCCTTTAACATGAATTCCATCTTCGGGAACAGGCAGAAGTTGCATGGGGCTAGGGCCTGGTGAGTAGTGAGGGTAGGGGACCATTGCCGTGTTGTTTTTGGGCAGGAATTCTTTCACAAGTGAAGTCTGCACAGATACATTGTCATAGTGCACCAAGCAGTCTTTCTTTTTCTACAACTGTGGCCATTGGTGCCAAACATTTTCCCCAAAACCTCACAGTAAAACTGCACCCTTACAATCTGAGCAGTTGGAACAAACTCCTTTGCAGTATTCCCTGAATGCAGAAAAAAATAATCAGCATTGGCTTTATGTTGCTGAGGATTTGTCAAACTTTTTTCAGCCTTCGAGACGATGGCATTTTCCATTGTAATGACTGCTGCTTCATTACAGGGTCATAACCATAGATGCAGTATTCATCACCTTTTATAACTCAGGATAAGAATTTTGAACACTTTGAAATTCTTTGTTGCAGTTCAGTGCCTGTCTAATCCTGAGGTTTTGTTTGGTCAATGCTGAGAAGGTGAGGTACCTTTGCTGGAATTCTTTTCATGTTCAGTTTGTCAGCTAGAATTCATTGACATGTACTGCATCTGTTGCAAACAACATGAATTGCCTGCCTTCAGTCTGAATTAATCGTGTCATGCACTTTCATGATCACCTCCATTGCTGTGCATGTTGATGGTTGACCAGAGTGTGTGTCGTCTTCCACAGATTCTCAGCCTTCCTTTAAGCACTTCAATCACTCAAATGTTCATGGTTGACTCAGTGCACTCTCACCAAATGCCTCTGTCAGCATGCGGTGGGTTTCAGCTGCTGTTGTCTTCAACTTGAAACAGAATTTGATGAAAATCCACTGCTCCTTCATGTTTTCGATTTTACAATTCGCTAAAGCTCTGAAACACATCCTGACACACACATCTACAACCCACAACTGCATGCACCAAAGATGGCACAGCTTTGTGCCGCAGTAGCTAAGACTGTACCTCGAGACATGTAGTGGTGGAAATGTCGTACTGCTACTAATTTTACTGGTTCATTGAAATTCTCGGATATTTCGGGTAGCACCTTGTAGTGACACCCAACCATGTCTTCTAGGTGCTTAACTTTGTTTTGTCAGGCAGTGTATTTGGGTCTAGATGGTAGGCAGTAGTAAGAGGGGAATCATTTTATTGCAAAATTGTGTGAATGGAATGAAGATGAGACTGCTGGTGCTTCTCTATTAATGTTGTAAGTTCAGCTTTCCTTCTCTCTGTGTTTTTTTCCTGTCCATTTCTACTTATAGTCCAAAGTTTTTCTGTTGTAGTCATGCAGGAAAAGTGAAGATGAAACAACACTCTGTATTCACAATAGTGAAACATTGTGAGTACTCTTCATACACTGTCACTTATTCACAGTGCTTATTGTACACAAATCTACAGTTCATCTAAATAAACCACTGGCCACTTTAATTCTGATGCTCCTTTTTGCAAGTCTGCACATAATGACTCGCTCATTCTGGCACCTTTGAAAATCAAATCGAATAGATGAAACAGGTGTTTTGAGTATTTCTTCGCTTGCCTGGAAATTTAGTTCTGTGCATCAACTGTTGTGAAATTTGTGCCAAGATGGTATTTCCTTGTATTGTTAATAATATTGCAGAAATTGCTATTTAATATCTTATTTATTTATATTATCAATGAAATATTTACTGTCACTGTACCATTATAATTCCTGTGCCATGTAGGTGACATTAATTGCAAGTTGTCGCAGCTTTCCGTGAAGGTATTTCTCGTGATCACTGCATGTGACTGTACCTAGTCATGTGAGCAAGTTAGTTCCCCGTATGGTCGGGTAACCAGTTTTCATTGCTAAGTAATAGAATCGTAGTGAGGTTTGGTGATCTCATCATCACTATACATGTTTTTAGATCACCAGTCAATTAATGGAATATTTGGAAAAAACTCAGTTATAATCTTCACAGTACATAGACCTTCTTGCTCCATACTTTCTTGTTATGATATAAAAGGTAAGGCTACAAGATACACATTTGAATACTAGCCTTTGCTAGTCCCTGTCCTCCATGTGCATTTCCTCTTTTCTGCTCCAACTCTTGTGCTACACACACATCCTATCTGTCCAATGCACCTGCATAGTCCTTTCTCCTTCTCCATGAATCTTCTCTGCTTTGAACAGTGCATTTGAAACAGAATAGAATGCCTCTGCAATGTTATTCAAGTTTGGGGAAATACCAAGTGAGGGAGGCGTTGTAGGGTAGTACGTGCTGTTGTGCCAAGCCATTGTGCCAGGGTGGTGTAGTAGTTAGCACATCTGCCTATTGAGCAGGAGCCCTGAGTTTGAATCCCAGCCATGGTACAAATTTTTATTCATTGCTGCAGTCTGCATATATGCATCATAGATGCTTGACACTTGAGAAGGTCTCTGGAACCATATTGTTTCATTTGAGAATGAAGAAAAGATGATCACAAATGGTTAAAAATCTAAGCTTTACAAAAGAAATAATGGAGAAACGGGAAATAGTAACAGAAATGTAATTAAGCATGGCTGTAACTATTATAATAATATGAGTGGAGAAGAAAGAACCTGATCTTTGAAGCATTTTGTCTTTTTATAAGAAAATAAGAAGTCAACAGTGCAGAAACAGATTCCATTTGCACACAATTTATAAAAAAAGATATTGAAGTTTTGTGGCCTTGTTTGCCTGAGACTGTAGTCGTGTGTATGAGTGTATATGTGTGCGTTTGTTGTCTAATTTTGACGGCCTGGCCAAAAGCTATATTTGTGACAGTCTTTTTGTTGTGCCTATCTGTGACTCAGCATCTCCGCTGTATTCTGAGTAGCAACTTTCCTTTTCACAATATAGAAGTTTTGAGTGAGACATGTCAGTGCTAAAAGTGTCCAGCCTGTAAACCCCTGGCACTGTGCTAGGGTGTTGAGCAGTGGGGCATGTGTGTAAGACTTCACTCCATATGTGTGTATGCATGGCAGGTGCACCTGTCTCTAGTATTTGGAACATTTTCTCTAACAGTGGTTGTAGATTGTATTCCACCAGTAGCTACATAGTGGTTGACAGTATTATGATGGTTGGATGGAAGAACACACCGAAATCATTCGCCAGGATGTGAGAAATGGGGGACTAATTGAAATCAAGCATCCTGATGATGCAGGAACTTAACGAAATCAACAGAAAACTAAGTTATGTGAAAAGTAGCTTTATTTGCCAGACTATTAAATGTCTAAATGTAAAAGTTTAACTGTACAATCAAATTTGCAAAACTGAATTAAATTTTAACAAAAATATGAACTGTTTAGGACAAGAAGTTACATTTTATTGCAAATGTAATTTGGAATCAAATAAGTTGGTCCTTAATTACAAAAACCAAAATTTAGTTGATTACAGCAATATCTGCCACAGATGGTTAAAAAAAATAAATAAATTTTCAGGTTAACACTGGATATATTTTGGCATAGAATCTGAATCTGCATTTAAAATGATGGTCTGCATTTGAAAATAAAAAGCTGAGTCTCTCTCATAGTGGGTGGTGTTGGGGTGGCTAATTTTAATACAGACATATGTCCGTAAACTTTTTATCTGACACAGTTCTTTTTCCATATGATGAATATTTTTTGAAATATTTAGTTGTTACAAGATAAAACAAACACCCTGTTGTGACAAAACAAGCTGGGATATTTTTACTTCCCCTCTTGTTTTGCCATCTGCCACCTTAAATTCGATTTTTCACTTTTAACTAATTACCATTAACATACATGAGAATAATCTGCATTTTCATAAAGTAGAAAGGTTGGCCCTCAGTTTTAAAGAAGATAACATCAGATCTAATTTTGTGCTTAGTTTTATTTATGTAATTGGTTTTCTAATTTATTTCAGCTATTCCCAGCTAGTATCTTTTGTTATAGGGTGAAATCAGTAACTGTTTCGTAACTTAAATTCTACTGTTACATATAAACAAACATAAATTCTGTACTAATTATACACATTTGGAAGACAAAATGCTAGTAACCTTAAGGTCTCTATTTGGCTCTACTCGAAAACATGTTAGCAAAGCCAGCTCTTAATTAATTCCAAAGTAATTAACATTTTGTCAAAAGTATTGTTTGCATAACTAAATATGTTAATTCCATGATTTAAACAAATAATTCACTTTTGTAGTAGAAGAAACTGTTAAAAAGTACCAATTTTTCGATGTATTCAGTTAATCGAATGAGTTAAGTTTTAATTGTAATTCCTGTAAATTTAACTTCGAACAATCTGTAGTTTCAGTACCTATGACTATAAGCCCACATCCGAGTTTCAGACGAGGAACCTGTTTGTTTAGAACGACAACAATGCATCAACTTAACAGTGTAATAAATGTTACGCAATTAGGCCGTGTGTTCAAACAGTGACAGTGTCTGCTCCATACTTACCTTTCTGTTCTTCAAGAACTGTGAACTTTGTGGTTGACCTTTTACTGCTTGTAGATGTTCAACAGTAAACTATTGTAGCAGTATGTGGATGTTTGCCTGCTACCTATTAATGACGCTTATCGAAAGTAAAACAATAGTGCACTGGCCATGTTACATGTGTGTGGGGGGGCTTGTGAAAAGTGAAAGTAAATAACAGTGAAACACAAATGTGCACCTGACGGCTACATCATTTACAGTAGACAGTAGTACCACTTCCTCAATCGGTATTTCAGCTAGTATGTCGACACAGAGGACAATCAACGAAGAAACAAAGTAGGCAAACTGCTACACTGTATATATCAAACTGAAGCAGATGCTGGCCAGAAGTACCCTTAGGAGGCAATTTTTTTTTTTACTATTGCCAGTAGATGCATATAAAAGTACAAAATAATTCTAGTTTGGGATCCAAGTCACCTGCCATTCCTTTTCAACCTTACCCAGCCTATCCCTCATTCCTCCCTGAAAAGGAACTACCAGTTCCAAAAACTGGAATAATTTCTTTCTTTTGTATGCATTTGTCAACAGTACTAAAAATTTTGCCTCCTAAAGTTAAGTAAAGGCTAGCAGTTCTGTGTCATAACTTTATATTTTTCTCAAGCGAATTTTCCTTTCAATATACCAATACAGCAAATTTCTTGCTCCTTTGAGTATTGTTATTTGCCAAAACTATTTCAGTCTGTAGAACTGTTTACAAAGTATTTGAGGTGTCCAAGTTGTGGACAAAAGGGAGACACTGAATACGCAAAATTTTAGCTACATTAATGCTTTATCTTATTAGTACTTATATTTACAAAATATAACAATTCAAACAGTAGTTGTAGATGATTGTGATAACTGATTTTCTTTGCCATTTACAGATCTGGTATCAACGTAGAAATGAAACCACGACACGTTATGTGCTACAATGTGAAGTGCACAGATTTCAACCCACCATTTTTTAAACTTGCTTTGTCTTGTGGACCTGGCTTTTATGTACGAAGTTTGGTTCATGACTTAGGACTTGGTAAGCATGTTAGCATTAGTTATACATAGTGCATCTTAATATTACCTTCTTAACTGACTCACTTGCACATATTGTGGAACTTCAGTTTACACACAGTGCTTCTCCCACTCCCCTGCCACCAGTATTGTTTCTCAATGTATGTTCAATTCATAATGTTCCCAACTTATGTGTATATATCAGACAGATGCTTACCTTTCAAAATAACTATCTGGACTTCGCATTTTGTGGGAATCAGACATGGTACCCCCTTTTGTAAACACATCATCCTAAAATCCTGGTTAATGCATTGTTGCTGAAAAGTTATTGGCAGTAATTGTAAGGGTGAAGGATAACTCCTGCATTAGGTGCACCAACATTCCTCTAGTGGTGTACCATCCCATCCTTATTTTACAAGGAGATAAAGATACACAGCTGAACAGAACTTTACTATATTGATGCAGAGTCTTACATTCACTAGATGAATAGATATGTGGGATTCAGTGCATCTTTCTTACATAAAATGGCTGTCAGGGCCACAACACTAGCATCAGCTCTTTATGCCATAAGTGACACATGAAACAATCTGCCATCATTTGTTATTTTATTTCCGGTTTAATGCAGCATGTCATCTTAACTTTACCTGTGCATTGTGAGAGTGGCTGTATACAGTTATAGCTGTTATTTAACTGTGAATGTTTCATTATTGTTAGAAGGGACAGTGTATGAGGGCAGTTCAATAAGTAATGCAACACATTTTTTTTCTGAAACAGGGGTTGTTTTATTCAGCGTTGAAATACACCAGGTTATTCCCCAATCTTTTAGCTACACAACACTGTTTTTCAACGTAATCTCCATTCAATGCTACGGCCTTACGCCACCTTGAAATGAGGGCCTGTATGCCTGCACGGTACCATTCCACTGGTCGATGTCGGAGCCAACGTTGTACTGCATCAATAACTTCTTCATCATCCGCGTAGTGCCTCCCACGGATTGCGTCCTTCATTGGGCCAAACATATGGAAATCCGACAGTGCGAGATCGGGGCTGTAGGGTTGCATGAGGAAGAACAGTCCACTGAAGTTTTGTGAGCTCCTCTCGGGTGCGAAGACTTGTGTGAGGTCTTGCGTTGTCATGAAGAAGGAGAAGTTCGTTCAGATTTTTGTGCCTACGAACATGCTGAAGTCGTTTCTTCAATTTCTGAAGAATAGCACAATACACTTCAGAGTTGATCATTTGACCATGGGGAAGGACATCGAACAGAATAACCCCTTCAGCGTCCCAGAAGACTGTAACCATGACTTTACCGGCTTGAGGGTATGGCTTTAAACTTTTTCTTGGTAGGGGAGTGGGTGTGGCGCCACTCCATTGATTGCCGTTTTGTTTCAGGTTCGAAGTGATGAACCCATGTTTCATCGCCTGTAACAATCTTTGACAAGAAATTGTCACCCTCAGCCACATGACGAGCAAGCAGTTCCGCACAGATGGTTCTCCTTTGCTCTTTATGGTGTTCGGTTAGACAACGAGGGACCCAGCGGGAACAAACCTTTGAATATCCCAACTGGTGAACAATTGTGACAGCACTACCAACAGAGATGTCAAGTTGAGCACTGAGTTGTTTGATGGTGATCCGTCGATCATCTCGAACGAGTGTGTTCCCACGCTCCGCCATTGCAGGAGTCACAGCTGTGCACGGCCGGCCCGCACGCGGGAGATCAGACAGTCTTGCTTGACCTTGCGGCGATGATGACACATGCTTTGCCCTACGACTCACTGTGCTTTTGTCCACTGCCAGATCACCGTAGACATTCTGCAAGCGCCCATGAGTATCTGAGATGCCCTGGTTTTCCGCCAAAAGAAACTCGATCACTGCCCGTTGTTTGCAACGCACATCCGTTACAGACGCCATTTTAACAGCTCCATACAGCGCTGCCACCTGTCGGAAGTCAATGAAACTATACGAGACGAAGCGGGAATGTTTGAAAATATTCCACAAGAAATTTCCGGTTTTTTCAACCAAAATTGGCCGAGAAAAAAAATGTGTTGCATTACTTATTGAACTGCCCTCATATTTAATGTTCTGTTAAACAGAGTATCAGAATGATGACATTAATGATGTTGGTTCTTCACAAATTGATGTTGATTTGCAATAGTCTTTTCATTACTCAAATAGCATAAAACTACACACAAATGTATGAAGAATCAGAAATACATGCACATGATTGAATCAACATGACCATTGTTGCTAAAACTTTCCCCATTTAATTTTAATCAGTCACCTTGCAGTGCATCAAGATTACAAACAGTGTTTCGCTCTTTGGAGCTGCAACAGTGTCACTTCAAATAGAATGACCGATCAAGGAAATACTGATTTTAATTGTCATTACTCCCAATGTGGTCACAAACATACATCAGTTTATTAAGATTTAATTCTGTATTGACCCTCTTCATATCATAATGTCATTATATCTATGGAATCAAAAGTCAATTAAAATTAATGTAGGTCTATTGTATTTATTTTTTAAATTTTGACATCACACCATAAAATCACTAATAAATTGATGTAAATTTGCGATCAAGCACTGGGGGGTTAAAGTGTACCTCTATTTGAATATTAAATTCTTTTTCATCAGTAGTCACTATTCAGTACAACAGCAGTGTGTTTGTCAGTTTCATTGTAACCATTATTACAAGAACAGACAACAGTTTTTCCATAAGATAAAAAACTTGAGTTGTTGAGGTGAGGTGATTAGCTTTTGTTCTGCAGAATAAAGAGGTTTTTACCATATGCACGTCTGGCACTGCTGCAGGCTATCATTTGCAAGAAACCTCCTTTTGATATCTTGAACTGTTTATGAAATATGATGATTGTTATGACCACATGATTCCTGATACACAAGCATGTGCTGCACCATGAATAAATAAAGGTGTTGATTTGAGGACTGATTGGCACATGCGAACAGCGTTGATATTTTGGAAACGATTCTGTGAGGTAAGGTTATGACACCACTTGCTGGTGAAAAGGCCCGGCCAGCACTGTATACAAGTGTCAAAGTAACGAGGCCAGCGCAGGGCACTGATGTGTTGTGAGGAATCCATATGTTGCAGTTACAAAAACGTCTAGTTATCTGTGTATTGGGGCCAAACCGGGCTGAGGAAAGCCAATGTTGTAATTATTAAAGAGCACTCTGCACGTGTCCCCTCCAGAAGAACTGTGTCAGAGATGTAGGGAAAAGACTTATAAATAAGCGAGCCCAGAGGCTCAAATCACGCGGCATGTCGCCATTCTGTCCATGTCTAGAATTGGAGAGAATGTTGATTCTTTAAGTTGCAGGCCAACCACAGCGGCCTCAGGTAATGGATATAGGTGGCCAACCGGCTTGCTGAAACTATTTTCAACCTCTGCTGCATGGACATGTCTTAGCAGTGGCTGGGTGGGCCGCAACTTGGAGCTGCACCAGCGTGAGGAGCGAGAGGGCTGCTGGCCTATGCTCTCTGGGTGACATTGTCTGTTGGACAGCAAACTGCCATCTGCAGGGGTGGGGCCAGGGTGTGAACTCATGGGTGCAGAGCCGTCTGTGGCCATTGACCGAGCTGCCCTGGGCAGACGGCCAGTGCTTCTGAGGCTCACTACGAGAACAGTGCTCTACATGGGGTCCACGAGTTGCGGTTGACAGAGTAGTCAACCATGACGTGAACACGTGCTGCAGCTACATAGTCGTGGCAAGAGTAGGAGTGCTACTTCTGCAAGTCTGGGTGACCGGACGCTGATGCTGCAGATCCCAAGGTTGGCGGCATTGATGCTGACCCATGCAGGCATGACACACAGCACCTTTACCAGAATCGGCAAAAGGTTGGCTTTGTACCTTTGATGCAATAAAGTCAATGACACACTTGTCGGTGTTTCTCTGCATGATTTGACACGAGTTGCCCCTCTCTCCCAGACTATACCTCTCGGTCATTGAGACATATTACAACCCCTAAGCCTGTGGGATTTTAACAGTGTGGTTTCAGAAAGTGGTTGTTTTGCTTTCCAACACAATACATTGTCTTGGAAAATGTTCGTCAATGTCCAACGCTACATTTTGGTGAGAGAGTTGGTTTTGGTAAGTGCTGAGTGATTCAGCGTTGCTTTATGTAAGTTTGGTGTCACCATTTCAGCACAATATGATGCAGTGCTTCTAAGTTTTATTTATGTTGTTTGCTCTCCCTGTCAGAGTTGTGTGAGCTGGGGTACAAGATGTTAATAGAGTTATTTTTTTGAGACCACAGGAACCTATGGAATTATCTTTATTTAGAGGTAATGGTGAACGTGATAATTTAGTGGCAGTGAGGTCTTCATTTTGTAATTTGACTGGGCATGAGCTGCCATATACCAGAGCTGCAGCAACAGTTCTGTATGTAGGTGTACTGGTCACCTGTCTAGTAGTTGTACTGAGTGTAGATTGGTGGTGATTCGCTGGAGGAATTAATTTGTGTTTAAATTTTCTTTATAGAGTTAAATGGGAGTTTGTTTTTTGTTTTAAAAAAGACAGTTGAATTAAGGTGGAAGTAGAATATGCAAAATGGTGAAAACACATGCTACTACCTCAGGTGCAGTTGCTACTTTAACTCAGCAAGTGTAAGTGGTAACAGAGCAGTTTGGAAGGGCATGGAACAGTGAAATTTTGAACTTAGTCATGAGTTAGAGGCTTGTAAAGAGAGTTCCAATCAGAGTCGCGGACGAGTAAGTCTGGATTGAGAGTGCCTTCTGTTCTGTATGACCCAACAGTGGTTGAACTGATTAATCCCTTCTTGGGCAAGGCAGCAGGATGGGAGATGCTGCAGAAATACATGGGTGGTCAGATGATGTAACCCTGTATGTTGCTAAAATGTGTTTGGTAAGGACATCAAAGCATTTGTTGTCTATTATGGCACATTGAGTAAAGCACTTACGTTCCAGGAGTGGGCCACTGGATTGTGCCAAAAAGCAGAACAGTGTGAGATCTTTTTGGGAGAAATTAAGTACGTTGTCAATGCAGCGCAACGAGCCTGTGGAATTGTTCTCAGATAGAATCCGTATGCTTAATGCAAAAACCTATGTACAGACCCAGAATGCAATACACGAAGACAACTCACTGAGTTGCTGTATCGTCTTCATATGAAGCAAGTGTATAACGATTGGAATTCACGATATTCAGTGATTTATGGTGCTATATGACAAGTTTGTTTATTTGTATAGAGGTGTATTGGTCCTGAAGATGGCACTAGAGCTTTTGGTCAGGGAAACTAAGTTCAACGAACTCATGGAGATGTTGCCATCAATAGGCGAAGGTTATTCAGTTATTCTCGCACTAGACATTCTTGACAAACATCTTGCTAAGATTAATCTTTTGCAATGCATAGTGGAACTCGGGGAGATTTTGTTCCAAATGGGGGAAACAGTTGTAATTGATTCAATGGCACAGGGTTCACCTATCATGGGGGTAAGACCAGCAAAACTGCATATGTTTTCAATAAAGACTGATCAGCAGGATAAAATACCAGCAGGTACGGGGAAGATAGTGTAGGTTTTAGTGGATACTGATTTGCTGAGGGAAACATTATATGTTGTTGAACCCTTCTTAAGCAATGAATAGTTGGATAGTTCGCATAGTTTTATCCACAGGAGTTTAGCAGAAGTGAATGACATTAATGGGGGACAGATGACTCCAGTTCCTGTGGATAACCTTCAAGGGGTGGAATAATAGCCGCTCCGGAAGTCTGGGGACTTCAATAGGTCGAGCCTAGAGGAAAGCGACAAGGAAACCGTTGATACGGAAGTGTTATGAGGGAAAGTATACGGAAGTGTTATGAGGGAAAGTAGGTCATTTCAAGTGTAGTGATCAAATGGCTAATGAAAACCTGTTGTTGAGGTTTACTGACTTATTTTGTGAGAGTTATTGGCAACCCCACTGACGCAATATCATACACCGACAAAGGATAGCACACAAGTTTGTAAGAAGACATACTATATAGCAAAACAGTTGCAAGCACTGATAGAAGAATTTATTGAACAACTACAGGATGGGATCATGGAACCAAGTGATAGTCCCGTGAGTGCAAATATTGTCATCATGCCAAAGAAATCTGTGGATGGGACATGGAAATACAGATTTTGCTGTGACTGAAGGTATATAAATGGGCAAACCATTTCGGATCCTTATCCAATGCCAAACACCACAGAAACTTTGGATAATCTGGATTAGTGTCTTTACAACTATGGACCTCAGGAGCTGATCATCAAATGGAGGTGGCGCCTGAAATAGGCCGAAAGCAGCGTTTAGCATCCCAGCATCTTTACAAACACATGCCATTTGGGCTAAAGATTATACCAACAACTTTTCAGAGATTGTTAGGTAGGGTACTGAGGGGATTAAATCCAAAAATTTATTTAATCTATCTCAGTGACATAATTGTGTATTAAAAGAATTCACCAGATCATGTGAGATGTTTGGAGGGTGTCTTTAGTAGAATACGATTGGCACATTTGACATTAAGTGGGGATAGGTGCCATTTTGCGCAATGTCAAGTAAATCTGGGGCATGTGATTAGTGAATGTGGTGTACAGACCGATCCTCATCTTACAGACACAGTTCAAAATTATCCGATAGCACAAACAACTAAGCAGGTACAATCCTTCATTGGCCTCTGCAATTATTATAGATTGTTTGTGAAGAAATTTGCGAAAGTAGCTGGAACCTTGAACAAACTAATGAAGAAGGAGACAAAATTACAGTGGTTGCAGGAATGTCAGGATCATTTGAAAAACTGAAAGAAATATTAGTTTCAGATCCAATATTGATTTTTCCAGATTTTAAGAAAGAGTGTGTTCTTTCATGTGATGCTTCAAATGAGGCTGTCGGTTGTGTTTTGGGACAGTGTTCTTTCATGTGATGCTTCAAATGAGGCTGTCGGTTGTGTTTTGGGACAGGTGGTAGATTGTCAGGAACATCCGGTGGCTTATGCTTCAAAGCAGTTAAACAAGGCGGAGCATAACTGTTCAACTGGGAAAGAGATGTTGGAAGTAATATATGGTATACATATTTTTGGAGCTATCTGTACGGTAGGAAGTTTAAGGTCATGATAGACCATGTCTTATTGAAATGGTTGCTTTGTTTGAAAGATCCATCTCGTATACTAACTCGGTGGACACTTAAGCATTGTGAATTAGAGTAAGAGGTAATCCATAAGCCAGGGAGATTGCATGGAAAAGCAGATTTGTAAGGAGTGCCAGGCAGTTAAGTCACAGCCTCAATTTGTTATGCATGAGGGTTTGTTGTGTAGAATGATGAGGTGTGAACCATGTGTGGTGGTTCCAGAGGGTTTTCAGAAGGAAGCTTTGCAGCAAGCTCATGACCATATGGTGTCAGGTCACAGTGGGCAACGTGCAATGGACAGATGTGAAAGTAGAACAATTTTGGAGGAGGAACAGGAAGTGTGACGTGGAGCAGTATATTAAGGACTGTGTGCCATGCGTGCAGAGGGCCGACATTATGCACAAAAGTGCCATTGCAAAGATTACCAGAGCCATCCCGTCCATTTTCTATATTAGGATATGATGTCCTCGGACCATTTAATAAAACACCTGCAGGAAACAGGTACATTCTCATGACCATCAATCATTTTTCTTGATTTTTGGCAATTGTGCCAGTGCAGGACCAATGGGCAGGTTCTGTAGCTCAGGTGTTAGTAAACAACTGGATATTAAAGTTTGGGATGCCTGAGACCATAATTATGGACCAAGGGTATGAATTTTATGCTGCATGTTGCGTATATGAAAGTTATGGACAAGTCCATTTCATCTGCAGACCAATGGGAGAATAGAATGCATACACAAGACAGTTGCAAAGATGTTGAGGTATTACATAGGCTCCAGGCACAATGACTGGGATGCCGAAGGTTCATACTGCAATGGGCTCGTTGCCATTTGAGATGGTGTATGGCAGGAAAATGTCGTCCCCCTTTGATGTTTTGATTCCTAAAATAGGTGCACATGGTGAGTCAGTGAGAAATTTTGCCAGAAGAATGAGTGAAGTTTGGAGGAATGTGCAAAAGGTGAACACGAAGCCACTAGAACACCACAAACAACTGAAGAAATGCATTGGTAAATTGCTGCAATACCATGTGGGGCAGTGGGTAATGGTCGCTAGTCCCCATACATCAAAGAGGAAAAATTTTTTAACAGAATACTAGGGACCATACCAGTCATGGAAATGACCTCACCGGTCAACATGAAGATAACCGTTCCCCACAAGAATGTCCAGTATACACGTCAGTTGCATAAAACCATTTAAAGAATTGTAGAAAGGATACCATGTCAGCAACCAACCAGGAGAGGAAAGTTATAAAGGGTAAAAAGAATGAACTTGGAATTAGTGAGCATCTTAAGGTGCATGATGTGCCGTATAGGTAAAGGTCATGTAAGTAAGTTGTGTAATTGTAAGTGTGTGTGTGTGTGTGTGTGTGTGTGTGGAGTATCAGGGAGTATGTATTTTTATTGCCATGGGGATATTTGTTGTTTTTTTCTCTGGAGTTGTTAGTTTTTCATGTTATTATTAATGATATTGCTTTTTTTGTGAATTGTGTGCAAAGGGGAAGGTTGTGATCGATCCGAGTGACCAAGTATGGGCTGATAAGTGGACACATGAGGCGAGTTTGTTTTTGGGGAAAGTAAATGGAATGAGTTGTGGCAAGGAGCTTCAGCCAGCCTGAACGTACTTCCAGAGGGTGGGTACGCATTGGTTATACTTCATATTCACACTGGAAAATGTATGGTTGAATTGCTGCTAAGGAGGCAGACCAGTAGAGTTAAAAAAAAAAATTAAAAAAAAAACCTCAAGTTTTGGGGAAAGCGGAATGATCATCAATGGCACAACTTGTGAGGTAGTCGGGATGGATTTTGTCTTCCAGCTATGCTTACAGGTTCAACTGTTATGACATTGGCCAGAAAGATCTCTGATGGTATCACCCATTCAAAATTTAACATATTTAAATGACACATTCAACTCAGAGCTTTTGCAGTCCTTAGATTGATTAATAAAGTCCCAGCAATGGGAAAATTCGAACGTACATATGTGGCAGCATGTACATCATTTCTGGGAAGAACAGGGTGAGTGCATTGACCATTGTGGTGTGTTTCTAGCAGGCTTTTGTGGTCTCTATTTCTGGGAAAGATGCAAGAGGCCACAGGTGGTGGACGTGCCAACACACCAATTGCAAGTAGAATGATTGACTGATATTGGTCGGGGAAACAGTTAGTTCTAAGGTCTTAATTAGTGTATAAGGGTATGATAAGGGATACATGATAGACGTAAAGTGTGATCATAAGTCCTGTATTGTAAATTCACAACCTTGTCCTCAATATGTAAATTAAGATAGTTGAGTGAAGCAGGATGTTAAAGATTTGGGACGAATCTTGTCGGAATGAAGGAGATATGCTGCACCACAAATAAGTACAGGTATGGATTTGGAGAATCTTGTGAATTTCATACAGCTGTGGTTCAAAGGTAGCAGTAAGAGACCGATTGGCACGTCAATGGCAGGCATGGTCAGTGTTGATATTTCCCAAACGATTCTGTGAGGCTCGGTTATGACACGTTCGCAGGTGAGATAGCACAGCCCAGTGGGCACTGTATACAATTGTGAAGTAATCAGGGCAGCAGGGAAAAGATGCATAAATAAACGAGCCAGGAGGCTCAAATCAGGCAGTTGTGTTGCCATTTTGTCCTCATCTAAAACCGGAGAGAATCATGATTGTTTAAGTTGCTGGCCATCCATAACGACCTCTGGTGATGGATTTCAGTGACCAACTGGCCTGCAGAAACTACCTCCAACCTCCATCGTGCAGATGCGTCAAAGCTGTGTCATGGTGGGCCACACCTTGGAGCTGCACTGGGACAAGGAGTGAGAGGGCTGCTGGCCTCTGTTCTCTGGCTGACATTGTCCAGCGGGCTGCGAGAAGCTGCCATCCACAAGGTCCACAGGGGCAGGGCCTGGATGTGAACTCTCAGCCTCCTGGTTGCAAAGCTGTCTGTGGCCACTGACCGAGCTACCCTGGGCAGACAGCCAGCGCAGCTAAGGCTTGCTACAATGATGGCGGATGGCTGTTTCCCTTCGGCACTCTACATGGGGCCCACGTTGTGCTTGAGGGACCAGTCAGAAATGCCGTGGGCTACTGGTGCAGCGAACATCCATGGCGACCACTTAGCCATGGCGTGAGTAGGACTGCTACACCTGCACGGCTGGCTGACCGGATGGTGATGCTGCAGATTCTGGCATTGGCGCTGACCCACACACACACATGCTGCACATCGCCTTCACCCAAATCAGTGAAAGGCCGGCTGTACACTTTCGTTTCAATAAAGTCACTGACACACTTGCCGGTGTTTCTCTGCACATTCGGCATGCGTCACTTGTCTCCTAAACCATACCTCTCGGTCATTCTGATATACTGCAACCACTAAGCTCGGGGGGTTGTAACACAGGGAAATGGGCATGTCATGTGTGGCCGTCTAAGTCATGTGTGGCCCTCTAATGTATATAAAAATTAGCAACTCAAAAACAAAATGAGATATTTTTCTGCTGTCAAAATAAAATTTTGATATCTTATCTGCATTTCATACACTGCAATGTATGAGCTAAAATCATTCTACACAAAGCTTACACAATGTGTTTTTACCTCTGCAAATTCTAAAATTTTGTGTGGTATTTTACTTAATTTGATGCTGCACATTAACTGTGACAAGTAATATGAAGATGCCAGATTAAGATGTATAGAAATCAATTTTTTCACTGAATAGTTTTTGTAAAATTGGATGGTAATTATTTCATAACAGCCGGAACACTGTTAGCAACATTTGGTGAGCAGAATAGCAACAACAAAGCCGCATTCATCACTGAATGCAAAGAGCATGTCTGTAGCAGCAAAGGGGTTAACATAATCTCCAGTGAACTGTCAGCATTGTCAGCCTCCACAATGAATATTCTGTGCAAGTATTATAACTGATTTGGGTTCCAATGCACCATGTATACCACAAACATGTTAAAACTAAAGTGAGGTGATGAGCAGTATTTGCAGGCAGTTTTAATATACTTTTCCAATGACGTCTTTTATAGTCTGAGATCAGAAAGAGAGAAAAGCAACAGTGGCTACACCATTATGTACTCTTTGTTACCAGGTAAATAGAGCCAAAGACACACAGATTGCTAAGAACCATAGTGAGTTCAAGATAAAAGTGGTCCCATACATGCATATTCAGTCATTGAAAGACACAAGTATTTCTGATAACTTTTAAAACATATGTCAAAAAAGCAAAAACTGCATTTCTATGCATTTTTGTGTTTGTGAAATTACCTTCGGACTAATTTTTTACAGATCTCTAATACTGATTGTCTCAGTACTCTGGTGTATCTTTTCCTTGAGTTGATTTGCCATTTGGGGGTTTGCTTTCATACACATTTCCCTGTAAATATCTCCATATATAAGGCCTGGTGAAACATGGCTCGTTTTCACCCCACCAGCTCCCCTCATGAAAAGCTGTCATGCTTCACCACAGCCATAACTACACCAATTGCAGATATTAATCGTTCTGGATCATGAGCCCTATGGACTCCCTATACACAAATGTAAATTCAGATTATTTACATGATTTTTAAAATCTGTCAGAAATTCTTATGCTGATTAAAAAATGAATCCATATAGCGGAGATGCTGAGTCACAGATAGGCACAACAGAAAGACTTTCACACTTAAAGCTTTCAGCCAATACCCTTCGTCAACAATAGACACACACCCGTTTACGCAAACACAACTCATATGTGTGTGTGTGTGTGTGTGTGTGTGTGTGTGTGTGTATTGTTGACGAAGGCCGTTGGCCGAAAGCTTTAAGTGTGAAAGTCTTTTTGTTGTGCTTATCTGCAATTCAGCATCTCTGCTATATGGTGAGTAGCAACTTTCCTCCTCATGATATTGTTACTCTGTTTAAAAACTAGTAAATTTTTATGTACAAGAAAAGAAAAATGAGATAAACAGTTTCCTGTACTCAGACAACGAATTTTGAAATAAGGAATTGTATCTCCATATTCTGTGTGTTTTTGTATCAAAAATTGCGCACATTTATGATGAGATAGTGTGATCAATTTCCTCAATTTATTATATTCATAATTTTTGTTACACATTTCATGACACAACCATTTTAACACTTTTCCCACCAAAATTACCAAACTTGTTACTCTGAATAACAGAACTAAAGCAAGTAATTCTTTCACCACAGAAAAGGTCATCAGTTTACAGCATAGCCTCCAGAAAAAAAAAAGAGTATAAATTAAATTATCGATACTCAGCAATGGAAGCGCTATATGCACTCTCAGAATAGTAATTTGTAGTATCTTTGTCATTTGGTAAAAAAGGGATGAACATTTTTTGTTTCATTGTCTTCTTGGTTCTGATGTTCTAGCTGACGGACGCTCATTGTTCACGGCCTGTAACTAATACAATTATCTGTAGTAATACTAGTAATATTTTGAATTTGTATGAAACTACTGCTTATAAAAATTGTGTTTTTGTCAGTAGTGAGTACCTTTCCTGCTCATGATTCAGTTACGTAATAATTAAATGTTGCCCTGGCCATTTTGTATAGGCTCATTGTTGTAGTGATGCCATTAATGATAAAAATGACATAAGCTATTTTAATAGTCATTTAATGCTAAAGGTATTAAAAAGAACAACCTCAGTAAATACAAAATGGTGTCTTGTAATATTTTCCAATTCTTTTTCAGCCAGAGATACAGTTTTATTAAGTAATTTCTATAAATGTGTATGCTGCTATTGCACATAGGCAGCTGTCCTGGAGCATCAAGCCTGACAGAAAAAAATAATTAAGCATAGTTTTCAATTGGCTTATCACATAATATTAGTTTTTCTTAATCCATTGTGAGTAAGATGGATGTCTTCACGGTGGAATACGTATGATATTTCTTGCAAGAGCACCCTAAGAAAATTTAGCTGTGGGTATTAGCAAATATGAAAGAGAATTTTTAACGCGATAAGTTGTTATGGAAGCAAATATTAAAATCTGAATGAGATCTGTCCGATAAGTGCCCTCGACCAACAGTTTACAACCAAATTGTGTAGTCTCTTTTTTTAAGCTATGGTCCTATCAAGAATTTGACTTTTTACTGTGTTATACTAGAAAGCAGCTGTTTTTAAATGTTCAATGACAGTGTTGCAACCAAATGATTTCACGATATCTGTTTGCACATACGTTCAAAAGTATGCTTCCACTGAAGAATTTCTGCTTGTTTGCTAATTTTGAGCATAGCACACATTTGCAGTTAAACACCTTTTCTAAGAGTTAATGGCACAGGTGACTTTTGTATTTCCATTTTTAACTTGTTCACTCAACCGCATCATTTTCATGAGAGTAGCATTTCATGGGGCAAAGAGAAGTGTCCCTGAGATTACTACCTTTGTTTTGACATAATCATTTTTTACATATTAAACATTGGGGTTTTCATTGAAAGACACTTAATCCCCCTCATTGCACGGTTTTCAGTGTTTTTCTTTTCAACATTCTCAAGAACCATAACTAAAAATATTACCACAGTGATAACCAGAATAATAGCTGTAGTAAGAACCAAATTAACAACGTGAGTGAGAGCATAATATTGCAGAGAGTAACTCCGAATAAGCTGTTGACAGCAAGCAATGCCTGTTCAACAGTGAGTGAAGGCATGAGAGCCTATGCTTTGAGGAAACAGTCAAAGAAACACTGTCCTCTTGACTGCTGATAAAAGCTGATTGTATGCTGTCATCTGCCCATGATGTCACCGTGCAAGTTGGAGGGAAAAGCACTTGTTGGAGGGAAAAGCACTTACTGGAGGGGAATGCCTTATAAGCCACACTTTGCCATACCTACCATAGATAAAGGTCACAGACAGACAAGCATAGCGAACAAGATATCCACAAACGTCTGCTTACTGCGCATTCTTTTGTGAAGGCTTTATGAATAAGAGACAGCAATTGACGAGATGTGTGGCACGTAGCTCCATTATTCTGGAAAAAAGCTGAACTGCATTTCATATTCCTTTAACTGAGAGTAGAAGTTTATGAAAATTTGAAAATATAAGTCTATATTGATAGGAGTTTTAAAGATGATCAAGCAGATAATTGAGCTACCAGAACCCACACATTCAAACTCCTTTTTATTTGAGTCGCAATGTGGGAATTTTTGGTGAACCAGTAGAAATCAATCTGGCTTTGTTACTCATAAAGTAAGTGGCTGTGACAATTATTATGAAATTATCATTCATTGGACTTGATGCAAGAGATGAATTTAGGAAACGCCCCCCCCCCCCCCCCCCCACACACACCCACTTACAAGCATCAACAGTAACAACTGTAGCTGTGACAATAACACCCTACCACTCAACCAAGCAAGCAGGTAACTAAAATATCTTATTTATTGGTCGCAAACCAGGGCTACTTTTATCTTGGACTGACTTTACAAGTCCATCTTATACTATTGTGTCTTCTTCTGTTCAAATTACTTAAGCACATATCCACCTGTTAATTTCAGCCCTGAAGAGCTACGCATATGTAACTGAATTACGGAGAATACAGCATGGACCATTTACAGAGGATGACATGCTTGAACCTGAGAAGTGGACAATAGAAGATATCGTGTGTGCTATTCAACAAGCATCTGAGAAGTATGCAGAATTCTTACAGAATTTAAAAAATGGAGCAATGGCCGGTTAAGAGAGAAATTCATAAAATGCTTTGATGTAAGGAAGAGGATATAACTCCAAGGTGTGAAAGAAGAAAGTTCCACTGACACTGTAAATAAAAATAATTTTATCTTATATTTCCATCAGTATTAACATAAAAGTAACTGAATAACAGGAAATCCAATGGAATCTTCAATTTGATTACAAACTGTAAGTATATGAATAAGCACTTGCAAAAAACACTAGTGATAACAGAAGTAAAAATCTTTGTTTGATTTATAACACAGAAACAGAACCACTATGGTGAGAAAGTACAAGATAAACATGTGGTCACAAAATACACTGACAAAAATGCCTGAAAGGAATTGTTAGCTATCTATGTGATTTTGCACATGTAAATACTGGTGATGGATATGTTAATTATTAGAGTTTCAATCATCTGTCATTATTAAAATGACTTGATATATAAAGGGATGCATTTTGTGAAGAAGTCTGGAGAATGCCACATGCTCATTTGGCATAACGTTACCAATACATAATGGATTTTGAAAGATTCTACACATGGCAGATGCGCAATGTCCATGAAAATGTGACAGTTGTCTGATGTCAGAATTACTAGAAATGTAAGACTAACCGCACACGTAAAGATTTCAGTCAGCAGAGTGACCACCCAAAGCACACTGCACATATGCACCAGAACTGACATTATTTCACAACATACTGTGCCATTGGTTAGAGACATGTTAATAGTAGCCTATACTTGGAACAGTGTCTCAGTGGCCTAAAAACAGAATCACTACCCTGGATGTAGGCTTCTATTAACATCACAAACAGATGGCAACATTTGGAATAGTGTTTTACTCGAGAAGGATGAAATTATGACTAATGGAATTGAACTATTTTCATGAATACTTTGGACGACCACCATCTGTATATATGGCGGTATGTTCTCCTAATGTTTTGGATCAATGTGGGGAGCCATTCTGTGTAACTTCAGTTCACCAGTGATAGCATTTAGGGAACTCTGATGACACAGGCATCCTATCCCCTTATGTGCTACACCTCATGATAATTTCTATGTGCATCAACTTTCAAATGGACAATGCTTGCCCTATCTATGAACTGCGTACATGATATTCTCCAACAAGATCCCCTTACCATCTGCCCTCAGTAGAATGTGAGGCCAGCTTAGATATTAACTATGGCCCTACGTCCGTATCCAGATACGGAGGATCATTTATGACAGTTGTGGGCCAACTTACCTCAGGAGAGGATACAGCAGCTCTACAAAAGGGGACCAAAAAGTAACAACAATTCCTTTCCTGTTGGCAGATGGGATATCATAGGGTTCACAAAGCATCTGTGCATTTTGTTTTAAGACCTAGAGTAAACATGTGGCGGCAAAATATGTTCCTCATGTACTTTCCAATGAATAGAGAGCCATCTGTATTGTGAGAGTCAGGAATTTAAAGAAGTCACAAACTGATTCCAAATTTTTATGAGAAATCATTATAGGTGACAAAACATGGTGTTATGGGTATGACCAAGAAACCAAGCAACAACTGAGCCAATATAAAACTGCTTTAACAGCATGGCTGAAGAAAGCAAATCAGATGAAAAACAGTATGAAAACAAATGATTTTTTTTCCAACATAGAGAAGATAGTCCACAAAAAAATTTGTTCCCAAAGATAACACAGTTAACCATCTTCAAGTGCTAAAATAATTGCAAGAGCTGTTAGAGAAAAGGCATACAGTACTGTAGTGGCCAAAAGGTTTAATCCTCCACTGTGACAAAGCTCTCAGAAACACAGCACGATGTGTCAGGCTGTGTTGAGGCAAAAACAAAATGGCAATGGCTCTGCACCCACTTTATTCACCAGATTTGTACACCAGTAAGTTCTTGTTCTTTATAATGAAAAGGGGCCTCAAAGAAAACAATTTTTTGAGCACAGAAAACAATATATCTGGATGAACCATGCAGCATAATTACAAATTACTTACAAAAAACTGTTTCCTATAGAGATAAAACATTGGTACACACATATTAGGGCCAAAGGATACTGTTCTGAACATGCTGCAATTTTACAACAAACAAAACTCTGTGTAAAATGTTCTCAATGCACTTGTTGCATTAATTCTTCAAGAAAATTTGGAAGTTTAACAATGTTATCATTGTCTCTGTCACAAAAACAACTGACTGTCAAGGAAGTAAAGGATTTAACAGATTTGACTGCAGATGTGCCCACTGCATCTAGAGGTTACATTGGCACCAACAGCAAAATATTACTTGAAGCATATTTCTTTCCATTATGAGGTATTATATGGGATGTGTGTTCCAATAACATTTAATACAACCAACCCATCATGAAAGACTTTATGGTCATATACAAAATGTTTAATAGAATAATTCTTATTACCTTTGGGTCCCCAATAGTATGACATCCTTCTGAATGAAACCGGTCTTTAAATTTTGCCAGAAGGAACGCAACATCCTAAAGACGTGTTTCACTTGATTGTGTAACCTATAACCTTTCTGCATTTACAAATGTCATGTCATTTCCTCCTCTCCTTCTATGTATACAGCATCTTGTCAGTCATTGTATAGTTTTCACATGCTTACACACATTTGAAAATTCAATAATCAGCTTGTTAAGTTTACCAGAGTCTATTTCTGACAGTGAAATCTGCAAGTTTGTGTTTTTCCGTATACCCAATCAAATTTGAAAGTAGGCAGACTTTTATGTACTGTATTTCATTATGGATAAGAGGTTTTTTTCAAACTCAGCTTCAGCATGAGTAACTGATGCTCTGTAGGTTTCATTTTCTGCCTCATGCTACTTCCACTGATCTGTAAAGTATTTCTCCTTCACTTGTGGCAAGGATTTGGGTATGTGACCATCAAGTTGCATCATGGGATTGTTAAGTCATTTCTAAGATCACAGGAAGGCAAGTAGAGGTAATCAAAGTGTCTGTCAGTCCCACTTGCTTCTTGCCATAGCTGCGGCTCTTTACCACCAGCTCAGACGTGTTGAGTGGGGACAGCTGATGTAACATTGCTTATGTGAGTTGGTGTTGACAACTGTTGAATTGGCACAAAATGGCAAGTTCCCAAGGTAGCTGATATTCCTGTTTTTACATCAGGTAGCAGCTTTTGTCAGTTGTTGCGCTAGTTTTCAGATGTTCAGAGCATTTAATTGAACATAAGCAATAGTGAAGCCACGTCTATAAGCGGGAATTCTACATTATAGGCAATCACGAAAGAAACTTTTTTCAGTAAACTGGGGCTGTTCGAATGTACATTCTACTGAATAGTCTGGGAGTAAGAGAAACTGGTTGTAGTTGGGTAAAATTTAAGGTGAGCAGTTCTATGATTACTATACACCTATAAAATATACCTTACAAATTATGGACATTATAATATTGTATTAGTCGATTGATTTCTTTATTTTATAATTTTTTAGCATTATTGCTTTTGGACCAACAGATATATTTAATGAAAACAATTTCAATTTAATTAAGAGTACATTAATCTTATTTATTATGGTGTTTTCATGTAGTTGTGGAAAGAGACATTCATCTTTTCGCTGACTATTTTCAGTACCAAAATGAAGATTGTGGCACATGTTAAGGCCAACACTTATTAAATGTTATATCTTTGAGTTCTGATAAACTGGCAATTAGAGACAAATATGTTTTCATGTGTGCAAGTGTTCTCCACCCTTTTAATATGATAACTGGAGAATTCATTAACTTAGCTCAAAAACTCATAAATATAGGAGCAACATATGGACAGGTCACTGCCCAAGAAATTCTGCCTTCTCTCAGGACTGTAGCAAGACACATTGAATATATGGCTGAGCATATCAGGAGTGAGCTTATACCTGAAGTGAAAGAGGAATATCTAAACACGAATGTGCAATGTCGTGACCTATCGATTGATAGCTACCGGTAAGAATTGTTATGTCATCCTGCATCAGTGAGTCAATGGACACATGGAGAAGGGGAAAAAATTATATTCTGATAACTATAAGGTTCCTCAATGTGATGAAAACTAGCAAAAATATTACAGCAATGTATGAGCAAATGGCAGAACTGTCTTGTCACTGTCTCAGAACTAGCAAAGGCTACTTTTGTTATGGATCAGGAGGCTGACATTAAGAAAGCTGTAGAAGCACATAACATCTCCCATGTGTGGCACTATATCAATTGAGCAATGCAGCACACTGTCCATTACAATTATCCGGGCTGTTATGCCGTGGTTGGTTGATGAATTTTGTCTCAATTCCCAATGTTTCATCTCCGACTGCAGGAGACATCTTCAAGGGGGTCCGTAGGTCGATGGAAGGTCCAACACACCCACTGGCTCGCTACTGACTGCCGCTAAATTCCGCGTCCGTGCGCTCCCGCGCCGCGGTGTGACATCATGTGTTTTGAAAATGTCAGTGCAATTGGCCGCTGTCCATCGCCGTCGCCATCACCCAGTAGTGGACGGGTGGTACACATGTTCTTTAACACCGGCATCCATATACCGTTTAATTTCACACCCTCCTCCTTTCGGTTGAAATTATTTGGGTGTTTAGCGATTTCGATTGCCTCCCTGTAGAGCCTTTCGTAGTATCCGCTTGTGGCCGCTAGTACTTGCGTCTCCTCGAAACGAATATTGTGGTTCCCTGGCTAGAAATCATGCTCCGCAACAGCTGATCGTTCTGTTTCTCCTCTTCTACAATTTCCCTTGTGCTCTTCCAAACGTTTAGAAACAGTTCTTTTAGTTGTACCCACATAAACATCACCACAGCAGCATGGGATCCTATACACTCCAACTTTTTCCAAAGGTTTGCGAGCGTCCTTGGCAGGCTTAAGGTATTCCTGTATCTTCGTGGTGGGCTTGTAAATTACGGTAATATTCCGCTTCGTCAAGATCCTCCCTATTCTTTCCGTTACATTTTTAACAAACGGCAGGAAAACCGTAGATTTTGCAGTAGCCTGTACGTCAGTATGATTTCTACATGGCTGCATCAACGCACGTTTTACTTCGGCGGACGAATATCCGTTCTTCATTAGTGCATTGTGGAGATGTTCCATCTCAGCGTCGAGCAACTCAGTTTCACAAATATTTCTAGTTCTGTCCACTAACGTATTGATAACACCCCGCTTCTGTTGTGTGTGGTGGTTCGAATCCCCGTGCAAATAACAGTCTGTGTGCGTGGGTTTGCGGTATACTGAGTGGCCCAAACTACCATTTTCATTTCTAAAAACAAGCACATCGAGGAAATGTAACTTGCCGTCTACCTCCTCCTCCATTGTAAACTGAATTCTCGAGTTTATGCTGTTTAGATGTTCGTGGAACCGGCTTAGTTCCTCCCTACCATGTCTCCACAGCACAAACGTGTCATCCACGTATCGGAACCATACATTTGGTTTTTTGCTGGCAGTACCTATGGCCTGTTCTTCGAATTTCTCCATAAAGAAGTTTGCAGTTACGGGACTTAGGGATCTTCCCATAGCCACGCCATCCGTTTGCTCATAAAACTGTTCATTCCACTTGAGGTATGTGGTCGTCAAGCAACAATTAAACAGTTCTAAAATATCGGTGGGAAAAATTTGATCCAGCTGTTCCAATACATCATTAAGTGGAACCATGGTAAACAGCGAGACCACATCAAAGCTGACCAATATGTCCTCCGGCTGGACCACTATGCCATTCAATCTGCTGATGAAACGTGTCGAATTCTTTATATAAGAGTCCGAACGGCCCACATGTGGTTTCAACAGCGTAGTCAAAAACTTGGCTAACGAGTAGGTGGGCGAACCAATGGCACTTAGTATCGGTCTTAACGGCACGTTTTCTTTATGAATTTTGGGCAATCCATAAAGCCTCGGTGGTAGCGCAACCGAATTGCAGAGACCTTTCTGTACACTCTCTTCAATGGAGGACTTTTTTATTAACCGCGACAAAGTTCTGAGAACGTTGTTAGTGGGGTCCTTATTCAGCTTCCTATATGCTTGCGGATCCAATAGATCAGTAATTTTACTCTGATAGTCGGCCCCATCCATAATCACCGTTGCGCTTCCTTTGTCAGCTGGGAGAACCAAAATACTATCATCGTCATTCAGGAGTTTTAAAGCTCTTCTCTCACCCACAGTTATATTACTTTTCGGCTATTTTGCATTGGCTAATATTCTCACTGTTTCTATACGGATTTCTTCAGCTGTTACAGAATACACACTGCGAATTCCTGCTTCTACACTGGCTATAATTTCTTCCGTGGGCACAAAACGCGGACTAACAGCAAAATTTCCTCCCTTGGCAAGCACAGATGTCTCATCGTCAGATAACGAACGTTTGGACAAATTGATAACGGTCCGGGAAACGTCTAAATGTCGAACAGTCTGATTAGGTAGCAAATTATCAAACTACTTCTTCTGTCTACTAGACGTTGTCAACATACACTTCCCCATGGTATCATGCAGTAGTCTATCAATTTTATCCCAGTCACTGCTGCACAGTTTATTACTGATCATAATATGGAGAGACATTAACTTACAGTTTGTGCTTGCCAAGTCCCGTCGGGTCTGCTGAATGCGCTCTCGTAGTAAGGCCCCCTCAGTCCGTTTGAAAATGCGTTGTGCCTTTCTCGAATAGAACAGTCGCTTTATCTTCAGAAACTTCGGTATAACGCCGACGGCTCTGCAACGAGACAGGAATGTGAGGGTGCACAAAACCTGCTTTCTCTTCTTCTGGAGTCCTTCCAGGCGTCGCACTTCTCTTGACATCTCCTCCCCGTAGAGGCGTCTGATACTAAAATGTAGACTTTCACGGCCGGAAATATCATGTCCATTATAATTATCCGGGCTGTTATGCCGTGGTCGGTTGATGAATTTTGTCTCAATTACCAACGTTTCATCTCCGACTGCGGGAGACATCTTCAAGGGGGTCCGTAGCCCGATGGAAGGTCCAACACACCCACGGGCTCGCTACTGACTGCCGTTAAATTCTGCGTCCGCGCGCTCCTGCGCTGCAGTGTGACGTCACGTGTTTTGAAAACGTCAGTGCAATTGGCCGCTGTCCGTCGCCGTCGATTGCCGTTGCCATCACCCAGTAGTGGACGGGTGGTACACATCTTCTTTAACACCGGCATCCATATACCGTTTAATTTCACACCCTCCTCCTTTCGGTTGAAATTATTTGGGTGTTTAGCGATTTCGATTGCCTCCCTGTAGAGCCTTTCGTAGTATCCGCTTGTGGCCCTTAGCGGATGTCTCCCGCAGTCGGAGACGAAACGTTGGGAATTGAGACAAAATTCATCAACCGATCACGGCATAACAGCCCGGATAATTATAATGGACATGATATTTCCGGCCGTGAAAGTCTACATTTTAGTATCAATGCAGCACACTTTCAACAAAGTATTTTTAAGCGATGAAATTCCTGGTATATATGAATCCATCCTAGCTGTTCATAAATTGGTAGGGCATATGAGGTGGTCTGGCTTAGTTAGTAGATTAGAGGAAACATTGGGCCAGGATGTTGGAAGTAGGTGCAACAGTGTGTGTACAACACTAGACTCATTTTGTTTGCATAAAGACCAAATAGAGAGCATTCTGAGTGAATCTAAAAAATACAAGGTGATAAATTCTTATTGCAGTGGAACTATGGTAAGTGTGAAGTTTCTGCAGTTTTTCAAGAAGACCATGGACAATTTGGAATGTGAAAGGAGTCAGTGCTACCATTTGTAGTGCCATGGATTCTCAAAGTGTTATATCATTGCTGAACTTAAATCGACAGTGTGAATATGAGGAGACTAAAGGAAAGGGTAGTACTGTTTTAGAAAGAGAAAGTTTTAACTGAGCTTCATGATCTTCAGTACCTTCCTGCAACCATCTTTCAAGGAATTGCTAGTACAACCTAAAGAGAACAGAGAAAAATTTTATCAAGATGTCTGGCAAATGTTAAACAAAGTATATGACAAGAGTGAATTAAGATTTAATGTCTTCTCCACAAGAAAATCACAAAACTGGCGATCTACCACCTTAAAATCAAGAAATGAACTCGAGAAATATACAAACATGGAGAGTCTGCACAATAAGCTGACCAAGCTTTTCATATTGGAAGACAAATACTGGTACACTTCCTAAACTCAAAACTCGGCAAAGAGGTCTACTGTATACCTGCAAGTAGTGCTTCAAGCGAAAGGAATTTTTGCAAGGCAGGGATGCTAGTGTCTTGGAAAAGGAGCTGTATAGATTCTGATAGGGTAAATGATATTTTGATTGTTCATAACAACAATACATCCAAGGGAAGCTAAATTTCAGCAGAAGAAGTGAAAGCAGCTGACAAGAACTGTGTTTATGATATGTTACATGTTACGAACTTGATCCAGTACATTGCTGAGGAATAAAAAGACATGCCTACAGGCTTATTAAGGAGATATTCCATTCTGTAGTGTATATTAAACAAAATAAACTGATATTTAAACTAACATTTGTGATAAATGTTTCATAATATTTTGTACAGTTTTGCTGTATATTGGGGAATTTTCTATTTCCAGTTATAACAATTCAGTATTGTTCTCTAAAATCTTTTATTTTGAGTTTGTAAAATGACTTATCATTTTGTGTGTAGAAGGGAATTTCTGTAGTGAATAACTCGAAACTGGTGAAACAAATTAATTCTTCCTGCAAGATCAGTGATGGGCTGCCATCATTGCAACTCCAATAAAATGGACGTAATACTTCAATATGTTTAGTTTTGATACACCAGTTGGGTTCCATTGCTATCCTGGCTACTGCTGTATGGGTTTCCACAGGCATTCTGTGGAAATGTATGTTGTTATGAGACCTACACTTTAGTGTTACATCAAGTGATGTACCTCTTACATGTTCGGCAACATACTGCTATTTACGTTTTAGAGCTGATGTCCTTCAAACTGTAGAGCATATTTTAATCATATATCTCAATTAAACCAGCCTTCAATTTAAAAAAGAGAAAGAAAGAAAGCTGTGTTCAGATTGGTCCAATTGTTTCGGAGCTAAGATGTCACAGATAGGCTTACAGAGAGATAAAGGCATCCAACTTATAACACCCCTTGTTTTATGTTGGGGGTTAAAAAGCTAATAAGTTCACCTGATTACACAGGTGCTACTCAATTCACCATTACCTGTAACAAATAAAACAGTACCTCTCTCCAGTACCTGTGAACATATGTTTCATTAGGCCATAGCCTCTGTCTTCAAACTTGTTCCCTTATCGCCCCTGTTTTAAAAGCAAAAATCCAATCTACATTTGAAAAAACAGGTATCACCTCAGATATTTTCACACTATTTGAGAGCTATCTTTGATGGCACTATTTGAGAGCTGTCTTGGATGCTAACACTGTTCATTATAAAGGAAATAAACTTTATCAGTTCATCGCAAATGAAAAAATAATGAAATAACACTGCAGCTAAATAGGTAAGAAGAATCACTCAAGAAAAATAAGGGAAGAACAAACCTGAATGTAATCAATATAATGGAAGGAAACATTCCACGTGGGAAAAATTATATGTGTATACCTGTCCTTTTTTCCCCCTAAGGTAAGTCTTTCCGCTCCCGGGATTGGAATGACTCCTTACCCTCTCCTTTAAAACCCACTTCCTTTCGTCTTCCCCTCTCCTTCCCTCTTTCCTGATGAGGCAACAATTTGTTGCGAAAGCTTGAATTTTGTGTGTATGTTTGTGTTTGTTTGTGTGTCTATCGACCTGCCAGCGTTTTTGTTCGGTAAGTCACCTCATCTTTGTATATAAAAACCTGAATGTAATATTTATTTACTTGTTTTTGTGGATTTTGTGGATTTTTATTTCCCATTGATTGCAAATGTTATTAGATATGATCTTATACTACTTAGCCTAGCTTATTCTAATGACAATCACAAATATCCATGTCCAAGGGGAGGGGGGGATATTTGAACCCACAGCGGGAGTGGCCTTGCTATGTGTGACATGATGCTATAGACCACAAAGGTGTTCCCGCCAGCTCAACATTAATTTCACACTTTTGTGAAACATCTCAGGAGCTAAAACAAAATGGCCTTTCCAACATCAAAAACTCTTCAGAACTCTTAATAAATTAGCACATATACATAGGAAGGAAAAGACCTTGAGCAGTATGCATGCCCTTGCAGGTACTAGCCATGATATGAGCTCCCACCCATTGCGGCCAGTACACTCATGTGAACACTGTATAACTCTATTGAAACACGGCCTGGCCATTTATGTTGGTCAGTTCCACTCCTTGCGGAGGCAAATTTGTTTTAGTGTTGGCAAGCACTGAGTGACTAGTTATTATGCCTAAATTCCACTTCCAACATCTTTGGCACAGCATATATTTCAAGCTCCCGTGAGAGATTTTATTTTTGTTCCATATCTTAAGGTAACAGAATATTTGCTGATAGCTTGAGCAGAGTTAGTGCATTTATTCTCTGTCTCCACACTTTTGGGCCATGCGTAGAGCATTTATTTTCAGGTCAAATCACTACTAAGGACACTGTATTTACCATGCCTTGTGGCACCAATCTCTTCTTTAGTATTCATCATATTACCTAATGATATTAATAGTGTGCCTTGGGGTTTCAGAAACCACTAAGAACTATTAATTCTTGAGATTATTTCAATGTTCCATGTAGTAGTTAATTCAGTAAACCAGTTTGTTTTGCTTTAACCTCTTGTGAACATTATTCATTGTGAACACACCTGTCGCCACATGCTCAATTTTAGGTAATTTTATGTGCGTTATTTAATTAAGTGGGCCGGGACCACCGTTCCCAGACAGGTGACCAGACAATCTCAAGTGACTCAATTTTTAAATCTGGCACATTGCTGGCTATCTGTCCTAGCCACCCATTCCATAAGGTGTGTGTCACGGGCTCTCGCTCAAGCGCGCATTCCACTAGGTACTTCCGTTGCTGTTCTATGAATGCTGTCACACTAAGGCTATTATTGTGTGTTTCACATGACACACTGTGTACATGCTATGGACACCATTGCATCACAATCCATATTTACTGCTTTGTACCATGAACTATTTCCCTTTTGTGTGCTTCGCGTGTCCGCCCCTGTGTGACGTAGGGACTGTGGCTTCTGCCACCAGTTCAACCAACACCTAACTGCCTGTGGTTGCTGCTCCAGCACATCCCAATATCATCACAGACCTGACCGTGTGCCTCTGGAACACTGCAGCGACGACCTGTGCGCATAACTTGCAGCTACGCAGCCCTCATCGCCCTGGCCCCCCCACGATGTTGGACTACACACTGACACCTGCACTGTCCCCTGCATCTGCTTGTTCCACCTGCCCACAATGAGCCAACTTCTGAGCTGCCCTCGGCCACAGCTGCAGTCACCCACAGTGCCACCAAGTTCACCATGTTGAGCAGTTAGCTCGAGCTAACATATGCAGTGGAGGTCTGTGATGTTATCTCATTGTCCCCAACCAACAACCACTATCAGATACTCCGACCCTGCCTCGTGATGCAACTCCCAACCTCTGAGGTGCAGCACACTGGGTCTTCCTTTTCTTCAAGCAGTCTGGGGTCCAGCTGGAAGTATGTGGCTTCCTCACCTGGTTCAGTGTCAACATGTTGACGCTGCAGGCTATTGTTACCTGCCTCAACTCCAAACCCTGCTGAGTGCACAGACTTAGCCAACTGCACAATGATGGCTACCATCGCTGCAGCTCCAGCCAGACTGCCAATGCTTCCAGTGATGTGACTAATCTCTGCTGGTATCATGAGCGCTTTGGCTCAGATGCTGCAGTTGTAGAGAGCTGTGCTTGTTCCCCCAAATGCCAACACCTGCTGTGATTAGTCCTGCCCATCTGCTGCTCAGTCTCCCAGAGCCTTTGCATCCGTCACACCAGCTCCAGTATGCCATTTCTGATCATTACCAGCTTGGAGCTGTGTCTCTTTCCATGCAGCTTGTGTGTGACCATGGCATCACCGTAGTGATCTTCCTGATGGCGGTGAACATCTGTACCATAGTGAAATTTTTACTCTGCAATGGAGTGTGCTCGGATACTAAACTTTCTGGCAGATTAAAACTGGGTTAGATTAAGTCTCGAACTCGGCACCTTTGCCTTTTGTGAAAGTAAATCTGTGAGAAGAGATTGTGAGTGTGCTTGGGTAGCTGGAGTGGTAGAGCACTTGCCCATGAAATGCAAAGGTCCTGAGTTCAAGTCCTGGTCTGGCAAACAGTTTTAATCTGCCACGAAGTTTCAATTCTACCATCACCACCCATGGCATAAATCATTGTGTCCTTGACCTCAGTCTGCAATGGGACCTTCCCATTGCCTTCTCTGTCACCAGACTTCACTGGCAGTACTGCTTGTTGCCTGAAGTCGCCAGTCACCTCATTGACAGCGATACCAGGAAAATAATTAAATACACCACCCAGTTTGCTGCCTTCTTCGATGTGAGGTAGGTGGCATACACCATCCTGTATGTTGTACTTTTCGTGCAGCTTCCTGATTTCACATGCCTGTCCAGAGTGCTTTGGGAGGTCTGCCAGTGCAGTTGTCCATTGCATTGATACCACACCAGGACCACCCATCTTTTTTGGGCCATGGCCCCTACTACTGGACAAGTTCAAGATTCCCAAGGATGTGTTTGGCAAGCTGATTGCCACTAGCACACTGTTCTTGGGAGAGCCCATGGGGTCTGCCATTTACCTTGTCAAGAACGATGACTACTGGCACCCAGGTGGTGATTACTGGGTGCTAAATGCCAGTACAATTCCTAAGGCTCTCCTTCGGCTACAATGCTCTAGCCAGAGTTATTATCTTCAGCAGCATCATCTGCTCCAAGGCTTTCATACATATTTCTGTAGCACCTTAGGATATCCAGAAGACTGCCATTTGACCTGTATGAGAGTTCTTTTGTGATCAGCCTAAGTAATCCTGTCCAACATGGCAGCATTTCCTGGATGGCGTCTTCTGCACCACAAGCACCTCTGCACTCTTTGAATGTCTCCAGAACACAGCCAAGTGCATCTTTGGTGTTGGCGAGGTGGTATTGCTGGGTCATATGGTCTCTGCCACCACCTCACATCTGCTGCTCGACAGGTTGCAATCTATCCTCAATTTCCGACTCCATAAGACATTCAAGGATCTGTGCAGCTTCTTTGGCATGTTTAACTTCCTTAGCCACCACCCGATCAATGCCACTGTTAGACAGGAGCTGCTCACTGTTGTCCTTCACAGCGTCAAAACAAAGTGAAATGAGTCAGTGTCACGGACATCACAAATGAAGATGACACCCTGCTTCCCATCCTGCCACTTGCTATTGTGGTCCATACCATTCAGGTGGCCGTTGGTGCCATTCTGTAGCAGCATATGAGTGACATCTAGCAGTCCCCGCCTTTTTCTATTGCAAGCTCTCCACCATTCAAAGGCACTGGAGTGCATACAACCGAGCTCCACACCTATGAGGTAATCAAATATTTTCGGCTGTCAGTGAAGACCTGTCACTTTACGTCCCCAAGTCAGTTCTGGAAGCAGTCTTTCATCTTTCAGTTGATGATGACATATATAATGTTACAAGAATTGACAATGTCTTCGCAGACTGCCTCAGCTTCTCCTGCACGATCACTTCATCCCTACAAGACTCTGCCCCAAGCACTGCCCCAAAACCCGACCTGTAACTCGCATGCCTCCACCTGGGTGTCACTTCTGCGCTCCACCTTCTGTGTATGTCAGTCTGTCTCTGTCTCAGAAAGCAGTACCTGGTGTGACATATCAACACCCTCACCACGCATGTTCCTGTCCACTGCTTTCTACAAGGCCACATTTGACTGATTACACAACCTGGTCCAACCATGGTGTTGCAGCGTGTAGTGTGGCTGTATATTCAGAGGGACAGCAAGATCTGGGCCCATACCTACGTTGCCTGTCAGTGTTCCAAGATTGACCCCCACGTATATGTACATGCTACTACCTTTCCTGATGCAAGGCACTGCTTCACTCATGCTTTACATGAGCATTGTGGCCCTCTGCCATCTAATGGTGGTCGCTACCTCCTAACCAGTGAACAGGTTCAGGCCAATACCTGATGTCACAGCTGCAATGGTAGCCATTTCCTTCGTCTCCGTGTGGATTGCCTTTTTCAGCTGCCTGCGCTGCATCACAAGAGACCATGGGTGCCAATTTACATCTTCCCTCTTTTGCATGCTGGTGAACCTCTGTGGAACTGACCTGCACTGGACATTGAGCTACCATCCAGCTGCCAGAGGCACAACCAGCACACATCAGCCCCCACTTCACCTTTACTATGTCAACCCACACTGGGTTCTGAAGCGAGACTGCAATACATTTGCACCAAATCTACATAGCACCTCTACCAGTATCTCTATCGGTATGCTGCCTGAACTATCACTCACACCAACCACTGCCCTCATCAACACACCGCAGGCACACACCACCAACAGCACACTGCTTGATGCATTTACATCTATGCAATTAGTCTGCAATTCACTGTGGCAGCCCTTTGTCACACATTGGTTTTAGCAGTCTGGCCCTGTTCCATATGTGCCCAATTCATTAAGGCCATCTGCTAATGCAGCACATGCAACCAGACATCTGTCTACAATGGTCACTAGCTAAAGGGACCCAGACATTAGCCACACTACTAGCGAGACTTCTGTTGGACTAACCTTGCCCTCGGTTCTGTGAGTCAATAACACTGGAGTTTGTTTCTTCCCATGTGCCGCAACTGACACACTACAGACTACATTCTTCATATCTCGAATAGTGTATTACACAGTACAGGGTCCACTATATGCTTCTTGCAAAAGTAGTGACCTGAACCACCTCTACAATTGTGCAACACTGTACGTAAAACAGTCCATTGCATTGTAAGACATGTAGTGGATTGTTCAATTGTACATCTTCTGCAGTTTAAAGTCTAAAATTATATGACTCTTTTTGATGAACACTAAAAGGTCATTCAGTAATAAGCATTCAAGTAAAGACAAACAAATAATAATTTCTTAAACTTTACTTTTATTAAATCTGAAAAATGTTGTAAGTGCTTTGATCATAAACATTCTGTGTCATGGAATATTTTATTATTAGAATTAGATTACATTGTAGCTTACTCCACGTGAGGTATTACAAATTTTATAACATTTGAGCTCCTTCTCATAAACATTATGGAAGTTTCTGTGTAAAAAAACTGTTCTATGAATAATAAGTAGAAGTTAATTTATCATGGACGTGGAAAAGTGTATCACTTGTAATGTACCGGTGCTGCGTATATGCCAAGAATACAGTTGCAAAAGATAGAAAGTTAAGTCCGGTCCTTCTTGTGAAGCAGTGCTGACAAGAGAAAAAAGTTCATTATTTCAAAATCTAGACGACAATGGTAAGAAAGATGAGATACACATTGTTGCTTTAAAAGACCTCAGAAGAATTTTCCTCATCTCCAAAATAAAATCACTTGATAAGAAAATACAAGTAACTGTACACATCGTTAAGGACGTACAAGGATTCCCAAACTTTGTAATATATATCTAATTTTCCTAGGTCAGTCACACTACTGTATCATCAACATTACCACTATACTGTATAAATTACAGTATAATGACGTCCGTGCATGAGAGGGCCTGTATAAAATTGCCTTTTACGATGTGAGAGTTTTGACCTCTTAAAGATAGAAGTATTATTATGTGAATATAATTTTCCAGAATTGTGCGACTGTAAATGTGCTAATGCCTATAATTTTCCATTTCATGAAAAAAACTTTCCAATAGATAAATGAAATATATTCATGCAATAACAAGAATCTTGGAAAAATATCAATAATTAGGAATATAATAATCAAAGGAAGCATAAGTACTACAGGCAATGGCATTTATGAACATATTGTCTATGGAATACCTGAGTAAATATTCAGTTAGTAATATCAACTGAATCATACTAGGTACATTTGCATCCACTTGTACGTCTCTTTTGGAAATCTATGAGGGCCTTTTTTTTTTCTTTCTTTCTTTCTTTGAACCTTCAATAGGCTATAAATAAAAGACCGGTTCATAGAAAACATTATTTTATTACCGAAAGTTTTGTACACTTACGGTTACTTTTCAACATAATCACCGAAAACATTGAGACATTTATCTTGCCTGTGGACAAGCTTGGCAATACCCTCTTCAAAAAAATGTTGCTGCCAATGATTGCAGATGAGCATCGACATTGTTTTGAAGATCTTTGTTGGTTTCAAAGTGCTGTCGTCCTAGCCAAATCTTCAGTCAGCATTCCTCTTCATTTGTTTTGAATGACCAAATTTGCATTTGACTTCAAGAATTGTGTTGATCCATGACAATGCTCAGCCACACACTGCTGGCAAAACCCAACAGCCCTTTGAACAATTTGAATGGGACATTTTCAATCATCCGCTGTACAGTGCTGACCTGGCACCCAGCGACTTCCACCTTTTTCCTAAACTGAAGATGTGGCTAGGAGGGCAGCACTTTCAAACCAACGAAAATCTTCAAAGCAAGTCAGTGCTCATTTTTGCAATCATTGGCGGCAACTGTTTTTGAAGAGGGTATTGCAAAGCTTGTCCACAGGTACAATAAATGTCTCAATCTTTTCAGTGATTATGTTAAAAAGTAACAATAAGTGTACAAAACTTTTGGTAATAAAACAATCGTTTTCTATGAACTTGTCTTTTGTTTGTAGCTTATCAGAGGTTTGGAGGGGGGGGGGGGGGGGGGAAGACCTCGTATTCTTAATACTTCTAGCTAAATAATTTTTCTTTCTTTTGTACAGTTAATTTCACTTATTAGAATAGTGTATGATGTGCAGTGATGGATGGCATATACATTTGTATTGTTGTTACATTCTAGGTGTAAATAGAAATCACCCTGCCAATAAACTACTTGTATACACAGTAATAAGTAGTATCTCTAGCAAATATAGTCATCACTGATAGAATTTTACTATAGAAGTAAATAATATTACTGAAAACCAGATGAAATAAGGCAGTACAATGGAAATGCCGTGTGGCTAGAGCCTCCCGTCGGGTAGACCGATCACCTGGTGCCATCTTTAGAGTTGACGCCACTTCGGCGACTTGCGTGTCGATGAGGGTGAAATGATCAATCATGATGATGATAAGGACAAGACAACACCCAGTCCCTGACCGGAGGAAATCTCTGACTCAGCCGGGAATCGAACCCAGGCCGTTAGGTATGACATTCCGTCGTGCTGACCTCTCAGCTACCAGGAGGCAGTCCAATGAAGTGAATGTACTGGCAGTTGGTAATGAGTCACCAGTGGAAACTGCAGTGACAGAAGGAAGCACTGGAAGTCAAATAACAAACTATAGTTTGTTGAAAATAGATGATACAATGATAACTTGTGATAAGTGGCCTTCTTGATCGACCCTCATAAGCACATTCTTGTGCGATAGTTCTTATCGTACTGATTTATGTCAATGACATCTCTTTCCTGGTAAGTCTACAAATAGTGGAATGGGAAATACCCATTGAAAATGAACAACAAGTGCGAAATCCTGTCTCACTGCCATCTGGGGTGACAGTCTTATACTCACCAGTTTGACGACCTTACCTTAAAATAAAATAGTTTACAGACAGAATGTCAGATACACAACACATACGGTGATTTACCGGATCAGGTACAAAAAATATTGGATGATATGGGATTTCGTAAATTAGAACAGAAATGCATCAGTAATGACGTACAAAAACTAAATGATCGTGCTGATGTTATTTGACAATGCTACTACATTTGCAGAAAATGTGGTAGAGCAACATGACGCTCACCTTGCAGAAGTTGAAAGGGAGGATAAGACTGTTAACAAACTCGATACTGATTTGAAAACTGTTATTCAACAAATACGTAACGAAATAGGTGTAGGAACCAATGAACCGTTTATCACTATTAACAACAAGACAAATGGTAAAACAGTAAAGAAGCAAAACAACAGTTTTCTCCTAGTATTACATATAACTTAAGCCAAAGAGACTATGGGACATGTGGGTAGTTACCAGTAACTAATGTACTGCAAAGAAATTATCTGTGTGTGACACCGGCAACTATACCGCATACACATGACTGATGAAAGCCTATTAAAACATAGACAGTTCCAAGTATCTTCTACGGAAACAAAAAAAGGTACATCCTGCAGTATTAATTCGATCTTTTCTTTATTCTATCGCACACTTGGTATGAACTGCAGAAGATTCTTTATGTAGTAGGATATACACAAGGACAAATCAGTCCCTTTATTAGAAAATGATGTAGAGTATTTTCTCTCTGTAGTGCATGCCATTGACCTCATTTACGAGGAAGGACGTATGCAAACAAGAAACAGATTTGATGCAGTTTTCATAATAGTCTATGGCAGGTCAGAGCAATAATACTAACCATCAACAAGGATGGCAACAGCCAGTAACACCAGGCAGCTATAATTTTAAAGCTGGAAATAGACAAAACTGGTATGGTACACCCTGTAACAGGAATCTTAAAACAGTAGCAATGGTTATCACAGAAACTCTAATGGTCACATGAACCCTGCCTCGAATAACAACATTAGACAAGGGGAACCAACTTTTTCATAGTAATCCAAACAATAATTGGCATTCTCAAGAACATCCAGTTCAAATAGCTGAAGTGGTTAAAAGTAATGAGAGTATTCCAGAACCTGGATTTGGTTGGAGGGGGAGGGGGGGGGGTGTGCAGTAAGGAACTATTCATTTTTTGAGGTATGTTGAGGAACACATTTTGAGAGGGAGGAGTTATCTTACAGTGATAAAAAAGGAGGATGAAGAGGGAGTGGTACAAGTGATAACACATGCAAATGTAGGCAGTATACCAGTGCGTATAATTCTGGATACAGGAGAGTGTGCATACATTTTGTCCAAAAGTTTCTTTTGACACAGTAACAAAGGACATGCATGTATCCACTTTCCCTACACACAACTGCAAAAAATTAACAGCCACAGTAAACAAGACACACAATGTCAACTTCAAGCATACATTCCTATTGCCTTATATAATACTACGATAAAATACAGTTTTCTTGTGGTTAAGAAATAAATACTAATTGCATTCTAGTGATGGAGTTTTTCAGACGATTTAAGGCAAACCTCGACATGGGTACTGATAAATGCTGCTTGCAGCTTGATAAAGAGATTATATCAATTAATTTGGTTATGACAAAGGAAAAGCATACTCGATATACTAATTCAGTAAATTTTCATCTTATCTATCCTGAAATACTTTTCATAAATGAGCAATGCAGTGAGGAGGGGCTGGATATCCTGGTACCTACAATTACAAAATTGATGTATATCCACATCAAACTTCCTGTCCTAATTCTTACTCAATCACTTGGGTGAAGAAAGTAGCGGTGAATAAGAAAATAGCGAATGTTAAGCTGGCAAGTAATAGAACCTTCAGATTCTCCATATTGCAACCTATTGTTGGCTGTCAATAAGGCAAATGGTAGTATTCAATTAGTACTTGATGCACAATCCATTAACAAAATCATTGTTTCTCTAAGGGTGAAACCAGAAAATATTGACGAACAAATCTTAAAATTTCATGGTGTTAAGTATTTAACTTCCTTTGTACTGGTAGCTGTCATTGCATCTGGAAAGTAGTAAACACACTGTATTTGTATTTTCTGATCACAGTTGCCATTTTTGTGTATTACATATTGGATACACTGTTAGTGCAGGTATCTTTGTAGCAGCAATGGACACTGTATTGGGACCAACACTGGCGCAAGAGAATCACTCTGTATGTCAGTGATATATTGATTGTAACAGGTTCATGGAGGGAACTTTTCGATTTGTTCGAGGTGATACTTAAGAAATTTCTTGAATATGGTGTTCGGTTAATTTACAGAAGTCCAAGTTTTTAGGCCATATTATCTCTCACATTGACATTAAATAGTGGTCCCCTCCTGAACTTGTTAAGAAAAAATAATACACAGTTATCGAATGAAGAATGCCAAAAATATTTGCAAGCCATAAAGGAAACTTTACTAAATGCAAATATTTTACACTATCCAGACATGACAAGGTTTTTGTTGAACCCTTGTGGGGGCACGCATGTGTATAAAGCATGCCAACTGCAAATAACGTTGTCGTGTACCATTCCATTGTTTTACAATTGTGAGTCCATACCTATTCCTTCATTAGCTTCCTCTAACACAGTGATAAGTTGGTTTGTCATATGTCCAAGTGAACAGCAGTTATACAAAATAAACAGCAAGCTGGGTGAGAAAAAAATTTATGACCCATGCAAGAAAACACCCCAGATTCTGAGCTAGCAGCACAATCCCACAATGAGGTAGTTGTCCACAAGACAATTAGTAATTGAATAAGCGTTTGGGCTGGATCTGGTGCAACTGTGCCATTTAAAGCTTTGAGTGGGTCATTGCTGTGGTGTAACACTTGCATATGGCCTTAGAGTGACATGATGAAAGTTTATTTATCATTGTTTAATCAAACAGTAATTTAGCTTATATAACATAAGTTTATTTTATTGTTATTTAATTAAATTAAGATTAAACTGTGATTTTTGCTCATACATTACACTTTGATAAGATAAAAAGTGCTATTCTTTACATGTTTATGAAGCATGTTAGGCGCTCGCTCTTGTTACAAAAATCGGTGTGCCCACTCAAGGGCTAAGCACAGATGTGTCATTTTAGGGTCTCGGTGCTTGTCTGTTTCAAATTAGAGAAATAGATGGAAAGAGCATGAATTGTATAATTAGTTTTGTTAGCCGAACACTCACCGAGTATGAAAGAACATACTTGGCTACCAAACTCTAAGCATTAGCCAAAATGTGGGGAAAATGCATTAAAGTTTATTGTGACAACCAAGTTTTATCTTTTTTGTTGACTTGCATGTTGTTACGCAAGTGGATTCCTCATTGGTTTTTAATTTTACAAGAACTGAGTTTTGAAATAATACATATAAAAGGGGAACAAAACATTAAGCTGATGCACTGCCTAGACTTCCACAATGATTAAATAAATTTACAGACCTTAGATTTTATGATATTATTAATGCAAGATGAAAATTATAGACCCTATTACTTAAAACTGTCAAGAAGTGCACAATTTACAAGAAAAGTATCCTCGTTGGAGGAAGGTAAAAGAAAACTGAATAACAAGGAATATGGAAATCTAGGTAAGTATTATACGATATACAAAGGCGTGCTATTTCATTTTTATTAGGTTCACATGCCACACATTGGGTCATTATGGAGTAAAGAGGTGTAGTGAGAAAAATATGTCATATCATTATTCTCCAATTTTTCGCCACAAAGTGCAACGAGTAATAAAAATATGTATCATATATCAGAAGGCAACCCTCCTTTCTGGGGAATAAATGAGAAGGGAACCACTGCCTTGTGGTGGAGGAGAAACTCCAAAGGCTAAGGGAGACAACCCCAACAGAAAATCCTTTCTTGCGTTAGGCCTAGCAATCCAGTAGGAAAGTCTTCATATATTGCTTTCAAAACACAGAAGAGCCTTGGTACGAACTGCTCGGGATTTGACCCCACTGCTTCTTCAATTACTGGTGCAAATGATGGGAGACCTGATGATATTCGTCAGTACAAGAAGGTTAAACCAAGTGCACTAAAAAATAACCTAAATACTGGTACCCATAATATATTAACCCTCAATGGAAAAATGGAAGAAATGACAGATGTACTAACAGAAAAAAAGTTACATATTTTGGGATTAAGAAAACCGAAGTGGAAGGGAAAAGGTGAGAAGAATTTGAGAGTAGGAGGAAAACTGTACTGGAATGAAAATAATGGTTTGGAAGAAATGGTGTGGCAGTGATGGTGAATAAGAATGTACAAAGCTGTACTGAAAGTGTGAGATATATATCAGTCAGGATCATAATCTTAAACCTGAGATTCCAAAAAGAAACACTAAAAGTTATCCAGATTTATGCACCTCAAGTGGGATGTAGTGAAGAAGAGAAGATGGACTTTGAAAATGAGTTAGAGAACCATATAGTGATGGGAGATTTTAATGCACAGGTAGACAAAGACAGAAAGGGATTTGAGGAAGTGTTGGGATGTTTTGGATATGGAGGCAGAAATGAAGAAGGGGAAAGACTCCTGAATTTGTGCCAGAGGAATGGAATGAAAATAGCAAACAGCTGGTTTATGAAGAGAGAAAGTCATGTTATCACCAGATACAGTGGGAATGGAAGAACCAAGAGTGTAATTGGTTATATTCTAGTAAATAGGGAATGGGGAGAGAAAGTAACAAATGTGAAGGTAATTCCAAGTGTGTGTGTGTGTGTGTGTGTGTGTGTGTGTGTGTGTGTGTGTGTGTGGCGTCGCAACTAATACGCGATCGCCCATTTGTCTATTAAAAGCTTTACTTCAGAATGTATATGGGCTGCAATGTAAGCTGGTAGAGTATTATACGGTCAGTAACGGACGAGTTGTGTCCTGCAGCCTGACGTCACGGCCATCTGTTGCAGCTGCGCGTGTGAAAACAGTGGAGTAGCACTGGAAGGCCACTTACATTGTTGTTGTTGTTGTTGTTGTTGTTGTTGTGGTCTTCAGTCCTGAGACTGGTTTGATGCAGCTCTCCATGCTACTCTATCCTGTGCAAGCTTCTTCATCTCCCAGTACCTACTGCAATCTACATCCTTCTGAATCTGCTTAGTGTATTCATCTCTTGGTCTCCCTCTACGATTTTTACCCTCCACGCTGCCCTCCAATACTAAATTGGTGATCCCTTGATGCCTCACAATATGTCCTACAAACCGATTCCTTCTTCTGGTCAAGTTGTGCCACAAACTTCTCTTCTCCCCAATCCTATTCAATACTTCCTCATTAGTTATGTGATCTACCCATCTAATCTTCAGCATTCTTCTGTAGCACCACATTTCGAATGCTACTATTCTCTTCTTGTCCAAACTATTTATCGTCCATGTTTCACTTCCATACATGGCTACACTCCATACAAATACTTTCAGAAATGACTTCCTGACACTTAAATCTATACTCGATGTTAACAAATTTCTCTTCTTCAGCAAAGCTTTCCTTGCCATTGCCAGTCTACATTTTATATCCTCTCTACTTCGACCATCATCAGTTATTTTGCTCCCCAAATAGCAAAACTCCTTTACTACTTTAAGTGTCTCATTTCCTAATCTAATTCCCTCAGCATCACCTGACTTAATTCGACTACATTCCATTATCTTCGTTTTGCTTTTGTTGATGTTCATCTTATATCCTCCTTTCAAGACACTGTCCATTCCATTCAACTGCTCTTCCAAGTCCTTTGCTGTCTCTGACAGAATTACAATGTCATCAGCGAACCTCAAAGTTTTTATTTCTACTCCATGGATTTTAATACCTACTCCGAATTTTTCTTTTGTTTCCTTTACTGCTTGCTCAATATACAGATTGAACAACATCGGGGAGAGGCTACAACCCTGCCTTACTCCCTTCCCAACCACTGCTTCCCTTTCATGTCCCTCGACTCTTATAACTGCCATCTGGTTTCTGTACAAATTGTAAATAGCCTTTCGCTCCCTGTATTTTACCCCTGCCACCTTTAGAATTTGAAAGAGAGTATTCCAGTCAACATTGTCAAAAGCTTTCTCTAAGTCTACAAATGCTAGAAACGTAGGTTTGCCTTTCCTTAATCTTTCTTCTAAGATAAGACATAAGGTCAGTATTGCCTCACGTGTTCCAGTGTTTCTACGGAATGCAAACTGATCTTCCCCGAGGTTGGCTTCTACTAGTTTTTCCATTCATCTGTAAAAAATTCGTGTTAGTATTTTGCAGCTGTGACTTATTAAACTGATAGTTTGGTAATTTTCATATCTGTCAACACCTGCTTTCTTTGGGATTGGAATTATTATATTCTTCTTGAAGTCTGAGGGTATTTCGCCTGTTTCATACATCTTGCTCACCAGATGGTAGAGTTTTGTCAGGACTGGCTCTCCCAAGGCCGTCAGTAGTTCCAATGGAATGTTGTCTACTCCAGGGGCCTTGTTTCGACTCAAGTCTTTCAGTGCTCTGTCAAACTCTTCATGCAGTATCGTATCTCCCATTTCATCTTCATCTACATCCTCTTCCATTTCCATAATATTGTCCTCAAGCACATCGCCCTTGTATAGACCCTCTATATACTCCTTCCACCTTTCTGCTTTCCCTTCTTTGCTTAGAACTGGGTTTCCATCTGAGCTCTTGATATTCATACAAGTCGTTCTCTCATCTCCAAAGATCTCTTTAATTTTCCTGTAGGCAGTATCTATCTTACCCCTAGTGAGATAAGCCTCTACATCCTTACATTTGTCCTCTAGCCATCCCTGCTTAGCCATTTTGCACTTCCTGTCGATCTCATTTCTGAGACGTTTGTATTCCTTTTTGCCTGCTTCATTTACTGCATTTTTATATTTTCTCCTTTCATCAATTAAATTCAATATTTCTTCTGTTACCCAAGGATTTCTACAAGCCCTCGTTTTTTTACCTACTTGATCCTCTGCTGCCTTCACTACTTCATCTCTCAAAGCTACCCATTCTTCTTCTACTGTATTTCTTTCCCCCATTCCTGTCAATTGCTCCCTTATGCTCTCCCTGAAACTCTGTACAACCTCTGGTTCTTTCAGTTTTTCCAGGTCCCATCTCCTTAAATTCCCACCTTTTTGCAGTTTCTTCAGTTTTAATCTACAGGTCATAACCAATAGATTGTGGTCAGAGTCCACATCTGCCCCTGGAAATGTCTTACAATTTAAAACCTGGTTCCTAAATCTCTGTCTTACCATTATATAATCTATCTGATACCTTTCAGTATCTCCAGGGTTCTTCCATGTATACAACCTTCTTTCATGATTCATAAACCAAGTGTTAGCTATGATTATGTTGTGCTCTGTGCAAAATTCTACCAGGCGGCTTCCTCTTTAATTTCTGTCCCCCAATCCATATTCACCTACTATGTTTCCTTCTCTCCCTTTTCCTACACTCGAATTCCATTCACCCATGACTATTAAATTTTCGTTTCCCTTCACTATCTGAATAATTTCTTTTATTTCATCATACATTTCTTCAATTTCTTCGTCATCTGCAGAGCTAGTTGGCATATAAACTTGTACTACTGTAGTAGGTGTGGGCTTTGTATCTATCTTGGCCACAATAATGCGTTCACTGTGCTGTTTGTAGTAGCTTACCCGCATTCCTATTTTCCTTTTCATTATTAAACCTACTTCTGCATTACCCCTATTTGATTTTGTGTTTATAACCCTGTAGTCACCTGACCAGAAGTCTTGTTCCTCCTGCCACCGAACTTCACTAATTCCCGCTATATCTAACTTCAACCTATCCATTTCCCTTTTTAAATTTTCTAACCTACCTGCCCGATTAAGGGATCTGACATTCCACGCTCCGATCCGTAGAACGCCAGTTTTCTTTCTCCTGCTAACGACATTATACGAAACTAAAAATATTAATAACTAATAAAGGAATAACCTGAGGAACGTCATATTTGATGTACATCCTTCTGTTGTGAAAACAAACAATATGTCAAAGTCTGAGATCAAAAAAAGTTTTTAGTTTCATAAAACCTCTGTGACTTTTCTATTATAATAATTTCAAGAATTCTAAGTAAATATGTGTATTGTGTGTCAGGGTGCGTGTGAATGAGAATGCGTGCGTGAGAGTATGTGGGACGTTCGGCATTATTAAAAATCATTCATGTAATTCTCTACAGGATCTGGCAAATGTTCCAACTCTGTAACGTGGGAACAAATCCACTAGTGGTTCCCCAACTAGTGAATGTCGGATGTCCAAGTATGTATGCTTATGTATAAGACAGCCAGAACATTTGCGACTACATAATAAATTTCCAGATATAGAGTAAAGCTTATAGTTCATCTTGTTTTGTTTATTTAATTAGAGAGTTTTGTGTTACTTAATTTAATGACGTCAATGAGCCTAGAGAAGTGGTTGGTGCTTGGTAGATTTTGGCGCAAGCCGCGCCCTAGAAGTGAGTTCTCATTGGTCATAAGTGCTGACAGCCAATGAGAAGCGAGACAGTTGGCCGCCTAGCGAGGAGATATAGTTTTGAGTGTGGGAGAGTGAGAGGGGAGTCTTAATTTCTTTGCGTGTTTTTGGTACTTGCATTGTTTAATTCATAAATTTCGGGCATATTATAGTATTTGAGAGTGTAGCATCGCGTTTTAGTACCTGAATAGTGTAAAATCGCGTAGTCTTCTTCCGCCGCCGAGCAGTGTGTCAGCAGTGCGCAAGTAGCAGCATTACTGCATCTATCAGGCAATCTTGTATTTTAATAACCGTTTAAATTTTGTGTCGAATTGTTTGTGCTCTCTGTAGATTAGTTCAGACGTTCTTTGCACAACAGTTTTTAGCATGGATAGGGACTGCAACTGCTGTGTTCGGATGCAGGCTGAGTTGGCATCCCTTCGCTCCCAGCTACAGGCAGTGTTGGCTTCAGTCACACAGCTTGAGGCTGTTGCCAATGGGCATCACTGTGGGGGTTCGGATGGGGGTTTGTCGGGGACGGCCAGCTCGTCCCATGCATCCCCCGATCGGACTACAACTGTGGCTGCCCGGGATATTGCCCACATTGAGGCTGATCCCTCACCTGTGGTAGAGTGGGAGGTTGTCTCGAGGTGTGGCAGGGGGCGAAAGACATTCTGGAGGGCTGAACAGAAGGCCTCTCCAGTTTGTCTGACGAACCAGTTTCAGGCTCTGTCTCAGGCTGATACTGATCTTCCGGCCGGACATGGCTGCTTGTCGTGTTCCAGAGGTTGCCCCTCAGTCTGCAAGATCCGGGCGGTCACAGCGGGTGTGCTTACTGGTAGTTGGGAGATCCAATGTCAGGCGCGTCTGATTTAGTGAAGACTGCCAGTCTCGCTAGCGAGATGAAAGCAGAGCTCACCATCTGCAGCATCGTCAACAGGACTGACTGCGGACCTTTGGTACAGAGCCAAGTGGAGGGTCTGAATCAGAGGCTGAGACGGTTCTGCGACCGTGTGGGCTGCAGGTTCCTCGACTTGCGCCATAGGATGGTGGGTTTCGGGTTCTGCTGGATAGGTCAGGAGTCCACTACACGCAGCAAGCGGCTACATGGGTAGCAGGGGTTGTGTGGCGTGGACTGAGCGGTTTTTTAGGGTAGATGGCCTCGAGCAAGTACAGAAAGGGCATCAGCCTCAAAGGGTGCGGGGCAAAGTCAGGACATGTGGGATCCAAGCAGCAATCGATGTTGTAATTGTAAACTGTCGAAGCTGCATTGGTAAAGTACCGGAACTTCAAGCGCTGATAGAAAGCACCGAAGCTGAAATCGTTATAGGTACAGAAAGCTGGCTGAAGCCAGAGATAAATTCTGCCGAAATTTTTACAAAGGCACAGACGATGTTTAGAAAGGATAGACTGCATGCAACCGGTGGTGGCATGTTTGTCGCTGTTAGTAGTAGTTTATCCTGTAGTGAAGTAGAAGTGGATAGTTCCTGGGAATTATTATGGGTGGAGGTTACACTCAACAACCAAGCTAGGTTAATAGTTGGCTCCTTTTACTGACCTCCCGACTCAGCAGCATTAGTGGCAGAACAACTGAGAGAAAATTTGGAATACATTTCACATAAATTTTCTCAGCATGTTATAGTCTTAGGGGGAGATTTCAATTTACCAGATATAGACTGGGACACTCAGATGTTTAGGACGGGTGGTAGGGACAGAGCATCGAGTGACATTATACTGAGTGCACTATCCGAAAATTACCTCGAGCAATTAAACAGAGAACCGACTCGTGGAGATAACATCTTGGACCTACCGATAACAAACAGACCCGTACTTTTCGACTCTGTAAGCGCAGAACAGGGAATCAGTGATCATAAGGCCGTTGCAGCATCCCTGAATATGGAAGTAAATAGGAATATAAAAAAAGGGAGGAAGGTTTATCTGTTTAGCAGGAGCAATAGAAGGCAGATTTCAGACTACCTAACAGATCAAAACGAAAATTTCTGTTCAGACACTGACAATGTTGAGTGTTTATGGAAATAGTTCAAGGCAATCGTAAAATGCATTTTAGACAGGTACGTGCCGAGTAAAACTGTGAGGGACGGGAAAAACCCACCGTGGTTCAACAACAAAGTTAGGAAACTACTGCGAAAGCAAAGAGAGCTTCACTCCAAGTTTAAACGCAGTCAAACCTTCCCAGACAAACAGAAGCTAAACGATGTCAAAGTTAGCGTAAGGAGGGCTATGCGTGAAGCGTTCAGTGAATTCGAAAGTAAAATTCTATGTACCGACTTGACAGAAAATCCTAGGAAGTTCTGGTCTTATGTTAAATCAGTAAGTGGCTCGAAACAGCATATCCAGGCACTCCGAGATGATGATGGCATTGAAACAGAGGATGACACGCGTAAAGCTGAAATACTAAACACCTTTTTCCAAAGCTGTTTCACAGAGGAAGATCGCACTGCAGTTCCTTCTCTAAATCCTCGCACAAACGAAAAAATGGCTGACATCGAAATAAGTGTCCAAGGAATAGAAAAGAAACTGGAATCAATCAACAGAGGAAAGTCCACTGGACCTGATGGAATACCAATTCGATTCTACACAGAGTACGCGAAAGAACTTGCCCCCCTTCTAACAGCCGTGTACTGCAAGTCTCTAGAGGAACGGAAGGTCCAAATGATTGGAAAAGAGCACAGGTAGTCCCAGTCTTCAAGAAGGGTCATTGAGCAGATGCGCGAAACTATAGGCCTATATCTCTGACGTCGATCTGTTGTAGAATTTTAGAACATGTTTTTTGCTCGCGTATCATGTCGTTTTTGGAAACCCAGAATCTACTCTGTAGGAATCAACATGGATTCCGTAAACAGCGATTGTGTGAGACCCAACTCGCTTTATTTGTTCATGAGACCCAGAAAATATTAGATACAGGCTCCCAGGTAGATGCTATTTTTCTTGACTTCCGGAAGGCGTTCAATACAGTTCCACACTGTCGCCTGATAAACAAAGTAAGAGCCTACGGAATATCAGACCAGCTGTGTGGCTGGATTGAAGAGTTTTTAGCAAACAGAACACAGCATGTTGTTATCAATGGAGAGATGTCTACAGACGTTAAGGTAACCTCTGGCATGCCACAGGGGAGTGTTATGGGACCATTGCTTTTCACAATATATATAAATGACCTAGTAGATAGTGTCGGAAGTTCCATGCGGCTTTTCGCGGATGATGCTGTAGTATACAGAGAAGTTGCAGCATTAGAAAATTGTAGCGAAATGCAGGATGATCTGCAGCGGATAGGCACTTGGTGCAGGGAGTAGCAACTGACCCTTAACATAGATAAATGTAATGTATTGCGAATACATAGGAAGAAGGATCTTTTATTGTATGATTATATGATAGCGGAACAAACACTGGTAGCAGTTATTTCTGTAAAATATCTGGGAGTATGTGTGCAAAACGATTTGAAGTGGAATGATCACATAAAATTAATTGTTGGTAAGGTGGGTACCAGGTTGAGATTCATTGGGAGAGTCCTTAGAAAATGTAGTCCATCAACAAAGGAGGTGGCTTACAAAACACTCGTTCGACCTATACTTGAGTATTGCTCATCAGTGTGGGATCCGTACCAGATCGGGTTGACGGAGGAGATAGAAAAGATCCAAAGAAGAGCGGCGCGTTTCGTCACAGGGTTATTTGGTAACCGTGATAGCGTTATGGAGATGTTTAGCAAACTCAAGTGGCAGACTCTGCAAGAGAGGCACTCTGCATCGCGGTGTAGCTTGCCCGCCATGTTTTGAGAGGGTGCATTTCTGGATGAGGTATCGAATATATTGCTTCCCCCTACTTATACCTCTCGAGGAGATCACGAATGTAAAATTAGAGAGAGATTCGGGCACGCACGGAGGCTTTCAGACAGTCGTTCTTCCTGCGAACCATACGCGACTGGAACAGAAAAGGGAGGTAATGACAGTGGCACGTAAAGTGCCCTCCGCCACACACCGTTGGGTGGCTTGCGGAGTGTAAATGTAGATGTAGATTATGGTCCAGTGTTAATGGTATCTGGTTGTGACCAGAAACTGTTTATGAAAACTTTAGAGTGTTGTGATAATTCGTTCCGATGAAAATCGCGAGTGAACTTTGAATTATATAGCATGGCGGTACTGAGTATATTCTTACTGAGTATTTTATGGCGAGCATAAACTTTAACTAAAGACAACCACTGAATATCGTGTGCAGAAGTAATTAGCCGATCATTGACTGTGTTACGAGTAATTGGTTTCGGAATTTGGGAAGGTAAAAGTTCTGGCTGTTTTGGGTATGGTGATAACTGTGAGCAGAAACTTTAGTAATTTTCGTAAATGTGGGCTGATGATCTTGCTTAACGGCAATAAAGAGCTATTGAAGGTTTAAATTTGAACTTCATGTTTAAAGTACGAGTGACATCCCCTTTCCAAATCATTTCTTTAAAGTACATAGACAATATTCAGCATATTTTACTTATAGCGGCCTCCGGCGTGTAGCTATGAGGTTACAGTTTCCTCAACACTGCTTTTCTGTGATCTCGTAAGTAGCTGCAGTCAGGAGTTTACGTGCAAAGATCTACCGCTGTAAAGAGGTAGGTGAACAAAAATTATAAAAGAAATTGCATTGCAGCAGCAGCAACGTATAATCCGTCGCAATTGGTGCATCGCACGCACGTAAAAAATCTGTCGCAAGTGCAAATGGAGATGATAGATTACTGGTGGGACAATGGAAAGTGAATCAGTGTGTGAAAACTAGAAAACACAAGAAAGTGATGAGGATACGGAATTGGAAACTGAAGGAGAGTGGAAGTGCTGAGAAGTATAGAGAATTAATTACACAAAAATTACCAAAAGAAGTTTTCTGCAGTGTAGAAAAAGAATGGAGTTTATTCAAAGACACTTTAGTCGAAGCAGCACAAAAAACATGTGGTAGAACATGTGGAAAGGAAAAAGTACGACAGACAAGTTGATGGGATGATACCACAATCCAGGCTGTTAGAAGAAACATGGAGCATGGAGAAAGTGGTGGAGAACTAAAAATTACGAGGACCATAAAAGATACATAGAGGAAAAGAAGAAGTGCAAAGAAATGGTGGAAACAGCAAAGAAAAAGGCATGGGAAGAGTTTACAAAAAAGACTTGAAGTTGTGAAGAGCAATAAGAAAATGTCCTATAAAATGGTGAAAAATAAAAGGAAGGCTTCTGAAGTACCAGTAAAAATGCAAACAGAGGATGGTACTGTGACTGAAGATCCATGGAATATAAAAGATCTCTGGAGAAAATATTTTAAGAAATGCTGAGGAGCAGGTACACGAGGAAACAACAAATAATGGAGAAATCGATAGAACTTGGGAAGCAGAATTAGGACAAATTACTTGGGAAGAAATGGAAATAGCTGTGACGAAGATGAATGGGGGGGGGGGGGGGGGGGAGAAGCCCTAGGACCTGATGAAGTATCAGTGGACATGATAAGAGCAGCAGGTCCTATGGGAATGCAGTGGCTGTATAGTGTGCTATCAAGTGTGTGGAGAAATAGTACAATACCTGACAATTGGAGAATAGGAGACATAGTTCCTATCTTAAAAAAAGGCAATAAAAGGCTTGGTAAAAACTACAGAGGAATAACCCGTATGAGTCATACAGCTAAGATTTTTAGATTTTTGAAAGAATTTTACTAAATCTAATAAGTGAAAAGATAGAAAAGGAGCTGAGTAAAGAACAGCATGGGTTTAGGAAAGGAAGAAGCACGACTGACCTGATATTTTCTATCCGTCAACTGGTGGAAAAAAAGTTGGGAGTATAACAAAAGGGTGATAATGGTTTTTATAGACATAGAAAAGGCATATGACTCAGTTAGATTAGATTAGATTAATACCTGTTCCATCGATCAAGAATATGACACTTCATAATGATGTGGAACGTGTCAGGTTAATAAAAGATGTCTGTACAAGATACTGCATTACACAAAATATTGCATGACACTAATGTTTAAGTTTTTTTTCCCCCTTAATTTATATCTAAAAATTCAGCCAGTGAGTAGAAGGAGCTGTCATCTAGAAATTCTTTTAATTTATTTTTAAATGTTAGTTGGCTATCTGTAAGGCTTTTGATGCTGTTTGGTAGGTGATCAAAGACTTTTGTGTCAGCATAATTTACCCCTTTCTGTGCCAAAGTCAGATTTAACCCTGCATAGTGAAGATCATCCTTTCTCCTGGTGTTATAGCTATGCACACTGCTATTACTTTTGAACTGGGTTGGATTATTAACAACAAATTTCATAAGTGAATATATATACTGTGAGGATCCCTAGATCCTTAAATAGATGTCTGCAGGATGACCGTGGGTGGGCTCCAGCAAGTATTCTGATTACACGTTTTTGAGCAATGAATACTTTTCTACTCAGCGATGAATTACGCCAGAATATGATGCCATACGAAAGCAGTGAATGAAAGTAGGCATAGTAAGCTAATTTACTGAGATTCTTATCACCAAAATTTGCAATAAGCCTAATAGCATACGTAGCTGCACTCAAAGAATTCCATGATTTACACAATCAAAGACCTTTGAGAGATCGCAAAAAATACCAATGGGTGATGTCCGGTTATTCAGAGCATTTAATATTTGATCAGTGAAAGCGTATATAGCATTTCCTGTTGAAAAGCCTTTCTGAAAACCAAACTGACATTTTGTTAGTACTTTATTTTTACAAATACGGGAGGCTACTCTTGAATACATTACTTTCTCAAAAATTTTTGATAGAGCTGTCAGAAGAGAGATTGGGTGGTAGTTGTTGACATCCGACGTATCCCCCTTTTTATGCAATGGTTTTACAAGGGCATATTTCAGTCTGTCGGGGAAAACACCCTGCTCCAAAGAGCTATTACATATGTGGCTGAGAATCCTACTTATCTGTGGGGAACAAGCTTTACGTACCTTGCTGGAAATGCCATCAATTCCTTAAGAGCTTTTACTTTTCAGTGAGTTTATTATTTTACTGATTTCAGAGGGAGAGGTTGGTGGAATTACAGTTGTTTCAAACTGCACAGGTATGGCCTCTTCTATTAGTAGCCTTGCCTCTTCTAGTGAAGATCTAGATCCTATTTTCTCCACAACATTTAAAAAATGATTATTGAAAATATTTTTAATTTTATGATTGTTTGTTAGTACACTTGTCATTCAGTTTTATGGCACTAAAGTCTTCCTGTGCTCTTTGGTTGCCTGTTTCCCTTTCAATAATATTCTAAATTGCTTTAATTTTATTATCAGAGTTACTGACCTCAGACATGATACACATGCTTCTGGACTTTTTAATAACTTTTCTTAGTACCGCACAATAGTTTTTATAATATTGAACAATTTCGGGGTCAGTACTCCCCCTTGCTGTTAGATACAGTTCTCTTTTACGGTTGCAAGATATTCTTATTCCTTTAGTTAGCCAAGGTTTTTTATATATTTTCTTGGAATTATGTTTAACTATTTTCTTGGGAAAACAATTTTCAAATACCCTTAAAAATGTATCGTAAAAGAAGTTATATTTCAAGTTTGCATCGGGTTCCTTATACACTTCATCCCAGTCTAGCTGCTGTAGGCTTTCCCTAAAGTTTGCAATATTTATATTGTTAATTGAACGCACTGCTTTGAAAGTATGATTTGATATACTGCTTGGAGCTATGTCATGTACTGTAACTAGCTGTGCACCATGATCTGAAAGACCATTCTCAACAGGATAAGCATTTATGTCCTTAAACTTATCTTGGTCTATAAAAAAGTTATCTATCAATGTACTGCTGTTCTTTGTTATCCGAGTAGGAAAATCAATGACGGACCTCAAATTGAAAGAACTAAGTAATGCTACAAAGTCATTCTTCCTATTGCACTCTTTCAGGGAATCAACATTGAAATCCCCACAAATGATATTTGCTTCCCCCTGTCTGACAGATAGCACAACAAAGCATCCAAGTTTTCTAGAAATAACTGGAAATTCCCTGAGGGGGACCTATACACTGTTACAATTATGAAAGTACCATCATTTAGTTTAAGTTCAGTGGCACATGCTTCCATATGTTGCTCTACACAAAATTTTTTAGTTTCTAAATTTTTTACACTGTGGAAGCTTTTGACATATATGGCAACTCCTCCTCTCATCATATTATCTCTACTTACATGTGCAGCTAATTTGTACCCATTGATGCTAACCTTTTGCATATCAGTGACAGTGTGATGCTCAGACAGGCATAGTACATCTATTACATTCTCAGTTTCTATATCTTCTAAACAAAGCAGAAGCTCATCAATTTTATTCTTCAATCCCCAATATTTTGATGAAATATACTAACATTATTTTTCACTTACTTTTGTGAGTATCTTGAACTTTTTTAACATCTTTAGTACTTGCCTGGCTGAGTTTCCCCACTGGACACTGATCTTACACTAAAAAAGAGTTTCCACCTTGAGATGCAGTTCCTCCCCCCTTTAAATTTCCTGCTATCAGCCCAGCCAGTTTACCCTTCCCTTTCTTGTTGAGGTGTAGGCCATGTCTAGTTAACAGGAAAGACTCTGTGAAGAAAAGAAGAAGATTGATAATAGAAGAAGGATACATTAATGTAATAAAGACAATGTACAGAGGACACAATTGTAGAATTAGAACACCATTAGGGAACTCTGTGTACTTTGAAATAAGACAAGGAATTATTGTATCTCCTGCACTTTTTAATGCTGTGATGGAGGGAATGAATAGGGCAGTTAAAGATACAGTAAAAGAAAAAGACAAAAAGATGATTTTTGCAGATCATGTGATAATATGGGGTGATAAAAGAGGTAGATGTATAGTTACAGCTTGACGCGTGGGAGGAAATAATGAAAAGGTGTGGATTAAAAATAAATTAAGATAAGAGTGAAGTACTGGTATTTGTAAAAGACAAAGCGATCAACGGAAATATTATTATGAATGAGAACCCCTAAAAGTGGTAGACAGTTTCACTTATTTGGGGAATGAAATATCTGGTGATGGAAGAATAACCAACAAAATTAATAGGAGGTTACAGAAGGGAGGCAATTTCTACCAAACAATAAATCACCTGATTTGGAATAAGGAAGTTTCAGAAAAAGCAAAATTCTTGATGTATAAAAGTTATTACTTCCCTATTGTCACCTATGGAGGAGAAACATGGACAGTGGCAGAAAGGGACTGGAGCAGACTGCAAGCAGGGGAAATGAAATTTCTCAGAGGAGTTAAGGGAAAAACAAGAATGCACAGAATAAGGAATGCAGGTATTAGAAAGGACCTTAAACAACAAAGTATGAGAGAAGAAATTGAAAAAGAGATTAAGATGGTACGGGGATGTTAAGAGGATGCATGGGCAGAGACTCCCCAAAATTATGGAAGAACTAAAAATGCATGGAAAAAGACCTAGATGGCGCCCAAGAACACGGTGAAAAATGGGAGTGAGAATACCTGTGGAAAGGAGAGGTGTGGCCTGGCAGCAAGTAGAGGAAGAAAAGTGGTGGGAGGACCGAGCCAAATGGAGAGGACTCGTCAGCAGCCAGACCCAGCAGTAGCTGGAGCGGGATCCAGATATAGATAGATGTCAGAAGGGCAGGCACTCGAATTGGTCTCACCTGAATGAATTACATTGTACTACTACAACGAAACCACCTGACATCTGACCTTGACCTCAAGGGAGGGGAGGTGTCAAATATTTTATTGCTGTGTATGATGTCTTTACGAAATATGTATGTATGTATGTATGTATGCATGCATGCATGCTATGAGAACCATTGTAACTAATGCAGTTATTAGGAGGATAGTAGGTGGCAATTATTCTGAGTAAACAAGCACAAAAAGGAAGGCCAAGAAAAACAAGAATTTAGGTCAGACTTGTACCTTCCAGATAGGAGACTAAGTATTGTTACAAACACACACAAAATCTAGTAAAATTAAAAAGGTAAATAATGGGAAATGCTATATTCAGAACCTTTCCTGGTAACGAACATTCCACATCCAGTATACTATTTGTTAGCTTACCCATATCAGGAAAGATCAAATGACTGTGTGCACACAAAGATATGAAGAAGTTTGTTCAGTGAATATGGGAACACAGAAAGCCTGGGATAAAAGGTAGATGAGTGTAAATATACAAATAGTTACATAAGTTTAAATTATGAGCACTGTCCAGAAGGAAGGTATGGGGATAAAGATCCATTTTCCATCACTACTAGGGAAGATACCTGAAAATTATACATGTCATATACAACATAGCTATAGCCTTACATTATCTGGGGGCAAGCACTAAATAAAAGACATACATTACCTGTAATTTCGTAGACTTTCACGGTGATTCGGTGTCATCTCATGAAACCCCCGCGGCCGTTTCTGGTGGTGCTGTTCATCTCTATGCATTCTGTCTTCCATCTGTCTCCACTCCTGCTGTTTTCCCCAGTGGTGGCCGTGCCAAGGCATTCCTTACAAAGCCCACACCCGTCAAGTGCATTCCCAGCACTGGCTCAGACCCCCAGATTTTGGGATAGTGTGATTACTGAATTTATCGAAATCAAGATGACAGAAAACCTAGTCAACCAAGAAGCAGGATACTGAAAAGAAGGTTCTTGGGATATTACGAAATTAAAAGAGAAACACCCACTCTTCAAAAGCTTTACAGTGGAGTTTTGTTTTAAAAAAGTAAAAATAGACAACATTTCTGGCTGAGAAGGAAACATGGGTGCATACACACTATACTGTCCGTAAATTTTGACAGCATATTGAGGTACCAGGTGCGCAGAAAAATGAAAGTTCTGGACAATGAGTGGTAGTCGGAGGAGAAGTGGGGTTCACTGAGGATGCAGAGCTCATCTACATTTCGGGATCAACATCAGAAGATTATTACAATGAAATGAACAGGAAAATTGTATAAAATGGTTGCAACAGCACCTAATAGCAAATATTCCACATTTTGAAGTACTGTGGTATTAGGCAATGGAGCCTACCATTGTATTCACAAAAATAAAGTGCCTAATACATCTTCTCATAAAGTAGATATACAATCATAAAATTCCATTCAGTGCAGATTTAACATGCAATGAGCTCTTGGAAGCTGTGAAGTGTTACAAACCCGAGCCAGAATATACAATAGATGGAGTACTGAAAGAATCCGGGAAAGGACTTACAGTGTTATCTGAATCCCTTTGAACTTATCTGAAATTTAATGAAACACAGTTTCATCAAACAATGTCAGTAGTGTTACCATTTCCCAACTTCAACAAATGATTACACCTGCAATATGGAGCATTACAAAACATGACTGGAAGAAGGCATGTGATAAAGCGAAAACTATTATGCATGAATACTGGCACAGATAAGCAGTGATGGACGAAGCTATTGAGAGCATAATTATTTAACTTCATCCAGAAAGTGACAGTGAAATTTGGTTGTGTATTTCTGAGGATACATTGGACGAGGCAGATTCAGACTCGACAGCGACGGCTGTTTCGGATACGCAACAGCTCTACCGAATCAGCAGATGTGGCAAAATTGTGTGCGAAGTGCGAGGTGTTCAGCCCTTACATAAGGATCAAAGATTGTTGGAAATATTGTATTAACTTTTTGTTCACTAGGTCACATTTTTTGTTTCTGCATTTCTTTTTTCATTTGGACTCCTTGTGTATGTGATTTTAATTATTTTTATCTATCCATCATAATATTTAAATGTTTGAAAATGGTGATGTATTGGTTAAAAAACAAAAGTAGAATAATCTGTTTCTGTTGGTTGCGCAATATGGTCAAAAATGTATTTTTTGCTACAAGATTTAATAGTACAGTGATCAAAGTCATTTTGATAAAGATTTGGAAGTAAGCACTTGTGTCGTCCACTCCACTGTGTATTTTCAATAAAAAAACAAAATATACACATGAAAAACAAAAGGGATAATACAATCACATTGTTAGAAATTTTCTGCGCTTGTATGAATTTTTAGGCTATAGGACTACTTTTCTTACATTTCAATTGAAGATGCAGGCAGCAGACTCCAAGTACACCAGTGCGTGTCAATTACGAAAATACTCATTACGTGGTTTCACTTCACTTCACTTGAATAAAAAATACTTAATACTGGCATCAATTTTTTTCTTATCTCTAAACATGCATGATACAAAACATTCGTAGCCCATCATCCTCCTAACGGCACTTCTTAACAGAACTTCTACATACAAGAGGGTATGAGACAAAATCGTGTACAAAAAATTGAATGATTTTTTCCTTTCTTTTTTTCTCTTTCATTTGTCTGCACCTTACCGTGCATTCATAATTAATGTATTTGTCAATGCTTATGATCAATCGGTGTTTCATTTTTGTTTTTAATAAATTTTAACATTACGATATCCTCAGGGTATTTCATCATGTACCTACAAAACTACCTCAGTTGACAGTATTTGTTCACTATTTTAATGGTATAGATTCTCACGCATAATTCTAAAACTTGTTTTTCCTCCCCTTCCCCCATTACTTGCAAATGAGGGCCCACTGGTGAATTGAATTGCTCCTAGACGTGATACGTGGGACCCTAATCTGCAGCACCATATGTATGGTTTCAAAAGTCAATCCCCCCCACCCTTTAGTTATCAGGCTGCACACCAAAATTTCTATTTCATTTTCATTTCTTATGCTTCCCTGTTGAATAATGTATTTGCAGTGAATGTATTTTTATCTGTTGCAAGCCCAACTCAAGTTATTAGATAAAAAAACCAAAAAACCGTTTTTTTTTTTTTTAATTTTGCATGATTCTCTGTAGAAGAATGTGTTAATAGAAAATGTATTACATGTTCGCTTCAGTTATTAAATCTTAACAGTTTTTTTTTCTTCATTTCCTACACTTTCCTGAAGAATACTATAGTAAAAAAAATAATGTACCATTGTCTCCTAAATGTTTGCACTGCTGTTGTGTTCAACTGTAAAACAACAGTTCTATATTATTATTGTTCATTTCAATTTTTTTGTGTTAAAGGAATGTATATTGTTTTATCTGCTGCACATATACTAAGTACAGTTGAAAAATCATGTTACATATTCATTGAGCACAGGTATACCACACATTTGTCATCTGAAACAATCAACTGCAGCGCAGCACATGTCAACAATTTGCAGTGCACCCAGCTAAAATGGCAATTGTAAATTGAATGTGTAATACATAAGAACACTATTATGTTATGACATGATGAGAGTTAAAAATATTTTATAAGAGGCAATCGATCGATGCCTTGTTTAGCATATTTTTAGGACGTGATACAGGAGATACTACTATGTTAAGCTACAAGATATATAAAAGTATACATGTATGAATACAGGCATGTACAATGCAAAAATGGTTCAAATGGCTCTAAGCACTATGGGACTTAACATCTGAGGTCATCAGTCCCCTAGACTTAGAACTACTTAAACCTAACTAACCTAAGGACATCACACACATCTGTGCCCGAAGCAGGATTCGAACCTGCGACCGCAGCAGCCGCGTGGTTCCGGACTGAAGCGCCTAGAACCACTCGACCGCAGTGGCTGGCTGTACAATGCAACAACCTACAAACTAACTAGATCTAGGTAAATACAATATGCACACTAATTCTAAGTTAACAACTATGCCAATACTAAGGTAAATATTACACCTACAGCAATAATCTGCTATACTGTATGATATTAAAAAGCAGCTGATTAGCTAACCCAAGTGTATCAGTATATCCACCTGTCAAAGGAAAAATAAATATGACTGCTAGGAGGGGCAGAAAGAATATTTTACCTTAGCCTTGAAGGAACACAAAATGCCAGACCAGTTACCAGAGTACTCCAAACTCTACATAACTCCACGTGTGCACAAATGCAAGTACCCCCATATATATGAATCTCATACAATGTTATGACAAGAAGTCATAAAATGAAGTGAGTATAAGTAGTTTTCTTAGATTGTCTTAGCTACACTTGCTGAGAACATTGAACATGTCAACAGTTACATGAATCAGTGCTGTTTCAAGCACTATTCTAGATGAATCGGTACATAAAAGAGAAATAATTAGTTGTACAAGGAATATACATTTGCACATGAGAACTTGTCCTGTACTGACGTATGCTTTTGAAAGGTGCAAGAAAAAATTTGTCACATTATGGTGCAACACACAAGAATACATAATAACACAATGTGCTACTGAATCACCACATGGGTGCAGTAAAATGCTGAATAACCTGCATGAGCGAAGTATTGGCAATCAGGTAAGCCTTGGTTGATGACATAAAGAATGTCATGTTGAAAAGGTTCTATTTTCTCCTTTGTGAATGGTAATTCTTCTCATTCTTTGTAATCTGTGTAGCTTATAGTCTCTTATAGCAAACATTGTAGAAAAGCATATGCTCCATAGTTAAATACAATGGATGCAGATGAGTCTGTTAATTTTGCTGTGGGATATGGAATGTTGAGATAGTGCACAGATATGACAACTGGGATGGGAAAACTTGTTCTAGCCTGTAAGATAGAAATGCAGAATTATAGTATTATATTTGTGTGTCTGTTCCTAAATGTAAACTGATACACTGATAAGCCAAAATATTATGACTACTGCCCTCTACGATGTTGGATGCCGACTGGTGGTGTTGCAGGCACATGATGTGGTAACAAAAGTATGCAGGTGGAGCAGACATGGATGGGGGATCACACTAGTGAAGATATGGGCTGCAAATGGTGAAATCCATTGAGAAAAGCAATTTGACAAAGGGTAGATTATTATTGCACAGAAGCTGTGAATGAGTATCTCGAAAATCGGGAAGCTGGTTGAAAATCATGTGCCACTGTCTTGAGTGTCTACAGAAAGAGGTAGAGGCAGTGAAAATACCACCAAATGCTAGATGACTGGACATCCAAGAATGTTCACAGAATGTGGGGTTCAGAGGCTTCTCTGCTCTGTAAAGTAGGACAAATGGTGATCTGTGGCATCTGTGCTAGTGCAAGCACAGGTGGTTGAGAACACACCGTTCAACATAAATTGTTGAATATGGGGCTTCAACCCTACGTATTCACATGTTGACCCAATAACGTCATCAGTTATGATTGCAGTGGACCACTGGTACTCTACTGTGACTCAATGGAAACATGTCTGCTCTTTAGGTCAAAGGCATTTTTGCTACACTAGGTCAATGGTCATATCCACAAATGCCATCATCGAGATGGATGGCGCCTCAAAACAAGCAGCATGCCATGATCACAGGCTGATGGGAACAGTATTATGCTATGGGAGACATTCCCTTGCACTTGTGTGGGACCTGTGGTAGTAATCAAAAACATGCTGACAGCTGTGAACCACATGCATCCCTTCATGCTTGATGTCTTCCCTGATGGCAATGTCATCTTTCATCAGTATAATTGTCCATGTGTCAGAGCCAGAACCATGCTATACACAAATGAGTCACCAGTTATAAACATACCAACAAACTTTTGGATCCCTGATACACAGAATCAGTGATGTACTTTGTTCTAAAGACAGAGAAACAAGCTATTAAGCAGGTGGTTATAATGTTCTGGTTCATCAGTGTATGTTTTGTGTTGAAAGTATTATTTTAATTGTAATTATTATAATTTACATGCAGGAAATTAATGTTCAAAAATCAAGAAAAGTGTGAGTGATCAAAAACTATAAGCACATGCTACATGAAAAGGTATGCGTGAAAATGTCATAATGCTATGCCAAGTGATAAGTGAGATGTCGTTAGAAAAAAATTGCTGATCAGTGAATCAATGATGAATGGATGCACCAGACAGGATTCTGCAGCTGGCATGATGTGTGCTGGGTACTCTTTGGCTTTGTAAGTCCACACAAGCCGTCGTATGTCTGAGGACGAAATATTTTCTCCTAATGTTGACAAGGCACCAAGGCATATAAACTGCTCATGGTTACTTGCCTTTTACACTGCAGAAGCAACTACCACTGAGAATGGACAGTCTCCGGTCAACAATGGGATTTGGGAATGTAGCATGAACGACAATAACCCACAAAACACTTTTGCAAATTTGAATAGAGAGATTCTTACGAGATAAACATTATATTAAACATACTATATAAACTGCATGGGATGAAAATTTGAACTTGGAAATGTTTGGAGATGCCAACGGATACTTGAATATGCTGACTTACTAGGCTTACTATCTTATTTTACTTCATTTTTAACTTTTGTTTCTAGTATGTACGTTATACATAAAGAGATCTTGAACAGACACGTACTTTCAAAGAAATAGTGCCTAATAAAGGATTTCTGAATGAAAAGATGATTTTAGATAGAAGTACATGGCAATTATCGATCTTCTGAATCAATGAGCTTTGGAACCGGTGTGACTCTTGTTGTTGTTGTTGTTTCTAATACTCTGCTGTGTTCAGTGTGATCGTGCATTAACAAAGCGTGTTTGACTGTAAAAGGTTGGTTGTCTATATCTGTCAGCATCAATAGAAAACTCTCGTTGGTGTCCCTGAGTTGAGTGAATATATTTCTATTTGTGCATTACTTATTACCAGTTTCAAACCAGCATTGTTTGCAATGGCTTAACTTCCAACCTTCCCAGCAGTGCAAAACATCACTATCATGGATTTGACTTGTGACTGTGAAGTGCTACCAATACATGAACACTAGTTTCTCCAATGTTTATTTTGCTGGAACAGATGACTCTAACCTCTTTAGTCACGCCACACTGCGTGCAGCACACACCTGCACTGATTCCTGCTACTGGATTCTATGTTCGCCAGGAAGTTTATCCAAAACAAGATTCTGGTTTCCTCTGCCCAGTGCTTCTACCAGACTTTACTAGGTACAACTCGGCCATACAGTTTCAGCGTCCATATGCACAGCTCCCCTCTCCGCAGAGTGGTTCGCCATTACATGCATGTCACACCTTTGACACTGACTTTCTTGCCAGTTGCATTCTGTCATTTAATGTGCCCACTTCCGCACAGTCCAACGGGATACTAGAGTCAAGCGCAGACATGCATCTGCCTGACCTAATGTGCTGCGCTGACCTCGAGCGACATACTCGCTGTGGTCCGCCTCGCCACTCAATTGCGATTTTGTGCCTTCTTTTACAAATCCATACACATCAATCATCGATACTTCTGCGGCTTCTACGCCGGGTTTTGCTTGTGGTCATGTGGTGCACTTTCCTACACAGATAACGGATCTCTGGCAGACCACCTTGGAACTGCTGCTTTTGTTTCTCTTGTCTTGCTTAACAATTCTCCTATGCTGGCAATGCTGTGTTCATTGCGTGGCCACACAGGCCTCCTCCTCCATGTAAATTGTGAGCGTTTGGCATCATATCACGCCAACATAAGTAGAGGACTTTCATCAGAACATTGTTCCTGTCAACGTTGTACAGACGACACCAGTAGATGCTACTTTTCCAAACCCTCACGTGCTCTGCGCCCTACTGAATCTGCCATAAGCTCTGCCTCCAAATTGTTTTCCGAAGCTGCCGCTGATACAAATCAACAACCCCCTGATGTGGTTTAACTTGGTTGACAACATGTTGGACACACATGGTATCATAGATGACAGCACTCATTTTTTTTGTTTAGTGAACCATCTGCATGATCACCCATATCTTTTTAGTGACGTATTGCTAAATCCACCTGAGAATAACAAATATGCTTTTGCTCATGCATTCTTCCTTGAGTGTCTTTCACGTACATCAGCAGACGCAAATCACAGTATCATTTACGACGAGCGTTCAGGTGATGGAACCCATTCCTAGCCGTAGTGATGCCTGTGTGGTCAGGTCATGACACAGGTCATGCCGGACTTAGTGCTTGGGGCATTGTGGTTAGTTGAACTGCCACAGGAACTACAATTACGATTGGTTGCTCATACCTCATCATCATGCCAGGATAAACTGTGGGTGGTTGACAAGGCATACACCATAACTCAGCACTGCTGCCAGCTTCCCTCGCACAGTGCAGCATCTGTTACTGAGATTGGTATGCCAGCACCTATACTTTCTGTGTTGGATGGTAGAGGTCGGGTCCAGGCTCACCTTGGACCACGCAACGAACTGCAGTCACCTAGTGGTTAGCAGTGGGAGCCACCAGCTGCTTCTCACCGAACTTCCTCTATTACAGCTGAACTAGCACGTGCCCTCCCTCTGTTCTCCTCTCCCGCTGCCGCAGGAGGCATAGCAATCCCAGCTGACCCATGCTCAACACCCCACGCAGTATATTCTCTATGCTGGTTCCAGCAACTGCTGACTCCTCTGCGCAAATGCTTCATGCGAGTTGCTGTAGATGCCATAGCTTGTGTTGTCATTTCCTTGTCAACACTGGAGCTGATGTTGTTCCACTCTCATTCACTGCAGTGGATGTGATACCAACCAAATTTTCCTTTGAGCAGCTAGTAAACCAGTACTTCACCTAAAAGCACGGTCATGTTATCTATTAAACTCATTCCTGACGAACCGTTCACATGGTCCTTCCCAGTGGCCAAAGTCATGGACCCAGTCTTGGAATTGATTTCCTGATTCACTTCGGCCTGTCACCTGACCTCCTGTTGTTGGTTTTCTTTCACTGTATGCCTTCACCCAGACCGATGCTGTCTCAGATTAGTAACTTGCGTGCTACTGATTCCTGCTTGAGATGTCCCCTTGTCATGTTCGTTGGTGCAAATGAACTCTATTGCGAAAGGGACAACACCCAAAAAAAAAATTGTCACGACAGACAGCCCCCGCAGTGCCGCCCTCCATACAAACTACATCTTGCCAAGACTGAAGTGGTTGAACTTTTGTGGGCAAGCATTGCTTGCCCATTGGACAGAAATTAGTCTTCCACCATACACTTAGTCCCCAACAATGGCACAATGCATTTCTGTGGTGACTATCATTGTCTCAATGCATGTAGCGTAATAGAAGTTATCCTATCCCATACATCCAAGACTTTACTCAACTACTTAGCTGAGCATGCATTTTCAGTGTTTTGGACAGCTGCAAGGCATATTTACAAATAGCAGTGGAAGGGGGTGACATACCCAAACACAGCCTTGATGACCTTCTTTGGCCTTTATGAATTTTGTTACATGCCTTACGTTTTCAAACATGGAGCCCAAACTTGGCAATATTTCATAGACTCACTTCTCTTTAACTGCTCTTACTGCTACACACACTTAGATGGCATTCTCATTTTCTCCTCCTCTGAAGAACAACGTGAGCTACGCTTGGCCATGGTACAGGATTTGCTGGCATTTAACAGAGTCGACATTAATCACAATAAACCGCAACTTCAACACACCTCTGTTACCTTTCTTGGGTACACCGTCTTCAGTGAGGGTGCACGTCCTCCACAAGATCAGCCTGACTGCATTTGCGATATACCACTCCCAGTGACTTTTCGCAAGTTGTGTGGGGTCTTGGGGGCCATCAATTTTTTCAGACAATCTGCCTACGGCCACTTCATTTTTTTCCAAAAAACGCCCTATGGCCGGCTTTTGACAGTGAACTCCTTGTGGAACACGAGGCCATCCAATATTTCCATGCAGACACCAAAGGAAGGCACATAACAGTTTTCATGGATCATCGTCACCTCACCAACGCTGTTCGCAATGCTGTCATTGACCTTCCATGCAGGTTTCAGCAGATAGATCTCATTTGTGAGTACATGATGGATATCCAATATATCCACGGCTCAGAAAATGTGGTGGCCTATTATCTGACATATGTCAATGCTATTTTGTCTCCTATTAATTTTGACGAACTGGCCCACATACAGAACAATGACACCAAACTTCAGAACCTCCGTCAGGCACCTTCCACTTTCCTGCAGATAGTTTCTTGCAACCTACCAGGCTGTCAGGCTGATATGGTGTGATACATCCATGGGCATTGCTCGGCCTACTGTCTTGGCTGCATTAGTTGCCAATATTTTGATGCTTTGCATTCTTGGCACTAATGCTACTACGAGTCTCGTCATGGAATGCTTTGTGTGGCCAGGTGTCAGGTACTGCCACGAGTGGGCTCGTGCCTGGGTGCCATGTTAGCACAGCAAAGTTGGAAGACATAGACAGACTGACCCCTCTAGGCACATTTGACATCCCACGAGGCAACTACTGACATGTGCACCTAGACCTTGTCAGACCATTAATCGCATCTGACGGTTTCAGATCTATCTTGTCTATCATCGGCTGTGTTAGGTGGTGGGTGGAGGCGATCCCTCTTGCAGACAGTATGGCGGATTCTGTAGCACAAGCATTTGTATCTTCCTGGATAGCTGGATTTGGGTGCCCTACATCCATCACCACCGATCAGGGTAGGTGGTTTGAATTACTGTTGTTTAACAAACTCTGCATGCTCTGTGGTGTGGATAAATTTCGCACTACAGTGTACCACCATCAGAGCAACAGGCTCGTTGAGCACTGGCACATGACCTGAAAGCAGACACTCGTGCCATGATGGTGAGTGGTTTGACATCCTTCCCTGGCTCAAGTTAGGAATCCGCATGGCTTATAAGGCAGACCTGCAGGCATCATTTGCTGAGATTCTATAAGGTGGGACATTGGTCCTCACAGCTGAGTTCATTGATGGTGGTGCAACCATTGACCTATCAGACCTCCACGCTCTTGTCAAGCATGTCTAATTGCACACACCAGCTATCCCAACGACTGGCATCAGAGAGTTTCACTTCAGGAGTTACACCAAGCCTGGATGATCGAGCAATCTGTCCCACTACTTCTCGAGTCGAGTTCTCCACCATTGTGTGATAGCCTCCCTGAACCCACACATACCACCCCTCTGCCAGTGTGCCACCCAGATCGTGAGCTTATGCCTGTCAGTAGCTCAGTGGCTGTGTGTGATGATCCTCCTCCCCTGCCTCACTAAATGTGATGATCTGTGGCCTTAGATTCATGTGACATTACCTCATCACTAAATGTTGTCACTTGCTGTTCCCCAGTTTGTTCTAGGGTTTTTCCCAAGATACGATATTTTTCCCCTCCTCCTTACAGTGCCCCCTATGACAGCCATCAGTGAGATTTGATTTTCTATAAACACTTCTGGGTGTCCATGGGACAAGCTTTCCTTGTAACTCCACGGATCAATCTCCATCATCCATGTGAGGGACACTTCGCATGAGGTCACACCAACTTCATATGTAACAATCCTGTGCACAGTAGCCATTCCAGATAGGGTGGATGCAGCTGAAACAACAGCGACACACAGCACGAATGGGACACTCAAGATATGCTTCCCAAACTCCTGCAACACCGCCACATCCGGTGCCGGTCCAGTTTACACATGCAGATCGACTGGTCCGTCCACTCTACCGGATGGTGGACTATACCTTCTCTAGTCCACCCTGCATGGACCTCCACGACTCCACCAGAAATGGTCCATCCATGCCTTCCATTCGGACCAGCCACAGTATGGGTGGTAACACTACCTTGCACGATCAACCAACACCCATCGAGCAGCCCACAACACCCCTGCATTTGACGATGCCCATTTACACCCCGCCAGTGCTCTGCTCTCACTGGAGGGGAGGGGAGTTGTCCTGTGGTGAGCATTGATTGCCAAGGGCTCTGGACCAAGGAGTGCACTATCTTCTGAGTCAATGAGCTTTGGAACCAGTGTAAGTCTTGTTGTTCTTCTAATGCTCTTATGTTTCGAATGATCGAGTGAGCACTAATAAAGTGTATGTAAAAGATCAGTTACTTCTAGCTGTGGAATCCATCAGCATCAATAGCAAACCCACAACTATATTTTCAAAATATGTAAGAGAAAACTAGTAACTGTATTCTTTGTGTAAAATCCTGAAAAGATAGATATCTTATTCATAATGGACATACCTGCTGTCTGCCGTTATCTATAAAAACTCCAGACAGGGCGAGTACAGTGTATCGTTCAATCATACAGTGCCTACTGAAGGCTAACGTCTAAAATTGTATGACTTTTTTTGACAAACTCTCATCAGCAATAAGTATGCAAGAAAAGAAAAACAATAATATTTCAGAGTTTACTTTTATTAACTCTGAAGAATGTTATAAGTGCATTGATTATAAACGGTCTGTGTAATGAAATAATAATTATTAGAATTAGATTACATTGTAGTTTATTTTCCATATTCAAAGATGTGGTATTATATGAAGTAGAGTGAACTTTATACTGTATGGTTTGAGCTTCTTCTCATGAACATTATGGAAGTTGCTATGCAAAAAAAGCTGTTTTATGAATAATAAGTAGAAGTTAATTTATCACAGATGTGAAAAAGTGTATCAGTTGTAATGTAATGTACTGCTGCTGAGCTTACATCAAGAATACAGTTGCAAAGGAAAGAATATTAAGTTTGGTCCTTCTCATTAAGCAATGCTGAAAAAAATGTTCATTATTTCAAAATCTAGGTGACACGGTCTAGGAAAAAGAGATACAACGTCATGGCTATAAAAGACCTCAGAAGAATTTTCCTCGCGCACAAAATAAAACCACTGCCTAAATGCTTGGTAAGAAAATATAAGATACTGTACACAACCTCAGCGGATTCCAAAAATTGACTCAGGAATCAATTGTAATGAATTATGTAGCATACATCTAACTTACCACTACACTGTACAAATTACAGTATAGCTTGTGCCCACGTGAGTACTAGCTGAGATTCAAGCTCGTGCCCCTCACAGCCCATATGCTCATGTAAAGACTGTATCAGTCTACTGAATCCTGCTCCGATCATTTCGCCATGAGAGACATTAGTCAGTCCTGCATCTTGTGGCAGCAAATTTGTAACGTTACACATATTTAGGCAAGCTATCAGCTGTGCAGTACTGGTACAAAATAAGATGAATTTGTTGTAAGGTTGAATGCTAGAGGACTCATATCTCAGGGCAGGCCATGGCAGTTTTGGTTTCCAGCTAGATGACCAGTACGAGTGAGTCCAGGTACAAAGACTAGCAGCGTCGCCAGAAATAGGGAAAATCCCAATACGGAGAATTTTGATGGCTGTCGCTCACATGGTCTCTGTGCAGGAGAGAATGCTTCAAGACATGGTAGAATGTCAAACAAGCTGAAAGATAACTTCTTAATCATCTTTGAGAGTATATAATAATTAAGATCAAATACTAAAGAAAGTCTGAATACATTGGCAATCTCAGATAAGTGAGGTGCATCCCATGAGACAACAATATTTCAACGTCTTCAAAACTACAGAAGTTAATATTTCACGGTGAATAAACATTTTCACAATGTACCTCTGAATTAACAACTTTTAAACACTACACGCAATTTCAGCATTTGATATCTCAGAAGATAGCATTACACTATAACTATCATGTCTGAAAATTACGTATCTGTATCTATTTTATTTATTGATTTATGACATTTTATATCTATGCAACTGTTTACCAGAACGTTGTATACTCGACAATTACACAACAAATGAATACAGCATGAACACCTCATACTTTGGCATACTTGTGTATTTATTTAATGAACAGTTTACTAACAACATCAACAGTTTACTATTTTGCCAGTAACTTTATTTAAATGTCGATTGCAAGTGCTATTAAAAGACTGTGCTAATTTAAAACTGGTTAATTGCATGTGTTAGTGGACATTACATTAAAAGCAGAACCAAAAGATGCTTCTGTCAAAAAGGCATAAATAATAATTAACAACACCCACTTATCATTTGTTGTGAGCACACTCATACAAGGATACTGGCTTATTTATTTATGGGCAGATCTTTATTTATATTCATTGGGAAGGGTTTGAGTGTGATTGAATATTTATAACATTTTTTTATTTAAATAGTGTTGTAATTTATTTATTTACTGCAGGAAAGTGGTCATATTGAGTCAAATTAAGTCTTTAGAGCTTAAGCATGATGTATTTTTGGTGGGGATAGCCTTCAGCTAACAGAAAAGCACACCAGAGTCAAGTGGGGACTGGGAATTTTTCTGGTGAAGAGCTCAAGGGAGCAATTCTGGACACTTTTAAATGAGTTGTGGAAAAAGGCAGACCTGCCTGAGGTAGAGAGTGGTATTTGATTGGGGAGGTGATTGATTCTCGGTGATGAATGGCCATGGCTGCACTTCCAAAGGTGCTTATCTTTCGAGAGGTTTGAACGTGCTCCAGAGTAGAACTCTTAACTTTTGCCGCTTGATTTACCGATTTGAGAATAGACAGAGTTTGAGGTACTATTCTTTGTATTGTGTGTGTTAATTTGTGAATCATCTTAGTTCTCTGCCATCTACATTAGTTATGGAAGTCAGAATAGAACCCTTGTTATTACATTATTATTTCACTTTTATTTTGTTTCTGCGCTTTTCATTAACTAACAATTCTCGCCAATGCATAGATCATTTGACTATGAGATCACAGCTACAGGTTATTATTTGTGGCGAATTAGCTGTGGGGCGTGAAAGCAGATGTGTGCAGCTTAACCCCATGACTACATTGAGCTATTCTTTCTAAACAGAACCATGCATAGCCCAAGTACGAAGTACGAGTAACCACAGGTGAAGATCAACAGGTTTGCTCATATGGGATGCCATTTGGTAGGGCAGCTACACTAGCAGTAATCATTAGGTACCATCACACAGTCATATGAAGTATATATCAGGAATACAGTTGCAAAAATAAATAAAATTAGATTTGGTCCTTCTCATCGAGCAAGGCTGAGAAGAAATGTTCATTATTTCAAAATCTAGGTGACACGGTCACGAAAGAAGAGAGACAAATCATGGCTATAAAAGACCTCAGAAGAAATTTCCACATGCATGAAACAATACCACTGCACAAGGGCTTGCTAAGAAAATCCAAGAAGAACACACCTTTAACGAAATATGCGGACTCCAAAATTTGACTCCGAAATCAATTGTAAGAATTTGGTATCATCATCTAACCTTCCTAGAATAGTCACACCAATATATCACCACCATTCCCACTACATTGTATAAATTACAATACAGCTTGTGCGCATGTGGGTACTAGCTGAGATTCAAGCTCCAGCCCATCACAGCCAGTATGCTCGTTCTAAGACACTGTATCAATCTATTGAATCCTGCCCTGGTCATTTCCCCATGAGATACATTAGTCAGTCCTGCACCTTGTGGCAGTAAATTCATCCTAGTGCTAGTGAACACTGAATGACTTCTTTGTTATTTATACGCATCACCTCCAACATCATTTGTGTAGTCTATATTTCACGCTCCTGTGCCCAACATTATTTTTTCTCCATGTCTGATGGTATTACAACATTTGTTGATAGCTCGAGTTGCTGAGTTAGTGTCTCCACACTCATGCTCGGACATGTGTGGAGTGTTTACTTTCTGGGCCATTTGCTGGTAAGGATGCTATTTTTACTGAACCTCGTGGTATCATTCTTTTCTTTAGTGTTCATCATGTTAGCAAGTGACAATAACAGCATGCCTCAGCATTTCAGGAACTATTAAGAATTATTAATTCTCTAGATTATTTAATAGATCCTTGCAGTATTTTAATTAATTCAATAAACCAGTTTGTTTCACCTTAAACCTCTTGTGAACATAATTCATTGTGCCAGTACCTAATATGCCTGTTCCCACATGCTCAATTTTAGCTAATCTTATGTCAGTTATTTAATTAAATTAGGTACTGACCAATGTACCAATATTAGTGTTCTATCATGACGTTTAGCATAAATCCATATGCTGCTGAAACTTTTGGTGCAGATCACAGCACTCTTAGGAACCTAGGCACCAATCAGTTAAAGATTTCAGTAAACAAAACCAGTAGTGGAAATTAAAAGCATTTCTTCAACAATACAATGTGGGACATGCATAAAATTATACCCTACTCCCTTTTTCCAATTACCAACAACTATCTCTTCAGGAATTTCAAAAGAATTTAAGAGAGCCTGGACAAACAGCTCAGCCAATATCAAGAATGGTTTAGAAAAGGCTGCACTACTAGAAATCAATAACCCACTACAGTATGCAGAGTGCCAAACAGATCGTGTTGTCTTCAACAAACTTCAGACACTTTAGATAGAATGGCTTCTTTTTTAATATCAAAGACACCCTAATAACACAACGTGCAGTGTAATGTTAAAGGCAGCACTTTCCTAAACATTCAGTATCAAGATGCAGCACTTCCTTTCCACTGCATCCTAGATTCTGATAAATTGCAACTCAGAACTAGACAGTTTGGGAGTAGCCTCGATAGGAGGAAACTTGTGGGGAAAACATCGTCAAAGTTCAGGAGCCTCTTTATTTCTTGATGTGGTTGTTTCAGAATGTTTACATAGTATCACCAACTATTATTTTCCTCACTAAGATTTCTTGTGCATCCCTAAAACATTGACCCTAATGTTTACGACAAGTGAAATCAACTTCGTCTTTCTTGGTGTGGAACAATTGGCTACCACTCGTTACTTTAATTCCAGTTTCTTTTCTAGCATCAGGCAATTGACTTAGGCCTCATTCATCCTCATAAGAGATCAGCATACAAAATGAGTAAAATTATTGTTTTTGTAACAGCACAAATAATGCTGAAGATTTTTCTTTTTTTTTTCTTTTATTTTCTATGACTCAGTCATTATTCATGCAAGCAGTGTCCATCATGCAGAAAGCTTTATTATAGTTAATTCTTCATGTAAAACCTGTCACTTTCTCATCTTGTATACCTAAGGTACTGGTGATTTCATGTTGAACATGCAACTTGGCATTTTTCACATTAGCAAATACTACAAGAAGTGATAGGTGCACACAAAATTCTAGTACTGACCAGAGAGCATACCCCAGATTTTAGGATCTGTAGGATGGTACAAGGGCTATTCAGAAAGTAGGGAATGTTTTCGTCTGACGCTGCTAGGCACGCGCCAATCACGTATATTTTGGTATGTGCGTGCTCGGCAGCTCAGCCGGCACCCATCCGTGACAGCGGAAACGTCTCTGTGCGTCTGGTTTTCTCGATATTTGAATCTGAAATGTGGGCTGCAATCGAAAATCTCGCCAGTTGTGAGGTGCAGTCTGTGATACGGTTTTTGTTGGCAAAAAACCTAAAACCTATAGAAATTTATCATAAACTGTGTGAAGTGTACGGAAACAACGTAATGAGTGAATGTTCTGTCCGGAAATGGTGCATTCAGCTTAAAAATGGCCGAATCAACATTCATGATGAAGAAAAGAGTGGAGACCTGAGCATTGTGACAGACGATCTTGTCGCTAAAGTTGATGAAATAATTCGTGAAAACCGTCGTTTCACAATAACAGAGCTTTTGCTTTCTTTTCCACAAGTTTCACAGACTTTGTTGTTTGAAATTGTCACTCAAAAGCTAGGCTACCACAAATTTTGTGCATGATGGGTGCCCTAAATGCTTACAGAGTACCATGAACAGCGAATGGAGGCAATGTTGACATATCTGGAGGCGCACCACAAACATGGTGATTCATTACTAGATCGAATCGTAACCGGTTACGAGACTTTGGTGAAAAACGTCAATTGCGAGACAAAATTTCAGTCCATGAAGGGGGCACACACAAGGACTAGAAGTCTGTTAGATGCAACTGAATTTCAGGAAGTAAATTTCCAATGTTCATTGCAAAAAGGATTTGCAAAATTATAAGAGTCACATTCAAATTGACTCAAGTTACCAAGTATATTTATCAAAATTGTCTTTCACAGCACAGTAATACAGGGTGTTGCAAAAAGGTACGGCCAAACTTTCAGGAAACATTCCTCACACACAAAGAAAGAAAATATGTTATGTGGACGTGTGTCCGGAAATGCTTACTTTCCATGTTAGAGCTCATTTTATTACTTCTCTTCAAATCACATTAATCATGGAATGGAAACACACAGCAACAGAACGTACCAGCGTGACTTCAAACACTTTGTTACAGGAAATGTTCAAAATGTCCTCCGTTAGCGAGGATACGTGCATCCACCCTCCGTCGCATGGAATCCCTGATGCGCTGATGCAGGCCTGGAGAATGGCGTATTGTATCACAGCCGTCCACAATACGAGCACGAAGAGTCTCTACATTTGGAACCGGGGTTGCGTAGACAAGAGTTTTCAAATGCCCCCATAAATGAAAGTCAAGAGGGTTGAGGTCAGGAGAGTGTGGAAGCCATGGAATTGGTCCGCCTCTACCAATCCATCGGTCACCGAATCTGTTGTTGAGAAGCGTACGAACACTTCGACTGAAATGTGCAGGAGCTCCATCGTGCATGAACCACATGTTGTGTCGTACTTGTAAAGGCACATGTTCTAGCAGCACAGGTAGAGTATCCCATATGAAATCATGATAACGTGCTCCATTGAGCGTAGGTGGAAGAACGAAACTAAAATGAGTTCTAACATGGAAATTAAGCGTTTCCATACACATGTCCACATAACATCTTTTCTTTATTTGTGTGTGAGGAATGTTTCCTGAAAGTTTGGCCATACCTTTTTGTAACACCCTGTACATTCATTGATATATTTGTTGTCCCCCCTCTTCCTGATTTTATTCACTTACAATTAGTAATTTTCTCTTGAAACCCAAAATGGGGTAAAATACTTCAGTAACTTCATATTTGTTCTGTAAAGCTGTATTCAGGATGTTCACATGCTATTCAGGTTAGTTGGAAAGGTAAGATCCTATATTCACTTTGAGCAATCCTGAGTATTTTAATTGTGTTTACAACTCTCTCCTTGACTATTTTGAAAGCTTTTGCCACCAGTTAACACAACACAGTGTATTGCTGCTATTTTCTACTAGTCTCCAGCTTCCTTAAATTTTTCTCTCGACAAAGCAGTAACACAGGTCAAGGTCATGCTTATTGATTATGTTTTCTACACAAGAAAACATTTCATTGGTGAGAGTTATGTCACACAATGGAACAAAAATAAAAGAGTTTTCCCGTAACTTTGAACTAAGTGTAAAAACCACTCACAAACACATCAAGTTGAACAACATAAGTGCCTTCACCTAAAGGCAAGACATCTTTATTCCTGTATTTCAAGTGCGCTGCAATGTCGTTCCCTATTTCTTCATTGCCTATACACCATTCTCCTTGAAACAGGAACTGTTTCAAAAAATGAAATTTCCAATGTCTTAAATGATTCAACAGTTATGTAATAACACAGTGTCATTGCAGCATCATTATGCATTGCACAATTTTCCTCCTGTAAACATGTATCGAGGAGGGGTGAAATAAAGGACATCACATAATGTATTATCAGTGTGTTGTTGTTGTTGTGGCCTTCAGTCCTGAGACTGGTTTGATGCAGCTCTCCATGCTACTCTATCCTGTGCAAGCTTTTTCATCTCCCAGTACCTACTGCAACCTACATCCTTCTGAATCTGCTTAGTGTATTCATCTCTTGGTCTCCCTCTACGATTTTTACCCTCCACGCTGCCCTCCAATACTAAATTGGTGATCCCTTGATGCCTCAGAACATGTCCTACCAACCGATCCCTTCTTCTGGTCAAGTTGTGCCACAAACTTCTCTTCTCCCCAATCCTATTCAATACTTCCTCATTAGTTATGTGATCTACCCATCTAATCTTCAGCATTCTTCTGTAGCACCACATTTCGAAAGCTTCTATTCTCTTCTTGTCCAAACTATTTATCGTCCATGTTTCACTTCCATACATGGCTACACCCCATACAAATACTTTCAGAAATGACTTCCTGACACTTAAATCTATACTGGATGTTAACAAATTTCTCTTCTTCAGAAACGCTTTCCTTGCCATTGCCAGCCTACATTTTATATCCTCTCTACTTCGACCATCATCAGTTATTTTGCCCCCCAAATAGCAAAACTCCTTTACTACTTTAAGTGCCTCATTTCCTAATCTAATTCCCTCAGCATCACCCGACTTAATTAGACTACATTCCATTATCCTTGTTTTGCTTTTGTTGATGTTCATCTTATATCCTCCTTTCAAGACACTGTCCATTCCATTCAACTGCTCTTCCAAGTCCTTTGCTGTCTCTGACAGAATTACAATGTCATCGGCGAACCTCAAAGTTTTTATTTCTTCTCCATGAATTTTAATACCTACTCCGAATTTTTCTTTTGTTTCCTTTACTGCTTGCTCAATATACAGATTGAACAACATCGGGGAGAGGCTACAACCCTGTCTTACTCCCTTCCCAACAACTGCTTCCCTTTCATGTCCCTCGACTCTTATAACTGCCATCTGGTTTCTGTACAAATTGTAAATAGCCTTTCGCTCCCTGTATTTTACCCCTGCCACCTTTAGAATTTGAAAGAGTGTATTCCAGTCAACATTGTCAAAAGCTTTCTCTAAGTCTACAAATGCTAGAAATGTAGGTTTGCCTTTCCTTAATCTTTCTTCTAAGATAAGTCGTAAGGTCAGTATTGCCTCACGTGTTCCAGTGTTTCTACGGAATAGCAGTAAGAAATGTCACTTTATGTTACAATTCTTCCAAGCTGATAATGTTATATTACAAAACAAACTCTGAGGGTTGCTTTTTGTTTCAACAAACAAGTAATCTTCCTGTTGTAGATTGAAGTGTAAGAATTGATCAGATTTTCATTTTCCAGACCATAACTCTTCTGTGAACTTTTTCTTGTCACGAACTTTGTCTTTTTATCACAATCACAACCTTCATACAGATGTAGAAAATGCTAACAGGCCGTGATGTTGCACATCAATTTGAAATAAGGCATGTCAACGCTACCTTCATTCAGTTTTACCTGAAGTGATGACATTTACAAAACACTGTGTAATGTCTCTTGCACCGCGATATTTTCAGAAATTTTATAAATTATATAACTCAGTACATACCTCGAAATATCTCTTCTTATCTTACCAATTCCTAAACTTTAATATACGAAGATTGTCAATGCAAAGTAGTTTCAAGCCCTATTATTCCTTGGAGCGTCCATTTACTCCATGGAATAGCTTCTTTGCTATCTGTTTTCTCTTATGAAAAGAATGATTCAGATCTTGACGATTAGCCGTGAAAGAACGAAGATGTATATGTATGTATTGTTGAGGTAGTCACCATCTTGATGAGATTCTGTATGAGATGGAATTGAATACATGAACTAAACTAAAGTAAGTGTGTTCGCGTATCATTTAACTGATTATTATTGACAATGTCTGCTTACTACGCTGTGTAGCACGGGATCAGTGGGGAATGTCTGATTTACACTGGACAAACCTGCCGTTTTGTATGCTCAAGATATCCAGTTTATTACTTCCAATAAATAAGCTAACACGGTCTTACCAGCAGATCTCCGGTCTTCCCCATGTGATCACCGAAAGTTAATAATTATTACAAATGTTTTTAGGAGATCGACTGACAATTTTCATCGCACCGAGACTTGGAATTTAAGTTAAGCTCAATTTAATCAGGATAGAACAGCATTGAACTGTGTGAATGTGATAAGCCTGCTTTGTGAATGAAAATTCCCTTAATACACGCATGTTTTTTACTATCCTGATCAGTGAAGCTAAATCAGGGCGATGTGAAGAGAGGTTTTTAAATTTAAGATCCCACAAAAATATTAAAACTGTTCATCCCTCACGATCCTCTGCATCAGACACTGTTAATGTCATCTCATGAGCATTCAAGTTGTTCCAAGGTTTCAGTGTAACAAAAATTTAACTCATATGATTAACACATGATGAACCTGTGGCATATTTTGATACTTCTATGCTAAACCTATCCCTTGATAAATTAAGAGCCATTGGATATGTGTTATGTTTTCATTATTACTGAGATGTGGAGGAAGAGAGGGGGAAGGAGGTAGGGGGGCAGGTAGAGGTGGGGGGGGGGGGGAGGGGGGGAGAGAGAGAGAGAAACATCCTGTAAATAACAAGGTTATTAGAGACAGAGCACAAGCTCGTATTAGGGAAGGTTAGAGATGGATGGAGAAGGAATCACTGCGCTACCTCACTTGGTGTTTGTGCAGTTCTAGCTTTCGATTCTTTTGACATCTCTTGACGCTTTATTCTGCATATATTCAAATTAGGAGGGAAGATTACTGTTTAATGTACTGTTGAGGATTAAGATCATTACAGATGGCGCACAAGCAGGGAGAGGGCAAAAAGAACAATCCCAGCATTCATTTTTATCAACTTAAGGAAGCACAGAAAACATATACCAGGAATTCTGGATGGGAATTCGAACCCTGTTCCAAATAAAGATGGTTGGTTGATTTGGGGGGAGGAGACCAAACAGCAAGGTCATCGGTCCCATCGGGAAGGAAGTTGGTTGTGCCCTTTCAAAGGAACCATTCTGACATTTGCCAAAAGTGATTTAGGGAAACCACAGAAAACCTAAATCAAAATGGCCGGATGCGGGTTTGAACCATCGTACTCCTGAATTCATCCAAATAGGGAGTTCAGTGAGCATCATTTATGTTGTTTGAGTTGGTAAACTGATTAGAGCTTTAGGGTTATGGAGATTGTCACAGTGAAGCAGTAACACACCTGTTCAGTTAATTGGGTGCACTTTATTCATTCCACATAACACAAAGTATGAACTTGCACAGGTGATAGTATGGGACTAGTGAAGTTAACCACTCTTTTTGAGATTTGTACATATGTTTTAGTCCCTGCAAAATTCAGCAGACAGGGTATGCACAGTCTCACAAGCAGCACATTGAAGTCTTCATAGCATGATAATTTAATCACTCTTACAGTAGGGTTCAGTTTCATCTTTAGCTTTTAATCATTTTCTTCTACCTGATGCTCGGTGGATATGAATAGGATCTCAACAGTGTTGCTCTTGAAAGAACCTAATATGGAAATTAAATTTAAAAGTCACAGCTGCTATAATGCACAACACGCACTCATCTTTTGGCTGTATAATTGATGACAAATTCAATAAAAGATACAGCAAAGAACTATTCCTAGCACTTTAATGTGGCTTCTAGTTCACCATTTGCTTTCAGTTCTTTTATTATGTCCAGACCACCTATAAGTTCTCCTTTCACATACACCTGGGGATACGTTGGCCATTTGGAGAATTCCTTTAAACCCTGGCGAACATCTTCATCCTTTAAGATATCATAGGTATCGTAATCAATTCTGAAACAAAACCAGAAGATGTTCATGTTATTTCAGAAATCATCTAGTGAAAATAAAACAACTTCCTATTATTAGTTTTGGCATGGCACAACAAATCAACATTATTTTGTAATGATGCAGTATGTATTTTAATTGCAAATAACATTTGACGTAATTGTAGGTACATTTCTCACTGATGCATTTGCTTGCAAAAGTGTACAAAGTATTTTACATGACTTATCTTGTAGTTTATTTTAACTTTCTTGCTATGTGATAGATACATGCAAATGTTTCAAAACACTTAATTATAGAATAATGATTCTGCACAGTTTGGTTCACACTATGAACTGGACAGATTGCCCTTTCCCCCACACATAAAATGATGAGCCAAAACATTATGACCATCTGATTAATGATGTGTTGGTCCACACTTTGAACACATGACAGTGGCAGTTTAGCATGGCATGGATTCAACATGCTCTTGTTAGATTTCTCTAGGTATGGGACACCAGAGGTCTACACATAGTTCTCACAAATTACGAGCCAGTATTAGTGCACACTGAGCTGGTGCCATATAGAATCCACATGTGCTCCATCAATTTCAAATCAATCAAATTTGGTGGCCAAGAAATGAACATGAGTTCACTACTATAATCCTCAAGCCAATGTAGTAGGACGATTCGGGTCTTGTGACAGTTACTCTGTTGTCAGATGTAATTGCTGTCAAAAAGGTATCGAGCACGAAGGGATGCAGGCAGTCTCCTGCTGTCATGCTGTCTTCAATCACTACCACTGACCTCATGGAATGTCCCAACAGCATAATAATGTGTCTGGTGCAGTACATTTTTGAACAGCCATTATGACAGTGCAGCCAAGAGCGGATCCAGAAACAGCCTTTCACTTGGTGTAACGAAAGAAACATGCTTCATCATATTAGGCAATAGGTTTCCATTGTTCCACAATCCAGTCTTGAAGATACCTCATCTTACAAAGTGGGCATGCATCTGACTTACACATTCGATAATGAAGCATGGACTTCCCCAACTTGCCTTTTGGAATTCTTCCAAGTGGCTTTCCATCTCTTGGTGAGGGGGAAGCTAAGGCACCAAAAAGTAACAATTCAGGCAAAACATTCAAAACTAACAAGGGGGATTGGTAATGGATGCTAGTAAAGGAATAACGTTTGATTTTGCTTACTTTTTGTTTGGACACAACTGATAATTACACAGAACAACTTTAAAAGGAAGGAAAATTGTTAGAAATAACAATACCTACAAAGTGGGCATTTTAATAGTACTTCAAGTAAATACAAGTTGAGGAAAAAACCCGTGGAAGTTTAATTCATAGTGACAATTTTTTACAATATTCTCAGCTTTTAGATTTGTAATTTGTTGACAGGAGGGAAGGGAAACCCATAACCACAAGGAAATACATCACAAACAGTTGTCAATGCGCGCGCGCACACACACGCACACACACACACACACACACACACACACACACACAAGCAATTATCTCACACAAATTAATTTTGAAATTTGACACACAGACACAGTATGAGGACAGAGCTTACCCTATCTCTGAGAGGATATCAACCAGTTGTTTGCTAAAACCACACTGTGGCACGAATCGATCACCTTTCATAAACACCATGCAGGGGCTTCGTGTGATCAACTGTTTTAACCTGTAAATAAAGGCATCATTTAGAAGACTACTATATTTTATTATAATCAGCTGGAAAAACCTGGTTCACATGGTTTTTATTTTCATTTGTTTTCTGCAAACACTCCAGATCACTCAAAACCACAGAAAAAATGAAGTCAAAAAACTGTAAAAAACATTAGAATGCCACACTAAAAAGACTCTTGAATGCTCAAAAACATACTCCAGTACTTTTAAATCCATTAAGATGTTCAACAATAACCTAATTTGAAATAAACTACTCTGTCAATCACTTCTTTACAGAACTCTGGGAACATTCCAAAACATTTAAAAAAATCAGGAGCTTTCAAGAACATACTGAAATCTAGAACATTCGAGAATATTTTAGAACGTTCAAAAACATTCAAAGGTATTCACAAAGGCTCAACAACCAAGATAAATCTCTAACTTTTTCTCTTAAAATATATATGCTGATATGAAAGGAACAAAAGATTCCTGGTGACTGGTGACCACCACAATATGATAGCAACCACTTCCAAAAATCTTACCTCCAGAAACACATCATCTATCACTGCACAACCACACCAGTACACAACAGAGGAATCCAGGGTAGCACCTGATGCAAAAACCAGTGATTGATGGTAGGTGGTGAAGTCAGAAATTATAAAACTACTAATTCATAACATTCTTAATACAGCTAGACACAATTTAGTGAATGAAAATATTTCTTTGTTTTCACTATATTCCATACTTAATTAACTCACCACAATACTTGTTGTGAACTACATTTGTCATCTTGCTATTTGATGAGTGGATACATAAATTCTTTGAGTTTCCCATCCCTAGACCAAGCTACATAATTGTAATTGGCCATGATGTATGATTATTTTACATTAATAACACCTCATTTATAGTGACACTAAATGCTAATCTTACTGGATACTGCAGTCCTGACTTGAAATGGCAGCCAGGTAGATGCAAGTTGAATCCTCTGAATAAATGCTGTTTTTCCTTTATCTTCTCCTGATATTGTTTTTGCTTCAATTACTCTGTTTGATAACTGTTCACGACCATTTCTTGTTTTGATTTTTTAAATTAATAGCATCAACTACTTGACTTCTTACTGATGAAATGGGTCTTTCAAATAACCAACCGACTAACTTTAAGCAATGCTCAGCAAAACTTTATCCATTAATTCATTGGAGCTACTGACAATGTTACATCAATTATTTATAAGTTCAATTTGGCCAAGTTACAAAATCAACTGGGCGAGTGCCTTCACTAATTTGTATGAGTTTATTGCCAAAATGTTTCACTGCTTCATCATTGGAAAGTTGAACTCTCTTATTTGCTCTTAATTGTACTTTCCTCACTAGAGACCAAAGAAATGATTTCTTCCAACATGAAATCAATGCATCTGCTAGAGCACGTTATTGAATAAGTGGAAGGGTTTGCCAAAAATTCCAGAATGTGTAAGTAATGCACCTACCATTAATTCCAGGTTACCTCCAAGATCTAGAACATTCTTGAATCTGCTGAAAGATTCTGTAACATTTCTGAATATTCTAGATAGATCATTGGAACATTCTGACTAATCCCCAGGCACTTCAACACTCGATTCCAAAGCTATTTCACTATCTTCTCATATGGAGTCCATTGGTGTAACGCCTTTAAGTTGACATCCATATCTTAAAACCACACCTTCTTCATAGATAGGAGATGGAAGGTTACCATATCACATAACCCTAATGAGTCTGCAGGAGTGTGTGGCAGAGTTATAGCGGCGTGGCACAGACAAACCGCACTTACATTCATTACATCGTTACGAACAAATGCCCTCTTAAGACAAACATATCTTCATAACTAATCCCTGCAGTTCCAAAACAAAATCACCTTCATGCATGGGGCACGGAGGGTTACCACTCGCTTGCAAAGTTCTGGCAGCACACACAGCCACAGCAGGCTTACTTTTGTTAATATATTGATTAAGACTCTATACCAGAAAAGCATAAATTTAACAAACTGTAGATGAAAGGTTTTTGCATAGTTTTGTACATAAAATTTGAGTGTTTATATTCACATTAATAACATGTTTGCCAAATGTAGCTGACAAAGCTTTTTAACTCTTAGACATGCAAAGTGCAAGCCTTTGCCCACTTCTACTGTATGTGTTTTCTAAATTCATCTCTTTCAAGGTCAATGAATGATACACCCCATAACAGTTACTACATGAAGCCAAGCACTGGCACACCAGTCGAGAATGACAAAGCAGAGGGGCTGCGAGAAGAAATCAACCAACTGCACACTGACTGGACCTCAGGATGACAATGCGACAGCAGTGGCCCCTATGTGAAGAGGACGTAAGTGCCGCGACTGACTTGTGACAGCCCAGTTCGACAGCAGCTTCAAGATTAGCGACTTGGATAGCAGCATCACGATAGGCACTTTGATAGCAGTTCAGGAAAGACTTTTGTCAGTTAGACATCAGCAGTCACGCAAAGATTGCTTATTTCATATGTTCGCCCTTTGCTTGCAACTCATCTGTGTAATTGTCAAAGTTAAGTATTTTATCTTTTCTTATTGTAATAAAACTCATTAATATGACTTGTTTGATTGATTGTCTTGTGAACCGTGTATGAAGGCTTCCTAGACACAAAAACATTGGCGACGAGGTGAACAAATCCCATAGTGAAACACAGAGCCTGGATGATATAGTTTTGTTTATTGTGGGCTTTTGTGTTTTGCTGGCGCCTTAATTCTTCCTTGACTTTGCTTTGCAGAGTTGTGTTTACACATTTTAACGTGTCTCAGTGTTTTTTCTATTTAGTGTTTTCAGGTGGGCATTGTAGAATTTTTTTTGCTTGTGTGCTTATTTCTATTGCTTGCATTGTCTATTTATTGCATTTGTCTATTCCAAAATGAGCAACCCACCTATCTCGCCCCCTGCTCAGACGCCTCAGTTGAAAGCAACAGATGAAACGCAGCAACACAGATGTTTCAGGTTCAGACGCAGCAGACTGCAACCCTTCTAAACATGGTACAGCAGTTACTCGCAAGCCAATGACCGAACACAGTGCATGGCAACAACTGTAGCTCCAAGTGCCACACCGCCCTTTCACCAGTTTAACGAAAAAGAAGAGGAATGACTCATGTAGTTGCAAATGTATGAAGCCCACACTATTGCTCACAAAGTATCAGGTACTGTGAAACTACATTACTTTTGTCAACGTAGGAAGGGCAGTCTTTTGCCTCATTCAGAAATTGTTCCCCAATGTCACTCCAAGTGACTTTCCTATGATCAGGTTGTAGATTCTCTAACTAATTATCATGGCCAACACGTGAATGTGGTGGTTGCTAGGTACCAATTCTATGATTGCAAGAAAAGGTCAGAACAAACTTACTGTGAGTGGGTAACATATTTTCAGGGTATGATGAGGAAATGCAAATTCAAATGTGCTTGTGGTGCTTTATATTCAGATGTTTTGTTGGCGTGATGCGATCGTGTACAATGTTACTGACATCAAACTTAGAGAACAGATTTTGAAACAGTCAGATTCATCATTTCATCACATAATGCAAATTCTATATCAGTATGATTCAGGTGCCACAGTGGCTGACACACTTGAGCAGCCAACAATTTGTTGGGTTGAGTGGTCCCTTGCTTACAACCGAACCAGTAAGCACCAATACACGCATGTGCCAAGCCGCATAAACAGTTCTCTAAACAGGTGAATAGAATTAAGTCATGCCCTTGGTGCTATTCATGGCACAAACACCAATATTGCCTGTTCCAACAAGCACAGTGTTACGATAGTGGCAAGAAAGGTCACATACAATCTGTATGTTTGCAATGAGACGAACATAAGAACTCTGCCCACTCCCAAAAATCTAGTCACGAGGCCCATGTAATCAATGCAGTTTATTCAAAACCTGCTGCAGACATTAGGAAAACTAGCAAGCAAACAGTTTCTTCAGTGCTATGCCAGTCCAACATACTTTTTGTTCATTTGTGTATTAGTGGAAAATGTGAGAAATTTCAGTTGGACATGGGTGCCTCTGTTACATTGCTGAATCGTAGCACATATGAACTACTAGACTCCCCCGCCTCTCTAAAACTAGCACCCACCTGGCGGCTTACAATGGACAAGACATTCCCATTCTCGGAAAATGTACCTTGCCTCCCATGTAGCACTTGCATACGTGAACTGTAACTTTCACTGTGCTACAATCACGTGATTGTGAGAACATATTTGGCCTTGATTTGTTTGGCTTTAAAATTCAATTCAGGACAATGTGTTGTAAGTGACTGCATTCAAGCCAAAGACAATGTAGCTAGCTTGCTGAAAGAACCCCCTGAACTCTTCTCTGAAGGTTTAGGCAAAACTAACAATTTTGTTGCATATATTACTATGAAAGACAATGCTCAGCTGAAATTTTGCCACGCCAGAACTGTACTCTCTGCATTACGGGATAAAGTGGCTGCTGAACTTAAAGAATTGCAAGATAGCGGAGCTATTGCACCCATACAAGCTAGTCAATGGGCAAGTCCACTGGTTTGCTCCCCAAACCTACAGGCCGCACTCACTTCTGAATTGACTAAGTCTACAGTCAACCCACAAACTGTGATTGATACTTATCCCTTGCCATGCCCAGAGGATCTCATGGACAGATTATGGGCTAGTCGCTACTTTTCAAAAATTGATTTGTATGGCGCATATCTTCAAATACCACTAGACAAAGAATCTCCAAAAGTGACTATTGTGAACACCCATTTGCACTTGTTTAAACATTTGCATCTGCCTTTTGGCAGTACTTCCGCACCCGCCATTTTCCAATGGTATTTGGAACAGCTGACTGCTTAAGTACCAACTGTTCAATCTATTTGGACGGTATTGTCATAGCAGGTTGTACACCTGAAGAACACACTGCAAATTTGCATGCTTTGTTTCGTGTGTATCCGACGCAGGACTAAAGTATTGACTGGACAAGTGTGATTTTTTTAAAAACTGAGTTGCAATATCTTGGTCATGTGATAAACAGTCAAGGTGTACATCCTCTTCAGTCACATTTGTTAGCCATATGCGACCTGCCAGTTCCTCACAATGTCATGGAATTGCAGTGAGTCTTAGGGAAAATGAACTATTACATTCGCTTCATACTGAGTGCTGCACAAATCGCAACTCCACTGCGTCACTTGCATTGCAAGAATGTTCCCTTTGTTTGGACACATGAGTGCCAAGAAGCTTTTCAAAAACTTAAAGATGAATTGCTCAGTGATCGATGCTTGGTTCACTTCGATCCTGACAAACCAATTGTATTGCAAGTTGACGCTTCCTTTCATGGAATCGGTGCAGTGCTTATTCACATAAAGACAGGCCTACTGCTTTCGCATCAAAAGCGTTTTCCAAAGCACAGTGTAACTATTTGCAGATAGAGAAAGAGGCATTGGCTATTGTGTATTATGTCACCAAATTCCACCACTATTCGTATGGCAGAAAATTTTACTTAGTAACAGATCGCAAGCCACTGCAGTCCTTGTTTCATCCAATAAAACACCAGTACACCAGTTGGGAACAACGAAGCAGAGAAGGCTGTGAGAAGAGATCAGCCAATCACATGCTGACTGGACCTCCCTATGTGACAGCAGCGGCCCCTATGAGAAGAGGACATAAGTGACACGACCAACTGGCGATGGCCCAGTTCAATAGCAGCTTCAAGGTAAGCGACTTGGATAGCAGCGTCATGACAGTTCAGGAAAGACTTGTCATATAAGAGATCAGCAGTCACTGCAAAGACTGATTATTTCGTATGTCACCCTTTGCTTGTGACACATCTGTGTAATTGTCAAAGTTAAGTACTGTATCTTTTCTCACTGTAGTAAAACTCATTAATACGACTTGTCTGATTGTTTGTCTAGGGAACCAAGTATGCAGGATTCCTAGATGCAAAAATTACAATTGCCAGTGCCACTATATTCTCCACAGCAATTCTGTAGTACTCTTAGTACTCATATCAAGTTGGAAGAGTGCAACAAAAATGGAACTTCTGCTTTTATTTGTAAATGGAACGAGTCCATCATTATGACCAATATGAATATTGTCATCTCGATTACTTATTAGCTTTTTTTTAAAATTCCATTATTTCAAGAAACATTTTTCTTTATTTACAAGGTGACACCCTCCTGTGATATAAGCTTTAATATTTACTGACACACTTTATTTTGGAAATTGTAAATTTGGTACCACTCAAAAAGGCATATAAACCAATAAACTAATGAACTGATATAGATAGCATCATTTGTAATGATGTACTTTTACATCTATACTCAAAACTCACCATTTGTGTGTAAGGGGGTACTACTATTCCCGGCCCTTTCCTGCTTCATATGTGAATTGTGTGCAGGAAGAAGAGCAAGTCTTGGCAAGTTTGAATTTCCCTGATCCATAACTAGTAAATATTGACGCCTATTGTATTTTATCAGTGATATGAAATAATATTAGAAATTTAAAGAATGCAAGAGATCAAACTGTAAAGTCAAAAATTCAGCAGTTTGAGTAGATTTTTCATCAGTTTTGAGCAGATCATTTACAGTCCAGAATTCAGACATCTTTTTGTACACAAGACATCTTGTAAACAAGGTGTGTCGCAGTTCGCCATATTCACAGAGCACCTATGGTGATGTATGTTATTTCACTCCCCCATCCTCTCTCCACCCCAACCTTTCGAAAAATAATACAGTGGACACCTATGTTTGTTTTCAGTGGACTGGTAATTGCAGTGTGGCGAATGAGACTGAATAGCTTGGACAGATGTTCCAAGACAAGACATGTGAATGGTTGCTGGGGAACTCCAGATTGTTGTTTACCAATGTGTAGAGAATTCCAGCAAGAGAATAAGTACCCATTTAAGCCATTTGTTTGCAGAAAGGCATTAGAAAAACTTTGAGCAGTTCTTTAGAAATGATTGCTGCATGCAAATGCAACTACCTACTATTTTCATTTTGGAAAGTTTAAAAGTTTACGAAGTTTGTTCAGGCACACTCTGGTATGCCGTTAGCAGAGGTTGAGAGCTTAATGGGTGGAGCAGGTAGTATCATGTAATCTAGGACAGTCTCAAATGGCCTAGCAAGTGGCCACAAGCATGCCTCTACGCGAAAAGCGAGCCAAGGGTGACTTGGGTGGAATTTCCATCAGATTTACACTTACCAACATCAATCAAACACCACAGCATGCACATCTAATGCACTGTACTTTCCAAACTTCACTTACAGTTCTGAATATTAAAAATGTGCAGCATATTCCTGTATTTGTGTCGGTATGAAAATAATTCATGTTAGTCTAATATTTAATGAGGCGTTATTCATTTTTAATATTTACTGAAGTGTTTTGTATCATTTGATTGGCACTTGAGCACAATCTATTATTTATGAATGTAAGCCAATTGACTCAAAGTTGTGAAAAATATTGTAATAAAATGAACATCATTAGGACGGAATTATGTGGTAAGAGGGAGAGAACAGTGGCAGCTAATGAAGAAAAAGCACCAGAAAGAAATAGTGAGGGCAAATGGAAGCTGGGCTTGTATGTGAAGACGAGGGGAGACTTGGAGTTTAGACTCTAAGGAATGAGGAACTTTGAGTTTATCTTCAAAACACGTAAGTAGGAAAGTTTGTGACCGATATCTGGCGGTAAGTGGCCACGTAGTCAAGTTGTTGGGACTTATTATTTCGCTAGCCTTGTGACTTAGGATATTTTCACAAGGGGTCTTCGGGTTTACCATCAAAAGGTTGAGGAGCTCTATCTCAAGGATGCAAATATAAGTCAAGTTTTGGGACTTTGAATATGTCAGGAGTCCATCATGACTTACAATTTTTCAGTGAGTGTGAACTTCGAAAGGACTGTAGAGTTTCAAGGAAAGTGGATTAACAAACTAACAGATTGAACCCATCACTGTGTTGAGTCTGCTTTGTGAATTTTGCTGCCTGCTAAAGTTTACTATAATTAAGTGCCAATAGTATAGTACTGTTGTGGCTTTGATGACTAAACAATTTTAATTTAAAGTTATTATTGAGTTGCCTAGTTTATAAAGAATCCAGCTAGGGCCTCATTTAAATCACAGTTATTAAGTCTGCAGATAACGTATAAACTTGTAATCTTCTCAAACACCAACTGTTTTGCAGCCGAGTGTTGTCAGTCACTACAGTCCTATTACAATTACTTGTCAGTTGATGTCTGTAACTTGCCATTATAGCGCTGGCACATCGGCTACTGGCTATCACTCAGTTATAGGTGACACCCAAATGTATCTGGTTACTTCAGAAGTGCTGTAGCACGCTTTCTATTGTACCTTCTGTGACAGGTCGAAGTTGGCTGCTGCTCCAGAATGTTTACGCTCATTTTCAACCTTAGCTACGCATCATTACTGTGCACCATAGCAATAAATAGCCATTGTGTTTTGTGTAATGTGTTGTGCATTCAGATTGTTATATTATTTACAAAAATGAGTAACGAGGCTGTACTTAGTCCTAGTGAGTCAGCATCAACTGTCATGTCACTTCTGCTATACATCAATCCATTACATGTCTGTTTCTTTGATAAGCTATAAGCTGGCTACTCTGAGACAGGGAGGTGTGGTGGTCTGAGCAGCCAATGTGCAATGATCCGATCTCAATCTTCTACTTCCAGCATCCTCCACTCAAGGGCAAAGAGAACGTGTGTATCTCATGTGTAATTTGGAGCAATGTTGGAAGCAGTCACTGAGAGCTACGACGGGTACAGGAGATAATCTGTCGACAGCTGATTGTCACCAATAACTGAACTGTGCTAGACAATGCATTTTGCAGCCCTAAATTTAAACTCGTGTTCTAGACTAAACACGATCTTACAATGTGCAATGAATTCAAGAAAATGACAGTTGACAATATGTTGCAAAACTACTGATCATGCTTACTTTGTTCATGATGATTAAAGCTAACCTCTATGAGCAAACTCAGGATAGAGAAATTTCAGTCTGAGTGCTGAAAGCAAACTGTAGTTTCTTGCTCTCACTGGTCACCAGAAACTATACTCGCCCTGGCTACATGAGCTGCCACATTACCAATTGTAGGCAGTCCCGGTTATAGGTTACAGACAACACACATGAATGATAGAAAAAAAAAAGAATACATTGAAGAGTCAATATAATGATGTGGCAAAGTATTAGAAATTAAAACATTTTATATAAATCAGTTTATTGAATAAAAATAATAATCAAAGTCATTCTGATAAGGTTAGAAATAAATTTCAAAGCATGTGATGAGATTTGAACCCAGGACCTTCTAGAAGACAAAAATGTATCTTAACCATTGAGCTACACTACTATCCTGCATTACACTCTACACTGATACAGTTATGATTTTCCATTGCCAGTCACAATGCTGATGTGCCACCTTCAAAAAGTTTGGCATCTTATATGAAGCTTATCTAATCTAAGCTGATCCCTGTGTATATGACAGCAAATCACATCTTGTGCAAAAGGATTGAGTAGTGTTTGGTTAGTGCTGTGTATGAAAAGTGCGTATTTCATTAGCATCATTGCGTGTGTTAACATGTCTGGTGAAATGCAAAATAAAAGGGGCAGGCCCAGGAATCAGGATACAAAATTCCAAACATATCAAGAAAGAAAGCTGGGCGTGGCATTGCAAGTAAACTAACAAATTATTCTGGTACTTTGACAACAGTGAACAGCAGAGCGCTCAGGTTGGAGGAAACCTGCTACAAAGTGTGAAGTGTCAAGCAACAAGTGACTGACCAGACTATAGATTATATCCCACAATCCAAAATCAGGTAAATCCAATCATACATTTAAGTTCCTGTGCTGAGGTACTAGTAACAAATAGAGTGGTAGCTATGTGTTACTTTGCAGTTCCACATTATCACATCATCTGCTAAGTTTCTCATTAACAAATAACTTACAGACTATTTGATCTCTTGTGACACAAAGTATTTTGAAAACACTGTTGAGATTGAACAGCTGCCATGCTTTATTGCTGTTGTGCTTCACTATTTCTCCATTTTAGAATCCAAAACAGTGAATGTAGTGTGTTCCATGAGATCTGCCCCAGATTGAGGGAAAGGAAGGAAGTGAAAGATACTTTGTATAATTGTACTGATACTTGAGTCAGTGACAGGTGTCAAAGAGATGAAAAACTGCATGGAATAAACAAAATCACCAAGTGAGACACTAAAAATGATAATTTTTGTTACAGGTGTTGCTCGAATTGCTATCTGTTTGTGTTGTTGTTGTTGTTGTCTTCAGTCCTGAGACTGGTTTGATGCAGCTCTCCATGCTACTCTATCCTGTGCAAGCTTTTTCATCTCCCAGTACCTACTGCAACCTACATCCTTCTGAATCTGCTTAGTGTATTCATCTCTTGGTCTCCCTCTACGATTTTTACCCTCCACGCTACCCTCCAATACTAAATTGGTGATCCCTTGATGCCTCAGAACATGTCCTACCAACCGATCCCTTCTTCTGGTCAAGTTGTGCCACAAACTTCTCTTCTCCCCAATCCTATTCACTTCCTCATTAGTTATGTGATCTACCCATCTAATCTTCAGCATTCTTCTGTAGCACCACATTTCGAAAGCTTCTATTCTCTTCTTGTCCAAACTATTTATCGTCCATGTTTCACTTCCATACATGGCTACACTCCATACAAATACTTTCAGAAATGACTTCCTGACACTTAAATCTATACTGGATGTTAACAAATTTCTCTTCTTCAGAAACGCTTTCCTTGCCATTGCCAGCCTACATTTTATATCCTCTCTACTTCGACCATCATCAGTTATTTTGCTCCCCAAATAGCAAAACTCCTTTACTACTTTAAGTGCCTCATTTCCTAATCTAATTCCCTCAGCATCACCTGACTTCATTAGACTACATTCCATTATCCTTGTTTTGCTTTTGTTGATGTTCATCTTATATCCTCCTTTCAAGACACTGTCCATTCCATTCAACTGCTCTTCCAAGTCCTTTGCTGTCTCTGACAGAATTACAATGTCATCGGCGAACCTCAAAGTTTTTATTTCTTCTCCATGAATTTTAATACCTACTCCGAATTTTTCTTTTGTTCCCTTTACTGCTTGCTCAATATACAGATTGAACAACATCGGGGAGAGGCTACAACCCTGTCTTACTCCCTTCCCAACCACTGCTTCCCTTTCATGTCCCTCGACTCTTATAACTGCCATATGGTTTCTGTACAAACTGTAAATAGCCTTTCGCTCCCTGTATTTTACCCCTGCCACCTTCAGAATTTGAAAGAGAGATTTCCAGTCAACATTGTCAAAAGCTTTCTCTAAGTCTACAAATGCTAGAAACGTAGGTTTGCCTTTCCTTAATCTTTCTTCTAAGATAAGTCGTAAGGTCAGTATTGCCTCACGTGTTCCAGTGTTTCTACGGAATCCAAACTGATCTTCCCCGAGGTTGGCTTCTACTAGTTTTTCCATTCGTCTGTAAAGAATTCGTGTTAGTATTTTGCAGCTGTGACCTATTAAGCTGATAGTTCGGTAATTTTCACATCTGTCAACACCTGCTTTCTTTGAGATTGGAATTATTATATTCTTCTTGAAGTCTGAGGGTATTTCGCCTGTTTCATACATCTTGCTCACCAGATGGTAGAGTTTTGTCAGGACTGGCTCTCCCACGGCCGTCAGTAGTTCCAATGGAATATTGTCTACTCCGGGGGCCTTGTTTCGACTCAGGTCTTTCAGTGCTCTGTCAAACTCTTCACGCAGTATCATATCTCCCATTTCATCTTCATCTACATCCTCTTCCATTTCCATAATATTGTCCTCAAGTACATCGCCCTTGTATAGACCCTCTATATACTCCTTCCACCTTTCTGCTTTCCCTTCTTTGCTTAGAACTGGGTTTCCATCTGAGGTCTTGATATTCATACAAGTCGTTCTCTTATCTCCAAAGGTTTCTTTAATTTTCCTGTAGGCGGTATCTATCTTATCCCTAGTGAGATAGGCCTCTACATCCTTACATTTGTCCTCTAGCCATCCCTGCTTAGCCATTTTGCACTTCCTGTCGATCTCATTTTTGAGACGTTTGTATTCCTTTTTGCCTGTTTCACTTACTGCATTTTTATATTTTCTCCTTTCATCAATTAAATTCAATATTTCTTCTGTTACCCAAGGATTTCTACTAGCCCTCGTCTTTTTACCTACTTGATCCTCTGCTGCCTTCACTACTTCATCCCTCAAAGCTACCCATTCTTCTTCTACTGTATTTATTTCCCCCATTCCTGTCAATTGCTCCCTTATGCTCTCCCTGAATCTCTGTACAACCTCTGGTTCTTTCAGTTTATCCAGGTCGCATCTCCTTAAATTCCCACCTTTTTGCAGTTTCTTCAGTTTTAATCTACAGGTCATAACCAATAGATTGTGGTCAGAGTCCACATCTGGCCCTGGAAATGTCTTACAATTTAAAACCTGGTTCCTAAATCTCTGTCTTACCATTATATAATCTATCTGATACCTTTTAGTATCTCCAGGGTTCTTCCATGTATACAACCTTCTTTCATGATTCTTAAACCAAGTGTTAGTTATGATTATGTTGTGCTCTGTGCAAAATTCTACCAGGCGGCTTCCTCTTTCATTTCTGTCCCCCAATCCATATTCACCTACTATGTTTCCTTCTCTCCCTTTTCCTACACTCAAATTCCAGTCACCCATGACTATTAAATTTTCGCCTCCCTTCACAATCTGAATAATTTCTTTTATTTCATCATACATTTCTTCAATTTCTTCGTCATCTGCAGAGCTAGTTGGCATATAAACTTGTACTACTGTAGTAGGTGTGGGCTTTGTATCTATCTTGGCCACAATAATGCGTTCACTATGCTGTTTGTAGTAGCTTACCCGCGTTCCTATTTTCCTATTCATTATTAAACCTACTCCTGCATTACCCCTATTTGATTTTGTGTTTATAACCCTGTAGTCACCTGACCAGAAGTCTTGTTCCTCCTGCCACCGAACTTCACTAATTCCCATTATATCTAACTTCAACCTATCCATTTCCCTTTTTAAATTTTCTAACCTATCTGCCCGATTAAGGGATCTGACATTCCACGCTCCGATCCGTAGAACGCCAGTTTTCTTTCTCCTGATAACGACATCCTCTTGATTAGTCCCCGCCCGGAGATTCGAATGGGGGACTATTTTACCTCCGGAATATTTTACCCAAGAGGACGCCATCATCATGTAATCATACAGTAAAGCTGCATGCCCTCGGGAAAAATTACGGCTGTAGTTTCCCCTTGCTTTCAGCCGTTCGCAGTGCCAGCACAGCAAGGCCGTTTTGGTTATTGTTACAAGGCCAGATCAGTCAATCATCCAGGCTGTTGCCCTTGCAACTACTGAAAAGGCTGCTGCCCCTCTTCAGGAACCACACGTTTGTCTGGCCTCTCAACAGATACCCCTCCGTTGTGGTTGCACCTACGGTACGGCTATCTGTATCGCTGAGGCACGCAAGCCTCCCCACCAACGGCAAGGTCCATGGTTCATGTTTGTGTGCTCACATATTTCAGACTTTTGCTGTTAATATGCATAATCCCCCCCCCCCCCCCCATGAACCATGGACCTTGCCGTTGGTGGGGAGGCTTGCGTGCCTCAGCGATACAGATAGCCGTACCGTAGGTGCAACCACAACGGAGGGGTATCTGTTGAGAGGCCAGACAAACGTGTGGTTCCTGAAGAGGGGCAGCAGCCTTTTCAGTAGTTGCAAGGGCAACAGTCTGGATGATTGACTGATCTGGCCTTGTAACAATAACCAAAACGGCCTTGCTGTGCTGGCACTGCGAACGGCTGAAAGCAAGGGGAAACTACAGCCGTAATTTTTCCCGAGGGCATGCAGCTTTACTGTATGATTACATGATGATGGCGTCCTCTTGGGTAAAATATTCCGGAGGTAAAATAGTCCCCCATTCGGATCTCCGGGCGGGGACTACTCAAGAGGATGTCGTTATCAGGAGAAAGAAAACTGGCGTTCTACGGATCGGAGCGTGGAATGTCAGATCCCTTAATCGGGCAGGTAGGTTAGAAAATTTAAAAAGGGAAATGGATAGGTTGAAGTTAGATATAGTGGGAATTAGTGAAGTTCCGTGGCAGGAGGAACAAGACTTCTGGTCAGGTGACTACAGGGTTATAAACACAAAATCAAATAGGGGTAATGCAGGAGTAGGTTTAATAATGAATAGGAAAATAGGAATGCGGGTAAGCTACTACAAACAGCATAGTGAACGCATTATTGTGGCCAAGATAGATACGAAGCCCACGCCTACTACAGTAATACAACTTTATATGCCAACTAGCTCTGCAGATGACGAAGAAATTGAAGAAATGTATGATGAAATAAAAGAAATTATTCAGATTGTGAAGGGAGACGAAAATTTAATAGTCATGGGTGACTGGAATTCGAGTGTAGGAAAAGGGAGAGAAGGAAACATAGTAGGTGAATATGGATTGGGGGACAGAAATGAAAGAGGAAGCCGCCTGGTCGAATTTTGCACAGAGCACAACATAATCATAACTAACACTTGGTTTAAGAATCATGAAAGAAGGTTGTATACATGGAAGAACCCTGGCGATACTAAAAGGTATCAGATAGATTATATAATGGTAAGACAGAGATTTAGGAACCAGGTTTTAAATTGTAAGACATTTCCAGGGGCAGATGTGGACTCTGACCACAATCTATTGGTTATGACCTGTAGATTAAAACTGAAGAAACTGCAAAAAGGTGGGAATTTAAGGAGATGGGACCTGGATAAACTAAAAGAACCAGAGGTTGTACAGAGATTCAGGGAGAGCATAAGGGAGCAATTGACAGGAATGGGGGAAATAAATACAGTAGAAGAAGAATGGGTAGCTTTGAGGGATGAAGTAGTGAAGGCAGCAGAGGATCAAGTAGGTAAAAAGACGAGGGCTAGTAGAAATCCTTGGGTAACAGATGAAATATTGAATTTAATTGATGAAAGGAGAAAATATAAAAATGCAGTAAGTGAAACAGGCAAAAAGGAATACAAACGTCTCAAAAATGAGATCGACAGGAAGTGCAAAATGGCTAAGCAGGGATGGCTAGAGGACAAATGTAAGGATGTAGAGGCCTATCTCACTAGGGGTAAGATAGATACCGCCTACAGGAAAATTAAGGAGACCTTTGGAGATAACAGAACGACTTGTATGAATATCAAGACCTCAGATGGAGACCCAGTTCTAAGCAAAGAAGGGAAAGCAGAAAGGTGGAAGGAGTATATAGAGGGTCTATACAAGGGCGATGTACTTGAGGACAATATTATGGAAATGGAAGAGGATGTAGATGAAGATGAAATGGGAGATATGATACTGCGTGAAGAGTTTGACAGAGCACTGAAAGACCTGAGTCGAAACAAGGCCCCCGGAGTAGACAATATTCCATTGGAACTACTGACGGCCGTGGGAGAGCCAGTCCTGACAAAACTCTACCATCTGGTGAGCAAGATGTATGAAACAGGCGAAATACCCTCAGACTTCAAGAAGAATATAATAATTCCAATCCCAAAGAAAGCAGGTGTTGACAGATGTGAAAATTACCGAACTATCAGCTTAATAAGTCACAGCTGCAAAATACTAACACGAATTCTTTACAGACGAATGGAAAAACTAGTAGAAGCCAACCTCGGGGAAGATCAGTTTGGATTCCGTAGAAACACTGGAACACGTGAGGCAATACTGACCTTACGACTTATCTTAGAAGAAAGATTAAGGAAAGGCAAACCTACGTTTCTAGCATTTGTAGACTTAGAGAAAGCTTTTGACAATGTTAACTGGAATACTCTCTTTCAAATTCTAAAGGTGGCAGGGGTAAAATACAGGGAGCGAAAGGCTATTTACAATTTGTACAGAAACCAGATGGCAGTTATTAAGAGTCGAGGGACATGAAAGGGAAGCAGTGGTTGGGAAGGGAGTGAGACAGGGTTGTAGCCTCTCCCCGATGTTGTTCAATCTGTATATTGAGCAAGCAGTAAAGGAAACAAAAGAAAAATTCGGAGTAGGTATTAAAATTCATGTAGAAGAAATAAAAACTTTGAGGTTCGCCGATGACATTGTAATTCTGTCAGAGACAGCAAAGGACTTGGAAGAGCAGTTGAATGGAATGGACAGTGTCTTGAAAGGAGGATATAAGATGAACATCAACAAAAGCAAAACAAGGATAATGGAATGTAGTCTAATGAAGTCGAGTGATGCTGAGGGAATTAGATTAGGAAATGAGGCACTTAAAGTAGTAAAGGAGTTTTGCTATTTGGGGAGCAAAATAACTGATGATGGTCGAAGTAGAGAGGATATAAAATGTAGGCTGGCAATGGCAAGGAAAGCGTTTCTGAAGAAGAGAAATTTGTTAACATCCAGTATAGATTTAAGTGTCAGGAAGTCATTTCTGAAAGTATTTGTATGGAGTGTAGCCATGTATGGAAGTGAAACATGCACGATAAATAGTTTGGATAAGAAGAGAATAGAAGCTTTCGAAATGTGGTGCTACAGAAGAATGCTGAAGATTAGATGGGTAGATCACATAACTAATGAGGAAGTATTGAATAGGATTGGGGAGAAGAGAAGTTTGTGGCACAACTTGACCAGAAGAAGGGATCGGTTGGTAGGACATGTTCTGAGGCATCAAGGGATCACCAATTTAGTATTGGAGGGCAGCGTGGAGGGTAAAAATCGTAGAGGGAGACCAAGAGATGAATACACTAAGCAGATTCAGAAGGATGTAGGTTGCAGTAGGTACTGGGAGATGAAAAAGCTTGCACAGGATAGAGTAGCATGGAGAGCTGTATCAAACCAGTCTCAGGACTGAAGACCACAACAACAACAACAACATGCATAATCCTTGAGGTATATGTCCTGGTATTCCCTAAATTTATTATACGTGTTTTAGGAAAAACAGAAGAAAAAGGAATAATGAGATTGTTTGAAATGCCACTTGTTAGTGGTTCCAAGAGACATGCATAAATGCCGAAATGCAAATCAATCAGAAGCTCTTCAATAGATCTTAATAATAACTGTTGTATAAAAATGTAACAGTGTGTTGTTTACTATTATTAACAAAACATATATGAGCACAAACATGCAAGTGTCAGAATTCTGCAATTTGCACTGCATATGTTGGGTGTCCAGGTAGCAGGCCAACATTGGATAGGATGCTCTCTCTCACTATCAAGCAGGAGACAAGTCTATTTTACATCAAAAATAAAATTTTCCTCCAGAAAACTATACAATTATGAGACAGAATTGATGGCCAGGAGGCAAAAATGTCAGTAATGCCGATAGGCAGATACAAAACATGTGATGCTATCCTAGCTTTTGGAACTAATAGTTTCTTCTTCGAGAGGAGAGAGGGATCGGCCAAGGAAGGTTAAAAAGGAAGGGCTGGTCACTCCGACCCCAGCATGAGAGGGAGCCACCTCTTAAGGATAGGATGGTCCCTCTCATAATGGGTCTGAGTGGCTTGCCTTCCTCTTTAACCTTCCCCTGCCTACCCCTCTCTCCTCCTAGAAGAAGGAATTATTGATTCCAAAAGCTAAGACAGACCAGGTATTTTTATATGTACCTATTGGCAGTACTGATAGTTTGCCTCCTGAAATAAGTACAGGCAAGCTATTTAGTATATTTTGCCACTTACCTATTCGCATCAACTTTCTTTGGTAACAAACCAGCTAGCTCTCCACTTTCTTCCATTTCTTTAATTATGTCTAGGCCACCAATAAGTTCACCATTGATGTACAGCTGGAACCATTACACAATTTGGTTATTTGCAGACTAATTTCAATGGCATAAAAATGCTTACAGGAAATAAATTACTGATATTTGATAAAGTAATTTCGATTGTATGTGTTTGTTATAGAATACTATAAAAAAGCTTCACATCCATTGTGCCTATAACTTGTAAATCTCTGAAGCCAAGAAACCATGACTCCTGTTCCAGTGAATGAATCACAATTATTACCAGACAATTGCATTCAATAATATTTGGAAGATACTAGAATACCTTAATAGTAATTTCAATTGTAAAATTATGGTTTAAGACAATAATATTAATGAACAGTTTCTATACCTCACAGAAAAATGGTAAACTGGAGGATATCAAAGCAATGGACACGTATGTGGAGTATTTTGTGCCACATTAGAACTGCATATACCAGCAATACTGCAGTCTGTTAGTGACATTAGTAAAGAGGAGAAAACTTAAAAATAAAGAGAAGATGCTGAGGGAAAAATGGTAGCTAATACAGCCAATTAGACTGAACGGTCTCAAGCCATTGGTCACCACTCAAAACTTCAAAGATGAGCCACTTCCACACTGCAGAGAAGTCATACTCAAGTAATGATGTTCAGATGATCAAATGTTCTTCCTTGTGTTGTTCACAGTGTGAGAACCATTGTTAACCTTAGGTATGCTACCAAATAGGCTTAGACTAGGGCTGCAACATGACCAATATTTTCTGTGATGCACTTTGAAACGTAGATACAACCATGACCACATTCAAATTATGATCAGCACCTATGCCAGCCACAGCAAAAGCTAATAACACTAAATGCATAAGGCTTTAAAAGGTCATGTGTATGCAAGGCAACCAGTACCACTCCCAACTGGAGAGAGGAAATGAAGTGGGGATGCCACTATGAATACTGGACTGTAGATCAATGAATGCTAGTTCTCTTATAGAAAAAGTTCTGTTAAAGCATGCAAAATGACAGCAGACGTGTTTTCATTATCACACCTTGAACAACCAGAAAGGTCTGCTTTGGATGGGGAGGTAGTAGCCAAGCTTGTGTGGTGTGGAGTAGTGGTAACTTAAGTGTGCGCAAAGTCATACATGGTTTTCATGTGGAACTGTGTAAATCTAACAAGAGAATATCTTTCACGCTTATGCATGTCCTTATGCATGCCAATTTAAGTAGGTGAGAATTTCACCCTATAAGACAACACTACTTGGCACAAAATGTTCATTTTATTGACATATGCCTCCAATAGAAAAGAATTAAGTGCACAGTCACAAAACTGATCTCCCAGGTTACTGCACAGTATATTTAAGAAAGAATATTTTTAAAGGCATATTTGTTTCTACTTTGGCTGTATTTATTGACAAATGTGCATTTTTAACAGAACTTCACAAATGGAGCCTCATCTCAGTACATGCCCATTGCTATCTAGATGTGATATCTTCACGTCATGAGTTGCAACTGTATAATAATGATTGATTATACGATTAAGAGTTGAGTTGTTTGCTGCGAACCACTTGTAAGCCTATTCCATTAACCTCTGGGTTATTGTGAAATCAGTATACATTTTGAAGAATCCTCCAATGTCTTGGACCAACCATTTAAGTAGGAAAAGAGGAGCAAGCTAAGCACCAAATACTGTGGTACACCATATTTAATGTTTCCATTCTCTGAACTTTATTCTTGTGATACCAATTATTAATGTGGCCCTCTGTTTTCTAAGGTAAAGATATGACTGCATCCATGAAGGAGACTGCCTTTAATGGCATATCCTTTTAATTTTCCAAGGTGAGTTTTAGGATCTACAATTGAAACCCTTAACAAGACAGAACATGTCAACAGGGTAACTCTTGTTTAGTTCTGCCAGAACTGAGGGGTTTTGTTTTGTTTTGTTTTGTTTTTTTTTTGGGCGCAAAACTTCTATGGTCATTAGCGCCCAGCCCGTGACGTAGGAAACAGGAAAAAAACGAAATTTAAAACCAGCAGCAATGGGAACAAAGTCATAAAATTTGAGAAACTAAAGGCAGAAGGAATGCTTAAAAATCCACTATAGAAAGGGGTTTGTTGTCCCCAAAAAAAAAAAAAATTTCAAATGACTGACGTCATTTCACTGTCACTAATAAACTGGAGAACGCGGTCGGCTGAGCGCGTGTCATCTGCTAAAATCGACGATAGATCAGGCGATAGCTGTAGACGGGAGCGTAACAGATTAAAACAGGGGCATTCAATTAAAAGGTGTCTGACTGTCCACAGCTGAGAGCAGTGGGGACACAGTGGGGGAGGATCACCGCTTAAAAGATGTCGATGGCTAAAAAGACAGTGCCCTATCCGGAGTCTAGCTAAAATTACCTCCTCCCGACGACGCGTTCGGGAGGAAGAGGTTCAAGCGCAAGGAAGGGCTTTCACTTCCCGCAATTTATTATGGGGAAGTGTTGACCAATGCGCATGCCATAAATGAGCAACTTGGCGACATAAACCGCTCCATAGATCGATAATGGGAAGCGACTGAATAGCTGGCCGAGGAAGAGAGACTGCAGCCTTGGCCGCTATATCGGCCGCCTCATTCCCACAGATACCAGCGTGTCCCGGGAGCCAGAGGAACGCCACTGAGACGCCCCCCAGGTGGAGCAAGCGCAGACAGTCCTGAATCCGGTGGACCAGAGGGTGCACAGGGTATAGAGCTTGGAGACTTAGGAGAGAGCTGAGAGAATCTGAGCAGATTACTTACTGTATCCGCTGATGGCGGCGGATGTAGTGGACAGCCTGGAGAACAGCGTAAAGCTCCGCAGTATAAACCGAACACTGGTCGGGAAGCCGAAAGTGATTTGGGGTGTCGCCAACAATATAGGCACTCCCTACACCTAACGATGTTTTCGAGCCGTCGGTGTAAATAAATGTGGCGTCCGTCATTTGTGCACATAGAGCAGCAAATGCCCGACGGTAAACAAGTGTAGGGGTACCATCCTTGGGAAATTGACATAGGTCTCGGAGCAAGTCAATCCGGGGACGGAGCCAAGGCGGTGCTGTACCCCAAGTTGTCAAGAAGGTTTTAGGAAAGCGGAAGGAAAGAGAATGGAGCAGTTGACGGAAGCGGACTCCCAGGGGTAGTAGGGAGGAGGAGCGGCCTGCATACCCTACATCAAAGGAGGCGACGAAAAAAAGGTCATGGGCTGGATTAGCAGGCATGGAAGACAGATGGCTAGCATAACGACTCGGAAGGACTGCCCGCCGATTGGACAGCAGAGGTTCAGCAGTCTCAGCATAAAGGCTTTCCACAGGGCTGGTGTAAAAAGCTCCAGACACTAAACGTAATCCACGGTGGTGGATAGAGTCGAGACGCCGAAGAATAGACGGCCGAGCAGAGGAGTAGACTATGCTTCCATAATCCAATTTCGAGCGCACTAAGGCGCGATAGAGGCGGAGAAGGACCACTCGGTCCGCTCCCCAGGAGGCACCATTCAGGACACGGAGGGTGTTAAGGGAACGCAGACAGCGAGCCGAAAGATAGGAAACGTGGGAGGACCAGCACAGTTTTCTGTCAAACATAAGACCCAAGAATTTAGCGACGTCGGAAAACGGAAGGTTGACAGGACCTAGATGTAAGGAGGGCGGAAGAAACTCCTTACGTCGCCAAAAATTAACACAAACGGTCTTACTGGGTGAGAAACGGAAGCCGGTTTCGATGCTCCACGATTGGAGGCGATCGAGACATCCTTGAAGACGTCTTTCAAGAAGGCTGGTCCGTTGAGAGCTGTAGTAGATCGCAAAATCGTCCACAAAGAGGGAGCCCGAGACATCAGGAAGGAGACAATCCATAATTGGATTAATGGCGATGGCAAACAGTACAACACTCAGCACGGAGCCCTGGGGTACCCCGTTTTCTTGGGAGAAAGTACGGGAGAGAGTAGTGTTCACCCGCACCCTAAATGTGCGCTCTGCCATAAATTCGCGAAGAAAAAGGGGCAGCCGGCCCCGAAAGCCCCAAGAGAACAGTGTGCGGAGGATGCCTGTCCTCCAACAGGTATCGTATGCTCTCTCCAGATCAAAAAATATTGCTACCGTTTGGCGTTTCCGGAGAAAATTGTTCATGATATAAGTGGAGAGAGCAACAAGATGGTCAACTGCAGAACGATGCTTTCGGAATCCGCATTGGGATGGTGTTAAAAGACTGCGGGATTCCAGCCACCAAGCTAAACGGTAATTCACCATACGCTCCAAAACCTTACAGACACTACTCGTGAGAGAAATGGGGCGATAACTAGAGGGGAGATGTTTGTCCTTTCCAGGTTTCGGAACGGGAACGACAATAGCTTCCCGTCATCGCCTGGGAAAGGTACTGTCGGTCCAAATTCGATTATAAAGGCGAAGGAGGTAACGCAGACTATGGGTTGATAAATGCAGCAACATTTGGACATGGATACCATCCGGTCCTGGGGCGGAGGAGCGAGAAGAAGAGAGGGCATGTTGGAGTTCCCGCATGGAGAAAACAGTATTGTAGCTTTCGTGATTTTGAGAGGAGAAAGCAAGCTGTCGCACTTCCGCTGCACGTTTCTTCGGGAGAAACGCTGGCGGGTAATTTGAAGAGCTCGAAATCTCATCAAAGTGCTGACCCAATGAGTTAGAAATTGCGACGGGGTCCACTAAGGTATCATGCGCAACAGTGAGCCCAGAGACCGGGGAGAAACTAGGCGCGCCTGAGAACCGTCGAAGCCGACTCCAAACTTCCGAGGAGGGAGTGAAGGTGTTAAATGAGCTAATAAAGAATTTCCAGCCTGCCTTCTTGCTATCGCGGATGACGCGACGGCATCGCGCACGGAGCTGCTTATATCGGATACAGTTTGCCAAAGTTGGATGGTGACGGAAAATGCGAAGAGCACGTCGCCGCTCACGTATTGCGTCACGGCATGCCTCGTTCCACCAAGGAACTGGGGGCCGCCGGGGCAATTCGGAGGTGCGTGGTATTGAACGTTCCCCAGCTGTGAGAATAACGTCGGTAACATGTGTGACCTCATCGTCGACGCTGGGAAAGCGACGGTCATCGAATGTCGCTAGAGACGAAAAAAGTGTCCAATCGGCTTGGGCAAACTTCCAGCGTCGCGAGCGCATATATGGCAGTTGAGGCTGCAGTCTAAGAACACATGGAAAGTGGTCACTCGAGTGTGTATCATCAAGGGCGAACCATTCGAAGCGCCGAGCTAGCGGAACAGTACCGACCGCAAGGTCCAAATGAGATAAATTTGTCGTGGAGGCAGACAAAAATGTGGGGACCCCAGTGTTGAGGCAGACTAGATCCGCTTGGTGGAAGACGTCTAGCAATAGTGAGCCACGTGGACAAGGATGCGGAGATCTCCAGAGCGGGTGGTGGGCATTAAAGTCCCCAACCAGCAAATAGGGGGGTGGAAGATGATCAAGAAGATGAAGGAGATCAGCTCGTGCCATTGGTGTGGACGATGGAATGTATACCGTACAAAGAGAGAACGTGTATCCAGAAAGGGAAAGACGGACGGCGACAGCTTGGAAGGAACTGTTTAAGGGGAGTGGGTGATAATGGAGAGTATCATGGAGAACAATCATGAGTCCTCCATGGGCTGGAGTGCCTTCAACAGAGGGGAGGTCATATCGGACGGACTGAAAATGAGGGAGAACAAAGCGGTCATGGGGACGCAGCTTTGTTTCCTGAAGACAGAAGATGACCGGCGAGTAGGATCGTAAGAGGATCGACAATTCATCCCGATTGGCTCGAATGCCGCGGATATTCCAGTGGATAATGGACATAGGGTGAACAGGAAATGGAGGAACGTGACCAAGGGTGCTGTCAACTCAACGACTGCTCAGAGCTTGCGACCGACAGCATGGAATGGCATTCAGTCGAAGGCAGAAGATCCTGATCCATAGGTTGGTCAGGAGCAGCTCCTGCCACCAGCGATCGGCCGGTTGACCGGCCACCAGCAGTGCGCCTCGGCGACACAGAAGACGGCCGAGGGCGATTTCCGCCAGGTGGTGCTGTAGATGGGACATGCCTTGGCGGAGAAGGAGAGGAACTGTGTTTCTTCGTAGCCTTCTTGGAAGTATGATGTTTAGATGAAGGAGGAACCGATGGTTGTGAAGTTGCGGTACGTAAAAACTCTTCACGAGAATGCTCTTTTTTCGAAGACTTGGTGTCTGACTTTTGGGCTCGAGATTTAGCAAAACCCGACGAAGGGTGAGCCATTGAGTGGGCAGGCGAAAGTGGTGAGGTTGAACGGGCGATCTTTGCGCTGGCCGATCTGACGACCGTGGTACTAAAGGTGAAGTCGCAAGTCTGCGTGGCTGCCTCCTTTGTAGGCCGAGGAGAAGCAAGGACAGTGCTGTATTTTCCTTTCTGAGGCACGGTGGGCTGTCGACTAGAGAATAATTTTCGAGCAGCAAAGGTCGACACCTTTTCCTTCACTCTTATTTCCTGGATGAGCTTTTCGTCCTTAAAAACGGGGCAATCTCGAGAGGAAGCAGCGTGGTCACCCATACAGTTGGTGCAGCGAGGGGATGGAGGTGGACAAGCACCCTCATGGGCATCCTTGCCACACGTAACACATTTGGCCAGATTTGAACAGGACTGGCTGGTGTGATTGAACCGCTGACATCGATAGCAACGCGTAGGGTTTGGGACATAAGGGCGAACGGAAATTATCTCATAGCCTGCTTTGATTTTTGATGGGAGTTGAACTTTGTCAAATGTCAAGAAGACAGTGCGGGTTGGAATGATGTTCGAGTCAACCCTTTTCATAACCCGATGAACAGCCTTGACGCCCTGGTCAGACAGGTAGTGCTGAATTTCTTCATCAGACAATCCATCGAGGGAGCGTGTATAAACGACTCCATGCGAGGAATTTAAGGTACGGTGCGGTTCCACCCGGACAGGGAAGGTGTGGAGCAGAGAAGTACGCAGCAATTTTTGAGCCTGGAGGGCACTGTGTGTTTCTAACAACAGGGTGCCATTCCGTAATCTGGAACAAGACTTTACAGGACCCGCAATTGCGTCGACACCTTTCTGAATAATGAAAGGGTTGACCGTGGAAAAGTCGTGACCTTCGTCAGACCGAGAAACAACAAGGAACTGTGACAACGATGGAAGAACCGTCTGTGGCTGAGACTCAGTGAACTTACGTTTGTGAGCAGACATAGTGGAAGGTGAGGAAACCATTGCGGAAGAATCCCCCATGATTACCGGCGTCTCCGATGGCGCGCTCCTCCCTTGTGGGGGCCCTCACCGAGGGCACACCCGCCTTAGGTGATTGTTCACACCTCCCGACAAACGGACGGAGGGACCAATCGGCAATCACCCCTCCCTGGGCCTGGCCGTTACCAGGGGGTACATACGTGTCCTACATGTCTACCCGGGGCGGGGAATTACGCGTTACCCCGTCACCGGCTACGCATGGAAGTGCGTGGGTCGGCCTTCAGACACGCACAGGGAGGAAAAAAGAGAAAGGGAAAGGAAAGAAGAGGGGGTCTCAAACGCCGCAGCAGAGAAAAGGGCAAGGAGAAGAGGGAAGGAAAAGAGAAGGACAGAGGAAGGACGAGGACTTGTAAGTGTAGAAAGCAAGTAAGTTGGAAAAGTTTCGAGCATCCGTCTCCGGACGTAGGCACAAACCATACTCCCAGAGGGGGAGAAAGGGAAGCGAAGAGCCAGAGGTGAGGGGGGGGGGGGGGGGCGAAGATGGGGGACGGGGAGGGATGCGGAAAGGGAAGGGAAGGTATGCAGCCCGGAAAGGAAGGAGGGCCACATTAGCTCGGGGTCCCGTGCTCGCTACACACGTGTCCACAAAAGAGTTGTGGACCCCCTGGGGGGAGAACTGAGTTTGTGGGATCATGCATTGTATTCTACATACAGAAGCTTTACAGAAGGCTAACTGCATTGACAGTAAAAGAATATCAGAAAGGATGTTCAACATACTGATATAAGGCTTCTCCTAAAGACTTTCTGAAATCATGGGAAAGATGGAGATTAGTCTACAATTAGATGTATCATTCTTCCTTCCATTTTCATAAATGGGTGGTACTGTTACAAATTTTGGTCTTTCAGGAAATACATCTTATCTCATTGACTCCTGACAAAGACAACACACATGGAGTGCTACCATGTCAGCAGAAGATTTTAGTACTTTTTGGAAGTCCCAACAACAGATGAAATTTTGGAGAGGTTACAAGAATAATTAAAGGAGAGACAGAATTTACCTGTAATACAACATAAGAACTGAATGTTACATCTTTACTCTGAATGAAACCTCTGGTGATAGAGGGATACTACATTACATTAAGTACCACTTGTCCTGGCAAGTGTACTTGCAGTAATGAAAGCTTTATGTGTATATTAGTGCAATCATTACTAGTACATACTGTTATAATATTGTACATAAAAGTCAGGAACTGAAATGGCAAAATGCTTTCTTAAATAAAATATCTTAGGATCCTTGCAATCCCATTGCTATTTTGGCAGTACCAACAACTAGAATATTTCATTAAAAGTTCTTTACTGTAAATCCTTAATATTACACTTGGAAGTCCTGGTGGAATACAGGTAATGGAAGGAGTATAAGTAAAAACTCATAATTGAGGGATTGAGCAGCTGACACACACACACACACACACACACACACACACACACACACACACACAGAAACATTCTGCGCAACAACAAACAACTTCACACAGTGTCGATACATAGCACATTGTCAATACATCAAATGAAATGGCCCATTCGTGCATGCTCTGTTTTTCTGTTTCTTGCTTTCAATTTTTATTGGGATACTGGAACATTGCAACGCACCTACAAATGCTGCTCCATTCTGCAGTTCTGCCCTGGCCTGTGCCATTCTGCGCAGCTTTGCACCATACGTCTGTGCACGGCACATCCAGTGTGAATGCAGCTTTGCACTGCAGGCCAACAGAGTCGGACTGCAGAATTGGGACACTGTAGTTTGTGTGTGTGTGTGTGTGTGTGTGTGTGTGTGTGTGTGTGTGGGGGGGGGGGGGGGGTTACAACTGTCCTTCCATCAACAGTCTACAATTACACCAGTTGTGTTGACTAAAAGGTGTCCATTTTTTTGCTTAGTACTCAATGATCTTACACACACCAGCACACTGGAGTTACAACACAGGTTTCCTGTTCATTAGAGGTGTCTTACTACTAACACAATGAGATGTCCAAAGTTCCAAGAATTTGAATTTTGCTCACAAATGGTTGTGAATACATGAAAATCCTATTAGGTATCTTGTCATACTTTCTTCTTGAATAAGTGTGGCAAGTAGCTACTAGATGAGTGGTTTGGTTAGTTGTTTGTGAGTACATTTCCATTGCCATGTTTCCGTTAATTTGTGATTCTGCAAAGGACAACTTGAGATGCAGCAAGTTTATACAGTTTTGGTTTGAACTCCGTAATCACTGTGGAAGTGCACCAAATGTTGAAACAATCTTTTGCAGAAATTCATCAGGCACCATACAAACATACAGTACAACTGGTACAAGCATTTTGAAAACTGGCAAATATTGGCTGATGATAACCGTTCCAGCCGGCTGTCAACTGGCATCACACCAGAAAATGTTCAGTAAGTGAGGGATATGATTCTAGAAAATGTTCAGTAAGTGAGGAATATGATTCTGCAAGACTGTAGACAGGCCATTAAAGACTTCTAAAACACTGTGGGAGTAAGTTATGGCACTTGAGGATGAATTCTGTCAGAAGAATTGAATATGAGCAGATTTGTGCCACAACTGCTACAAGATTATCAGAATCAACATTACATAGAAGTCCGCAGGACACTTAAAACAACTGATTTAAGGTGAGTCCAAACTTACTTTCAAAGGTTGTCAGAATTGATGAAACTAAGTAGCAATTATTGCAATGGAGTGTTATCCTATTCTTGGCAAGTCAAGAGTAACATTTAAGTCCTAGTACGTTCATACAGCCATGCAACACTGTTAGAAAATTCCTTCCTTTGGGATGTTGTTCAACTCGTGCATCACAATGACTTTAATATTGATTATTTTGTCAAATTGTTGAGTTATGTGAATTTTTATTATTGGAAACAAAAAAATGTTACTTGGCACCATATATGAAGAATAGTTAAGAACTGGCACTACTTCTTTCACTAGAGACTGCACTACAACTGCAGCCTTGTGAACAGGCACATTGTTGTGGAGGAAGAAGAGATACCTCCCCTTCACTGTTCTGGATGAGCAGTCTCAATCCTCTTCCGCAATTAGTCAATGATGTATAAATCTAACTGGGAATTTACAGTGGTGCCAGTGGACCTCTGGATAATGCTTTGAGCCTCAAAAAAGGCCATGAGCATTACCTCCACTTTTGATTTTACCTTCTGCGCCTTCTTCAGTCTTGGCAAACAATCTGAAACTCATTCAGCACTGTGTCATCTTGTAGTAGACTGATAACCTCAGTATCATCACCCCTGATGACTTTTGCAAAAGAGAACTGCCTCCTTCTTTCATTTCGCAGCTGGAATCCATGAATCATTGTTTCAGGTATGCAGAACAAACTCTGCAGTTTTCTGTTTGAAAACATCCTAGAGAATGTCTTGCACAATTGATTAAAGTCGATACGTTCTTCAGTGATAGCTCTGCATGAGTGATGATGTTCAGTTTTCAAAAGGTCATGAATTTTCAATGTTTCTGTTGGATTAAACCGAGGTGGGCACCCTAACCTCTCTCTATCTGTATATTCTTCCACGACTTCAACAATTATCGCTGTAACCTTTTTAATGGTCTCATATGTCTTCTTAGCCATTTTGCCAATTAAAACATGGAATTTTATCCCAGTTTATAGCTCCATTGCAATTTGTGATAAAACAACATTACAGCCACACGTGCATTACTTAACACTGTCTGCTCACAATTGGCCAGGAAAATGCCCATGTGGTGTTTATAGTTGTTAGTTCAATCTGCCACCATAGTTATCACTTATATAAATGGAACAAAATCAGTCTAGGAATTTTTCAGACAGAAGATGTGAACAGGACTGTTAGTAAAAAGTTTGCCCCTTCTTGCCAGACAAGAACAAAAATTTCTATCACGATGTTCTGAAGTGTTTGAAGGAGGGCTCAAGGAGAAAGTTCACGGAAGTGTTGTAGGAATGACTGGGTACTCCACCAACACAATGCACAACTGCAAATGGTCTAAGTTATTCAGGAATTTCTTACTAAAAGCAGGATGACAGTTGTAAACTGCACACCAGGCCAGGAATCAAAACTGGGACCTTCACTTTTTACCAGCAAGTATTTGGAAGGTAGGAGATGAGTTACTGGTGGAAGTGAAGATGGGTCACCAAACATGCTTGTCTATTTAGTCAGCAGAGCACTTGCCCACAAAGGCAAAGGTCCCAGGTTCAAGTCATGGTCCAACACACAGTTTTAATCTGCCAGGAAGTTTCAAAGCAGTGGCACACTGTACTGCAGAATGAAAATTCTTTCTGCAAACACGATACTTGTTCTCTACCCATTGTACTCACTATACTTAGCTACATGTGAATTCTAATCTTCCCCAAAATGGAAATCAAGTTGAAGGGGCAGAGATTTGATATAGCGTAGGTGGCTCAAGCAGAACCACCGATGATGCTGAAGATTGTTACAAAGATGGGCCTGCAGGATGACTTCCAAAGGTGGCAAAATATTATGATTGGTGTATTATTCCCATGGGAACCACTCTGAGTGTGATGGTACCAAATAAGATCTTTATACGACTTAATAAGTTTAACTAATACATCCCATAAACTTTTGGAGACCACCTGATACTTGAGGGACTACTACTTAATATACAATACTTCTTACATGGTTCTGAAAATATACATATCTACTAATGGTTTACCTGTGGGTAGGTGGGCCAATTTGAAAATGTTTTTAGACCCTGCCTTACTTCCTCATCTGCAAGTATATTAAAAGACTTGTATTTGGCATTATGTTTGTCCAAAATGCCTACTATCGTTTTACTGAAGCCACATCTTGGTTCTTCTGGTGTTCCTTTCATGAAAAGCATTACTGGTGCAGCTGTTATCAGCTTCCTCAACCTTGTATTGAGTTCTTCTTTAGAGCTTTGTTCTTCAACTTTTGGTGGCAACAATGGCTGACTCGAAACCTGGAGGGGGGGTGGGAAAAAAAAAAAAAAAAAAATCAGCATTTTCCTTAATTTTTAATCTGACAAAATTGTACTTTTACCAACAAAAATGTTGATTGAGTTTTTTTTTTAAAAAAAAAAAAAATCACTGAACATGACTTTTACATAAATCCCAAACTTTCCGTTACTTCACACCCTGTACCCCAAGAGTTCGGTCCCAGATTTTCAAAAGGAAAATATTGTTTACATTGAATTACTGATAAATTGCCAAGACTTTTTGGATGTACTCTGCCATAACGACATTTCTGTAGCTAATTTAATTTGACACTGATTAGCACTACTGACATACTTTCACACAATTTAATCACAACAATCTTTTAAAACTGACACATTGCATATCCTGCGATATTTTCACAACGTGGGTCACCGGAACACGCAATAGATAACTAAAATAAATTTTAATACATAGTTTGTATCATATTTTGCAATTTTTAGACAAAATAATCACAAACAAATGTTATCTATGATATTATTTGGTGCCAAAGCATAATCATCAGATTCCAGTAGCAGCTCAACAAGCATTTAAGTGTAATGGTACAAACCAATTGGTTCACTTTCTTTGTCAATTCTGCAGCTTTGGCTCCATCAACTCGATCAAGTAAAATGTCTCCATTTAGCAGCAGGCATGTTGGTACAGATGATACATCATATTTCATTGAAACTTCTGGAACATCTTCAGCAGGGCATTTAGCAAATTTTACTCCCTGGAAAGTCACAATCATTAAACAATACACTGAAAATTTTGAATAAAATAAAAATAAATCAAAAATTTTATTTCATTTACTAATTCTCTATAACAGGTATGGGAGATAACATATACTGTCACAAAGATAATATCACACATTTTACAGTAAACAACTTGTTCAAAAAAAAAAAAAACATTGCTAGCCTGAAAGCCTTGAGTATTTAAAATATAAAAAGAATTCAACAGCTAACACCAAGATCTAGTGTATTTATAGGTGGATACCAGATACACATACAATGCAAATTCTGTTTTTGTAAATATGAAAACATGATGAGAAAGACATCAATGTTTTGCCAACCTGAATGAAGCATTTAACATATATTTGGCAGAGAAGCATTAATTTTACTGTGTTTTTAATGAAACATTGTAGCCATGAAAACCAATCACAGTGAGTGCAGAATATTAATACCTAGGTTTTTTTCAAAGGTTCCTCACGTGACTGACAGAGTTTAGTGCTCATCTTAAAAGTAAGGCTATCTTATAGTAACTTACATTTAACTCTGGCTGCTTTGCCAGCTCTTCAAGCACCTCATTCATTGTTTCACACTGCTTGGCCCAATCGGCATAAAAGTGAACCACAACCAGGCTATTAGATCTGAAATGAATCATTGTATTATTACACAGTCACAAGTGCCTTGCCTTATAATTTAACTTCAGTGCACACAAAAAAGCAGAATTTAAAACAGTTTATACATATATATGAAATATCAATAGCTAAATGAAAAGTAGAATTTTTGTTAACACTGTCTGCCAACCTACACTGATATATGTAATTGGACAGATAAAAAATCTACACACCAAGCGACGGCAGAACACACACATTAAAGGTTATAATTAGGCAAGCTTTTAGAGCCAGTGGCTTATTCTTCAGCCAGAAGGAGCCACTGGCTCCAAAAGCTTGCCTAATTATAACATTCAGTGTGTGTTCTGACGCTGCTTGGTGAAGGAGATTTTTTTATCTATGCAGTTATATTGTCAAAGATTGATTGTTTTCATTGTTATAACATATACTGATAGCAGCACCTGCTACATAATGTATACACTAGCTGTTGCCTGCAGCTGCATTTGCCTATCAGTAATGTTGTTATGATGATTGTGTGTTTTGATTACCATAGCTTGTGATGTGCATGCCCCCCCCAACTAACTACTCCAGCGCACAATGCGACGGCATGCACATTACGGCCGCCAAGTGGTGCGGGCGTACATCTATGCATCTTGCTATACAACTAGCTATACATTACACAACATGTATATTATGTACCAAATTTAATAATTTTTAAAATAGTTTTATGTCCACTGATGGAAAAAAAGAAGACATTCCATTCTCTACTTCACACTATTAGGTGTATTTTTAAGTACAGGGTTATTACAAATGATTGAAGCGATTTCACAGCTCTACAATAACTTTATTATTTGAGATATTTTCACAATGCTTTGCACACACATACAAAAACTCAAAAAGTTTTTTTAGGCATTCACAAATGTTCGATATGTGCCCCTTTAGTGATTCGGCAGACATCAAGCCGATAATCAAGTTCCTCCCACACTCGGCGCAGCATGTCCCCATCAATGAGTTCGAAAGCATTGTTGATGCGAGCTCGCAGTTCTGGCACGTTTCTTGGTAGAGGAGGTTTAAACACTGAATCTTTCACATCACTATGCGTGAAACTTGCCCGCACGCGTTCAACCGTTTCTTCGCTCACTGCAGGCCGACCCGTTGATTTCCCCTTACAGAGGCATCCAGAAGCTTTAAACTGCGCATACCATCGCCGAATGGAGTTAGCAGTTGGTGGATCTTTGTTGAACTTCGTCCTGAAGTGTCGTTGCACTGTTATGACTGACTGATGTGAGTGCATTTCAAGCATGACATACGCTTTCTCGGCTCCTGTCGCCATTTTGTCTCACTGCGCTCTCGAGCGCTCTGGCGGCAGAAACCTGAAGTGCGGCTTCAGCCGAATAAAACTTTATGAGTTTTTCTACGCATCTGTAGTGTGTCGTGACCATATGTCAATGAATGGAGCTACAGTGAATTTATGAAATCGCTTCAATCATTTGTAATAGCCCTGAAGTTTATATTCTTCCTCAGGGTTCAAGCTATTTCCATACTAAATTTGATTGAAATCAATTAAGTGGTTTTGTCATAAAAAGGTAACAGACAAACTTATGCATTGATAATATTACACTATTGGCCATTAAAATTGTTACACCATGAAGATGACGTGCTACAGACGCGAAATTTAACAGACAGGAAGAAGATGCTGTGATATGCAAATGATTAGCTTTTCAGAGCATTCACACAAGATTGGCACCGGTGGCGACACCTGCAACGTGCTGACATGAGGAAAGTTTCCAACCTATTTCTCATACACAAACAGCAGTTGACGGGCGTTGCCTGGTGAGACATTGTTGTGATGCCTCGTGTAAGGAGGATAAATGCATACCATCACATTTCCGACTTTGATAAAGGTCGGATTGTAGCCTATCGCGATTGTGGTTTATCATATCATTGCTGCTCGTGTTGGTCGAGATCCAATGACTGTTAGCAGAATATGGAATCGGTGGGTTCAGGAGGGTAATACAGAACACCGTGCTGTATCCCAACGTCCTCGTATCACTAGCAGTCGAGATGCCAGGCATCTTATCCGCGTGGCTGTAACGGATCATGCAGCCACGTCTCGATCCCTGAGTCAACAGATGGGGACGTTTGCATGACAACAACCATCTGCATGAACAGTTCGACAAAGTTTGCAGCAGCATGGACTATCAGCTCGGAGACCATGGCTGCAGTCACCCTTGACGCTGCATCACAGCCAGGAGTACCTGCGATGGTGTACTCGACAACAAACCTGGGTGCACCAATGGCAAAATGTCATTTTTTCGGATGAATCCAGGTTCTGTTTACAGCATCATGATGGTCGCATCTGTGTTTGGCGACACTGCGGTGAACACACACTGGAAGCGTGTATTCGTCAAAGCCATACTGGCGTATCATCCGGTATGATGGTATGGGGTGCCATTGATTACACGTCTTGGTCACCTCTTATTTGCATTGACGGCACTTTGAACAGTGGATGTTACATTTCAGATGAGTTACGACCCGTGGCTCTACCCTTCAATCGATCCCTGCGAAACCCTACATTTCAGCAGGATACTGCACGACCGCATGTTGCAGGTCCTGTAAGGGCCTTTCTGGATACAGAAAATGTTCAAATGCTGCCCTGGCCAGCACATTCTTCAGATCTCTCGCCAACTGAAAACATCCAATGTTAGGCGCGTAATGGGGCCCCTTAGGGATATGGCGGCTAAGGAGGGGAAGAAATCCAGTGTGCACTCCGTGTGCATTCCGGGTGGAGTCATTCCTGATGTGGAAAGAGTCCTTCCGGATGCCATGAAGAGCACAGGATGCAGCCAGCTGCAGGTGGTGGCACATGTCAGCACTAATGACGTGTGTCACTTTGGATCTGAGGAAATTCTCTCTGGATTCCAGCGGCTATCTGATTTGGTGAAGGCTGCCGGTCTTGCTTACGAGATGAAGGCAGAGCTCACCATCTGCAGCATCGTTGACAGAACCGACTGCGGACCTTTGGTGCAGAGCCGGGTGGAGGGTCTGAATCAGAGGCTCAGACGGTTTTGCGACCGTGTTGGCTGCAGATTCCTTGACTTGCGCCATAGGGTGGTGGGGTTTCGGGTTCTGCTGAATAGGTTAGGAGTTCACTACACTCAGCTGGCGGCTACACGGGTAGCGGAGGCTGTGTGGCATGGACTGGGTGGTTTTTTAGGTTAGAAGGCCTCGGGAAAGTACGGGGTGGGCTGCAATCTCAAAGGGTGCATGGCAAATACAGGACGTGCTTGGATCAAGGAACAGTCGGAATTGTAGTTGTAAATTGTTGCAGTTGTGCTGGGAAAGTCCCTGAGCTTCAAGCGCTAATAGAAAGCACAGAAGCTGAAATTGTTATAGGTACAGAAAGCTGGCTAAAGCCTGAAATAAGTTCTGCAGATTTACGAAGTCTCAGACGGTGTTCAGGAAAGATAGATTAGGCAGAATTGGTGGTGGAGTGTTTGTGTCTGTCAGTAGTGGTTTATCTTGCAGTGAAGTCGAAGTAGATACTCCGTGCGAATTGGTATGGTTATACTTAACAGCCGAACTAAGTTAATAATTGGTTCCTTCTACCGACCCCCAGACTCCGATGATATAGTTGCTGAACAGTTCAGAGAAAATTTCAGTCTTGTAACAAATAAATACCACACTCATACGGTGGGGACTTCAACCTTCCCTCGATATGTTGGCAAAAATACTTGTTCAAAACCGGTGGTAGGCAGAAAACATTTTCAGAGATTGTCCTAAATGCTTTTTCCGAAAATTATTTCGAGCAGTTAGTCCACGAACCCACACGAATTGTAAATGGTTGCGAAAACACACTTGACCTCTTAGCCAAAAACAATCCAGAGCTAATAGAGAGCTTCATGACTGATACAGGGATTAGTGATCACAAGGTCGTTGTAGCTAGGCTCAATACCGTTTCTTCCAAATCCACCAGGAACAAAAGCAAAATAATTTTATTTAAAAAAGCGGATAAAGTGTCACTAGAAGCTTTCCTAAGAGAGAATCTCCACTCCTTCTGAACTGACTATGCAAATATAGACGAGATGCGGCTCAAATTCAAAGATATAGTAGCAACAGCAATTGAGAGATTCATACCTCATAAATTGGTAAGAGATGGAACTGATCCCCGTGGTACACAAAACAGGTCCAAACGCTGTTGCAGAGGCAACGGAAAAAGCATGCGAAGTTCAGAAGAACGCGAAATCCTGAAGATTGGCTAAAATTTACAGATGCGCAAAATTTGGCATGGACTTCAATGCGAGATGCCTTTAATAGGTTCCACAACGAAACACTGTCTCTAAATTTGGTAGAAAATCTGAAGAAATTCTGGTCGTATGTAAAGTACACAAGCGGCAAGACGCAGTCAATACCTTCGCTGCGCAGTGCCGATGGTACTGTTACCGACGATTGTGCCGCTAAAGTGGACTTATTGAACGCAGTTTTCCAAAATTCCTTCACCAGGGAAGATGAATGGAATATTCCAGAATTTGAAACACGAACAGCTGCTAGCATGAGTTTCTTAGAAGTAGATACCTTAGGGGTTGCGAAGCAACTCAAATCGCTTGATACGGGCAAGTCTTCAGGTCCAGATTGTATACAGATTAGGTTCCTTTCAGATTACGCTGACACAATAGCTCCCTACTTAGCAATCATATACAACCGCTCGCTCACCGATAGATCTGTACCTACAGATTGTAAAATTGCGCAGGTTGCACCAGTGTTTAAGAAGGGTAGTAGGAGTAATCCATCGAACTACAGACCTATATCATTGACGTCGGTTTGCAGTAGGGTTTTGGAGCATATACTGCATTCAAACATAATGAATCACCTCGAGGGGAACGATCTATTGATACGTAATCAGCATGGTTTCAGGAAACATCGCTCTTGTGCAACGCAGCTAGCTCTTTATTCGCACAAAGTAATGGCCGCTATCGACAGGGGATTTCAAGTTGATTCCGTATTTCTAGATTTCTGGAAAGCTTTTGACACCGTTCCTCACAAGCGACTTCTAATCAAGCTGCGGGCCTATGGGGTATCGTCTCAGTTGTGCGACTGGATTCGTGATTTCCTGTCAGGAAGGTCGCAGTTCGTAGTAATAAATGGCAAATCATCGAGTAAAACTGAAGTGATATCAGGTGTTCCCCAGGGAAGCGTCCTGGGACCTCTGCTGTTCCTGATCTATATAAATGACCTGGGTGACAATCTGAGCAGTTCTCTTACGCTGTTCGCAGATGATGCTGTAATTTACCGTCTAGTAAGGTCATCCGAAGACCAGTATCAGTTGCAAAGCGATTTAGAAAAGATTGCTGTATGGTGTGGCAGGTGGCAGTTGACGCTAAATAACGAAAAGTGTGAGGTGATCCACATGAGTTCCAAAAGAAATCCGTTGGAATTTGATTACTCGATAAATAGTACAATTCTCAAGGCTGTCAATTCAACAAGTACCTAGGTGTAAAAATTACGAACAACTTCAGTTGGAAAGACCACATAGATAATATTGCGGGGAAGGCGAGCCAAAGGTTGCATTTCATTGGCAGGACACTTAGAGGATGCAACAAGTCCACTAAAGAGATGGCTTACACTACACTCGTTCGTCCTCTGTTAGAATATTGCTGCGCGGTGTGGGATCCTTACCAGGTGAGATTGACCGAGGACATCGAAAGGGTGCAAAAAAGGGCAGCTCGTTTCGTATTATCGCGTAATAGGGGAGAGAGTGTGGCAGATATGATACGCGAGTTGGGATGGAAGTTATTAAAGCAAAGACATTTTTCGTCGCGGCGAGATCTATTTACGAAATTTCAGTCACCAACTTTCTCTTCCGAATGCGAAAATATTTTGTTGAGCCCCACCTACATAGGTAGGAATGATCATCAAAATAAAATAAGAGAAATCAGAGCTCGAACAGAAAGGTTTAGGTGTTCGTTTTTCCCACGCGCTGTTCGGGAGTGGAATGGTAGGGAGATAGTATGATTGTGGTTCGATGAACCCTCTGCCAAGCACTTAAATGTGAATTGCAGAGTAATCATGTAGATGTAGATGTAGAACAATGGTGACTGAGCAACTGGCTCGTCATAACGCCAGTCACTACTCTTTATGAACTGTGGTATCGTGTTGAAGCTGCATGGGCAGCTGTACCAGTACACACCATCTAAGCTCTGTTTGACTCGATGCCCAGGCGTATCAAGGCCGTTATTACAGCCAGAGGTGGTTGTTCTGGGGACTAATTTCTCAGCATCTATGCACCCAAATTGCGTGAAAATGTAATCACATGTCAGTTCTAGTATAATACATTTGTCCAATGAATACCCGTTTATCATCTGAATTTCTTCTTGGTGTAGCAATTTTAATGGCCAGTAGTGTATTACGAATTTTACACTCAACTAAACCATGTAAACACATGGAAAAATGCCACAAAGACATTAACATACTACATTATAAGTTATCAAGCACATAGTCCGTTCAACACGTAATTCCTCTTGAACGAAAATTATTTCAACTAGGATAGGTGTGTTACCTTTATATCAACTAACAAATGAAGTTAATTCTTACAACTAATAACATCACACATGTTGTTTTCTTGACATTCCTCGATTCAGAAGGAGTTCACAGAATATATTGTATGTAGAATAGTAATAATCAACTTAGAACAACAGCAAACACTGAGGGGACAAAAGTCATGGGATAGTGATGTGCACATCAACAGATAGCAGCAGTATTGCACACACAAAGTACAAAAGAGTAGTGTATTGGCAGGGCTGTCATTTTTATTCAGGTGGTTCATGTCAAAAGGCGTCTGAAGTGAAACATTCCATTTTGAAAATCGTTAGGGAAATTAATATTTTGAGATTCACGGTGTCAAGAGTGTGCTGAGAATGCCAAATTTCAGGCATTACTTCTCATTCTGGACAACACTGCTTATCTGTGGGTGGATTCTCTCAATATGGCATAAGTATCACTAGTTCCTTTCATCAAAGGGTTCGAAAAGTGCTGTGTTCAATGTCCTGGATGCTCACAAGGGCAAAATACTTAAGAAGAAAAGTGACTAAAATCTTGACAGTGATTAAAAAAAATAGTGCTAGTGAAGTTAATAGTCAAATCAATGAAGTCTGATTATAAATTTGGTATTTCAGGGTAATGTTATCAACACTACAACATTTTTAATGCAGCTAAGAGTGGCTATATTGTTAGCAGCTTATGTAAATGGTTAATGTGGGAGCAATTTTCCTTCACTCAGAGTCTCTCTTTTCTCCCCCTCAAAGTTAAGAGTGCTGTTATATTTTTAAAAATAGGGCAAGTTATTTGCATATATTTCATGTCTGTTACTGTAAACACTATTTATGCATCACATGTGCAACATACATCACTTGTATTAATAAAAATTTTAACATACTTATGTTATAAACTATACTTATATAGCTAGAGAAATTATGCCGGTTTAGCATCTTTGTTGCCAAAGGGCTTTCTTTGACTAATACTGCGGTATCAGAAGTCTTAAAGTGACCTAAGTCTTAAAAGGATGGATGTACTGTACTATTTTATTGTCGACACATTAGATCGTCTGAAAAACATTTAAATTCTATCTATTCTATTGCCCAATTTGTGTTTTTGGTGTTATGAGGAAAGGGATGGAATGTCATCATACAGATACAGTAATTGAAACACTATTTACAGGTATATTATTTGATTTTATAAGAACGTAAAACTTTTATCCCCTATCCTTTGACAGAGGTCTTCATGTGTCCAAGTGCAATATTTGTAGCAATCATCTTCAGGATAAGTACTGGGGTCTGGGGTGGTCTTCCCTAAACGACATCACTTTGTTGTACAGAACGCTATTGCCTTGTTAATTTAACAGCTCATCGGCAAGCAACAGAATGTCAGCAGCTCGAGCACAGAGGCAGCATTTTACTGCAGCCATACAGTAGATCTCTTGGGTCACTTGTTTATCATGTTGAACCCAAGCCTTAAAGAGCTGTTGGCTGGCAAGGACACAAGCTGGGTGAACTGGAATCACTGGCAGTAAGGTTGCCAATAGCTTGTGCCACGGCATTTATCTCAATATCTTCTTATATTTTAAGCATACAAAATTCTTGAAAATTTGTACATCAGCCACACACCAACCAACCAACAGCTGTGTTGTCGCAGTTGCACATGATCTTCACCCTCCAATATGGGACTGATAATAGACTATGTCTCTCAGTTTTGTCAACACAGATGTGTCTGCAGTCACATGCCAGATCATAAAGGCTTGCAGCATAGAGTGTGGCTACAAAATACTTTGTGGGCCTCCTCAGATCCTGTGGTCACGGTGAATATAGCAAATCAGCAATAGCCTTACACCACCTGGACAGTGGCCGACCTTTCAGTTTTCAAGTTGCCTGTGCGCTTGCTCCGAGGCTATGGATTGGGAGAATTTTGGGAAAGAGCGATTCACCTGTAAACAAGACTGCACATAGGACGCTGATGAGATCTATTCTTGAGAACTGCTTGAGTGTTTGGTTTCCATACCTCATTGGATTGAAGGAAGACCCTGAAGCAATTCAGCGGCAGGCTACTAGATTTGTTACCGGTAGGTTCAAACAACATGTAAGTGTTACGGAGATAAATTGTGAACTCAAATGGGAATCTATGGAGGGAAGGTGACAGTCTTTTCGAGAAACGTTGAGAAAATTTAGAGAACCGACATTTGAAGCTGACTGCCAAACGATTCCACTGCTGCCAACAAATATTGCGCATAAGGACCACAAAGATAAGATACGAGAAATGTACGGAGGCATATAGACAGTCATTTTTTCCTTGCTCTATTTGCAAGTGGAGCAGGACTAGAAGTGCTATTAAGTGCCCCAGAACCCAGCAGTTTAATTCCACTGATGAGCATTGCTGTGCAAATGTGGACAAAATATTGGATTTACAGACTTTTTGTACTTTATACAATATGGCCCAACACACTAAAGAACTTTATTCAAATTGACACTAACTATAGAAACCTACGGACTTATCGTGCATTAACTGCTATGTATTTAGTTTTATTGCAGCTACAATTAATTTTGTGAAACTAAATCTGCTTGCAAACAATTCCTGGTCTCTACTTAATGGTGGGCATTTCACATTACTTGTTTTGCTCTTTTACCAATAACTTGGTTATTGTGAAGAAAACAAATAGTTATCAGCATAACAACACACAAATATATTGGAAAGTAGGGTGTCTATAAAGAATCTTTCTGCTGCAGCTGTCATTTCTTATTTCAGATGAATTTCATCTGTAATCACAATCAGCCATTTGACATTCAATAATCGACAAAGGTCTTCTCTCTATGCAGTGCAGTCTTCTGCAGTATATTGTTGTGCCGCCACGACAGTACACGCAAACGGCGATAGAGGCGCTACGCAACTCGGCTGAGCGCGGGAGCGCCACCTAGCTACGAACGGCGCCGGCCTCATGTCACGGCACGGCAGTCGAATAAGAGATACTGAGCTGTTATCGTGTAACAAGCTATTGTTTCTAAGTGAGTGTGTTTGAATATCCACGCAATTATTGGTGATTAAAGGTTATAACACTTTTTGGCGGTGAGGTCGGATATTTTCACTGCGTTGTGGATTTGAGTGTTTGTGACGGGGCAGACATGGAACAGCTTATGCAAGCGCTCATTGAACAACAAACACAGCTGACGGCTGCTATTCAGGCGTTGTCGACGTCGCTTACTCATCGTCTGTCTTCCACTTCTCCGCCTCCATTCCCTCCTTACGACGGGGTTGCTGAAGATTGGGAGGATTATGAGAAGTGTTTGCGGCAACACTTCTTGGCTTTCGGCGTTGTCGACACTCCTATGTGTAAGTCGTTATTTCTATCTTGGATTTCCCCACGGATCTATCAGCTGCTATCTCAGTTAGCCCTTCTGTGGGAACCTGCCTCTCTGTCCTTCCGAGAAATGTGTGACTTATTGTCTAACTATTACCGAAAAAACAACCACGTCGTTGCCGCCCGCGTGGTGTTCTACCGGTGTCGTAAACAGCCCCATCAATCTTACTGGGCTTGGGCGGCGGAACTACACGGTCTGAGTAGGAAATGTCAGTTTGTCACGGACACTCATCATGAGTCTTATGCTGATTCAATGGTTAGGGATGCTATTCTACGGCTTGCTCCTGATAAAGAAGTTTGGCAACGTGCCCTACAACTGCCAAACCCATCGTTGTCGGAAGTTCTAAGCATCGCTCAATCCTTTGAAGTGTCTCACGCTGCTGGCGCGCAAATAGACGCGTGGTGTGATGTAGGCGCTGTACAGCCAACTTTCAGCATGGACAATTTGCCTGTTTCACAGGAGAACGAAGATGTGGCGGCGGTTCACTCGCGTAAACAATGTCGCATTGGGCCACAACACTTGCAGCGAAAACAGCAACCACAGAAGCAGGTTCGTTCCGCACTTCCTTCTTGTCCACGTTGTTTCGTACAGCATGACAGGGCCACGTGTCCAGAACGTTGGGCCACGTGTAATTCATGTAGGAAAAAAGGCCACATTGCTTCCGTGTGTCAGTCCCCTAAAGTTCCCGTCGGCGAGGACGAGGCACTGGACATGGATGTTAACTGTGTGCTTTCTCAAACAAATAAGTTGTTTGTTACTGTTCGTGTTCTGGATAAAGACATTCACATGCAAGTGGACACTGGGCTCTGCAGTAACTCTCATTAATTCTCGCACGTATTTGGAGTTGGGCTCCCCTCCCTTGTCTCCAGTTACACGAAATCTGAGAACTTATAATAAACAGAAAATTCCTATCATTGGCCAGTTTCATGCTTCCACTGCCTACAAGTCTGTTGTTAGGCCCCTCACGTTTTATGTGGTGGATCATGCAGGCACTGAAAACCTGTTTGGTTATGATGCTTTCCAGCTGTTCGGGTTCTCCATTGATGATGATGTGCACCTCATATCTGAGGATATTCCGTATCAACAGCTGGATGGATTGTGTTCTGAATTTCCGTCCGTGTTCTCTGCTGGTCTGGATTGTGCCAAGGATTTTGAAGCCCACATTACTCTTAAATCTACAGCTCGCCCTAAGTTTTTCCGGGCACGCCCTATTCCGGTGGCGTTGCGTGCACCTGTCAAGGCTGAGATAGACAGGTTAACAGCTTCAGGGATTCTCCTTCCTGTTACCTCCAGCGAATGGGCATCGCCAATCGTGGTGGTTTCTAAACCAAATTGGAGTCTGCGATTGTGTGGTGATTTTAAAGCCACTGTCAACGCTCAGAGCCTCATTGACACTTATCCTCTTCCCTGTCCTGAGGAGTTATTTACCAAGCTCGCTGGGGGCCAGTTGTTTTCCAAACTTGACTTATCGGAGGCGTACCATCAGTTGCCGTTGGATGCTTCTTCCAAGGAATTTCTCGTCATCAACACTCCTTGTGGGTTGTATCAGTACCAGCGGTTACCATTTGGCGTCGCTAGCACGCCGGCCATTTTTCAGCGGTTTTTGGAACAGCTCACAGCTTCCGTTCCCGGCTGCATAAACTATCTGGATGACATTGTTGTCACGGAGGCCTCCTCTGAGGAGCACCTTTGCAATTTGCGTTCACTGTTTCGGGTTTTGCATTCGGCTGGGTTGAGGTGCAATCTGGACAAGTCACAGTTCTTCCAACCCTCCATTGTGTATCTTGGTTTTCCGCTTGTCCCGTGAGGGTATATGTCCTCTACGTCAGCACGTTGTAGCCATTAACGCTCTACCCCAGCCGTCTACGGTCAAAGAACTTCAGGCATTTCTAGGCAAGATTGCTTATTATCACAAATTCATTCCATCTGCGGCGGCGGTAGCTCATCCTCTGCATCAGCTGTTAAGCAAAAACGTCCCTTTCTGTTGGTCCGACGAGTGTGAGCAGGCTTTTGTCCACCTGAAGGCTCATTTGCAGTCGGCACCTTGTCTTGCCACATTCCGTTTGGGTCAGCACTTTGTTCTGGCGACTGACGCATCACAGTATGGCCTAGGGGCTGCTCTCGCCCATCGGTATGAGGATGGGTCGGAACGACCCATCGTCTATGCTTCCAAGACCCTTAACGATGCGCAACGGCGTTACTCTCAAATCGAAAAGGAGGTGCTCGCTATCATTTATGCTCTAAAAAAGTTCAGCGTTTTTTTGTATGGTTCTAAGTTTCACCTCATTACCAACCACAAGCCGCTGGTCTCTCTGTTCAGCCCATCGGCGTCGCTTCTGGATAAGGCAGCTCACTGCCTGCAACGTTGGGCCTTATACTTGTCTCGTTTTCACTATGAGATTCACTATCGCCCCACGGCCCAGCACGCCAACGCTGACGCATTGTCGCGATTGCCGATGGGCCCCGACCCGGTTTTCGATCGTGATGAACTACTCTGTTTCCACATTGATGAGGAAGAACGTCGTGCGGTCGAAACTACCATGCCTTGCGCCTTCGTCTGTCTGTTCATGATGGTTTTGTTCTTCTGGCCATGGTGGCGCATCTCCACGGGTTGTGGTGCCAGCCTCTCTTCGCAAAGATGTTCTCAAACTGTTGCATGAAGGCCATTGGGGTATTTCTCAGACTAAGTCCCTGGCCCGCAGGCACGTTTCTTGGCCTGGTATTGATTCGGACATCGCCCACATGGTTGCTGCGTGGGGTCAGTGTGCTCAACAACTGGCTGCACCTCGTACAATGCCCTCTCTGTGGCCTGATCCTGCGCAGCCTTGGGAACGGGTGCACACTGACTTTGCCGGCCCCTTCCTCGGTACTTATTGGCTACTGTTGATTGACGCCTTCTCGAAGTTTCCGTTTGTTGTTCGATGTCCGTCGCCCACCACTGCAGCGACGACGCTGGCTTTGTCCAAAATCTTTGCGCTAGAAGGTCTTCCATCCATGATTGTCACGGACATTGGCCCTCAGTCTCTTCGCAGGCCTTCCGTGATTTTTGTACTGGACAAGGGATTTATCATGTTACAGCACCGCCCTTCCATCCGCAATCGAATAGGGAGGTCAAGCGCCTTGTCCGCACTTTCAAAAGCCAGATGAAAAAATTCCTTAGTGATTTTTCCACAGATGACGCTCTGCTGCAATTTCTGAGTTCTTATCACTTCACGCCTCTGGGTGATCGCAGCCCTGCTGAACTCTTGCATGGCCGCCAACCGCTCACTCTACTGCACCTGCTTCACCATGTCAGGCCTTGTGCTGTGTCCCCTAGTGCGGGAAAATACTCGGTGGGCGCCGACGTATGGGCACGAGGGTATGGATCTCACCCTAAATGGATTCCAGGGGTGGTCAAGGCTCTTTGCGGCTGCCGGCTTTGTGAAATACGTACGGACGACGGCATGGTTGATCGCCATTACGACCAGATGCACCCACGAGTGGTGGCCACACCGGTGCCACCCGCCTTCCTTCGCCTCCACCAGCCCGAGAAGCCAGTCCTGTCGCTGCTGCCGATCTACCGTACGTGTTGATGCAGCCGATGTTGCTACCGCTTCCGAGTACACCGGAACCGGCCCCAGTCGCGATGCCGCCTTCTGCGGGACCCATCTCGCTGGAGCACACCCCCAGGTCCATGACACCTATGGATGCTGCTCCGGAGTTTTCACCCATCATCTCGTCCAGGAGGCACATTCCGCGCACGAGCTTCCATCCTGGACACTTCCGACCATACTCTCGTGTCTCTCCGCGGGATCTTCTCAGGGCCTCACAAGAGGCCATGGATGTCTCCGCACTGTCCATATCTCCAAGGAAGTGAGAGGGTGTTGTTTTTTTTTTCAAGGGGGGAAAAGTGTTGTGACAGTGCCACGACATTTAACAGTGCCGCCACGACAGTAAGCGCAAACGGCAATAGAGGCGCTCCGCAACTCGGCTGAGCGCGGGAGCGCCACCTATCTACGAACGGCGCCGGCCGCATGTCACGGCACGGCAGTCGAATAAGAGATACTGAGTTGTTATCATGTAACGAGCTATTGTTTCTAAGTGATTGTGTTTGAATATCCACGCAATTATTGGTGATTAAAGGTTATAACATATATTGCTACTGTTTGTTTTCTAATGTTATACACCTGTTTGACAACAGGTTGTTGCCTCAATATTTTCTAATCTTTTGAAATCTAGCAAAGAACTTCTTCAGTCCAGTTACCAATGATATGCTTGGCTCCACAAACCACCTACCTCCAATTCATGTTCATTAGTCATAATTATTCTTCAACTTTAGTCTGTTCTTGAAACCCTCTTTCTGCATTTAATTTCTGACACATCAGAAGCCCTGTTTTCAAAACACTGATTTCCCAAAAAAGGAATCATTGAGTCGCAGACAGGCACCTTTGAAAGACTGCTAAAATTAGGGAAGGTGGCTTGTTGGATTGAAGAAGACCAAGTGAAGCAAATGGGGGAAAAGGTGGTGTTCTGGAGGAAAGTGGATAGGGTGTCCTCACCTTTGGGACAGACCATTAAAATATCGTCAATGAAACTGAACCAGGTGAGGGGCTTAGGATTCTGGGTAGTTAAGAAAGATTCCTCTAGATGGCCTATGAATGTGCTGGCATAGGGTGGTGCCATTAGGCACCAATTGCTGTACCACAGATTTTATTGTTGGTGATGCTTTCAAAGGAGAAGCCATTGTGAGTGAGGATACAGTTGGTTATAGAGACCAAGAAAGAGATTACAGGTCTGGAGCCAGATGGATTTCGGGAAAGATAAGTGTTTAATAGTGTCAATGATATGGGCTTTGGGAATCTTGGCATTGAGGGAGATGGCATCAACGATGACAAGCCATGTGACAGGTGGTAAAGGAACAGGAACTGTGGTAGTCGATGGAGGAAATGGTTGGTGCCTTTTATATAGGATGATAGGTACAGGTAACAGGCTGAAGGTACTGGCTCACGAAAGCAGAGATTCTCTCAGTAACGGCATAGTAACTGGCTCCAATGGGGTGTCCTGGGTGGTAATATGCCAAGAGGCTCACTGAGGCATTCACAAATCAAAATTACCTCCTGAACCTTACACAGCAACAAATCTACCAAGCCTAGTCTCTCCAGTCATCTATCACCACCCATATACCCACCATCTGGCTACAAAGGCGAGCTTCCCTTGTGACTCAGTACCAACCATGACTTGAGCAACTGAATCGCATTATCCACCAGGATTTTGACAATCTCTCATCATGCCCAGAACTGAAGAATATCCTACCCACTATCATCCTCACTACTGGTATTCTGTCACCCACTCAACCTATGCACTATCCTTGTCCATCCATATTCCACCCCTGCTCCCAACCATTTGCCTCATTGTTCATACAGGATGTATATGCGAACAAGGAAAAAAGTTCCCAGGTTTCCTGGTTAAAAATACACTTTTTCCCTGGCGAAAACACACATTTTCCCAGGTGAAAATAAACATTATCTGTGTTACATGACGGTATATTTTTTCCTCTGAACTGTAAAACTTATCTATCCTCTGAATGGTAAAGGTTTTATACACTGGTACAGAACTTTCCTGCACTTTAGGAACTGAAACTCAGCAGAAAAAACAACACATTTTGGAAAGATCTTCGATGCACAGCAACATGTATGCTGCATATTTTCGTATTACGAAAGTATAAATATGAATTCCACTGAACACAGCATGTTAGTTTCAGAAGCACTGAAATTTAAAGTACAATGCACTTTTGTCAGCCAATCATAGGTCACATCACCTTGTCTTGCCAGCAAATGATAGCAGATATTCAGAGCATAGGACACGTGATGTCAGATAGCAACATCACTGTTAAATAGCATAAACAAACAAATAAGAAAACTTCCAAGGTTTAAATTGATATAAATACAGTATAGCTACAAGAAAAGCCAAGCTTTCACATATAATATTGATCTTTTTTTGCATGTATTACCCTTTAAAATCCATAAAACACAAATGTGCCAGTAAAATTTTAAGTGATGAAATAAAAAAATTTCTGGTCCCCAAGACCAGACATTTAAGTGGCTGCTTCTCAAAGTGCTACATTTTGAATAAGAATCAAATGTTCTGTGATTTAATACATTCACGGCACATTCTCACATGTAGCATAATTCATCTTGAGCAAAAGAAAATTTATTTTGACAGTAAAGCTTCTCTGAATCACTATTCACAATATTTTCCTGCTACCTGTTAGGATTTGAACAGTTGTGACACCATACTCATCAAAAGCAGTTTGTTGTTACGAAGTATTGCATAGTCTTCGTCTCAAAGCTTTTGATGCATTTTGCTGTCGATGCACACTTGTGTGAGCACTGTGGTTTGTTGCTGTAAGTGGCGCATTTTCTTTGCAAATTTTTATATTGGTGTTTTTCTCTCATTTACATTTTATTGCTGCAGTATTATTCTGCAGTAGTGGGCTAAAGTAAAATTCTTTGTTAGAGTATCAGTTCTTTTCAGTTCAATACTACAAAAATTTAACTCTAAACTACCGTAATTCTACAAAATTCCTTTATTTTTCCCAGTTTTCTCCCAGATGGAAAGATTCCCCGGTTTTTCCCTGATTTCCTGGTTGTCCTGGGGTGTGTACACCGTCACATCCACGCAATAAGACCTAGGTGCTAGACCTGTTCCATGCATCCTCCCACTACCACCTACTGCAGTCCGGTCACAGGCATCTCCTATCCCATCAAAGGCATGGCTACCTGTGAAAGCAGTCATGTGATCTACAAAACACACTACAACCATTGTGCTGCTTTCTACACGGACATGACAACTAACTAGCTATCTGTAGGCATGAATGGGCACTGCCAAACTATTCCACGAGACAGCTGGAACACCCAGTAGCTGAACGTGCTACCCAACATGACATACTTCTCTTCAAAGACGGCTTCACAGCCTGCTCCATCTAGATCCTTCCTACCGACACCAGCTTTTCTGAACTGCACAGGAGGAACTCTCCCTCACCTCACCCTTCACTAGGCCCTGTCCTCCACATACTTATCCCCATTTCTGGTCCATTTCCAGATCACAGACACCTATGCTGCCAGAAAGACACACAGGCTAGTCTTTTTTTCCCTCTTTCTCCTTTTCCACTCCCCCAAACCTCCTCACTGTAACTAGCAGCCCTACTCTGACCCCACCACATGCCTGCACACTCCCAAAAGCAGCACTATATCCCCCCCCCACACACTCTTAACCAGCTATCCTTTTCCCTTCTCCTCTCATGCCTCCTCCCTGCCACCACACCAGGTTCTGCTCCTGTCAAGATGCAGTTGCTGCCTGCAATCCAGCCACAGCTGCTGGAGACAGTGGTCACATGTGTGAGAATTGTGCTTGTGTGTTCTCTGTTTCTGAGTAAAGCTTTTTGGCCAAAGGCTTAAATGTTTAACTGCCTTTTGATTCTGCCTGTCTGCGAGGCAACACTTCCTCTATATGAGGAGTAGCAATCTATCCTTTTCATAATACTGTAATTAGTTCATCCTAGACTTTCCATTGTTTAAAATTTACCAAAAGCATTTTGGGTCTTACTCTTCTGTTTATTTCTTTCGCAAACCATTCTTTCATCTTCAACTGCCCTAAATACAAAATCTAGTGAACTGGTTCTCTGACTTCACTGTTAATTTGTACTACTATTTTTTTTTGTACGCTGACTACAAATTATTTTAGTCTTCTTGTAACTGACTACCAGACCTAAGTTAGACTTGCACAATTAGTTCTTCTACTCCCAGCTGAAGTTTATTTGCACTAGAGGCCAGCAGTATGTCATCAGCAAAATAAAGGTGGTGAAGTGCATTGTTACATGCTGTGTAATGCTACCTGCATTTGATTACTATTTTTAGTAATAATCTTTGGTGCAGTTGCTGACTTATGTTTTCTCTTTGTTTTTGTATGTGTTTTATTCTGTTATCGAATGTGCTTTTTGTAATAAGTTGTATGAGTTATAGTCTAGTTTTTACTGTAATAAAGCTAATTGTCTAGCTCCACAACAATTGGTGACCCCGAAGTGATATCTAATGGTTACTGACATGAAATTTGATGGTCACTGATACTTCGTGTCATGCTAAGTACGAACATTCATATGAACTGTGTAGCACATCTTTCATGTCCGAGTTCACTGTAACTCCACAATGTCAGACCCACCGCCAACTATAGACGTGTCTACTGACACAGTAATTAAATGCTTGACAGTAAAGCAACAGAATCTCATGCTGTGGTTTGTAAAACTAGAAAGTCAGTTTGTGTAATGCATATAACTGCAGATGACATGCATATAGTTGCTGCACTCAATGAAGGCGAGGCCACAGAAGGAAGCACAAGACATTATGGTGTCGCCACCTAGCACTGATTATTCAACCACCAAGAGATTACCCGGCTGTTGCAGTTCATGGCAAAGAAATTGGAGAAACTACTCGAACACTGAAAAGCAACATAATCGCACCCCATTGCAGCTACTACGCCAACTGAATATATTAGCGATCAACGCAGTCAGTGACGACATTCTGTGGAATATTTGGTTTTGCACCTGACAGCCAACGCGCAGAAGATATTGACTGTGTGCGGCAGTGATCTACATGCACTCGCGCGAACCACAGATCACACAGTGGAAATGTATCCGTCCATATGTGTCTCAACTGCTTGCCCACAGCCTCAGGCAGATAATACCCTTGCCGTGCTACAAGCACAGGTTGCTAAGCTCACTGCACAAGTTGCTGCATTACGGAACCAGACTGCCAGTAGCTGATCTCATCACCACCACTCAATGGGAAAATGCAGCCACTCACCTTTGTCAGCAAGTCTGTTAGTACCACCAATTGTACGATTCTGAGGCATGGGAGTGTAGCCTGCTGTACAAACAAGGTCAATTAGCAGGAAGTCAGTGATGACTGCCATTGGCTCTCCAGACAGCAGCCGTCGACAGTACGTAACAGAACATGGCACAAAGCTAAAGTTTTTGGTAGACATGGGTGCTGACATGTCAGTCTACCCACCGGCCCAGTCCCAACGGTGATAACTGCACCTTTTTGCCACCAATGGTTCTACAACTGCGACGTATGGTCTTGTCACATTACTGTTGAACTTGGCCTACAGCACAAATTTGAATGGCAGTTCATCGCAGCAGACGCGACACACCCGATACTCATGGCAGAATTTTTATCGTTTAGTGGACTTCTGCCTGACCTCCATTACCTATGCTTTCTGGACACTATTACCAACCTAGCAAGCCAACGTAGAGTGTGTTTGTGTGAGAGACAGCAGCACGGATGATTACTGGTGATTCTCCATTCACAGAGTTCCACAGACAGTTCCCACAGATCACATGACAGAATCCGACGCTAGCACACACCCCAGAAACTGAAGATACTTACGCAGGAATTCTCATCAATGCTTACACAAGGAATCTGTCACCCATCAAGCAGTAGTTAGTCAACTCCACTACATGTTATCACAAAAAAGAATAATGGATAGCGTCCATGTTGTGATTATAGACAGCTCAATGCCAGAACCATTCCAAATCGATATCCAGTTCTGCATATTGAAGATTTTTACGTTCAATGTCCATGGCAAGCACATATTTTCTACATGGACTATTCGTGAATTCTACCAGATACCTGTGGCACCAGATGACGTTGCTGAGACTGTCTGTACACCATTCAGATTATCCGAATATAACTAAATGCCTTTTGGACTTTTCAATGTTCCCCAAACATTTCAACAGTTCATGGATAAAGTCAAATGTGAGTTGGACTTTTGTTATGTGTATATCGACAACGTCCTGGTCGTGTCAAACTCAGAGGCAGAACACCTGTCACTTATGACAAATCTTCACTCACCTATGTGCACATGGCCTGCTCATCAACCCAGCAAAGTGTGTCTTTGGAGCACCTGAAGTACAGTACCTAGGCTATACTATCAATATGCACGGCATACAACAACCGCAAGAGAAAGAAGACGTTATACTTAATTTTCCACAGCCTATGGCAGTCAAAGAATTATGATGATTTCTTGGTGTAACCAATTTTTACCATTGGTTTGTTTGGAATCATGCTCTCCTAGCTTCACCATTGAATACATTCTTGCATAGTTCACTGAAGCCAAAGGACAAACTCCAGTGGAATAGTGAGGCCGAGTTGGCATTTACCAAGCTGAAGACTGCCATTGCAGAAGCTACACTGTTAGTGCACCCAGTTCTGCAGATGCGTCTTGCCCTGATGGCTGACGTGTCTGCCACTGCAATTGATGCTGCACTGCAACAGCAAATAAATGAGCATTGGCAGCCCTCTGCCTTTTTCTGTAAAATGTTATTGCCATCACAACAGAACTGGTCCACTTATGATCATGAATTGGATGCTGCCTATGCTGCTCTGAAGAAATGTTGTCACATGTTGGAGTGACAGCAGTTCACTCTCATCATAGATCACATGCCACTAACAAATGCTTTCTGTCAGCATCCTAAGAAAGCGTCACTTTCTCAGCTGCAACATCCAGACTATATCGGACAATTCACTACCAATATTGTTCATGTTGATGGAGAACTAAACAAGCCAGCTGATGCTCTCTCTTGGATTGAAGCAATCACTGGTGCAGTTGATTTTGGCGCTCTCACCACACCGCATCAATCAGATACTGAATTATGAGATTTGTTAGTGCTACCCTCAAGCCTACAACCGCTGTATTACACTGCCACTGACAACTGCACTGCTATATTGTGACATCATCGCTAATAAACCACAGCCATTTCTACATTTATGCTCTGCAAACCACCATGAAGTGCATGGCAGAGGGGCACATCCCTTTGTACCAGTTATTAGGGTATCTTTTTTTGTTCCATTCACATGTGGAGTGCTGGAAGAATGATTGACTGAATGAATGCCTTTGTGTGTGTGCAGTAATTATTCTAATCTTATCCTCATGATCACTATGTGAGCAATATGTAGGGGATTGTAATATATTCATAATCATTTAAAGCTATTTATTGGAACTTTGTTAACAGACTTTGTTGGGATAGTTTATGTCTATGTTCAAGTGCCTTCCAGTTCAGTTCCTTCAGTGTCTCTGTGACACACTCACATGGATTAAACAAATCTGTGACCATTTGTAATGCAAGTTCAATATCCCCTTTAGTCCTATTTGGTATGGGTCCCAAACACTTTAACAATATTCTAGAACCAGTTGCACAAGTGATATGTAAGCAATCTCCTTTGTAGATTTATTGCACTTCCCCATCATTCTACCTATAAACCGAAGTCTTCCCACCTGCTTTACCCACGACTGAACCTACGTGATCATTCCATTTCACAGCCCTACAAAGTGTTACACCCAAGTATTTGTATGAGGTGACCGATTCAACAGTGACTCAATGATATTATGGCCATAGGACACCACGGTTTTTTGTTTTGTGAAGTGCATTTAAAGCAAGTTGCCAATCTCTGCACCACTTTGAAATCTTATTAAGATCTGTCTGAATATTTATGCAGCTTCTTTCAAATAGTACTTCATTACTGATACATCTGTGACTATTGACTTTCACCAACAGGCAATTGCCTCTTTACATAACATGTCGCACCATGGAGTATGAGCCACTACCAACATGGAGAAGCAAGCTTTTGTCTGGCCACACGTGGACAAAGATTGCAAGCAATGTGTGGCCTATCAACGAAATAAAGTCAGCCTGGCACGTTAGGTCACTTGTTGGCATGTTTCTTCCTTCGAATCATCGATCTGAAATTGTCCGCCTAAATCTCATAGGACATCTCCCACCATCAGGAGGATACATTACTGCCCTACAGCCATCTATCGTTTTACATGCTGGCCCAAGGTGTCGCCTATCGCCAACATTACCACTGAAACTTTCGTGACTGCATTCTTCTGGGGATGGATCGCCTGTTTCGGTGTGCCTCTACGAATTACAACAGACGAGAGAAGACAATTTAAGTTGTATCTTTTAAATGCACTCACCGTGCTACTAGGTAAAATGTGGATTAGAACTGCAGCTGATCACCCAGCAGTGAACGGTGTAGTTGAATGCATGCAACACCAACTGAAAGTGTCGCTTCAATGTCATGACACACAGCGGTTGACAGAGGCGTTGCCCATCGTTCCCCTGGGCCTCCCCGCATCACTGACAGAAGACCTGAAAGCCACGACTGTAGAACTTGTATACGATCAGCTGATACAACTGCCTGACGAGTTCTTTGCCAACATGCCAGATGACTGCACAGACCGGTCAGATTTTGTACAAATGCTGCATACACAAACCCGGCAACTAAGACCCGCCACACTTTTGTTTTCAACGAGTTACGGGAGTGCCATCATGTCTTCGTTTGGCATGACACAGTACGCATCCCATTGCACTCACCCTATGATGGACATTACCACGTCATCAGTAGGGACGACAACACATTCAAAGTTGATATGAGGCGTACGTCAACCACCATCACTGTTGACAGGCTTAAACCTGCTTTCCGCACTCATCTAATACATCAAGGACTCAACAAATACTCTATCATGTGTTACTGATCAGCCACAATGGACATCGCAGGTGACCTCACATGTGGCATCAGCAGTCTGTGTATGACCCTTTGTTACCCGGTCCGGACGACATGCCTGAGGTGGTGAAGTGCACTGTTATGTGCTGTGTAATGCTTTGTGCAAATGATATTTAATAATTATCTTTGGTGCAGTCACTAACTTCTGCTTTCTCTTCGTTCTTATATATCTTTTAGTCTGTTGTTCACTGTGCTTTTTAACAGAGTTGTATGAGTTACAGTTTAGTTTATGATGTAATAAAGCTAATTACCTAGCTCCAAAACAGTGGTTCAGAACATTCTATTAACCTGTATTCTTCCTCCTTTCTCTCATGTCAGGGATCTACAAACTTGTTCCAGGAGTGTTAAAAATAGTTATGATAATGTGGAATCTCTCTGCCTGATTTTCTATTCAATTATGAAATTCTTACTGTCATGATTAAATCTACAGCTTGTGGAAACTGAGACAAAAGTTCTAAATTTGTGAGTCCCAGACAAGGTGGTGATTCATATGCAATGTTCCATTGTAAAATTTCATTTACAGCTTGTTATTTGCTTGGTTAAATATGATTTTTTCCCCTAGTGCTCATTTTGTGAACATCTTGTGCATTATTTATAGGCAGCTTACAGACCTATGTACATTTTTAATGTTGTCTCTCTTGTTAAGTGGAACATTGGCCACATTATTACGTAGTCTTACACTGCAGTCATTCTCTACATAATTTTCCTTTTCTATTACTGTTCACCCACCTTTAATGTCGAAGATTTCACCGGAATCTTCTGGCACCATCCCTTCCATCATACCTCAAGTCACTGCATAATCCTATTCATGCAGGGCAGTTACCTTCATAGTTCCCGAATTTATTGAATTTAGGTTATGTTAATCTGCATATTTGTTTTGTCCATAACAGATGGTCTCAAACATTGTTTTGCACATACTATTTTGGAAAAAAATGTAGGCTAATCAGTTCTAGATATTTTGGCAGGCCTTTTTTTTTTTTGTAAGATAATTACTTTATTATTACAATGATATCCTCGGTTTGGACATGTCTGTCACTCTGTAGCCTTCTAATGGTTTCTTTTTAATTCAAGCATCTTTTTCAAAAATGCCAATCATAAGTTTTATTTTTTGTTGATCTGCGCCATACAGTGCTACATTCTCTGAAAAGGACAAGTTTCACTTCTAAGTTGAATAGGTTTTACAATAAACAATGTTCATGTTTTCACTTCCAAGGCTTAATTTTTTTACTGTGGGTGTTTATTACCAAGAAGATTAAAATTAACCTTCTATTTTATTACTAATTTCTTTGTTGCTCTGCTTATTTTTAAGATCTTTATTGAGTTGTTGTTTTGTCGATTTCTTTGTTGCAGTTCATTGCTGGTTTCTGTATTGCAGTTGTTCATAGCTAATTTCTTTATTGTAGAGCCTTAGACCACCCAGGGAATTCCGTGTCTGTGAGGATTCTGCTGATAGATATATTGTAGGGTGCTTGAAATGAACGTTGACAGGGCCACAGAAGAGAGACTTGTGCGGATTACTTGCACATTTATAACAAAGAGTTTCTTCAGATTGCGAATAGTTGTGCTCATTTCAAGGCTGTTTCAAAGTCAAAATGTTTCCAGTGATGACTTTCTATGTTCTAAATACTTTGACAGGATACCTATGAAGACAGTACAAGAACAAAGTGATGTCCCCTATGCTGCAGATTTTCCATAGGTAGAGAAAGAACTACATTTCCTGAATATGTCAGCTACAGAGGTAGACGTTACCCCTGTTAAAAAACCATGATGGGTGAATTCAAGTCATAAGCTCCATCCATCAAGAAAGTGCAGAGAAATTACTGAAGATGTGAGGGAGTACACCAAAGCACAACTGATAGCATTCTTCAAAGTAGAAATTCCATATGCAGAAGAAAATGAACAAAAGGAAACTTCCACAACTTGCCACAAATTTTTCATTTTCACACACATCAATTTAGCTGTTGAATTGTGTGCATCCTACAGCGAAAAGGTGAAAGCTTTAACTATCATCCCAGAGTTATTATCAAAGAAAACAATATTGCATCATAGTCCACCAGCACCAAAATACATGGAGAAATCAAATGTGAGATCAGTAAACGGAGTGTTTGGAAGACCAGATCCCTATTATGGTTATCCTGTAGAAGCAGCACACGTTCAAACAGCACAGTCACTTTACCTGAGAGATAAATGGGACTGTTCTCAGCACAGCGCCAACAAAAAGGACACTGTAACAGTTGAAAGACAAGGATTCGCAGTATTATAAGAAACTTTTGTCATATACAAGAACGAATATACAACATTAGACATTTCAAGATCAAAATTTTACGCACTACATCCCAAGTGGGTGGTTCCACAACAACCTAGGGATGCCTCTTTATGTGTGCACTGTACAAATTTTGAACTTAGTGTGGTAACTTTGGAGAACCTATGTGAACATGTGACATACGACACCTTTGTTGAGCATGTGAAGTCGTTAGCAGTTTGTAATATAAAGCGTGAGTCTTGTTTGTTTGAGGAATGTGGTGACTGTCTTGGAAAGGGAGGATTCTCTTTACAAACACTTTGAATGACATAGAAGATGACTCTTCAGAAGTTACATATGCAACATGGGAGGAAAATAAACTAAGAAAATTGTTGCCATTAACTGTGCCATTGATGAACTCAGGAAATGGACAGTGAAAGCAGTAACACACCAACATACGAAGAAAATGCAACAACAACACACTGCAGAAGTGAAGGGATGTGTACATGCTGAAGGACTATGTTTCGTGATTTTGCCAAGAACTGGTCTATGATTCTCCCACAAAAAGTACAAGGGTACCACTGGAGTAATGAGCAAGTTCTTTTGCAGGAGTGATATATTTTTAGAAAAGAACCATAAGTGTTGCAGTTATAAGTTACGACACATAACACAACTCAGCACACACATTGCTGGCAATGCTCAAAATCCAACAACAACTGCAGCCGAAGGCAGAAAAGATCATCATAATTTCCAGTGGTGCTTCCAGTCACTCCTAATATTGTTGCGGGGACATACAAAGCTGCTGGTCATGTGAAGGGGCCTTTTGACAGTGTAGGAGGCTCGTTGAAGCATCATGTTACAAAACAATCTTTCCAGCCCAAACACAGCTGCAATTTAGAATGCCGAGTACTTTACAAGAGCGATGGAATCATACACAGCTACAGCCCTTATTCTTTTGTCCAAAGAGGAAACTGAAGAATTCTGCCAGCATAAAAGCACAACTGGTCCAACTAAACTATCCCTATGAAAGAAATTCAGAAGACCAATAGCTGCACTCAAAGCGATGATTATGCTGAATGCACTTTAAAAAGCAAGATTCAAGAAGAAATATCATTTGTCCAGACAACATCCCTGAAACAGCATGAGAATATTCAGATTCACAACCTGGGAAAAGGGATGCTTGTGGCATGTGTGTGTGGCTGTGACTGGTGGATCACAGAGGTTAAAGACATACATTATGAGTTAAATGAAATATTTGTGAACTTAATCCGACCACATAATCTGGCTCCTGGATATGGGTTTCCATTTCTACGACAGCAGTGACACAATCAGTGTTCACTTCCCGTTCACAATGTTTTGAAGATTGTGACTTCCCCAGTTCCTCTTGGTTCAACAGGAAGGCATCATTCAATATCAAAGGAAGATAATGATGCAGTGGAACACACCTTTGTTCACTGAATAGCCGATTTCAGTTCAAAGCAGAATGCACAGAAGTTGTATGCTTTGGAACCTGTCAGATTTTACATCTTTCACATATATTTTACAACCATTTAATATGTTTAAAACATGTGCCTCTTTCTCATTTTTCAGAAGAAATCAAATTCACTGTTATAAAAATATGGTTTCATTAACTGAATATGGGATAATGTGGTTATGGAAACTGGTTTAATGCAAGGCAAAATTTTCAATCATCTGTAAAATCTGTTCAACTTAACAGTGGTGCTCCTTTGCAGGGTATTTAGTGCTATGTGATACTAATAAACAGTAAAAAAAGAAAACGGGGGGATTAGTATTTTTTGGAGAAAAAGTTTTTTCTTAAATTAAACAAAAATCAGAATACTGCAGCAAAAGCACTTTGACACATATGTTCAATGTGTAAGCTATCATTGTAATCATAAAATAGTTACCCTTCAATTAAAAAAAGCTAACAAAATATTGAAACTGTTCCAGAGATAAAGTGTTTTAAAATTTTCCCAGAAAATCGCATGTGCGAAATGGTGGTCGAGGCATCTTTGGCGGCTTGTATCTCACGCTGGGGATTCTCTCTCTCTCTCTCTCTCTCTCTCTCTCTCTCTCTCTCTCTCTCTCTCTCTTTTTTGGACAAAATGTAAATATACAGGTTTCTTAGTTACTCCTGAGATGTAACACATGCTAAATTCAATAACATCCAAGGCTATAAATTTAAGATTTTTTACCTTATCCTGCCTGAAATGATATGGACTATGCAACCACTATTTACTTAAGAACCGTATGGGTAGATCACATAACTAATGAGGAGGAACTGAATAGAATTGGAGAGAAAAGAAATTTGTGGTCTAACCTGACTAGAAGAAGGGATCAGATGGAAGGGCACATTCTGAGACATCAAGGGATGACCAATTAAGTAGTGGGGTGGAGTGAAAATTTTTGAGGGAGACCTAGAGATGAATACAGTAAGCACATGCAGAAGGGTATAGGTTGCAGCAGTTACTCAGAGATGAAGAGGCTTGCAGCAGATACAGTACCATGGAGAGGTACACCAGTCTTTGGAGTGAAGACCACAACACCACATCTCCTTTACTCAATTACATTGACCCAATAATTTTTTAGGTAATTTAGTAATGGACAAATCAAAATCTGATGTTCATATTACTATTTAGTTTATTAAATTGGCCTACAGTATGCTAACCATACTAATTTACTATTCAGCATATTGCAAATATTTGTGTACTGTTGTTTTCCTACCTTCTAGGTAATTGAATTACTAGTTAGGAAAATAAAATACATGGTTACTTTAGGCCCGCGCACATGTATTTAATACTGTTGTCTTGAAAATTATTGCTATCGAGCGCCTTCATATGTTGACAGATTCCTGAATCTACAATGAACCAAAAACCAATGTATTATTACTGGAGCGAAATTAACGGTAACGACTTCGATTCAACATCGTTTCGAGGGAAACAATTAATCCACAATAAGAGAATAACCGAAATTAATGAGTTCAAACTTCGTCAATCTTTACTGCGGCAGGTTTCACACTCACTTTGCAACATCCTCGAATTCAGTCTTCGTCTGTATGTTGATAACACCCATTTTTATTTGTACCTAGAAGCTGAAATACACTGGAGCGCAAACTCAGTCAAAAAATGCCACCTTCCACAGCCTTGTGCTTCTCCTCTGCCATCCAATAACAATACACGGACACCAAAATAATGCTGTATCCACAGATAATATTTGTGCTGTCCCGACGAAAGTTTTCACATTAAACACTTGTGCCAACATTACACATTCGGAACTTTTTCTCGTATTTAGTAGTAACAGGCTGGGTGTAGACATGGACTTACTGGGTGTAGATTGGGCTATGATGCAGCCATATCATACAAAAACTTTGACACTTCAAAAAAAGTTATTCCCGTATGTAACAAGGAGCAGATAGCAGTGAATAATGGACCAATGTATAGTAGTTACTTTATCCATGATAGTTTAAGAACACCACGAATGTTTTTGTTACAATTACCGATGAAAGAACTGCAATCGGCCACAATTTTTTAATGAATGTAGGCTTCGCGAAACAAGTCTAATGGTGTTGTTCGAACAGCATACGAAAGATATCTACATACATACTCTACAAACCATTGTGAAATGCATTTACATCCACACTCTGCAAACCGCCTTCATTTCATCGGGCCCTGGAGCTTTGTTCATTTTTAATGATCTCAGTTGTTTCTCAACACCACTGACACTAACTCTTGTTTCATTTATCTTTTCTGTGGTACGAAGGTTAAATTGGGGCAATTCTCCTGGGGTTTCCTCTGTAAAGGAACACTTTGAAAACGGAGTTAAGCATTTCAGCTTTTGCTTTGTTGCCCTCAATTTCAGTTCCTGTCTCAATCGCTAGGAACAGGACACCAACTCTGGTGCCATTAACAGCCTTTACATACAACCAGAATTTCTTGGGGTTCTGTGAAAGATCACTTGACAATACAATGCTACGGTATTCATTGAAGGCATCACCCATTGCTCTCTTGACAGCCAAATGCGTTTCATTCAGCATCTCTCTATATCTATAGCCCTTGACTTCATTTTTCACTTGTTATGCAGTAATCTATGTTTCTTTAAAAGTTCCTTCACAGTGACTGTATACAATGGATGTTCGCTCCCATTATGAACTGTTCTACTGGATATATATCTACCCAGTGCATGGTCAACTATTCTTTCAAACTTGAGCCAAAGTTCCTCTACATTCTGTGCTTAAAGTTTCAAGTTCATCATTAAAACACCACATTACTGATTTTTTATCTGCTTTACTGACTATTTATATCTTCTGCTTGCTTTAGTTGTTCGTTGTACTTTAGAAATGATTGTTGCCACAACTACGTCATGCTCACTGTTAGCAGTTTCGACGTGAACATCCTCAAAGAGGTCAGATCTGTTTGTTACCATTAGCTCCAATATATTTCCGTCATGAGTGGGGTTCCTAACTGTTCTAGGTAGTTTTCAGAGAAGGCGTTTAGTAAATTTGTCTTATCACTCCCACCACTAACAAAACTGTAATTTTCCCAAACAATTGTTGTATGATTAAAGTCTCCGCTGATAATTACAGTATGATTGGGAAACTTACGTACAAGTGAACTGGGTTTTTTTCTAAAGTTTTTCGTTGTGGCAGGAGATGAGTTTGGTGAGTGATAGAAGTAAACAATTATCATTTTATGTCCACCCTTGATACTGAGTCTTGCTCAAACGATCTTACATGCAACTTCAATTTCTACCTCAGTGGATTTGAGTTTCTTGTCTACTGCATCAACTACACCACTTCCATTTCCCATTTGCCTATTATTTGATATACACTTAAATTTTCCCCAAAAATCTCACTGCTATCAATTTCATGTTTAGAAAAAGCTTTCTATAGCTAGTATTATGTGAGTTTCAAACATAACAAGGTCCGGCACCTTATCGAGAAAGCTTCGACAGTTTACCAATAGGATTTTAATACTGTCATCTGTGGGAGGCACTTCTTTCGAACTTAAACTGATCCTTCTGGGTTTCCTACAGCTGTCGTTATCTGGATTTAATGGAGAGCTGCCTAACCTAAAAAACCCTTGTGTGCATCCCACACACAGTCAGCTACCTGAATAGCAGCCTCTGATGTGTAATGCCCACCTGACCCATTTAAGGGACCTTACAGTTCTCAATTCTATGGCGCAAGTCCAGAAAGCCGCAGCCTAGCATGTCACAGAACATTCTTAAGTCTCTTGTTCAGTCCTTCCGCTTGAGTCAGAAGCAAAGGGCCACAATCAGTTCTGGGGCAATGGTGCAAAGTGTGAGCTTCGTTGAAACTCCATGAACAAGGCTGGTCTTCTCAATCTTCTCTACCAGTCGCTGTAGTGATCCATGAATGACCTTGGAGCCCAAACGACAGGTATTGTTTGTTCCAATGTGCACCTAATCTGCAGTTGGTTGCACCCTGTTCCTTCAATGGCTGCTGGAATAGCCTTTTTAACATGAGGCCCCCAGGCATACACACTGAGTGCAACCTGTTGTCCTTTCCTATCCCTGCCCTTTACCTAATGGTTAACATCATATGTTTGAACTGCCGACTATTATTAGACTCCTACCCTTTTGCATTTACCTCCTCCTGACAGCGGACAAATGGTTCAAATGGCTCTGAGCACTATGGGACTCAACTGCTGAGGTCATTAGCCCCTAGAACTTAGAACTAGTTAAACCTAACTAAACTAAGGACATCACAAACATCCATGCCCAAGGCAGGATTCGAACCTGCGACCGTAGCGGTCTTGCGGTTCCAGACTGCTGCGCCTTTAACCGCACGGCCACTTCGGCCGGCGACAGCGGACAAAACTGGTTTCCCCAAAACAGGTGACGTGAGTTCCACTGGCTCAGTTTCATGGAAAGACAACACCTCGAACTTGTTGGTTAGGGTTATCGGTACAACATGATGAATCCTCTCTGGTACCCGCCCACCCTGTAAAGGATGCCTAGATCTATCGTTGACACGCCACTCCCAATCAAGTGGACAGCGGATGACAGATCCTATACTTTCTTTAGAGAACACAGGATCCACAGGAGAAGATAGTACTTGAGGTACCTCTAGTACAGATGCAGTATCACAGGCAAACGATTCTCAGGAGCACTTCCAACACACCGATTCGCAGCATCTTCCAATCATTTGATAGTAGTCAGGGCGATTTCCAACTGCTTACGAACGTCAACCAACTTGTCCTGTGTTCAAGAATAGCGTTCACAGTGGGGCTCCATTTTGGCTGGTGCAGTGTATTTCAAGACAGTGAACAAATAACTTTAAATTAAGTCAATTGATTATCTATTAGTCTGTTGTGGTAAAAAGTTGCTAATTCCCTGTAAGAATTGAATGAAATACAAAAACGAGATTTCTATTAAGGCAACACAAAAACCTGTGGTAAAATTACTAGTTTCCTAAAACGTTCTGATGTTAATTACAGTTGTTAACAAACTCGAAAATAGAGTTAATTTACCGTAAATGCAGATAATATATAGGGCTTCTCCTCTTTAAAAGGAAACAGGTTGTAACCGAATACGTCAATCAGAAAATCTGCTACACTAAGCAAAACACAAACTCCGATTTTCTGCAGATTGCTCATAGATTATGCAAAGGACAGTGGTAACTTCCGAAAGTTCTCAAAAACGCGGGTTTATTTGCGTTGTTGTACAATTAAGTTCAAGTCTGATGTATTCTTTGGCAGAGCTGCGAACCACAAATGCTGACTTGCTACGAAGTGAATTACGTATCCAAAATGCTCGTACTGGTAACTTGCGAAAATATAGTAATGTAAGTGTCCGAAAATTTTCAGAATAACCTATTTCTCACGTAATTGTACAATTAAATTGGAGAAACATTGTTTTCAGAGAGGATAGGTCTACTGTTCTCAAAAATTTTAACAGAGCAGAATTAAGTTTAAGCCTACAATTGACGATAACAGAGAGTTTATCGCGGCTCTCGTGAATGTTTGACATTTCACAATATGTCACAGTACAAATGGATATTGATACAATCAATGAAAGATTACGCAGAAACGATGTGAACAGTAAAATATGCGAATCTAGAACTTTAAATCGGCACACGCGGTCTCACATAAGGGAAAATTCCTAAGCCTGCTTTTACGTATAAATACACATGCATATTGCACGGGTTTTTCAATTAGTTGATTCTGTGTACTCTTCTACACTTGCATGCTGAAGAAGAACACTGCAGCCGGAGTTTATCTCGATCAAAATCTCTAAAATGTGCAGCACCAACAAAGCACAATGGTAGAGAGGAGGCTCTACTTCCCACTGTACAAGTTAATAGGGCTCTTCCCATCAGTTCACGTAAGGAGCACGGAAGAATGATTGTTTAAATGCCTTTGTGCACTCTGTAATAAGTCCTGTCCGCGCTATTCCTATGGGACTGACAGTTAAGAGGTTGTAGTACATCCCTGGATTTATAACTTAAGGCTGGTGCCCGAAATTTGTAAATAGGTTTCCTTGGAAAAATTTTCGTCTTTCTTTGAGCGACTGTCAGTTCAGTTTCTTCTGCATCTCTGTGACATTCTCGACTGGAACAAACCTGTGACCATTCGTGATGCAATTATCATTAGGCCGTTAGAGCAATAAACCACACCACACACATAGCATAATACAACTGATAATTAAAAAAGGCTAGTTATTAACATTACATTTATTATAATACCATTGATAAATTGCTTTGTATCATAGAATAGGTGGGCATTTTACAAGTCATGAAGTATTTGTTTGAACCCTTGTTTCGATAGATCTTGTACAGTCTGTGAAAACTTATTAAATAATTTTTGCCTGATGAGTTCATAGCTATTAAGTAACTTGACACTTGACAGTCTGTGGTACAGGGTATATATATATTCTCTTCTGTTGTAACAATGTAGATTTTCTCTACATTTTGGTTCTGGTTACTTCTTCTTCATATACATTAAAACATTCACATAACACACATGTAAACCACTCTTTTGTGAATAAAAACCATGACTGCAGTATATATGTTCACAAAAGAGTGTGTGTTATGTAAAGAACCAGTAATTACATTAACATATATATATATATATTAATGTAATTTCTGGTTCTTCACATAACACACACTGTAAAACCATATATATATAAACTCACAAGGGAAGTCTTTTATTTTATTTTTTAAATGTAATCTACACTGGTCGAAAATGTAAAAATTTTTATGTGCATTAGTTCAAGATCGAATAAAATCTGTAATTTTTTATATAAAAGGCTGTGGATTGCTGTGTTATAAAGGTCATGTCCAGAAGAAGATGGTTGAGGTTGAGGAAGTTGAAACAAAGTTTGAGAGACAAGAAACTTTCTGATAGTAAAACCTTAAAAGGCAGGCTGACAGACAAAATTATCGATGAACTACAGTAATATTATGGAATGGCCATTAGAAATAATACTGAGGATTTGTTGAAAATGAAGCAGAGAATTAATACTGAGGATTTGTTGAAAATGAAGCAGGCAGTATGGGCTACCTTCTTCCACAGACCATCAACTGATGAAAAACCAGGACACCACCCTTGCCCTTCTGGACCTGATTCAAGGTGCAATTACTGCAATGCCCAGTACTCAAACAGTTCATACAGCCATAAACATTCCAGTCCAGCAGCAGTCTTAGATGTAATAAAACCTATTTACAGAGACCTGGCAAATTCTGAATTACTGAGGAAGTGTCTGCATGGTCAGACTCAAAATCTCAGTGAGTCGTTCAACAATCTTCTATGGACTCGCTTACAAAAATATGTTTTTGTTGGAATGAAGACACTAGAGTGAGGGATGAGCGATGCTGTTATTGCTTTTAATGATGGCAACATTGGTAGGGTGAAAGTGCTACAGCATATGGGAATTAATCCTGGAGGAAACTGCATCAGAGAACTTGAACGGAGAGACAAGATTCGCATTGATAAAGCAGAATATGTAGCACAATTGGCCACTAAGGAGACCAGAAAGAGAAAAAACTTGGAAAAAGATCAAGAGGATGATATACAGTATGGGGCAGGGTGCTTCTGGGTGACTAAAAATAAAAAATTAACCATATATCAAGTGAGTTACAGTCTTTTGAAACTTTAGAAGCTGTTACTGAAAATTTACATTTTCTGTAGTATTTTCCCTAAATCTCAGAAACCACTTTGAGTAAAGCATTCAAATTTTCAGGGAGTAATAACAGATATATCCAGAGTCTACTGAATTAAAATAAGAACATAATGTTACGCAAAATTAAAATTATTTAGGATAATGTACAAAAAAGCACACAAAATCTTAACCATGTAAGTAAAAAATTGTATTTCCGAAAGCAGTGGCTGAAATTCAATTATTGTAGTTTAGTAGACTCAGAACATACAGTTTAATGTGCTGTAAAAGTTTCATGTCAATGGCTACAGTGGTTTCTGAAATATACAGAGAAGTTAAGTCACTAAATTTAACATTGTCAGGTTAATAGCCATTATTAAGATATCATGCAGAAAAGAAGAGTTTCTCCATAACGTAATACCATGAGCTATTATGCCTTGGCTCTTTCTACGGGGTCCGCGGCCACCTTTCACCAGATTGTGTAAAATAATGAGTAAAATTATTGAATAAAAATGTGAAAATCTAATTCATCACTTTTTTCTGTGTGTAAAAACATGTATTCTTTTACTTCAGGTCGTATTCCCAAGCAGCCTTTGCGGTTCTTAAGTGAGAACGCATACACAGTTTAGTGCCCGATAATACAGCTTCTCTGATCGGCTATTTCACAACAATACAGGGGTTGTTTGTGCGCCGCCTCGCGGCGCTAGATGAGCTGAAACCTTTTACGCATGCGCGGACCGAGCTTTGCCGACCAATCATAGCGCTTGCTGGCACGTATGCGGCCCCAGGCATAATTAAATGTTAAACTTGCTTTTTCAGTGCACTGCCTATTTCATAAGTCGATTTTTGACCAGTTTATTACTTCTAACATGGATCGGTGGCTGAAGTCAGGATCATTGAAGAAGGATGCAGTTTCTCCATCGCCTTCATAACAAGGGAAGTTTCCAGTTGAAATGAATGAGGAGGGAGGACGACCAATGGAAGAACAATCACAAGAAGCACCACAGCCGGCTTTATTATGTGAAAACGCTGCAAGTACTCCATTGTTTGCAATATCCTGTGGAAGTAGAATAACCAAGAAGCGTGAGTACAACGAAAGCTATTTAGAAATGGGCTTTATTGAGACAAAGGAGGGTAAAGCTCAGTGTGTAATTGTGAACGAGTGCTTCGGAACAGTTCAATGGTTCCAGTTAAATTGCCCGTCATTTTGAAGGTACTCACCCGGATTTCCAGGCTAAAGACAACGATTTTTTCAAAAGGGAGAGTGCTGAAATAGCTGCTTCTCAGCATTGCATGAAAACTCATGCAAAAACAGTTAACGAAAATTCATTAAAAGCTTCTTCCTTGGTCAGTTATCGAGTGGCAAAAACAGGCAAAGCTCATACAATCGCAGAAAATCTCATAAAGCCATGTGTTAATGATATTGTTTCTTGCATGCTAGACGAAAAGGCAGTAAAGCTTGTATCTTCAGTGCCATTATCAAACAATAGTGTCAAGAGACGCATTGACTGATGACCACAGATGTTAAGTCCCATAGTGCTCAGAGCCATTTGAAGAGGCGCATTGTTGACATGTCAAATGATGTGAAAGACACTCTTGTTTCTCGCATACAACACAATTCATTTTCTCTGAAGATGGATGAATCCACTGATGTTGCAGGATTTAGCGATTTTATTGGCTTTTGTCCTTTATGAATATTCTGGGTGTTTTTGAGGAGGACCTCTTATTGTGCAGACCACTACCTGCCAACACAAAAGGTGCTAAAATATTCCGTCTATTGGATGATTTTTTAAGGACTAACGAAGTTTCATGGTCTAATTGCACAGATAGTGCAAAAGCTATGATGGGTCCTACAGTTAGGGCAATAACGAAAATAAAACGCCAAGAATTGCAGCAGTAGTCATTGTGCTCTGCACAGATACGCTTTATTTTCCTACATACTCATCTATAGTAAATAAAACAGCATTTTATTTGTAGATACTCAGTGAACGCACCTGAAATATAACTCTGTAGGAATTTTGTTTCTGTCTTCTATCATTTACAAAATAATTATTAATTGAATTCTGTTGGTATTGATATTTTTGTTACAAAAATTAAAATTATCTCTAAAGCTACTTTCTTTCTTTATAATATATTCCGTCCTCTCAGTTAAAAATATGGACTGCCTATACTTCAATTACAATTACTTGCTATTACTCTGACACTATATAGTGGCAACTGGCTGCATGCGTAAGCAAATGAGGACTTTTCATGTGCCGCCTTGTAAAAGGTAAACCTCCTCTGCCAGAATTGTTTCCTTTGAGAAAAAAAGTCTTAGGTTCTGTGAAATGCTTTGTCTTCTTATATAGAAATAACAGAGTCTGTTTGTTTGTTTTCCTAATTTCTTTACAGTCAAGGCAGACTGCCACGATCTAGTGTCCAAGTAGTAGTTGAAGTTGTCAGCTGTGGCTAAACTGTTGCCACGCCACCTGCCAGTTGCCAGCTACCAACTGACAGTACACTGTTGCAACGCCGCCTGCTAGCTGCTGGCTATGGCGTGACAGCTGCCATTTAGTAGATACGCAAAGACGTAAAAGTGACTGGACTTTCCGAGCTGTTTACATGGGCACGGAAATCGATTGTGGAACTGGAAAACGGCTTTATAAAAGCAGATTTCCAGAATCGACTTTGAAGTGTTTATCTGACCAACCAAAAGTGGAACTGGGATATCGGCTTATGAAATCCGGTTTTGGAAACGCATGTAAACTGGGTGAATGTATTCCCACACATTGCACAACAGATGTAACAATAGTCCTTTAAAGGCAATTCCTTGGCCTCCTTTCTTTCGTGATATGTTTGTATCCCGAATCAGGGGTCTGCCTCTTTTCTTCACAACTGCAGGGAATGGCCGCGCAGTCTATGGCGCTATGTCGTCGTGGATTGCGCGGCCGCTCCCACCGGTGGTTCGAGTCTTCCCTTGAGCAGATGTGTGTGTGTTTTGTCATTAGCAGAAGTTAAACTTAGGTGAAATGTCAATTACCAAGTAATTTTAATCAGGCTATAGTGTGTTGAACAAAGGGAGTAAATCCACTAGTAAGTGTTTGGATACAGTGGGGATTCAAATCGGATAGTTAATTTCAAATTGTTTTCACTCATCTCCAAACGAGAGACTATTGATACTTGAGGGGGGGGAGGGGGTCATTGGGAACATGGCACTTGCATTAAGAAGCTTTCAGTTCCCATGGGTTTCGCTCTGAAATTTAAAGTTACTGTGCTCTTCACTGAGTAGGTGTCCGCTATGGATTTTCAACTGAAGAAGGGGTCTGCCAGCTGAAAAGGTTGGGAAGCCCTGATCTAAATATACCCCCCCAAAGCTTAACATAACTTGGATCATCTGAAGGATGCTTGTCTTTTTTTTTATCAAAAGCCATCTGCTGTGTTTTTCTTTCATTCAGCAATAATCCATCTGCTTTGAACCAATAGAATGCTTGAGCAACTGTCTTTGCAACACAAGTTTAACGCTACTGAAATCATTACTATAGTGAAGAAAAGTTGTCACCTGCACATAGTAATGTAATGGGCTTCATAAATGATAACAGATCATTAATCATTATCAGGAATAAGAAAGGGCCCACTGCAAATCCCTGTGGAACACCTATGTTAACTTGTTCTTTACTGGACATTTCCTTATGAGCATATGCAACTTGCTTACGGTTCTGTAGATATGATTTTCATAGTTTATCTTTAATGCCATAGAAGTCCATTTTTTCTAGTTGTGGTATATACCCTACACAATCAAAGGGTTTTTGCTTAGCCCACAAAAAGTGACTTGAGCAAAGCCTTTATCCTCAGACACTTGAAGCAGGTATTCAACTACAGAGTCTACAGCATCAACAGTTGACAAGGTTTTCCTAAAACTAAATAGTCATCAATTAATTATTCCTTGATTTTCAAAGTGAATAGGTAACCAGCAAATTTCTATTTATATGTATTTCTGAAAGAACAAACACTGTTGATGATCCACAGCTCTGAGAAGTACTTTGAAATAAAATTAAAATTGCTAAGCAGCCACATGTAACTTTCTCTTTATTTTAACATGTTTTACTTGACCAACAAGAGCATCTTCAGAACTGTGGAAATGTTGGGAGAACATACTGTGGACAGTGACCGCTGTTGCTGCTGTAGTTCGAGCAAGAATACCTGAGTGTCCTTATATTTAACAATAATAACAGAGCTATAAATATTATGATACACACAATAATAATAATAATAATAATAATAATTAGAAATAAATAGATAAAATAATTACTAATAGTCTTCTTCTTCTTCTTCCAAGCTACTGATGCTGCTGGTAGCACTCTATATTGGATGAAGTACACACAGTGGCATTCACACAGTCAAATTATAAAGATTAAATGTCTTAGAAGTATGAGGAACTGACCATGCACACCATTGGTGCCCTGAGGAGCCTCGTTCTCTCACAAACATGTAATGCTGTTGGCCACAAGGGGAAAGAGGAGGGAGAGGGGAAGGGGCAATTCTGGGAACGCTGAGGCTGACATAATCAATTCTGGGATTGCAGATGCTGATGTCTGTGAAATGCAGCAAGTGCGTTTGCCAGAGCACTGGATGATGCTATCGGTGATTTGGACCAGAACATATCCAACACCCCTATTGATGTCATCAATGTGTCTAATGGTAATATTTACCACCATTTTGCAGAATAAGCTACGAGATCATTATTTTATAATGCCAAAGTGTTTTACCTCATAATATTTTGTTATACACCACTATTACTATTTATAAAACAACTCAGTGCTTCACTATGGAGTTTAAATGCAGCGCCTCAAAAGGCAGAGCTGAATTAATTTGTTGTCTTAAGGTCAGGCAGCTGTTTCTTTAAAGTGAGTATTGTGTGTATCTTGTCTACAAGAATGGATGGATTTACACATCAGCATAGGTTATCATGAGGCGACATGGATGTGACTTCAGTATGATATTGGTACGGCGCCGGTATGATGTGCGTTCTACATGTGGTAAAAGCACATGTTGGAATTAACTTGCTATCTTAACATTAAGCAACTAATTATTTAGAATGTGTACTGCAAGCATCTTTTCTACAAGAAAGGATGCTTTAACGCATCAAGCAGGTACAACTGCATGCCAATTGACAAAATCAACTACGGTCCTCGAATGATCCCTACTGGTTGTACTGATCTTCTCATTACGGTGACCTGACTCGCAGTTGCCCTAAAGGAAGAGGGATTGAGAAATTGTTGTTAGTTAAATGACAGCAGGTCGATAAATCTGAGAGATCATCTGTGAACTGCTGTATTTCAACTACTACTGGATCAGGGACCCACTGGGCTGCTGGAAAAAATAACAAAACATAAATATATTCGAATATATTAAAAATAATAGGAACAGTATTAGGTGTTACTTGATGGATTGTAATGTAAAATGTTTAGTGAGGGGCAGGCATAGTCAATGCGCAACAGTAGAGAAAGTGGACGCTTATGCCATCTGTGGGCCAGAAGCGAAGGCAAAATGGAAGTGCTTCCACCTGGCCTGGTGACAGCTAAATTAAAGAACGCTATGCGGGAGACAGTGTCTGGCTTGTGCTGCACACTGACAGCGAAATAACAAAAGAACTAAACTAAATAATACTGTTACGTGCAGTAAAAATATAAATGTAATATTACTTTAATATATGAAAATGGCTGTAATTGAGTATTGTAATGCTATGGTATGTTTAATTGTAAATAGAGAACTTGACGTAACGTAAAATAATGTTTAGGTGTGGGGGGAATCCCCGAGAATGAGAACGGTGTACAGGTTGGCGTGTAATATTGGCAGTAGAAGAAAGTTGGCGTAGCTCTGAGGCAGAACAAGTGTTAAATGGCATAAAAGGTACTGCTGGTGTGTGCTATGGTAACGTTGCTAACAGACCATTTAGAAGTGAGCTGAAAACAGATATGGACTTCGTTTATCGTATGGCTACAAGCTAAATGGACACTAAGGCTTGCAAGACGCGGTATTTCGACGGAGATGGACTGTGAGCGGCAAAATAGTACGGTTTCCCGCTCTGAGGTACTTGGCACCGCTCTGTGGTAGATGGTACTGCATGGTGCAATGCTGCGTTAATTGTGACGAGTTACTTATGCCAACGGCGAGGTGTAAAGGGATCAGTAGCCGCATCCAACGGCGTATTGTGATCTCAGTAACAGATGAAGTCCATTGGTGAGCTCACTTCGGTAGCAACGAACTAGAAATTATCTATTATTATGAACAGTGGTGGTTATACCGACGCCATTACCAGTACATTTATATTCTGTGAATCAGTTTGTGTAATAGTCAAACCAAGTTCTCTACAGTGTGTAAAGTTTGGAGGCAATAATAATTCTGTGGTTTAAATTGCATTCACCGAGTGTAATCAATTATATAAAGAAATAAGTCATTATTACCCCATATGCAGTGATTTCTATGTGCTGCAACATCAGAAAAAAGTTATGGTGCGTGAGTATCGGCGTAGCTATATTGCAAGAGAAAATAGTCGGAATTAACGCCGAAATTGCCAGCAGACGCCGCTTGATGCAACGGATGGAAGATACCAGGTACTGTGACACCTTAATTACTGTCCAGCTCGATGTGGTGGCTCTTCAGTGCATTGCCATAGTCAAAAATTACTCGGTTGTTCCTTAATTAAGAGTTCAAGGAAATTGCTGCCACCACAGTACACATTGCGCCTTCAGCACAATGCAACTCAATAACATTAAATTCAGTAATTACAATTTGTGTAGTTTACATTAAACTAAAACAGGTTCAAGTGTTTATCATGTGTGTTATATATTATGAAACGATTTCAGGCTGTGGTATTGGTTTAAATGAATAATGTCCTCCTGTTAGGCAATATCAAATTAAGTGCTCCCTGTTCAGTCACTTCAAAGAGATTATCAGTGCTACTAATAATCAAATATAGACGTAAAAATAAGTTGGTTACGCGCCATTATCATTATTTATTCCAAAAATTCCGTGTAGTAGTTTGATCACCATAGGGTGTCTATTCAAACCTATTACATGCGTGAGCTACTTTTCGGAAGTCCGATGCTGTATCGTCTAATAATAATACAGTAAATTCAGGTAGTTGCATCGCAGGATGAATACTTACTTTCAGTCTTCTTCTCCTTTTTGTCTGATCTTTGCTGACAGCACTTTGGGACGATCGTTTCATTAAAGAACACAGACCTCAAATAATCCTTATTGACCAAAAGCAGTGAGTGTCTCCTGGTAATTTGCTGAGAGCATCATGACGTTGAAGTATTGCAGTTGGCCCTCCCTTCCCACTTTCTATCCTTCCCTTCTACTCTCCTCTCTCCATCCCTGAGAGTAACCTTAAATGACAGGCACAATTGCATCAGCTGTAAGTCCTGACTTTGCTGTAGCCCTACCCTACTTGAATTGGGTCCTTTTTGCCATCTAGGGTTTCCCCTCCAGAAATCTGGTAAATTGAGAGCTGTCCTAAACAAGTAGTAATCAATAATGGGACTACCTGTGTACAGGAACACTCTGCATTGTTGCCAGATTTATTCATGATGGCGGCGATGACGTAATCCAAGATGGCGGCGTGTAGACTTGGCAACAGTGCATGATGTCATTCAAGATGGCGAATTTTGGCTGGAAAATAGATTAATTGGGCTATGTCCACTAACCTAACCCCCATAAAAACTATGCGTAATTTGAATTTTGGCTGGAAAATAGGTCAATTGGGCTATGCCCACTAACCTAACCCTCCAGAAACCATTGGCGCGAAATTCAAATTCCAACAGGATAATGTATGCAAAACCATACTTGTCTGTATTATTATTCATTATCATTTATTATCATTTATTATTATTTACTATTATTCATATCATGCACATGTGTACGCAGTCCAACTGGCTTAGTTCATATCTCAGCCACCAGGGAGCGCCGCCATGACGTCATTCAAGATGGCGGATTTTGGCGGGAAGAAAGCCGATTGAGCCACATCCACTCAACTACCATTATGACCTTAAATGCTCCTGCACATTCGGTCTTTGCTGAGTTGTCATTGTCAAACCATTGCCATGTGTTTGATCATCGAGACGAATGTGGGTGATAGAGCAGCTTTCAATAGCTGCATTACATGTAGACATTCGAGGGAGGGCTGTAGCAACAATTCTCTCCATGAGGCATGGAAGCGTATGATAATGGAGGAGTGTTGGAGGAATAAGTACAAGAATTCTGTTCAGCAGATTTCGGCAATGCAGAGGAATGGAGCCAGGATGCATCCTGTAACCAACATATGATCATGCGCATGCGCAAACTGCAGCGATATTAAACATCAAGCATTCACTCTCTCAAAACGCAAGAGACATTCAGTTGAAGTGAATTCGCTTCGGTCTAAACATATTGATATACTCCGTATATACCATTGAAGACCATCCTGCAGAATATGTTCTATCGATGAGTTATTGGTGTCTAACTGTGACGAGTTTAACAGCGGTGTAGTTTGCAAGCATACAGCCGAGGACTTCCTCCATAGCCTCCTACATGTGGAATGGCAGTGCTGATTGATGCTCGAACATATGAACAAAAATACTGCCTTCCAAATAAATTCTTTGCAGCAAGATGCTATAAAAAAGCATTACCCATCTCATGGAAACATCTGTACTGTTGGAACTGCTTGCCTTTTCTAACGCCTACATATAAGCTCCCAGCCCAGAAGAGACGACTGCCTCTCATCCAGCAGAGTGAAGAACTGATCTGGCTCACCACTAGAGTACACTTCGATAGGTCACATGGTCACATCATTCAGCCAATAGGAGCACAGCATCATGATGAGGTAGGTGGCTTGTATATAAGGAAGACTCAGCAGCTCCTCGACCTCTGTTCCAGTCAGTTAGACAAGATGAAGCGTCACTCGCCGCAGCAGAATAGGAGGAAGAAGCAGCAGACAAGTAAGTACCAAAATTATTATTTTTATTATTATTATTTCTGAGCCAACAGCATATAATGCTTATGAATATTCGTCTTTGTCCTGTAGCTGCACCCGTGACGTGAGCATCAGCAGGTTCCAACCTGTCCCGGTCCTGTCCTGTAGCTGCACCCGTGACATCGGCATCAACAGGTTCCAACCTGCCCTGGTCCACACACGTGAAGACCTCGGACTCGTCCACACAGGATCCTGTACCGCAACTTCTCACCATGCTGGAGCAGGATAGCAAGGTGTTAATATCGATGCCGGAGGCTACCCTTGATGGAGCTTCACAGTACTGGGCTCCTTCATACACACCATCCATTGATTATCGCCCAAGAGACTTGTCGCCAACAGTGCAGGAACAGCAGGCTAACTGTGATGGTGGGGATGTCATCGATGAGAAGATACCGACTGCCAGTGCACCTCAACCTTTACTAGCTATGTGTTAACAGCTAGTACTTCAAAACGTCTTCATTTAGGACTTGAAGTTTCACAATATGGTAGCCTTTCAGCTGTTTTAGTGCTGGAAAATGTGCTCAAAAATATTAAAGTGAAATGTTCTGACTATGAGTGGCATGAACTGTGCCGTGTAAAAACACAGATCAAGAAACATACGACTACCGAATATTATCCATCCCAATCCTACCAGGACATGTACTGCGGCACTCTAACTGAGTATTCTATCAATGTATGATGATGCTACAGTAAGAATTAAAAGTGTGGACGGTTAGAGTATTTTCATGCAGCACTCGATTTGTGATAACTTGTTCAATGTAGACATGGCTGTAACTAGTACGATAGAGAGACTAAATAGATGGCGTCCATATGTTCAAGCAGTATACAGTGATATCATTAACTGGCTTCGCACATGTAGCATCCACATAGAAGATATAAAACATTGTTTTAGTACCTGTATAACACCAGTGCCCAAGTCTTGTGCTATTCCTCGAATAGGTGTTGACAATGTTGAAGTCAAATTTACTGATGGAATACCAGACTATTGCAATGCACCAATAACATTACGAGATATACGTGCTGAATTTGAAGCGTACAAAAAGCAGCTATTTTCCAAATAATGTGCTTCTGCTGCACTGTTTAAAAAAGAATCATGTAATTTTTTCTCATGCTGATCATATTTGTAAATATTTTAATAAAGAAATATATTTATAATATTAATTTTTGTCTTTGTGTTTTTTATTGTTAAGACAAAATGTCACCTACGTTAATCTATATGACACCCTTCCCTTTAAATATACCGTTTGGAGTTCATTCTATTGCGTAGCCGTTGTAGCTCAGTTGGTAAGGTGACTGCGCTATAGTGGCTACACACATACATATTGTTTATCATATGCAAGCCTACTGCACGCCAGGACCTAGCACAGTAGGTATCATGGCAGGATGGGTGAAACAACCTCGCCGCAGGGACTTTGTTATAGGTGACTGGTCCTGTGATGTTGATGAAGACCAGAAGATCAATAAGAATGAGCCACTCCTTCCTGACAGCATACGAGCGATAATTGTAGGCCCTTCCAACTGTGGTAAGACGCATGTCCCCATGGCTCTGTTAACACACATAGATGAAGTCCGCTTCGAGCACCATTTCGTCTTCTCCAAAACACTCTTTCAGTCCAAGTACCAGTTACTGAAGAAAATATTAGATGGAGTAGATGGTGTAACGTACAGAGTATTCAGTGAAAGCGCCGACGTTCCCACCATCTGAAGAGGTAAAGCCTAACACTGTCTTCATATTTGATGATGTCGCTGTTGAGAAGCAAGATCAAATCCGTAACTATTTCTGCTTCGGCCATCATATGGGTGTTGATGTATTGTATCTGAGTCAGACGTATTCCAGGATCCCAAAACAGTTGGTGAGGGATAACGCCAACCTCATTATAGCATTCAGACAAGACAATCTCAATTTAAAGCACATTTACCATGCTCACGTAGGGACCAACATGTCATATAATGAATTTGTAAAGATATGCGCTGATTGTTGGAACCACTCACAATACGGGTTTCTCGTTATTGATAAAACTCGCAAACTGAATGACGGTAGGTATAGCCGGAACTTCCAAGACTTTCTCCTTATATAAACGTGCAAAATAGCTTAGTGCGTCAGTTGACACTACAGCATGCACAAATTCGCACGCATGGCACACGCTCAGTATGAGAGGTTAGGTGTGTAGGGACAGAATGCTCGTATGTACACCGATATCAAATTTAACAATCTTGAGGCGACACTCGTTAAGGTTGTAAGGGAATTAAAGGACACTCAGAAACTTCTTGCGGTTAACCAAAACCGGATAGAGAACAGAATTAGCGCAATAGAGTGGCAGATAGAAGCTGAGGCTGTTGTTATTGAAGAAAGTAGTGTAGGAAACAAGAAAAACAAGAACAACAAAGCATATATAAAACCACGTGATATTCAGAGCTCTGATTAGTATCCTTCGAGATGTCGACAAAGCATAAAGTCATTCTGGCGCACAAAGCAGTTCGACATAAATTACGTTTGCTTAAGTTGGGACATATCAATTGCGAGCAAACACTAAAAGAAACTTTTAAACCTGTTACTGAATCTATCACCAAGATGGCTTCGCGTGATAATGATCCAATAGCAGAATTCACCAACCAGTATCCACCCATTAAGATAGACAGAACATTTGGTGTCAGCAGGGAGAGACCGTACATGCTAGGCTATCTAACTATAAGTTTACCCGATAGTACAATACGCATCGGGGATACAGAGTTTAAAAGAACGCCAGGCTTAATGAACCTAATCTTCCTAAGGCCATCAAAAAACTTAAAATACACTGGCCATGATCGCAAAGTCTATCGTGAAATACTTCACCTGACCGATCTGTATAAAAATCCTGATGGAACATTGAGAAAGCCGGAAAACTCTAAATGCACGACCATTATACAACCTTTACTGAATGAACAACCTAAAAGCATCGGTGAGAGTGTAGTGTTCCAGCATAAAGGAGTGAGCAATCAAGTCATGCAGTATATATATTACGATGAACCAGATGAACTAATAGACAGACTTCGACTGTTGATTGCTTCAGTTGCTGCAGGCAATAAAGTTCATTCGAATGAGGTTGTTTTGATAATCTCTGAGCTTCGAGAGAGTGGTATCATCGAATAAGTATGGACACAGTAGCTCGAGAACTGCACAACGCAACACACAGAACGTACCCTCGCAGGCATGTTACGATTTAAGGGCTGGATGACTTGTGGCAAGCTGATCTTTTAGATATGAGTCAATATTCACATGATAATAATAGATTCGAATACATTTTAATGGTTATTGATGCATACTCTATATTCGCATGGGCATTACCTGCGAAAACTAAAGCTGGTAGAGATGTTGCTTCGGTGTCTGTTTGCTGCAGACACGAACGAATCACAGTCTTCAAACCGATCACGGTGGCGAGCTTTACAATGAACAATTCAAGACTGCTACGGAGCGGTACGAGATACATCACTACTCTACGTTTACCCACCTGAAAGCTAGCATCGTGGAGAATTTGAACAGAACAGTCAAAGCTCAGATGTGGACTGGGTTTAATCTTCAGGGTTCATACAAGTGGCTAGGTAAACTCCCACAGATAATTGCACAGTATAATCGAACCAAACATAGTACAATAAAAATGAGACCGATCGATGTCCGCAATAATTCACTCATGGACACAGTATATTTCCGCATTAAAATGCTGGACCCTCGCAAACAGAGGTTCAATGTTGGCGACTTAGTACGTATTTCAAAACAGAAGACAGCGTTCGAGAAATCATACTTCCCAAACTGGTCCGTGGAGATATTCACAGTATCCAAAGTGCAGAGGGTGAACCCTAGGACATATATCTTAAAAGAGGGCAAGGGTGAAGAAACTGCAGGATGCTTTTACATGGAGGAATTGCAGAAGAGTTTTGAAGCAGATGTGTTTCTCATCGAATGCGTGATAAGACGTCGCGGGAATAGAGCACTAGTTAAATGGCTAGGATTTCCATCATTAGAAAACAGGTGGATTGACGTTGACAAGTTGGTATATAACAGGGAGGCTAGACCTCTATCTCCTTAATAGTGTACCATGCACCATAGGAGGCACATCATAATAAGAGGTGGAGGTGGTGTTCTCGACAAATTGCCTGTTGAATTACACCTCCCTGGATATAACTTCTGTGGGCCTGGAACGAAGCTTCAGAAACGCCTGGTACGTGGTGATACTAGACGAAGCCTGCCTTGAGCACGACCTCGCATAAGCTGCAAATAAGGATCTCTTAGCACACCACGTCACCGGCCGAATATTAGCAGATAAAGCCAAGCAAATGAGGGAAAGAAAAGATCTAGGAATAAGCCAGCGCATTGCTGCATTCATAGTTGATAAAACAATGCGTGGAAAAATTAAGTTGGGCTTGGGATTGATGACTTTCAAACGAATTATGAAAGCAGCGAGAACAGCTTTGAGGGCGAAGAACAATAAGAACAAGCCTGGTTGTTTGAAAAACTGTATCCTCACTTCAATGTGTGCAGCTAAACGTGTGTTGAACGGTGGGACCAAGAAGAAGAACAAGAAGAACAAGACTTCAATTAAATGACCTAGGGTCCTACCACTACCAAAGACTTCAGGTGGAATTATCCCATTCCTCGTTCCAGCCTTTGCAGCCCTGTCCACTGTATGTTCGCTTACAGGTGGGGCCGCAGCTGTCGCCAAAACGGTGAAAAACGGGCAGAATGTACGGGCCCAACTAGAGGAAGCCAAAAGACATAATCGCGCTATGGAGGCAGCGGCCATCGGAAGAGGTCTCTACTTGAAACCATATAGGAAAGGACTAGGTCTTTTCATAAATAAAAAAAGTCCGTTAGTTATCCTACCTGACCGAGTGCTCACGAATAAAGATCTAGTTAAAGTTGTTGAAGAAAAACTTCACATTCCCGCATTCCGAGGGGTCTTTATGTGCAATACATTACCGAAGACCACATGGCGGACTAATGAGTGCGGAATTGTAAACTTAGATGTTACTGGTGGTCCAGGGACCCATTGGGTGGCGTATGATAAGAAAAGTGCAAATACAGTGCAGTATTTCGATTCATACGGGGATTTACAGCCACCTGAAGAATTACAACGCTACTTCAGCAAAAGACGCGTCTTCTACAATTTCCGGCGATATCAGGACTTTAACACATACCTGTGTGGGCATCTCTGTGTTATGTTCCTCATCACAGCGACGGCGAATCCCCGGAATCCGCGCTATATTTAGACCGAGAGGTCCCGATGTGCGCTTTCTCCTGTACTTGTTAGAGCAGGTGTGCGACATATAAAAGAGCTGTCCTTGAACGGATGACCATCATTTGATGTTTAGATGCAATTTCGTACACTCTGACTTCAAAAGAGCGACGATCAGTATTACGTGCAAATTACTTTCCACCAATTGATTTAAGTGCAGGGGTGTGGAGTATTACGCTAATTGGTCTAGAGACGTATAACAGCATTCCAAATATCACAAAGAGCAACAATAAACTTCATCTTTAAACTGAATGCCAGAAGGAGATTCTACAAACACAATCTGGTGCCTACGATATTGATGATTTAAACGAAGTCTTAAAACAGTCAGGAAAAGGTATCGAACAACAGGCAAACATTAATACCCTTAAATCTAAAATATGGACAGAGAGTGCTACGATTGACTTTACACAGAAAGATTCAACAGGTTCACTGCTAGGTTTTGCTAAGGATTGTGTTTTGGTGAAGGACGCCAGTAAATTTTACGCATCAGATCAAGCTGTAGATATACTGCCAGTGAACACAATCCATGATGAGTGTAATATTGCCACAAACTTATACCTGAACGACAAGTTGATTCACTCAATTTATGGATTCCTTCCTACAGTCGGTACAGGGTTTAAAATAGTTCAATCCCCCACAAACGCTATATATCTCCCGGTGACAGTTCAGACATTGGACTACCTTGAACTGCGTATTGTGAACCAGAATAATCAGCTTGTTAACTTTAGAGGAGAAGAGATCATTGTACACTTGCATCTAAGGCGAGATGGGAATAGCATTCGGGAAGACGACGGTTCAATCCCGCATCGAGCCATCCTGATTTAGGTTTTCCGTGATTTCCCTAAATCGCTCCAGGCAAATACCGGGATGGTTCCTTTCAAAGGGCACGGCCTACTTCCTTCCCCGCCCTTCCCTAATCCGATGAGACCGATGACCTCGCTGTCTGGTCTCCTTCCCCAAAAAAAAACCCAACCCCCGAGATGGGAATAAGATATAAAGCTAGCACACCGAGCTCACAACCCGTCAGTCCATCTCGGAAGGGCAAGGTGATAACACGCCTTAATTACGAATTCCTCATTTCAGCAGGTTTAAAACTGCAGAACGACGTAGCTCAATGTAACTCAGTCAGTAGAGTATGAGAACCGAATTATACGTCATGAATACCACTCACACAAATCCAACACTTCAAGCTTATTTAACAAGAATGATGAAATTAGGATTGTTATCCAGCACCAGGACGCAGTAACACTGCCTTGCAAGAGCTTCCTGTATCTGGACTGCACATTTAAGAAAGCTGACGGGGCTGCGGTAATGCTCTTGAAGTTCACTCGAAATGCTGTAGCATTCCTGTTTCAAGAGATACGCTATGAACTCAACGGAATCGAAATCGACCGCACAAGCAATGTCGGTATTACGTCAACCCTTAAGACATACGTTTCAGCCTCACCCTCTGATTCAAACAGCTTGGAAAATGCTGGGTGGTTCATAGATGCGTCGGATGGCGAGGGGGGGGGGGGGGGGGGGAGGGGGGGGACACAGCCGATACACTGCGTGCGTATCAGTAAAAATGCTAACGGGTTATTTTGAGAATATGCAGCGAAATTTATCAATGCTAAACAGGAATTTATTTTGGTTCGGAGTGCAAGTGACGCGAATTCATTTTCTCAAACAGCTGCAGAGAATGTTCAAATCAAGATTAATAGCATAGCATGGAAAATGCCTCACATCACCGTTGCCGACAAGGAGCGCTTGAAGCTCTTAGAAGTTCTGAATGCCGGCACCTACCTACCACTAACCTTCCAATCATGGGAGCTTTTTGAATATCCAGTCCTACCTTTAGCATCTACACATACTTGGGCTATTAAAACATCAGTGCAATTGGAAGCACCTCAACTCGTCATACTTGCATTTCAAACTCAAAGGCGTTGTAATGTATCAAAGGACTTAACTGAATTTGACCACTGCAAGTTAACTAACGCCAGAGTCTACTTGAATTCAGAATACTACCCATATGAGAATCTTCATCTACAGTGAGACAGCAATGTATACAGCCTGGCATTTGACATGTATGCAAGATTCCGAGCATCTTACTATGAAGGCATTGAAAATGAAGGATGCCTACTCAGTCCACAGAGTTTCAAGAAGCTAGCACCAATAATCGTGATTGACTGTTCAAAACAGAATGAGATAATTAAATCAGGGCCTGTAGATGTACGGATTGAATTTGAATCTTCAGCAAACTTCCCTGGTCAGACTTTGGCATATGCTCTTGTTCTGCATGATCGTCTTGTTAACTACTGCCCACTCACGGGTGTAGTGCAACGAGTTGTATAAATTAATAAACACTCTGCTAGCTCTAAGGCAGATCTCGATGTTCCTCAAGTTGTGAGGATCGTAGCTGACATTCAAGAATTTTACTACGATGAGCGCAGGCGATTCATAATTAAAGACTGTGCATTAATAGCATTCACGTAAAGTAACGGAATAATAGGAATATTTGCATCAAGAGTCGAATCGCCAAAACCATTCAAAGATGTCAAGTGCAATGAGGCAGCTAGAAGTACGATGCGGTTAACAAGATTGTATCATAGAATTCACTGGGATGATCCTGGCATCTTTTATAAAGATTTGGTGCAAGTGCTGCGAGTATTTGATCACAAGGAGACGTTAAAGGCTTCCAATCTTCAAGTATGCGGTTCTTCGGAACCTGGAATACTACGATTGTCCACCTCTCCATCAACTTAGACGGCGAACGTGTGAAGAAGAGGAAAATAGTGTTGTGTCTGCATGTGAAAATGTAAAATTACTTTTAAATTGGATCGTCAATAATTAAATAAATTTATTTGTGCATACGAATTCTTGCTGTTTTCTTTCTGTGATACCTACATCTGTAGAAGTAAGTTTATTGGTGGTACTGCGCATGATGCGCATTGCACTGGAGCTGTCTGAGCCAGTTTACCTGATTCCACCTCGTCTGCTCGGCGATGCGTCTGCCGTTGAAAGTGAGAGCTGTGAGGCGTACTGTGTCAGACGTCTGCTGTTTAAAGTGACAGCCAGCATGCTAGGTGGCTGAAAGAGAGAGGCGGTGTCTGTTTGTGGCTGGCGGACCAAGTCCAGCACAAGTCATTCAGAATTCATGTGTGTCTTTAAAGCAGTGCACTGTGGCTGTATCCTTGTTTCTTTTGCATACATTTATCATATTTTTTAATAAAAAAAGAATGATCATGATTGAGGGTGCAATAATAAGAACATTGGATATTATTTTTCACAGTAAAATAATTGAATTTATTATTCAATTCAGAATTTTTTAATGTTTGCGAAATATCAGTACAATGATTCACTTTTTCACATTATACAATTTTACAGATATATTATTTTTTTCACATAAAAAATATGAAATTTCTGCAGATTGGTGTTTTTACATTATTCATAAGCATTGTGCCGAGATAACTATATATATATATATATATATATATATATATATATAAAGCAGAGGTATCACAAGATAATTGCACTATCTTACAGCGCAAATAATATCGCTGGTGAAGTTCCACCAGAAAGACTTTTTTAACTATAGTCAGATGTATTTTTATTTCAAGTTAGTGGCTCTAAACCATTTTCCACTACCACGATCAATTGAAAATACACTTCATTCAAGTAAGTTGGTCTAAACAGTTTTTTCCCCACTACAACCACGAGGTGCAGATATTTTTCTTGTTATAAACATTTTTTTTCCAATAGACGAACGTATATATAATGAATTTAATTGGTGGAACTCACATACTTAAAACTAGCTCTGACTGGATGGATAGCAGCAGGTGAAACTTACAAACTAAAATCTATAAGAGCTACTGAGATCAAAGCAGATATGAACTGTGCAAAATTGTATTTTCTTCTTCTTCATTATAAAAGGATGGAGTGAAGGTCTAAAATTTTACTTTTTTGCTCATATATAAATTAACTAGTAATACTCGTCAAGAAATATATATATATATATATATATATATATAAAGACTTTTTTATACTTTTATTTTAGATTTTTGTTTTTTGAATTTTTTTGGTGTTTTTATAATTTTTTCTTTGGTAGAATAAATAATATTTATATTTACACACAGACACACTTAACACAGGCTCGCACACATTCACACACACAGACATACACGGAAGCACGCAAGCTGATACACTCTACAAAACACTCTCATCCAATATTTACAGTATGATAAAAGGGTCATACTACTACTCTGTAGACACTCTCGCTATCTCTCTCTCCCTCTCTCCCTCTGTCTCTCACTATCTCTCTCTCCCTCTCAATCAGAGTCCCCCACCCCTTCTCTCACCACAAGTGAGTAGTGCGAGTACGGGAGAGTTTCAATGCCGTCATCACAGATGACCCTTTTATCGTCATGAGGCGACAGACCAGTTTTAAACTGCAGCACAGTGTAGACCTCGTGCACTATCGATCGAATGCTTGTTTGCCGTACCATATGCGGTGGCTGCGGCTCAGCACCGCGAACACCACCACGTAGCCATTGCAAATGGTCTTCGATAGATAGGGCTCTCGAGGCCATCCACCATACCCCCTTAGCCCGTCTCTGAGTGGGACTTTCCAATGTGCGATATGCATACATTTTTGACCAAAGACCTACAAACTCCACAATCAGCAATTCATTCGACTCGTCTTTCATGAGACCGATAACCTTCTTGTTTTGTGGAACAATACCATAAGGATTAGCGGCCACATAAGAAGACGTGTCGAATTCATTGCCGTTGTACCTAATTACTTCACATGGATCGCAGTTCTTCACGCAATAGATGAAGCTATCTGTATCCATATAAAGTAATTTATGATCTGCGAAATGAGTTTTCGTGAACTCATAATGAAAGCGGTACATTTGGAGTTTGGATAAGTCTAGTATGCACATCCCCACATAGATAGGTTTAGTAAACTCTACTGCAGTTTTCATCATCTCCACAGCAACAAAGTTCTTATTGAAAATGGTGACCCGTTTAAAATTTGGTCTGGCAATGCATTGTCTTATGCCATAACGCTCATCCCATTTGGTCCTTATAAAAATTTCACGTCGTTCTCTCAAATTCTCTATAGTTTTACCGAAAATTGAATTATTCATTAATTTATAAAAATCTTTCTCAAAGTTACACGACGCGGAAGTTCTCTGTCTCGTATTCAAATCAATATACTCCTTCAACCAGGGGGACTGCTTGAAGGAGATGGCCTGGGTGATTTTAACCAGCTCCATACCCAAGCTGAGGCATTGCTGGAGGTTACGATAATGAATAATGTACCTCTGCTTATCCGCCAGCGTTGTCATCAGTTTTGGTGTGGAGCCTCCTCGCAGAACTAGTTGCTCTGGACACTACGGAAAATTGGTATGTGCGTAATGCAAACTAACAGAGTATGCGAGTTCTGCCTCCACAACATACCCTACACCGGAATTGGCGGCCATAACCCCTCTGATTTTTCCACCTAATCCCTTGCATTCATCTTTGGACAGCCACCGAAACTCGCCAATCGGCAGTGATTGCTGCATGGCGTGCCTGTATAAGTTACTGACGTCTAGATACATTATGTAACTTGAATCAAGGGATGCATTGAACCTGTCACCCATCCGTGGGTTATTTGCTTTCGCATGTCTATGAATACATTGCCAAAGCCCCCCATGGATCCCCCGCTCAAAGAAAAGAAGCACGTCAGGATCGGTCAATAATTCGATACTGCAGCTCGTTTTCTTGAGCATCGCGTCCCAAGACAACCCAGGTGCCGTGTAATAAAAGGCGGGGTCCAGAGAATATGTGGTCACACATAGACTCCGGAACTTCTCGATAACGTCCGCAAGTAAGCGCATGTCTGTGTCCACGTAAAGCTGTGCGTACTCTCCTAAATTAGAAACAGTTAATTCCCGCCAGACATTAATGGCTTGCTCATTCTCTGCATTCGTTGTGGCGTTGCCTGTGGGGTTGCTGGAGAATGCAGTTATGTCGGGTAGCCTGGTTTCGTTGAGTTTGGCCATACTATCCACATACTCATATGGAAAAACCCTCTTCCTAGTCACAAGCTGAAACTTTTCCTCGTCGGGAAATGCAGCTCGAGTGATATGCATTTCCCCACGAGGTAGAGACTCCTCAAATTTGCGTGGTGGTGCCTGGATAAAAAGTAGCGTATCGAGGAGTGCAGCCTAATTCTTGGCGTCATTCGTTTGGAGAATGGAATATACTTCTCGACGCTCTCAGGTAGGACACTCACCTGATCTTTCTCCAAACCGAAATCGGCCAAGTCCTCAACTAGAAAGTGAGCGTCATACCCATTTAAATTATGGAAGAAAGCAGGTATGTGTCTAGGTAACTGGTACTTCAAATTGCGAGAGTTGTGAGCTGTGCCGCGGAATTTCCCCATAAGATGGCAGTGGTCCCTACGAGGAGTTTCCGCTTTTCTGTCTAAAGGCAGCCCACAAATATGACAATCAGTGGCTTTATTATACAGATCTTCATTCTCCTTCGATTTGGTCATGGGAACGTTGCTGCTGTACAGTGTATCAACTTCCCGTGAAAATTTTTCAAGCTCAGAGAGCAACCAAGATTTGTATCGGTTAAGGTTGGAGTCTTATGACGATACAATTTGGTATGCTGCCGCATATGGTACGTGTTTCTCTGTAAAGGTAGTGTGTGAGGTTGTAGGATCGCCTTCACAGTGGGTCACAGGAGCAAGGAGGCATTCAAAGTCGGTGTACACTACAAACGGACACCGCTCCTGGTGGTGAGCATTCCTAAACTTTATGAATTTGTTTTCCTCGGTAGGCATGATAACATGTACTGCATCCTTGGACGTACAGTCTACGAGATGCTTAGCTAATAACTGTTCATAGGAGGAATAATTGAGGCACCTTAAACAAATATTCTTTTTATAGGTATCTTTTGATAGTTGGGTGGAAAGGAGTCGGGACATGTCCTTGATCCAAACATAGTGATAATTGTCACCTTCAGAGAAGAGTAGCATATTTACATGCAGCTCTCGCCCACCGGCAAATTTTTAGAAATGGAGGGGGCTGACTACAGTATGCCTGTCTTGCTCATCTGACTTGCTTTTCTCCTTCTCCAGGCCATAAACAGTATTCTGCGCCTCAAATTTAGGTATGTCCTAGATTTTGACGGGGAAGTCAATACCATCAAAGTTATAATATGTGCTAATATCAATGACTTTGTAACTGGTCAGACGATGAGGGCAATCTCTTCTACCATACTTTCTCTCGCAAGCCAGGATTGACGATGCAAAACAAGCATGATCTTCCCTATTTTGGACATTAATGCATGCCTGCTTGTTAGCTATATCTTGAGGGAGCTTAATATAGCTAGACCCTCCATTTAATGGATCGTGGACATGTATATGGATGTCCAGGTGTAGAATTCGGCTGATTGCCTTAGCTGAGCCATTGACTTCCATCTCGGAAAACCGGCCCAATATGACACTCAAGGTGGATTTACGAAACCACTCGGCGATTGATGTGCTCCGCGTTATTACGCCATTATCCCCCCAAAGATAATGGATGCTGGTCTCTCCACCACCAGACTCGACTTTAGGGGGATGCAATAACTCAATGCATTGAACTGAACTGTATTAACGGCGGGATAACGTGGATTATCGACTACCTTGAGGAGCTGCGTTTCCAGGACAGGGAGGCACGCTTTTAGGAATCCAACAGGATCGTGGTACCCCCTGACAGGTTTTCGATCCTAGTGACCGAAATTCGCTCCTCAAAGGCGTCCGCAATCACCAAGTATTGCAACTAAGGTATGGTGTCACCGAACTGATCTATTGACTACAAGGGCGGGTGACAGAACTACCACTAGCCACAGGATCACTAGTACTACTGCTATAACTAGGTGAGATGTGCTTACCTCGCACGCTGGAGATGACGCACGTGGTGGCTGCTGTGAGGGACCAGCTGGCGTGACCTTGGCGGAGGCGGTGGCGGCAGCTTCCCACGTGGCGGCTGATGCACGTGGCGGCCGGAGGGAGTCCAAGCGCGAACACCCGGCCATGGGCTCCGTGACCTTGGCAGCTGCAGTTTCGCGTGCGGCGAGCAGGGGCGTCTTCACCGGCGAGGCATGTCTCTACGGGCGCTGCTTACCGGACAGTTTACCCACCATGACAGGAATGCAAGCAACAGCGTGCTGAGAGTCGATCGCTGTAGAGATAAAGGAAATAAGTACTTTGTATACCGTGGTGAATTCTAACGATCACATACATGGTTACATGGAGAGTGAGTAATTACCTTTTTCGCTCTGACTCCACGCCATGAACAATTCATCCGGGAAGTCTATGGCACCATCGAAAAAATCACCAAAGCCATTATCCAATAAGTTTTTATAATCGCCTAGAACAAACAAGATATTTTATATAAAGGGATTTACTAGAGAAAAATACCTAAGTATATTAGTATTTTTAGAGATAGGTAATTTTTTTTAAATACTCACAAGTAGGCTGTTGTTGTTCTAATTGTCGCTGGATGGCTTCGATCTGTCTATCAACAGCCATAAGGTCGTCAGTGGTGTTTCCTGTAACAGAATGAAATATAATCTTAGTTATTTTGAAAAGGATAGCTAGAGTGCAAGATGATTTATTTTTCGGTATACTCACATGAGTGGTGGTGTTCTGTGGCATATGGAGCTGGGGGCTGAATCCAGTTATGTAGGGGGCTACGTGGGGCAGCCCCCAGCACTGCTTCCAATTAGAGCTGCATTTGCCTTAAGTGATCTAGAAACAAAGACATATGAAATAAGAAAACGAATTTTTAAATTGTTAATGAATGTTAATAAATGAGGAGAAGATTAAAATTATACTCACAAGGCAATTCTGGCTGTGACTGGATCACAGGAGCCTGTTGCACCCCAGTGCACTCCTCGCATCCAAGGATCAAGTCCGCAAGGTCCACTATAACAATGAGATATATTTAATTAATAAGCGGAATATATGTAAGATATACAGCAAAGTGGATAATGAAAAACAGAAATTATTTACTTACTTGGTAATGGCGTATCGTGGACTCGAGGTCTCTTGGGTGTTGAGGGCATGCTGCTGGAGCTAACTCTCTTCATATTCGCAAATAACAACGAAAAAGCAAGGAAAACAAACGAACGATATGGCGGACAATGGACGAGTGAGAAAGATGACCAGAGGGTGACTCCTTATATAGGTGTGGTGATGTAGTATCACGTGATCTTAGGATGAACCAACGGCTGTTGAGAATTTTGTGGGGGTGGTAATTGAGTTCACTAGCACCCCTAGTAGCTGAAAGCTGAACTATTCAGATGCTTCCAGGACTTGGTGGAGAGCAGCAAAGATTGTATAAAAGTCTTGTACAGTGGAATCTCGCTTAGCAAGCACCTCCCATAACACGCAGTTCTCATAACGAGCAAAGCAGCATATGAACATTGTCTTTAGTGCGTACTGCAGTCTGGGTTTAGCGCTCTTCATGCTACCTACCATCTTAGTGCAGCTTGTGATAACACGTTTTTCTAAATTTGTGTTCACACAGTGTTCTTAGGTGTGCAAATTTTAATAACCTTCGTAGAAATGTTCCCGAAGAGAAGGGCGCAAGAAGACGACCATAAAAGAGAGACAATGACCTTGGAAATGAAACGTAAAATCACTGAAAAACGCGAAAGTGGTGCGAGCGTTGCTGATTTAGCACGCACATACAATCGGTCTGCATTAATTATTTGCAATGTCCTCGAGAACAAGGACAAGATTAGGGAGATAGATGCTTCAAAGGGAGTGGTAAGAGTATCTAAATAACGGTTTCGTATTTTGAACGATGTCGAAAGGTTGCTCCTTACATGGACAAATAAAAAGCAATTGCAAAGCGACACTATTAACGCGTACATCATTTGTGCGAAGGGACAATGATTTTCGCCGACCTCGTTAAGAAGACGCCAGGGACGTCAGTGGCCGAAGAAGTGTTTAAGGGAAGCCGTGGGTGGTTCGAGAAGTTTAAGAGAAGAACCAGCATCCACAGCGTTGTGAGATACGGCGGAGCATACAGCTCCAATACAAAGATAGCAGAGAACTTCATCAGCAAGTTCAAGATGCTCGTAGATTCTGTGGGTTGTCTGCCGAAACAGGCTTTTAATTGTGACGAGACGGGTCTCTTCTAGAAAAAGATGCCGAGGCGTACCTTTATAACAACAGAGGAGAAGGCATTTGCCGCTTACAAGCAAACGAAAGACCGTCTCACAGTGCTATTCTGTGCCATGCAAGGGGCGATTTGAAAATTGAACCGCTGCTTGTTTATCATTCAGAAACTCCACGAGCCTTCAAGAGGTGTAAAGTCCAGAAGAGCAGGATAAATGTGGAGGTCCAACAACAAGGCCTGGGTGACATGTAATATCTTTTGTGATTGGGTCAATGAAGTGTTTGGTCCCTCGCTGAAAAAATATTTGCTTGAGATGAACCCCCGTCTTGCTTGTTATGGACAGCGTTCCTGCTCATTCTTCAGGCCTGCAAGACAACTTCCTTGAAGAATTTCAGTTCAGCAAGATCGAATTTCTGCCTCCTAACATCACTCCGTTACTCCAAGTTATGGACCGGCAGTTTATTTCTAACTTTAAGAAGCTCTACATTAAAGCACTCTTCAAGCATTGCTTTGAGTTGACTGAAGCTACCAATCTCATTCTCAGAGAGTTTTTGAAGTACCACATGAATGTCGTTGCCTGCGGCAAGATGATCGAAAAGGTGTGGGAAGGAGCTACCAAGAGAACTCTCACTTCTGCTTGGAAAAAGTTTGGTCAGAGTGCGTTTTCGAATGTGACTCTGAGACATTTGAGTCAGTAGCTGTGGAGCCTGTAGTCAAAGAGATTTTGTCTTTGGCCAAGAGCATGGGACTAGAAGTGGATATCGATGAGCTTGTGGAAAATCACAGCCGAGAAATGACCACCGAAGAGCTTATGGACTTGCAGTGTGTTTCACAGCAGGAAGTTGTGGAGAGGAGTTCTTCAGAGGAGGAGGAGGAGGAGGAGGAGGCGGTAACAACAAAGCAGAAATTTTCTGGCGCAATAACTGAAATGCTGAAAGCATAGGAATCAGTTGCATCGTACACTGAAAATCATCATCCCAATAAAACAGTAGCTACGCGCGCTACAAATTTATTTGATGATACAGCTAGTAAAAAAGAATTACGTATCACGAATAATGAAGTACATAATACTGTATGTGTAATTTTCCTTCAATAAATGGCATGAATAAGATAACACTTTTAGTACTCTTTCTGCATGAAATGCATTATCATATTTTCCATTAATTTATATGGGATAAATGGTTTCGATTAACGAGTGAGTCGCACCACGAGTAAGACTCTGGAACGAATAATGCTATGCGAGGTTCCACTGTACATGATTACGCCCAGGTACTCAGGCAGCGAAAGTGTTGAAGTTAACACTGGCTAGAGCATACTCATTCTCCCCAGTGTTTTCTTGCGAAGTTCTTTGATATGTTGAGGCTACATTAGCCGCGTGTCTAGTGTGCCGCCGGAGTACTTCGCTGTCGCACTCCGAAACATAAGCCACGTACAGTCCCGACAGTCACTACTGTGAAAATTGTTGCCGTCTGACAGCTGGTACGACGCAAGTGATCCAGGCGGCGAGAAAGCACCATAAATATTATTTTTTTAAATTATTTTTCTACTTAATTAACAAAATAGTTGTTATATTTTTGGGTTCTGACTCAGTGACAGAAGCTACAGCTCATTAGTGAAGAAAAACGTTCGAATTTGTGTACAACTGCAGCTTAGTCCGCTGAAAGAAAGGGAATATAAACACATATTTCATTCATGAAGAGCATGTATTTCTTTTGTTGTCTGTTCTTATTATTATAGGTACTCCCCTTGACACATAACAGTTTTTATGGAGGCTAATGACTCTACATTCTTATACATTGCTCAGCTTTCTAATACATTAATATATTTGGAAATGTAATTACTTTTGCTTTAAAAGCGAATGTGTTGAATATACTTGCCGTTTGTGGCTCATACGTAGTAACAATTGTGCAATTGATTTCTTCTGTTTTGGGAAAAATGCTTACCTTCAGCTGCAGTTGGTGTTGGCTTTTTTGGTTCGTAAACTGATTTAGGTATTACGTTCCATACAAGTGTCTCACGCTTCACATTCACTGATTTGACTGGATGCGTAGTGAAGGAAACTTCACATTGTTGAGCATATCTATATTTTTCACAACGAATGGCGAATTGTAAATAGTCATAAAAAATTTTCACTTCCGACCACGTTAATAACCTCTGTAGGCCTAATATTGCCTTTTAATTACTTTTGTTGAAAAGAAAACACCTGAATGCACTATATTTTTTCCTTTCCATGAGGCCTAGCAGCATCTCGCCGAACATAACCTCAACAAAGTTACTTGTATTCGCAACCAACCACAAGAACAGGATGGCGCTGTAACCGCTGAATAAATTCGGGCTGGGACGTGTATAGGCTGCACGCGAAATTGGTCGTTCGGTCGGTTGGTGCGTGCGTATGGCCCGTTATCCCTGCATCTGAGTCAAGACAGCTTTCAACCATCGAACTCCTCCCAGTCCGCTGTGGACTCTGCAAGTCTACATGGCCCACACTACACAAACAGACACAGATCACAAAACTCAAGGCTCACAAATTCGCAGCCCAATGAGCAGTAATAAAAAAGTAAAGACGCCAAATGCGCCCTCTCAATCTGAAAAAGGTGCTATTGCACGTTCCAATTACACACCTGTCTTCAAACGCAAAGATTCTGCTGTTCCGTTGGCGGAAGAAACACTAGATAACGTTTCAGGATGAATGTCCAGACATGTCACCAATTGTGGTATACAATACGAAGAACTATCTGGATATTTTGCGTGTAATTAAGCATTCAGCGGTGGGTTCTCTCACAACAAAAATTGTTAGAGATAAAATATGATTCCTGTTCATAGACGAGCAACATTTTTACTCCCTTAGTGCCTTATTAATGCAGGAAAATATTCCGTTCTACACTTAGGAAAACAGATCTGACAAGCAACCGAAAGTTGTCACGAGGAAACTTATAAATGACATAGACCCAGACGTAATAAAATAGTGCCTGTTGATACTCCATTTCCCAATTCACAAGGTCACTCAACTGTCACAACCATGCGATCATAGCTCTGCCAGAAAGCTTCTACCCAACTTTCTTGTTCGCTAGGCGAACACGGAGGCTGGTAAACGGATTTTCAACCTTTGTACCTTACTACAATTTAGGGTCACAGACAAACTATTTAAAGCTCCCAAATGTCAAACTCATTGTCATAGCTATCACGAATTCTGCCATGACTTAGAAAATTGCAACTTCTGAAATGTGTCAGTGTGGTCAGAACCACAAAATGGCTGATTGCAAGAAACCTCCAGACATACCACTAATCTATTCAAATTCAGTGGTGCCGACACAGCAAACTATCGCAAACGCCCAGTTTATCTAGAAGTACTGTGTCTCATACAAAATTAATTCAAGCAGAACTCCACCACAGGACGCGCTAAAAGTCAGCCTCCTGGTCGATCTGATACGCATCAGTTTCCAGCGCGGCTTACCAGGGATTCGACAGGGGCCAACTCCAACTCACGACATAATATTATCCTATCCGTTGCTGCTCATAGTTAGTACTGCCATGCAACAGGAGATGGTCCGACTGCCTCCTGCCAAAGGCCACCTCGCCATCGCTTTATCCTTCTCCCCATTCGAAAACATTATGTCAGATATTCAGTTCATCCTTGGCATCATCTCCGACCTTAACATCTCATTGATCATTACAACCATACGAGAGTCTGCAGCAAAACTCCGACAAAAAACTGTTACGTCCACACGAATCTCAGTCATGTTTAGCACAGTCTTAACGTTTTTCGATGGCGCACCTGGATAGGTCATTCTACGTCGTTAACTAGAGTACCAGTGGCACTCATAGTCAGCGTCATCAGCTGGTAGACTCCCTCGATTCACACCACGTCGATGTAGCACTGCTTACAAAAACTCACTTCTAGCCTAAGCAAAATTCCGAAATTCATAGTTATGCTGATTACCAAACTGATTGGATCAGTCGTCTCAGTCACACAACTTGTACCATACAGAGAGATTCTCGTCCCAAATTAGACCCAAGTCGAGGCGAGTGCAGTCAGAATGTGTATCAATGAACAGCCAACCATTCTCATAGCCTCTTGCAATCTTCAAATGGTTCAAATGGCTCTGAGCACTATGCGACTTAACTTCTGAGGTCATCAGTCGCCTAGAACTTAGAACTAATTAAACCTAACTAACCTAAGGACATCACACACATCCATGCCCGAGGCAGGATTCGAACCTGCGACCGTAACGGTCGCTCGGTTCCAGACTGCAGCGCCTAGAACCGCACGGCCACACCGGCCGGCTCTTGCAATCTTCCTTCATCTGAGGAGTGACTTAGAAGTACTCACGAATGTGGGCCAGACTGTCGTCATAGGTGGCTAACTTCAGCTCAAAGTAATTTCATGTCACTGTAGAACGATTAACCTGAACGGAAAAGCGCTCCATTTGTGTACAGAAACTTTCAGAAGCGTCACTTTCTCAGTACCTGGTGTACCCAAGTATGTGGACTATGACAGTTCTAGAACAACTAAGGATGCTGCTCCCAAGTGACATAATTGATGATGTCATTGATAAGTCATAGGATTCCCCCAACCCTCCCCCTATGACGTCATGCACTGTTGCCGGATTTCCTGAGCCCCTCTGAATAGGCCAGTTGCCCTGTTTATAAAAGCGAAGGAAATCCTGTAGGAAATTCAAAATAACCCAGTTGTGCTACAAGGATTTCCGCCTACTCCTATGACATCACTGTGGAAGTAGGGCTGTTGTCTTAAGAATAAATTGGCGGGCAGTTCAAAAAAATCGAAGCTAGAACATTGTCATGTTGACGAAAGTATGTCACTTGTGCTATGTATGGAACTCAAGACAGCCACTGTGTTTTCCCTGATATCACTGTGAAAGAATAGCTGTTGTCCTATGTACAGGATCAAAGATGGTGGCATGTGAAAAGGCATATTTTTTATGCTGTCAGAATCCAAGGTACTAGGACAAAGGAAAATAACCAGTCTGCTGACCTACTTAACATGGTTTTCCTCAAGCTATTATTCTCTCTGACATATATGATTATTTACAGTAGTCAAGTCACTTATAGAATTCCAGGGTTTTCCCCATCTGACATCACCATTTACATAGTCGACAACCTAAGGTTAAGTTTGTGATGATACAGAGCCTTTTACGTTCTTAATTATCGTAGCAACAACATAAGGCAAGTGTCCACCTGAGCTTATTCATGTTAAGTACAGTATAACACAGACAATCTTTGCATAAATTATGTTAAATTCTGTTTTTAAACCTACAAATGTGTGTGTTTGTTGTTTCCTATGTTATGTGAGCGGTGCAGCAGGTAAGTGGCAGCAAGCTGGAATTTTGACAGTCGTCGGAAGTCGTGTGAAGTTAGCATCCCTTTTTCGAGAAATATACATTTTTTTCACAGTTCTTGTTAGATGTGCCATAGTTCTAGAGTTCTTTCCACAAAATTTCAATAGTTCTGCAAAATGTAACGAAGAAAACAACAATACTCGAAAAAATTTTCGTATCGAAAATATTCTCTGACAATTTCCGCAAAATGTAAATAAGTAGAAGAGTTCTGAGCACAGTTCTGAACAGAGCTCCAAGAGTTCTTTCGAAAATCCAAGTAACATTTTTTTGTGCAGCTAATAGTTTACGAGATAATTGCAATTTAAGAGAAAATTTTTTCACTTACTGTGAAGTTGGCACCCGTTTTTTCAGAAATGTATACTTTTTTCAGATTTCTTGATAGATATGCCATAGTTCTAGAGTTCTTTGTACAAAATTTCAATAGTTCTGCAGAATTTAGCGACGAAAACAATATTCGAAAAAATTTTCGTATCGAAAACATCCTTCGTCAATTTTCGCAAATTGTAAATAAGTACAACAGTTCTGAGTACAGTTCTGAACAGAACTCCAAGAGTTATATCGAAAACCCAAGTAACATTTTTTGTGCAGCTAATAGCTTACGAGATAATTGCAATTTAAGGAGAAAATTTTTTCACTTACTGTGAAGTTGGCACCCTTTTTTTCACAAATGTATACTTTTTTCAGATTTCTTGATAGATATGCCATAGTTCTAGAGTTCTTTGTACAAAATTTCATTAGTTCTGCAGAATTTAGCGACGAAAACAATATTCGAAAAAATTTTCATATCGAAAACATTCTTCGTCAATTTTCGCAAATTGTAAATAAGTACAACAGTTCTGAGTACAGTTCTGAACAGAACTCCAAGAGTTATATCGAAAACCCAAGTAACATTTTTTTGTGAAGCTAACAGCTTACGAGATAATTGCAATTTAAGAAGAAAATCTTTTCACTTACTGTGAAGTTGGCACCCTTTTTTTCAGAAATGTATATTTCTTTCACAGTTCTTGACAGGTATGCCATAGTTCTAGAGTTCTTTGTACAAAATTTCAATAGTTATGCAGAATTTAGCGAAGAAAACAACATTGTATAACATAGCTGATTCAGGAACCCTTTCCTTCTGATACAATTCTTACTGTTGCCACAATAAATCACTTGTGCATAGATTCCAACGGTACTGATCATTACAAAAATACAACCATTGACCAGCGGCGCACATTTCTTGCAGCGTTGTACAAAGCATTCGGCTTATTCACTGTGAAAATACCACGCTTAACGCTATTTTAAAATTTACGGTGGATGGCTCCCGTTTATCTACAATGTCAGCATCTATCGAATTATCTTCATGCAAACGTGATGCCTGGATCACACACGTCCCCTTTTTAGGTACGGAGGAAACTAGAGTTCAGTCTTGTGGAAGCCAAAAAAGGAAATGTGGGCATCCCTTCTTTTACTGATAGCAAACTCTAGAGAAATCTCCACGCTTGTTTTTCTTCATCATGCCAACAAAAGAAAAATTCTCCCTTCATAGCTCTATTATCATTCCAGTACTAGTAAACCAGTTGTCCGCTTTCACATTTCGACCTGACTGATATATAGGTTTACACAGTCACAGAACAACATCAAAATGTTTATTGCTCAGTTGGTAAATCCTTCTGGTTGCAACACAGCGTATATTTCCAAATTGTACAGGTAAAATACTTAAGAATCCACACTTAAGAATCCATACTCGTTTGTTTTGATTGATACATATTAGCGAAAACTGTACCTTCCACAGAACCTTTCCAGCTTCTTGTCTACTGTAACATTTTCTCCAAGGGTGTAAGATTTGTGGTAGTTGCGTACAAACACAGTAAATATTTCCCGAATGGCTGTTAGGTTGTCTAATTGTCTCCTTTCATCACGAATAGCGCGACTGTAAAATCTAAGGCTCTCCAGAATAAATTTGAAACGTTTTATGTTCATTTGCGCGGTGAAATTTATCAATGCCATCACCATCAGTTCCACACAGATCTTCCAGGCTTTATCTGTTACTTTTGTTAACAACAATTAAAAACAAGAGACTCATGAAGGCTTTCAATTCAATATCATCTATTGATTTTACCCGTCTCTCACGTTGAAATGAGGCTTTGATGCTCTCAAAATTCTGATTGGAATACAAAACTACAATAGACAAATATCGTTATCTATGAGGTAATTACAGCATCACAAATGCTGCTTTGGCTGCACCTATTGGTACAGGTAAATTTCGAATAATATTATGCTCTTCGAACAATATGCTTTGGATTTCTTCAACACTATCTAGTACTTCCCACTTACAATAATAAAATTTCTATAGAATAACGCAACCACGCGCAGTGTATTGATCTGAAATTTGACGTTCAGACAGCGGACACTGACTATTAAACAGTTCAAACAGAATTTAAGTGCAGTTTACATTCTGGATTAGCTTTGTACTACTTACTACGGTGATAAACAAATAAATTAATCGCTGAAATGAAATATGAAAGGGCACAGTGGATAAAAACGAGCAATCGGCTCATATCTCATCAAGAGAGCATTAGCGTCGATACTGAATCATACAACAATGAAAGGCACACATGAAGTGTATACTTTTAGAATCAGGAAGAACCAGATGAATTTTATTACGTAAAACAGTAATTGTTTTGGGCTCTCATGACATCCAGGACCCACTAACAGATAAAAATATGCCCAGGACCCTCATGGATGACAGTTATGTGGCAACATCACCAGCCGCTAGGATACATAAAAACATGTGCTGTGTGTAACGAATAAATTTGAAATTGCTGTCATTAATATTGTTGCAAACATTTGTTCTAGTTAGAAAGGAAGTGTGGAAGTTTGATGAGTTACACTACAGCGAGAGTTAAAAGTCTTTACAATGTATAGAAATGTAAGTATATTTACTGAATATATCGTACAAACGAACTAAGTAGTATGTTTAAATCCTAATTCAATACATGACTGATAGAGGTGTTATAATGTTGAGGGGATACAGTATTAAAGTTAATAAGAAGTTCGAAATTTGTAAATCAGAACCTCGTTTATTTGGTCCTCAGTAATCCGGATTTCCGGTTTATCCGGATTCATATTTTGTGTCCCTTGGTATTTTTCTCTTTTTTTCTTATAACACGAAGATGTGTAGTCGGTGAGGTACATAGGCTGCTTATCACTAGGCCGGTAATTTAGTCTAGTACTGAGTGATAAGGAACTCGGAGTGTGTGAATGACATTGTTTCTCAAGTATTGTACATTAATATAACGGTGTATTGATGCCCATCAAGTAAGTTGCATATTAACCACGCCAACAGCACTCCACCACAGCTCATTGTACCTCTGGTGCGATTCTCGACAGGTGTGACACCATCTGGTTAGTGGCGCGTGTGAATGTATCTGCTCTCTCAGCCATCTGTTTGTTTTGCACTGACGAGCCTTCTCTCCTTGAATCATCTAAGCGTGCACATCCCACGCTTCCATCTACAGTTACTACAGTCAGTCTTAAGAAGTGTACTGGCATTTGTATAGTGCTGAACATTTAGACTTTTTGTATTTAGTAGAATATACATCCGGGTTTTCGATTTTCGGTTTTCCAAAATAAAAGTGAGAGCTTACGATCGTACTCATAGCTGTACTTCCACCAGTACTTTAACTCCTGCGTTCCCAATTTCGTAGAAGTTGTCCTACGAAAATTGCAGAAGAAGCACTCCTGGACGAAAGGATATTGTGACGATATTCTTTCGTCACAGCCTGGGGTTAGAGACCCGGTCCGGCACACAGTTTTTATCTGCCAGTAAGTTTCACATCGGCGCACACCCACTGCAGAGTGAACACACAATCTATTTCATAATCTACTGGCACCATAAAAATGTTATGAGGGTTTTTAAAAGAACTCTTTCGGTGCTATCCAGGACTGTCAGCAAAAAGGGTTGTGCCAATTTATTATAATGTAGACGAAGTGGGTCTCTCGAAAATGCTATTATCTCATTAACTGTTATCCCCACAAAAAATGTTATTACAGTTGTCGGTAGAACTCTTAGGGTCGTATTAAGAAATGCCATCAGATCTTTTGTACGAATTTATTACTTTTACATGACAAAAGTGAGTCCCACATTAATTATCTCATATAATGTCATCGTCACAAATAATGTTATTATAGTTTTTGGTAGAACTCTATGGGTGATATTCAGAACTGTCATCAGAACTATTCTACGAATTTTGCTATATTAGATAAAGTGAGTATCAGATTAAAACAATTATTGTATAAACTATTATCGCCACAAAAATGTTCTTATCATTTTCAATGCAACTCTTCCGGTGCTATCCAGAACTGCCAACAGAACTGTTATACAAATTTATTTTTTCCAAACTGACAAATAATTTTTTACCATACCAAAATTTTGCCGAGTTAATGTTTTCTTCCCGAAATTCTGTAGAACTATTCGTGTTTTGAGCAGGGAAATCTAGAACTATTGCATATAAATCAAGAACTGTGAAAAAAATTTATATTTATCGTAAAAGGGGTTCAAACTTCACGGGAAATGCTCATAAGCATTCCTTAAAGGCAGTTACTACGTAAACAATTACCTGCATAGAATATGTTACTAGTATTTTCGATAGAACTCTTACAATGCTATCCAGAGCTGGCATCAGAGCATACGAACAGACATAATTTTTTTTTAGTAAGAGTGCCCCACAATTAATCAATTACCATACAAACTATTATAACCACAAAAAATGTTATTATGATTATCGATAGAAGTCTTGAGGTGTTAACCAGAACTGTTCATCAAAACTGTTGAACGAATTTACTTTTTCTGTGGAGAAAGTGGGTCTAACATCAAAGCAGTTACCGTATAAAGTACCATCGCAACAAAAAGATATTAATAGGATTTTCGATAGAGCTCTTGGTGTTCTGTTCAGAACTGTTGTACGAATTTACTTTTTGCGAAAATTGACAAAGAATGTATTCGATAAGAAAAATTTTTCGAGTATTGTTTTTCTCGCTAAATTCTGCAGGACTATTTCAATTTTGTACAAATAACTCTAGAAATATGACATTCCTATAAAGAACTCTGAAAAAATATATCTTTCTGAAGAAAAGGATTCCAGCTTCACAGTAAGTGAAGAGATTCCCTCCTTAAATTGCAATTATCTCGTAACGTGTTAGCTGCACAAAAAATTGTAATTAGGATATTCGATAGAACTATTGGGGTTCTGTCCAGAACTGTCATCAGAACTGTTGTACGAATATATTTCTATTTTCTGTAAAGAAAATGTGTCCCATATTAAATCAATTTATCTCAAACCATTATCGCCATAGAAAAATGTTGTTGGGATTTTCGATAGAGCTCTTGGGGTTCTGTTCAGAACTGTCCTCAGAACTGTTTTACAAGTTTAATTTTTCGAAAATTTACAAAAAATGTTTTCGATACGAAAAATTTTTCGAATATTGTTTTCGTCGCTAAATTCTGCAGAACCATTGAAATTTTATACAAAGAACTCTAGATCTATGGCATATGTATCAAGAACTCTGAAAATAATATACATTTGTGAGAAAAAGGGTGCCAACTTCACAGTAAGTGAAAAGATTTTCTCCTTAAATTGCAAAAAATGTTACTTGGGTTTTCGATAGAACTCTTGGAGCTGCACAAAAAATGTTTCTTGGGTTTTCGATAGAACTCTTGGAGTTCTGTTCAGAACTGTGCTCAGAACTGTTGTACTTATTTACAATTTGCGAAAACTGACGAAGAATGTTCTCGATACGAAAATTTTTTCTAATATTGTTTTCGTCGCTAAATTCTGCAGAACTATTGAAATTTTGTACAAAGAACTCTAGAACTATGGCATATCTATCAAGAAATATGAAAAAAGTATACATTTCTGAAAAAAAGGGTGCCAACTTCACAGTAAGTGAAAAGATTTTCTCATTAAATTGCAATTATCTCGGAAACTATTAGCAGCACAAAAAAATTGTTACTTGGATTTTCGAAAGAACTCTTGGAGCTCTGTTCAGAACTGTGCTCAGAACTCTTGTACTTATTTACATTTTGCGGAAATTGCCAAAGAACATTTTCAATGCGAGAATTTTTCCGAGTATTGTTGTTTTCGTCGCTAAATTCTGCAGAACTATTGAAATTTTGTACAAAGAACTCTAGAACTATGACTTATCTATCAAGAGCTCTAAAAAAAATATATATTTCTGAAAAAAGGGTGCCAGCTTCACAGTAGGAGCTCTTATGGAATTCTTAATTAAGTTGCAATTACCTCTTAAACTATTACCTGCACAAAAAATTTTCAGTAGTTGTTGTTTTCGTCGCTAAATTCTGCAGAACTATTGAAATTTTGTACAAAGAACTCTAGAACTATGCTACATCTATCAAGAACTGTGAAAAAAATGTATATTTCTCGAAAAAGGGGTGCTAACTTCACACGACTGTCGTCGGACGCAGTCAGTGGGCCGACTGCTGTGCGCAGGAAGAAGATGCCGGAAGCTTCCCTCACCGACTGCCGTGCGCTGGAGGAAGATGCCGGAGGCTTCTCTTAGATGCTGTGGCGTATGTTTTTAACAATGGAAAGTTCATACGCGAAAATGTAGCGCTGTAAATTCGAATTCGATGTCAGGCGTTCTGAAAGAGCCACGCTTCATGGAAGATGTACATTGAAATAGTTACATAGCAGTCGCCTGTGTATGGTGATACGAAATAACACATTTTGTGTCTTCTAAAAATAAAAGTATCAAAGAATTAATTGTTTTGAAACTCCAGTTTATTTATATTGAGATGTGTGTGAGACCACGGAGAGCGATGAATCTTACTGCGTGAAAATTTACATACCTTTCGACGCTAAAAGAAAGTGGTTTGTAATTTCTGACTTACCTAGTTTACAAGAAGTGATATAAACTGTGAATCTAGGAATGATTTCCAATTAATAATGATCTGATAAGGTATATCAGTGCAACATTATCAATGTTTTTATTCAAGGAGCTCTAAACTGAACACAAATTACATAATTAATAATTTCCTGCATTTGATCATTTTAATACTCTTACCAGAGATAATTATCCTTATGGAGATGGTGTTAACATCATCATCATCATCATCAGTTATCTGCTATATTAGGAGGTCCTTTGCCTTCCCATTTTCTGCGATCCATTGCTTCCTTCTTAAGGCTGCTGTATGTTGTACCGTCCATCATTTCATCCAGTATCTGGAATCTCTTCCTTCCTCGTTTCCTTTTCCCTTCTATATAAACTTCTAAAACTGTTTTTATCAACCCGTCATTCTTTCTTAATATATGCCCAATCCAATTTCTTTCTCTTTTCTTTATTACATCTAGTAACTGTCTTTTCTCTCCCACTCTTCTCAGTACCTCTTCGTTTTTTACTTTTCCCATCCAACTTATTCTTTCCATCTTCCGCCATGTCCAGATCTCAAAAGCCTCCAGCCTTTCTCTGTCTTTTTTCCTCATAGTACATGTTTCAGCGCCATATAGAAGAACACTCCATACAAGACATTTTATGAGTCATCCTTATTTCGCATAGTAACTGGTATACGAATAGAAGAAGATCTTTAGTTTCAACTTACGTAATTATGCCAAAGGATAATTTTTCTGAAGTATTTATTCAGAGACCACAATTCGACCACTAGAGCGGAGTGAACCTGTCTAAATAATAATTTTACTAATCTTCGGATATACATTGATGTGGTGAGGCGCGATCTCTGTGAAGAAGGTAGTGAAACTTATTTGGCCTATGCGCTACATGACATACGTTCGGCCCGAAGAGTCTTTAAGTTTCTGATCTAGAGAGAGATTGCGACATGATACACCCTAAGATAGTAACATTTCAAGGTGAAAACTGAGATTTAAGAACTCTATTTCTCATGTTAAGCTGTTCATTTCTAAGGGCTACAAGCATGTAAAGGTATATTATGTAGATAAAGACAGCAGACAAGCCAATTTCTGTTTTTTATAAACTATGAATGAGTTCTTAAATTTTTAACTTATTAATGTTGGAATAATTTCCTTTCTCTTTTATTATTTCATACTATTGTCTAAGATCAGTAACTTTCTTTTTCTTTAACTATTTCGAATGAGAAAATCTTTATTTCGTCAAATATATATGTTTACTTTTTAGTGGGAGTTTGAATACAGTTGATTTTTTGCTGACAAAACCAAAAATGCCCTTTCGAAAATATCAGATGAACAATTTGGATAGAGGGTAGGGGAAACTGGGAAGGTTTGACCATATGGGCGGTTCGACCCACCCTAGTTTTATCATATTTGGAACACAGAAATGTCATACCATCCAGTGGTAAGTGTTAACGTTATATTTGGAAAGAAACATACACAAAGAGAAGCCATTTTGTGAGACAGTGCAGCAAAAGCTAATGTTTATTTACTGTGAACAAACTGAATATTTTTCATTTTACTCGTAAGCCTGCAGGTAAGTCAAATAAATATTAATGAGAATGTGATTAACTGAATTTTATTCATTGTTCATTTCTCTCTCATTTCATGTAAAAATTTCGCAAATATTTTGAAATATTTTATTTGTTATACTGCACTTTTGTGAAGAGGTTATGCCAAGGAAGTTTGACCCGAAATTTTAAGAGCGGTTTGACCCTACAGTTATATTCAATTTACTGTAGTTTTAACGATATTCTGTTTCTTTTCTTCAGGATGCCCTTTATTTGGAAACCCAGCAAAAATGCCAGGCAGAGGGTTTCCCTGAAAGAATTAAAGTTATTGAAAGAATGCAAGTTATTGAAAGAGGTGAAAGTGTGAGAAAGGCTGCAAAAGATTTCAATTTGGACAGAAAGACACTGGGAAGATAATGTTGAGAAAGTAAGATCTGGCCAGGAAACTAACTTTGAAGCAAACCATGTATCTAATCAAATATTTACAATGGACCAGGAAGCTGATCTAATGTATTACTTGATTGAGGCCAGTAAGTTAAACTATGGTTTAACACCAATTCAAGCTAGAAAATTTATTTTTGAATATGCTATGGCCCTTAATTTAGCCAATCGCAATTTCAGCTGTCCAAACAACTGGAAAGATAATGAAGCAGCAAGTTATGATTGGCTCCAAGGTTTCATGCTACGGAACAAGAAATTATCCCTACAAACTCTACAGGCTACAAGCCTTGGTAGAGCAACAGCTTTTAACAAAACAAAAGTGAAGGAGTTTTTTGATAATTTAAGTAAAGTTTTTGACAAACATGCCTTTGGTCCTGAAAACATTTATAATGTAGATGAGACTGGAGTCAACACAGTCCAACAACCAGGGAAGATAATTGCTAGTAAGGGAGAGAAACAAGTTTCAAAGGTCGTGTCATATGAAAGAGGAACATTAGTGACAATTTGTTGTGCTGTTAGTGCTACTGGTACAGCCTTGCCACCTTTATTTGTGTTCCCTAGAAAAAGAGTGAGTGATTTAATGAAATCTGGTGTTCCTCCAACATCAGAGTTCTGCTGCCATGTCAGCGGATGGATGAGTGGTGAGAATTTTGAGGCAAATTTGTTCATTTCATCAGATTCTCTAAAACATCCATTGATCACCCAACATTAATTATACTTGATAATTATGACTCACACATCACTCCAAAAGGTCTAATGATTGCCAAAGATAATGGAATAACACTACTGACTCTGCCACCTCATACTAGCCATAAACTGCAGCCCTTAGACCGGGCCATATTCAGTCCTTTTAAAACCTTCAATAATAAAGCAGCTGATGACTATATGCGCACTCATCCTGGGAAGAAAATATCTAAATATACAATTCCTAGCTTGGTTGGAATAGCGTTTCCTCGTGCATGTAACCCAGTTAATATCCAAAAAGGCTTTGCCTGGACTAGTAGTTGGCCATTTAACACAAACATTTTTACAGAGGGTGACTTTCTAGTGTCGTATGTTTCAGGCAGACCGTATGTGAGTGGAGACACTTCTTCTACAGAAGAGGTAGCAGTGCCATCCACTTCTAAAAAGGTTCATGAAAATGCATCAGTTCCAACAGCGGGTCATCTGGCAGCAGCCAATTCTATGGAGGATCAACCAGTTGCATCCACTTCTACAGGGGACATTGCAGTAGCATCCACTTCTGTGGAGAGTAATATAGTTGAGTTAATGTGTTTGGGGATCCAAGCAGTAGATTCGGCATCTAAATATTTTGTTGAAACTTCTGGGAAATCTAGCCAGAGTGCTAAAAAAAATATCTTTTCATACTACTAAGAACACAGTCTGCCTATCTCCAGAGGAGGTCAGACCATTTCCTAAAGCAGGTCCAAGAAAGAACACTAAAGGTAATAGGTAAAGATGTATTAGTAGAATTTTGACTGACACACCTATCGAAAGAGCCATCGAAGAGGAACATGCTGAATGTCTAAGGAAAAGAAGTAAGAAGAATGTTGCAAAAACAGTGAAACGAAACCTTGTAACATCTGAAGATGAGGATGATTTAGAAGAGTTTTCAGACTTCATTGATCTGCCACAACAAGAGCCCACACAAGATGGAGATTACGTTCTTGTGAAATTTGATGTGAGGAAGAGTGAGGGATGCTCTTATGCTGGTAAAACATTAAAATTTGTAAACAGTGATGAAGTAAAAGTGCAGTTTTTGGGAAGAGTGACATCTAAATCAAAGTATTCTCATTTTTCCTAACATTGATGACACTAGTGTTGTTATGTTAAGAGATGCTAAAAAATTACCCAAACCAGTTGTAAATGAGGGAACACAACGTCTTGCCTCTAAGACAACGTTTCCTTTAAAATTTTCAACACTTGATATATGTTAGAACAATACAACTTGTATGTTTTGTACTTAAATGTTCAGCTTGACATAATTGAAACACTCTATTTCAGTTATTGCTTGTTTATTTGTGTCTGCATTGTTTATTTTACCATTTCTATCTGACTGGGTCAAACTGCCCTCACCACGGGTCAAACCTCCCTGCCTATGTTAGCCATTAATAAAAATTGATCTATAGTCACTTATGTAGGATGGAGAACATACAGGTAGATACTGTAAATATTCAGGAATTAATTAGTAGGCAAAAATCAATGAAAAAGAAACAGACTGACAACATGTTTTATAAAAAGTGGGTCAAACCTCCTAGTTTCCCCTACAGTATAACACCTACCAAGAACAATTGCATGTCTATAGTGAAAATTTCCGTAATAAATTAATCCAATGGCTAATATTTACTGTCCATTCTCTCCATAAATACTCATTACTTAATGTTGATATCTAATTTCACCCCTTTTATCAAATACATATAATTTAAAAACTATATCGGCGTTTCAGAACGATTTTAAGAAAAATTCCGCTGACAGCTGGTAAAATGCTTGTTTTGTTGATACACAACCGGTTTCGCAATCTCAAGTCGCATTATCAGGTGGAACTTACATGGTAAAGAGTAATATACAATATCTCAACTTTGTAGATATTAAAATTAATCAAGGTGATATCTAAAATATACTCACAATGTTAAAAAATCGTGGGTGTACATTGCGAATTGTGAGTATATTTTAGTTATCACCTTCATTAATTTTAATATGCGCAAGGTTGACAAACTGAATATTACTCTTTACTATGTGAGCTGCACCTGATGATGCGTCTTAAGGTGCTAAATTGTTTGTGTATCAAGAAAACAAAAGTTTCAACAGCTGTCACAGGAATTTTAAGATCATGTCTGTCAACAGCTGCAGATGCCTATAATATAAAACATTTTGTGAATGTTTGAAAAGCCACAGAACGCTCTAACAAACTCGTTTTTTTTTAAGTTTTACACAAAACCAAAAATTTTAGCACCGATGTTGTGGCAAAGTGATACATTGGTTTTACATTCAGTTATCAGTGAAAAAGAAAAATACTTGTCATAACCGAAACCAAACAAATATCGAAAACTGTAGGTTATTCAAAACTAATATACTGGTATAGGTTTTTCCCACCTCTGCTTCAATGTCGTTCGCCGAGGCCTGTAGCCGCCACATCATCGTGTGGATATTCATACTGCGGCTGACCACAGATGTATCGTCTGCGTACAGGGCGAGTTTCATTTGAGATATACGCAGAAGATCGGCCTTATGGAAAGGGTGCAGCAATGGAACCTTGTGGTTCTCCGATACGTACAGGGGACAGACAAAATAATGTGAACAGTGGGAGTAATAGGATGGTTGTGTTTCATGGCCAGCAACGCAGGTGAGGCGTGTGTCGCACTGGACAGTGCGTGTTCAGTACGGACTAGGCATCGGCGCAGGTTGTTTACGAGTAGTGCACACTTCGTATTTGCATTCAGAGGCCAAGGTCGACGTACACTACTGGCCATTAATATTGCTACACCACGAAGATGACGTGCTACAGACGCGAAATTTAACCGGCAGGAAGAAGATGCTGCGATATGCAAATGATTAGCTTTTCAGAGCATTCACACAAGGTTGGCGCCGGTGAGGACACCTACAACGTGCTGACATGAGGAAAGTCTCCAACCGATTACTCATACACAAACAACAGTTGACCGGCGTTGCCTGGTGAAACGTTGTTGTGATGCCTCGTGTAAGGAGGAGAAATGCGTACAATCACGTTTCCGACTTTGATAAAGGTCGGATTGTAGCCTATCGCGATTTCGGTTTATCGTGTCGTGGCATTGCTGCTCGCGTTGGTCGAGATCCAATGAATGTTAGCAGAATATGGAATCGGTGGGTTCAGGAGGGTAATACGGAACGCCGTGCTGGATCCCGACGGCCTCGTATCACTAGCAGTCGAATGACAGCCATCTTATCTGCATGGCTGTAACGGATTGTGCAGCGACGTCTCGATCCCTGAGCCAACAGAGGGGGACGTTTGCAAGGCAACAACCATCTGCACGAACAGTTCGACGACGTTTGCAGCAGCATGGACTATCAGCTCGGAGACCATGGCTGCGGTTACCCTTGACGCTGCATCACAGACAGGAGCGCCTGCGATGGTGTACTCAACGACGAACCTGGGTGCACGAATGGCAAAACGTCATTTTTTCGGATGAATCCAGGTTCTGTTTACAGCATCATGATGGTCGCATCCGCGTTTGGCGACATCGCGGTGAACGCACATTGAAAGCGTGTATTCGTCATCGCCATACTGGCGTATCACCCGGTGTGATGGTATGGTGTGCCATTGGTTACACGTCTCGGTCACCACTTGTTCGCATTGACGTCACTTTGAACAGTGGGCATTACATTTCAGATGTCTTACGACCCGTTGCTCTACCCTTTATTGCCGGCCGAAGTGGCCGTGCGGTTAAAGGCGCTGCAGTCTGGAACCGCAAGACCGCTACGGTCGCAGGTTCGAATCCTGCCTCGGGCATGGATGTTTGTGATGTCCTTAGGTTAGTTAGGTTTAAGTAGTTCTAAGTTCTAGGGGACTAATGACCTCAGCAGTTGAGTCCCATAGTGCTCAGAGCCATTTGAACCATCTACCCTTTATTCTGTCCCTGTGAAACCCTACATTTCAGCAGGATAGTGCACGACCGCATGTTGCAGGTCCTGCACGGGCCTTTCTGGATACAGAAAATGTTCGATTGCTGCCCTGGCCAGCACATTCTCCAGTTCTCTCATCAACCGAAAACATCTGGTCAATGGTGGCCGTGCAACTGGCTCGTCACAATACGCCAGTCACTACTCTTGATGAACTGTGGTATCGTGTTGAAGCTGCATGGGCAGCTGTACCTGTACACGCCATCCAAGCTCTGTTTGACTCAATGCCCAGGCGTATCAAGGCCGTTATTACGGCCAGAGGTGGTTGTTCTGGGGACTGATTTCTCAGGATCTATGCACCCAAATTGCGTGAAAATGTAGTCACATGCCAGTTCTAGTATAATATATTTGTCCAATGAATACCCGTTTATCATCTGCATTTCTTCTTGGTGTAGCAATTTTAATGGCCAGTAGTGTACAATGAAAGATCTAACAGAGTTCCAAAGAGGGCAGATTGTGGCGACCCGATTAGCTGGAGCATCAGTAACCAAGACAGCGAACTTATTGAATGTTTCAAGAGCAACTGTTTCAACAGTCTTGACAACCTACACAAAACATGGAAAAACATCATCGTGTAAACGTAATATTGGGCTCAAATCAAAACTAAATGACAGAGATCGTCGTACGCTACCAGGAATTGTGTCTAAACATTACAAAACTAATGCGGCTTAAGTGATTGCAGAGCTCAATAGCCATCTTTGAGACCCCGTATCTATCGACACTGTGAACCGAGAACGCCACAAATCAAGTATTTATGGACGAACTGGTATACCGAAACCGTTAGTGACGGCAATCAACGCAAAGAAGAGTGAAACATGATGTCAGGAGCACAAGTTCTGGACGGCTGATCAGTGGAAACGCGTCATACGCTCCGATGGGTCAACGTTTTCGTTATTTTCAACATCGGGCCGGGTTTACGTCTGGAGAACGCCAAAACAAGCCTACAATTCTGATTGTTTGATTCCAACGGTTAAGCATGGAGGTGGAAGTGTGATGGTGTGGGCAGCCATATCATGGTATGCTTCTGGCCTCATCATTACCCTTAAAGGTCATGTTACAGCCAACGATTATGTGAACATTTTAGGTGATCAGGTGCATCCCATGATTCAAATGTTTTTCCCCAACAACGATGCCATATTTCAGGACGAATATGCACCAATTTACACAGTCAGGACAGTACAATTGTGGTGTGAGGAGCACGCTACTGAGTTGTAGCGTCTTCCCTGACCAGCCCAGTCTCCGGACTTGAACATTATCGAATTCTTGTGGGCGGTACTGGAGCGCAGATCCCGGAGCAGCTTTCCGACTCCTTTGTCACTACAGGAGTTACAAGAGGTTCTGATCGAAGAGTGGCACGACATTCTACTGGAGACTCATTATATGCCAGCATTCCAAGAAGAATCGCAGCTGTATAAAGGGCAAATGGGTGTTGAAACCGTTGTTAATCAAGCATTCCCATGTAAGTACAGGCGTTATCATTTTTGCCTATCCCCTGTAATGCATTCGGCGCTCAGTGAAGGGTCCACTTTCTGTTCGGACGTGCAACGTGAGACCCGCGAGATAACTCTGCAGGAGTTTCAGGTGTGATACTGGAAGCCTACGGACAGAGGAAGCCATCGTGCTATACTGAACCAAATGCGCGAGATACGTCGAGCCAGCAGTGCACGTAAGCGCTCGCGTCGCTCCACGCCACTGACTGCTTCCTCCGTCAGTCGCAGCAGCTGGTGAATTGAGGCAGGAGTTAGTACGTGGGCCGGCCCTCAGCAGCGGGCGGGTACCAAACCGGCGCCTCCGGCTGTGGCTATTGATCGACCGGTCGCCGGCGCCGGAACACGTGGCGCGGTTGCCACAGACCGGACAGAACCTCCAGCGCTTTGCTGTCTCTCCTGTGCCTGGACTGCCGCGGAGGTCCACCGTCGCCTTGTGCTTTCCCACGACGAGTGACGATATTCGCTGTAAAGACGCTTGTGTTCTTACAGTATATCCAAAACATGACAGCTGTTCCTCTTTTATTGGTTTCGTGCATAAGTTCGTAGCGTTTTTGCGTAAGTTTAACCCTTTTGTGGGCAAAATTATTGAGCAGTTTTTTTTTAATGAATGGAGAGCAGATAGTAGTTAACAGATGGGTATATTTATCATACAGAATATCAAATTTGCTCGAACTGTCAAAGTGACGTCACACATCAATGTGGGAAGTATTCCTCCCACTGCCCTTCCTTGGAATTAAATGACAAAAACAACTTTTTCAATATATGTCATATTTATTTGATAAATTTACTTCTCTTGTTACAATGACTGTTCACAAATACTTGCCATGAAATTTTCTGAAACACGGGTCTATGCAAAGTGGTATTTGAGAATATGTACAAACACAGCGAGTGCTCCTTTCCGCAGCTTTTGTACTACAATGACGGCACATCCAGTTGGTTTCTCCTAAAATGGGTTGATGATCCCCTACAGCCACATGACGAAAATCTTCAGGTATTTTACCCCTTTTTGCCAGAAAGACAGGTTTTTGTCCACGCCTTTTTTGGGATGAGAAACCGTCGATCAATTGTCTGGCTAGATGGATCCTGTAAGTGAGCTGATCATGCTGTCCACTTTCTCTTTTACTTATTTTCCACAGGATAAAACTGTTCACTACAGCAACGTCCACCAGGAAATAAAATATTCTGTGCCACCATTTTACGGCACGTCTGCTAATAGAACACTTCTCGTAATTGATCGAACTTTTCGACACCACCCATTATTTTGTTGCATTTTGCCACAACTTCAGGACAAGAAATCTCTGTATTAGTACCATCCTTGTTTTTCCTTTTCACTGTGGCTGTTTCTCATGGGCATGAATTGAGGACAGGAAAGTGATTGGACGGTTATCTATCCATTTTACTGCAGAAATGGCTCCTTTTGTTTCAAACTGGAATTCTCCTCGATCCAATTTTACGTTTTCCTTCATAAATTTGGGTAAATACTATAGCTTTGAGGAGAAACATCACAAAACGTCACGCAAACAGCACTGAAAGGCTCCTCTACAAAGCAACACTCAGCTATACAATGCCTCTGCGCGAAGGTACAGCAAAAACGGCGGGAACTTCCGATTGGAAGTAGTACCCTATACTGTTCACTAGGTGGGAACTGTGAATCCCACTGGACTAGGAGCGAGTTCATTGTAGTGGGAAGCACGTTTCCAACGGCTCACGAAAGGGTTAATAAACACAACAGAGACATGCAACAGAGATTTTAGTCATCAATAATATATTTTTCTTCACTATTTACAACAGTTTGCCAATCCTAGAGCAACTTTCGATTGCGAGACTGCAGAAATCACACGGTTTTGAGGAGAAGAGCACATCGAGCCGTGTTCGGAGTGCATTTTCATCTGGAAAGGAAGTCCCTTGAAGGTTATTCAGCAGAGAGCGGCAAAGGTGAAAATCTGACTGCACAAGATCAGGTGAATAAGGTGGGTGTGGAATGAATTCTCAACCCAATTCCTGTAGAGAGTCTTTTATCAATCTAGCAGAAAGCGTGCGAGCGTTATAGTGGACGGAGTCTTCGCGGTCGTCGTTCTTGGATTGCGTCTACAGGACGGCCCAGTTGTTGACAATGAATGTCAGCAGCGGTGACTACACCTCGGGGAAGCAATTCACGGTACACCACACCGTACCTGTTCCATCAGATGCAAAACATTATCTTTTGTGGGTGGGCGCTGGTCTTTGTAAAGGAAGTTGTTGCTTTGTCTGGTCTTAGTCATTCCTTTACTTTCCATATGTTAGCATAAAGACACCGTTTCTCACCACCATTGGCGACACAGGATAGGAATGGTCGGTGCTGTTCATGAACCAATTGATGACGAGCAAGCAGAGATGCACATATGGCCACTCACCGATTTGTGTGAGTTTAGTTTAGAGCTCTGAACCTTCCTCTTTGCATGCAAAGGTCGCTCGTTGGTGGACTGATCACAGGTCATAACATTTTCCAGTTTTCGAGTACACTGACGTGTATCATTGTGGAGTAATGCGTTTAAACGAGCCTCATCAAACCCCTCCTGAACGAGGAGAGTTGCTAACGTCGAAACGACCCTCAATAAAACGAGGACACCATTTTCTTTCCGTGCTCTGTCCAGTGTCATCATCACCAAATATTTCTGGCTCGTCCGCTGCTGTCACCCCTTTACTGAGCTCAGACGGAAGAATATGTCGGAAATGTTCTAATATATCCTCTTGGCACTCTATTTTTAGCGTCCACAGCTCCACTCACTATCTCCAAATAACAAAATGTCAACTCGCATAGCGACAGTGAACTACAAATAAAAAATGAGAATCGATAAGTAAAACCCATAGCAATCTGAATACCAACATGCGAAACAAGAACGATACAAACTTATTCGCCAACCTGTTACAAACATCACCCCATAGATTGGTTTGAGGCACTTCTCTATTCCTGTGGCTTGTCAACTATCCTCCTCATTTCAGCAAAACTGCTCATTCCACAACGATCTGCCCTGTATATATTCATATAGAAGCCTACTCTGCGATTCCTTCCATTTAGCATCCTTTCGACTATCGTTTCTGGTAACGATTCATCTGCATGACATCTACACTACCTGACCGAAAGTATCTGGGCACCTATTAGTAAACATTAATATCACGTGTCTTCACCCTTCGCCTTAATGACGGCTTCATCTCTGATAGGGACACTTTAGTGAGGCATATCTGTGGAGGAATGGCAGCCCATTCTTCCTCAAGAGCCGAAATCAGGGAAGGTATATTGGATGCCGAGGTCTGGAGTGAATTCGGCCTTCTAACTTATTCCAAAGGCGTATTGTTGGGCTCAGGTCGTGATTCTGGGCAGGCCAGCTCATTTTAGAAATGATATTGTCCACAAGCCATCGCCTCACAGATATTACCTTACGAGAGGCTGCGTTGTCATGTTGTTACAATCACTCATCATTTCTGAACCGTTCCTTCACTGTACGCAGTACACACTGCTGCAAAATGTGTTTTATCCTGTTGTATTTAGTGTTTACTTAAACGCAGTAAGACAACTACGCCCTAACCACGTAACCCCCCAACATACCACAGCACCACCTCCTCTGCACTTCGCTTTTGGCTTTACCCATCATGCCAAGTAACGTCCTCCACACATTCGCCAACCTCATACCATTCCATCTGCTTGCCACAGGGTACAACGTGATTTATCACTCCAGGTCACTCGTTACCAGTCATCCACTGTCCATCCACCGGATTGCCTCAGGATGTAGTGTGATATATCACTCCAAGTCACTCTTTTCCATTCACAATACAGAGGTGTCGCTCTGTACACCTGAAGTGTCGCTTAGCACTAACTAAAGAAATGTGCGGCTTATAAGGAGCTGATAAACTGCCTACTGGCTTCTGTCTCGGGTTCTTCGGCCGATGTTCATCTAATGATTTTTCTGGCGTTTCGCCAACACGAGTGGCTGGCATTGTCAAAGCTTCACCCTCCATTGCCGGTGGTGAACTGGAGCCGAGCTCGCGGGCGCAGACTATATGTACCTGGCGCGCCAACGTCCGAGGGCTTCTCCGCGGTCATTTCCGGTGCGGTTCTCCTCTTGCTATTTCTAGATGTGTTGGTCACAAGGGACGGCGAAAACCTGGGACACAGTGTGTATCGAAAACCGACACACACGGACCGATACCTGCACAAACTGTCAAACCACCACCCGAGCCAGAAAAGAGGCATGATTAGTACGCTCGTAACGAGAGCAGGACGAATATGTGAGCCGCAACACCTCAAACGAGGAATGCAACACCTGAAAACTGTCCTGAGGAGCAATGGGTACTCCACAAATTATATTAGAAGTGTAACAGAGCCAAACACTCGGCGAAATAAGGAACCAGAAAAAGAAATGTCGGGTACGGCCCTTCTGCCCTACATTCCCAGAGTGACGGACAGAATCGGCCGTATATTGCGCAAACATGGCGTAAAGACGATTTTCAAACCGACAAGGAAGATCAAAGAGTGTCTTAGATCGGCGAAGGAGAAAAGAGACCCACTTGCAATGTCGGGAATATACCGTATACCATGCACATGCGGAAAAGTTTATGTCGGAATGACTGGACGATCCATTAACACCAGGATCAAAGAGCATAAACGACATTGCAGGTTGGGGCAGGTGGAGAAATCGGCCGTGGCAGAGCACGCACTGAATGAGACCGACCACGTAATAAAATTCGCCGACACGGAAGTTCTGGCTGTAGAGAAGCACTATCACATGCGCTTGTTCAGAGAAGCTGTGGAAATACAAAAACACGGGAATAGGTTGAACAAGAAAGAGGAAAGCCTTAAGGTAAACGGATCCTGGCTTTCCGTACTGCAGCGAACGACCGTCGCAGGTAGCAAGAGGAGAACCGCACCGGAAATGACCGCGGAGAAGCCCTCGGACGTTGGCGCGCCAGGTACATGTAGTCTGCGCCCGCGAGCTCGGCTCCAGTTCACCACCGGCAATGGAGGGTGAAGCTTTGACAATGCCAGCCACTCGTGCTGGCGAAACGTCAGAAAAATCATTAGATGAACGTCGGCCGAAGAACCCGAGACAGAAGCCAGTAGGCAGTTTGTCAACAAGTGGCCACGAAAGCCTCAACAATTTTGTGTTATAAGGAGCTGCTTGTCCATTCACACCACTCTTTTTTACCTCCATACACACAGTCACTGTGCTAACTGGACTGCTGGTAGCGTCTCAGAATTCACGAGTGCTTCCTTCTGCTGATTTCATGCGACTTTTACAGCCACCCTCCACAGCGACCAACGGTCCCTGTTCGTCAGTGCATGGCGTCTGTTTGGTCTTGGTTTAGCTGTGGGCGTTCCTTCGCGTTTCCACTGCACAATAACATCACCAACAATCGACTTGGGCAGCTGTCTCTGACGGATTTGATCAAATGGTTCTAAGCACTATGGGATGTCAACATCTGAGGTCATCAGTCCCCTGGACTTAGAACTACTTAAACCTAACTAACCTAAGGACATCACACACGTCCATGCCCGGTCATTCTGCTGTTACTGCGTCTCTACTGACAACACAGTACCCCTCATCTCCTTTAGATGAGCGAGTCCTCCTTTCGTGACACCTAATGGTCAATTACGCGTTACATAAGATTCTCCGTATACTTTAGATCAGATAGTGTATATGATCATCATTAAGTTTATGACTACCAGCTCTTATTTCTCTTACTATACTGCGATGATCGTTTCTCCTTATGTACGTAGAAATCAACGAAATATTTTGGCATTCGGAGATGAAAGTTGATAACTCAAATTTCGAGAAAACATCTTGTCGCAACTAAATAAGACTTTGTCGTAATGAGTATCACTCAACTCGCTTACCACGTCTGTGGTCACACTCTCTCCTGTATCGCTATTAGACAAATCGAGCTGCCCTTGTTTGAACTTCTTCAGTGTCCTCCGTCGATTCTCTCTGGTAAGGATCCCATACCGAGGAGCAGTACTCCACAAGAAAACGGACAAGCGTAGAATAGGTTACTTGGTTAGTAGATCTGTCGTATCTTCAGAATGTTCTGCCGCTGAAACACGGTCTTTTGTTCGCCTTTTCATAACATCTTCTGAGTGATGGTTCAAATTCATGGTGTTTGTAATTGTACCATCAGATATTTAATTGAATCTACACCTTTCAATTCCTGTGATTTATCACGTAACCAAAATTTTACCAGAGTTTTCAGTTCTCGAGGTCCACACACTTTCTATTGTTTAGTGTCGATTACCGCTTTTCGCACCATGCAGGTATCTTGTCCAAATCATGTCGCAATTCGGTTTGATCTTCTGATGACTTTAAAAGACGGAAACAACAACATCATCTATATAAACTATTTAGGAGACAACCTAAGCAGCCCTCTTAGATTGTTTGCAAACAGTCTAAGACGGCTGCTCGTTCATACAGGTTAAGAGGAGCACTTTCTTGGGGATCCCTAGATATCATTTGAGTTTCAAAGTAATTTCCGCCCAAACGATTTACCTCTTCGATTCATCATATTGCCAACTAATATTTTCTGTGACCTATCAAAAGTATTTGATTTTGCAATTCACTGTATTCTCCAAGACAAGCTCGAATATTATGGTGTCGGAGACAACTGCTCGTACCTGGTTTTCAACCTACCTCAAAAAAGGGTGCAGAGTGTTGTATTAAGAAACTCTGCAGGCGTGATGTTGTCTTCTCTAGTAATGTTCTGTTTAAGATTGTCTGTCGTGCGAGAATTCTCAACATTCATTTTACTTTTTAATGTGTCCCATAAATAAAAATCACACGATATTAAGTCCGGGGATCTGGCAAGTCTGCCTTCAGGGAACACGTCGGTGGTGTGAAACACACTTTGGTTGGATGTGTGAGTGGTTGCTCTATCTTGTTGGAATACTATTTACAACTTCTCTCCCTTTGTTAATGATTCATAGAAAGAATCAAAAAGCCCTCCAGACATCTGGAGGTGTAATTGAGACATATGGGGCCAATAATGCACTGTCAGACACTACATACCAAACACCTATCTTTTCTGAGTGGAGAAGTTCTTCTTGCAGAATATGTGGGATGTCCTGTGACCAGGATCTGCAATTCTGCGAGTTTACATAACCTGACAAATGAAACCAGGACTCATTTGTGGTGAAGAAAAGCGATTGGAGCAAGTAACCATTAGCAATTGATGTATATAGCCAGTTAGAATAATGAACTCTTTTCTTCTGATCCTCAAATTTCAACCCTTGCATCACATTTCACACGACAGGCTTTTAATTTGATATCTTTTAGTATACGTTGGCACGATGTACGAGAAACACCGTCTGCTGCGTTAATCCCCTTATCGACTTGTGGGACTTCTCGTAATATCCAAGTGAATTCTGTCTATACTTTTAGGAGTCCTCACTGTCGATCACCTACCCCTCTACATATTCTGAACGGATCCTTGATCCCTCCATTTCTTGTACAGACCCTGAATAGTGCTGGTCGTGGGTAGTTGCCTATCAGGATACTTCGCTTGAAACATATCTTTACATTTCTTGATGTAGCCTGTCTTCAGGTAACACTCCATTATATCACTTCGGTGTTATAATGCAAACTGCCCCATTTCTATAATAAATCAGCAATACGAACTTCTCACAACAACTGCCGCACGAACACACAGCTGCCACAGTCTAACATAACAGACTGTGCAGCTGCACTAAGCTCTCCGATAAAATCCAGTGCAGCCAACTTCCGACACAGTGTTGCCAGTTCAAAAGCAATTCGACTAGAGATGATTAACCGGTACGTGGGGCGCACCGGTTTAATGCGGGACATCCTGCATAGAACTGCTCTTTCATCATAAATCCAAAAAGCAGAAATAGTTCATTTTGCTGACGATGGGAGTATCATAATAATCCTAATCGAGTAATTTCAACACCAGAAAGGGTAAATAACGTATTATTGTAATTAATAACAGAGTCTCTGCTAATGAAGTGACACTGAATTTAAATAAAACACAATAAACGTAATCCTACTGCTCAAGGCTACACCACACTATTATAAATAACCCAAGAAGGTAAATCAATAAATGAAATAAATTATTTTATTATCTTAGGTGTTTATACTGGAAGACATACGTCGCAGAACTTATTAAATGTCTAAATTGCCAATGAATTTTCTTATCATGTTATAGTATTAGGGGGAGATATAAACTTATCGCCTGTAGACTGAAGGGCTCAAGTGGTAAGGGCATTTAGCCAGTACAGGGAAACATGTGGAACTGTTCTGCATGCCTTACCAGAAAATTACCTCGAACAGTTAATCAGAGAACTGACTACTGAGGGTAACATTTTAGATGTTCTGGTTACAAACAGGCCCGAACTTTTTCAGCTGTATTAATATTACAAATTCACCCCTACAATGATCATAATTTCTGCGAAATTCGTCACATTAATAAGAAGATAACTTTCGATGTGGGTAAAGCGGACAAATATGGTTTGGAACAATATATTTACAATTTGTTCTTTATAACATATTAAAACTGCTAGAATTACATTTTTTCAGGGAATTCAGTCTTTTTGCAGTATTGCGCATCATGTAATTTATCAGAGGGACTGGAAGACAACTTATCACTCTGATAGGAAGCATTTCATTTAAAATAATTACTCACAAATGTATGTAATTGTATTTTATGCTCTTATCAAAAGTGAGATTTCGTTTCATGTCCAGTTTCCTCATAAAGTAGGCGTTTATATTCGATAATGTTACATTAAAACTAAAGAAATTGGAAAAAGGAAGGAAATGATGGAGATGGGACTTTCAGAGGGAGCATTAGGCAACGATTGACTAGAACAAGGGGAAGGTAAACACTAGAAGATGAATGTGTAGCTCTGAAAGATGAAAAAGTGAAAGTAATAGTAGATTCAGTAGGTAAAAATACAAGCCCTAGTAGAAATCCTTTGATAACTCAGGAGAACTGAATTTAATTGATGAATATAAAATATAAAAACGCAGTTAATGAAGCATGCGAAAGGGAATACAAATGTCTAAAAAATGAGATTCACAGGAAGTGTAAAATGGCTAAGCAGGAATGGCGAGAGGACAAATGTAAGGATTCTACATCTACATCTACATGGATACTCCGAAAATCACACTAAAATGCCTGGCACAGAGTTCATCGAAACAACAATTCTCTATCATTCCAATCTCGAACAGCGCGCGGAAGAAACGAACACTTGTATCTTTCCGTGCGAGCTCTGATTTCCGTTATTTTATTATGATGATCGTTTCTCCTTATGTAGGTCGGCGTCAACAAAATATTTTCGCATTCTGAGGAGAGAGTTGATGATTGAAATTCCGTGAGAAGTTTCCGCCGCAACAAAAAACGCATTTGTTTTAGTGATGTCCACCCCAAGTACTATATCGTACCAGAGACCACTCTCCCACATTTCGTGATAATACAAAACGTGCAGCTCTTCTTTGAACTTTCTCAATGCATTCCGTTAATCCTATACCAGGCCGCACAGAAATAGTCCAAAAGAGGACGGAAAAGCGTAGTGTAGGCAGTCTCTTTAGCAAATCTGTCACTCTTTGTAAGAGTTCTGGCAGTAAAATATAGCCTTTGGTTTGCTTTCTGCACAACATTTTCTGTGTTCTTTCCAGTTCAACTTGTTTGTAATTATAATTCTTAGGTATCTAACTGAATTTACAGCCTTTAGATTTGACCGAGTTATCGTTTAACCGAAGTTTAACGGATTCTTTTAGCACTCATGGGGATGGTCTCACACTTTTCAATATTTTGGGTCGATTGCCAATTTTCACACCATACAGATATCTTTTCTGAATCGTTTTCCAATTTGTTTTGGTCTTCCGACGTATTTACTACACGATAAACGACAGCATCATCTGCAAACAACCAAAGACGGCTGCTCAGATTGTCTCCTAAGTCATTTATATACATAAGGAACAGCAGGGAACCTATAACACGACCTTGGGAAACCCCAGAAATCATTTCTGTTTTACTCGATGACTATCCGTCAATTACTACGAGCTATGACCTCTCTGACGGGAAATCACAAATCCAGTCACATACCTGAGACGATATTCCATGAGTATACAATTCGTCTACAATCCGCTTGTGTGGTACAGAGTCAACAACCTTATGGAAATCTAGAAATACGGAATCAATTTGAAATACCTTGTCAATAGCACTGAGCACCTCATGTGTGTAAAGAGCTAGTTGTGTTTCACAAGAACGATGTTTTCTAAATCCGTATTGGCTGTGAGCCAATAGACCGTTTTCTTCGACGTAATTCATAATGTCTGAACGCAATACATGCTCCAAAATCCTGCTGCATATCGACGTTAATGGTAGGGGCCTGTATTTATTGGATTTCTTCTATTGTCTTTCTTGAATATTGGTTTGACTTGCGCAGCTTTCGCCGGCCGGAGTGGCCGAGCGGTTATAGGCGCTACAGTCTGGAACCGCGCGACCGCTCCGGTCGCAGGTTCGAATCCTGCTTCGGGCATGGATGTGTGTGATGTCCTTAGGTTAGTTAGGTTTAAGTAGTTCTAAGTTCTAGGGGACTGATGACCACAGCAGTTAAGTCCCATAGTGCTCAGAAAATGAGTGAATGTGCAGCTTTCCAGTCTTTGGGTAACGATCTTTCGTCGAGTGAGCGGTTGTATATGATTGTTAACTATGGAACTATTGCATCAGCATATTCTGAAAGGAGCCTAATTTAGAATCATATTTCACTAGAGGAAAGACATATGTCACCCACAGGAAAATTAAAGAGGAATTTGGAGAAAAGAGAAGCAACTGTATGAATATCAAGAACAAAGATAGAAAACCAGTCTTAAGCAAAGACGACAGAGCTGAAAGGTGAGTATATAGAGGATCTGTTCAAGGAAGTTGAACTTAAAGGAAATATTATAGAAATGGAAGATGAAGTAGATGAAGGTTACAAGGGAGATAATACTGCGACAAGAATTTGACAGGACACTGAAAGACCTAAGTCGAAACAAGGCCCCGGGAATAGACGACATTCCGTCATAACTGCTGACAGACTTGGGAGAGCCAGCCATGACAAAACTCTTTCGTGTGGTGTACTAGATGCATGAGATGGGTTAAATACCCTCAGACATCAAGAAGAATGTAATAATTCAAAAAAAAAAAAAAAAAAAAAAAAAAAAGAAGCAGGTGCTGACAAGTGGGAATATTACTGAACTTTCAGTTCGTAAGTCATGGTAGCAAAATGCTAACTCGAATTCTTTACAGTAGAGTTCTGAAGACAGCAGGGATAAAATACAGGGAGAGAAAGGCTATTTACAACTTGTATAGAAATCAGACGGCAGTTATAAGAGTCCAGGGACACGAAAGGGAAGCAGTGATTGAGAAGGGAATGTGACAGGGTTGTAGCCTATCCCCAATGGTATTCAGTCTATACATTGAACAAAATATAAAGGAAACAAAAGAACAATTTGGAGTAGGAAGTAAAGTTCAAGGAGAAGAAGTAAAAACTTTGAGGCTTGCCAGTGACACTGTAATTCTTTCAGAGACAGCAAAGTACTTGGAGCAGCTGTTGAACGGAACGTACAGTGTCTTGAAGATCTAAGATGAACATATAAGATGAACATTAACAAAATCAAAACCAGGATAATGTAATGTAGTCGAATTAAATCTGGTGATGCTGAGGGAATTAGATTAAAAAACGAGAGCTTAAAATCATAGATGAGTTTTGTAATTTGGACGGAAAAATAATTGATGATGGCCGAAGTAGGGAGGATATAAAATGGAGACTGGCAATTCCAAGAAAAGAGTTTCTGAAGAATAAAGATTTGTTAACATCGAGTATAGATTTAAATGTTAGGAAGCAGTTTCTGAAGGTATTTGTATGGAATGTAACCATGTACGGAAGTTAAATATGGACGATATACAGTTTAGACAAGAGGAGAACAGAAGCTTTTGAAATGTAGCATTACAGAAGAATGCTGAAGATTAGATGGATAGATCACGTAACTGTTAAGAATGCACTGAATAGAATTGGGGAGAAAAGTAGTTCGGGGAAAAGTTATTTGTGGCACAACCCAACTAGAACAAGAGATTGAGAGAACACATTCTGAGACATCAAAGGATCACCAATTTAGTGTTGGAGGGAAGCGTGAGGGGCAAAAATCGTACAGGGAGGCCAAGAGATGAGTACAGTAAGCAGATTCAGAAGGATGTAATTCGCAGTAGTTACTCGGAGATGAAGAGGCTTGCAAAGGATAGAGTAGCATAGAGAGCTGCATGAAATCAGTGTTTTGACTGAAGACTACAACAACAACAACAACAACAACAACAACAATGCTTACTGAATCCGGGGCGCAAGATGTTTCAGCAACAATAGTGAATACCTTCGGAAGTGATACTGTAAACAGATTCGAATACAGCATTCCATTTAACAGGTGTCCAGTTGTTATTGGTTACAGAGATACAGCTGTTACAATGTAGCCCAACTGTGTTAATTAAAGACAAATTATTAAGTTGGAAGTTGGTTTTCATTAATTCCACCTCCGGCTTCATTGCACTTCTTAATTCTCTTGACAACATCACTTGTAGCTCTTCTGTCATCTTGTCTTGACGTTATTTTATGTGGGGCGGATTATTTATAATCCGACGATCACATAGTGTCTTTTGTTTACTTTTCTTTGTAGAAGTCGTTTTTCAACCATCCCTAAAGGCGAAAAATCAAAAAGGGTAAGGTCCGGGAACCTCTGTGGTCAAGCAATTTCTGCTGATCCATTTTCCGGGCAATCTTAGGTTTCGATAATGCGTCACCTGACGTCTAGAATGTGCATGGAGTGTGTCATGCTAGACAAAGACCGGCAGATTGTCCATCAGACTACGCTAAACATTTACAGAGAGTCGTTCTCGAAAATGTATCTCCACAAAGGGATGTTGGTTTTCGCCGGACCGCCGATGTGAGTTACGAGTGTTTAACGTTAACACCGTCACGAGCGAAAGTAGCTTTATAAATGAACATTATTATTGGGACTACTCGAAGAATTACAATTGACCAACAGTAACTACCGTCTACCTTCATCTCCCTCTCGGACGCGTTGAATCCGCTGTAAATTACAGGGATAGAGGCTGTGCATACGTGACAATCACGGTATTCTTGCCTTTGGAACACGGATATGTGTAGAAATTGTGCGTGTGGTTGTTGACGGACCATGTTCTATCAACTGAATGTCGTCTTGTGTTTGACCCACACTCTGGTAATTTACCCATTCAGCTGAAGTATGACTGCTGTGCATTGGATCAGTCTTACGCAATTTAATGAAAACACTAGTAAACGTTCTTGAATCTGGTACTCTGCTGTTCGGAAATCGTCTATAGCACTACAGTATTATCTACAGGCAGCAGCAACGATACCATACAATATCTGTACTCAAGTACCAATCGGCATTCTCAGCGACTGTAAATTCGTCCAGTATCGCTAAACGATACAGTAGAATTGGCCAACGAATCGCAATCACAGTTGAAAAGTTCAGTTATGTAAAGTAAGCACAACTTCACAACTTGAACTTTAAAACAAAAGCGACAACCGATAAATAATATTAGATATTATCGATATACAGTATATAGGATGTTACGGCACTATTCGTTCAATTCAATATAGGAGGTAGAGAACATCAAAACAAATGCATTTGGTTACGGTACGTATGGTCCTAGACGGCAATATCTGATACTAGGGACGTTTTACGCAGAAAGTAGGTTAGCAAGTCAATTACAGCAGTGGTATTCATAGGAATTGCTCGAATGCGCGACCTTTCACCTGTATACGCGCATTACGTCGTCGGACCATTGATTGTAGAGTTGAAAGACTCCTGACACGTTCGCAGCGGTACCAGCAGCGACAGCAGTTCTATCGACCAGGTCTTTCCTGCTTCCCCAAACGTTTCATACACCAATTGCTTTATATGCCAGCAGAGAAAGAAATCCAGACACTTGAGGTCAGGTGACCTGGGTCACCAGGCTACAAGGCTACCTCGGCAGACCCATCGATTCCCGAAAGTGGCTCTCAGATCATTACCCACAATGCTGAAATGGGTTGGAGCCCTATCATGATGTAAGTGCATCCTTTGTCCAACATTTAGCGATACATCTTCCAGAAGTCCTGGCAACACATGTTCCACAAAAATGTGATATCTACACTCCTGGAAATGGAAAAAAGAACACATTGACACCGGTGTGTCAGACCCATCATACTTGCTCCAGACACTGTGAGAGGGCTGTACAAGCAATGATCACACGCACGGCACAGCGGACACACCAGGAACCGCGGTGTTGGCCGTCGAATGGCGCTAGCTGCGCAGCATTTGTGCACCGCCGCCGTCAGTGTCGGCCAGTTTGCCGTGGCATACGGAGCTCCATCGCAGTCTTTAACACTGGTAGCATGCCGCGACAGCGTGGACGTGAACCGTATGTGCAGTTGACGGACTTTGAGCGAGGGCGTATAGTGGGCATGCAGGAGGCCCGGTGGACGTACCGCCGAATTGCTCAACACGTGGGGCGTGAGGTCTCCACAGTACATCGATGTTGTCGCCAGTGGTCGGCGGAAGGTGCACGTGCCCGTCGACCTGGGACCGGACCGCAGCGACGCACGGATGCACGCCAAGACCGTAGGATCCTACGCAGTGCCGTAGGGGACCGCACCGCCACTTCCCAGCAAATTAGGGACACTGTTGCTCCTGGGGTATCGGCGAGGACCATTCGCAACCGTCTCCATGAAGCTGGGCTACGGTCCCGCACACCGTTAGGCCGTCTTCCGCTCACGCCCCAACATCGTGCAGCCCGCCTCCAGTGGTGTCGCGACAGGCGTGAATGGAGGGACGAATGGAGACGTGTCGTCTTCAGCGATGAGAGTCGCTTCTGCCTTGGTGACAATGATGGTCGTATGCGTGTTTGGCGCCGTGCAGGTGAGCGCCACAATCAGGACTGCATACGACCGAGGCACATAGGGCCAACACCCGGCATCATGGTGTGGGGAGCGATCTCCTACACTGGCCGTACACCACTGGTGATCGTCGAGGGGACACTGAATAGTGCACGGTACATCCAAACCGTCATCGAACCCATCGTTCTACCATTCCTAGACCGGCAAGGAAACTTGCTGTTCCAACAGGACAACGCACGTCCGCATGTATCCCGTGCCACCCAACGTGCTCTAGAAGGTGTAAGTCAACTACCCTGGCCAGCAAGATCTCCGGATCTGTCCCCCATTGAGCATGTTTGGGACTGGATGAAGCGTCGTCTCACGCGGTCTGCACGTCCAGCACGAACGCTGGTCCAACTGAGGCGCCAGGTGGAAATGGCATGGCAAGCCGTTCCACAGGACTACATCCAGCATCTCTACGATCGTCTCCATGGGAGAATAGCAGCCTGCATTGCTGCGAAAGTTGGATATACACTGTACTAGTGCCGACATTGTGCACGCTCTGTTGCCTGTGTCTATGTGCCTGTGGTTCTGTCAGTGTGATCATGTGATGTATCTGACCCCAGGAATGTGTCAATAAAGTTTCCCCTTCCTGGGACAAATGAATTCACGGTGTTCTTATTTCAATTTCCAGGAGTGTACGTCCTTTGAGGCGGAGTGGAAGAATGAAGGGTCCAGTCAACCTATCACCGAGAATTCCGGCCCACTTATTAGCACCGAAACGCTGTTGATAAGCGCGAGGTGGCGTTTCTCGTGGATTCACATGTGTCCAGACGTGGGAATTGTAGATAGAAGAATGTTTGCGAATTCCTAAGGGACCAAACTGCTGAGATCATCGGTGCCTAGACTCACACATTACTTAAACTAACATATGTTAAGAACAGCACACACACCCATGCCCAAGGGAGGACTCGAACCTCTGGCGGGAGGGGCTGCGCAATCCTGACATGGCGCCTCAAACCGCAAGGCCACTCCGCATGGAGTCACCGCAAGAAAGTCACCGTTGTTGTCACAAGGCGTGACGTTTGCGATTAAATAGCCGTGTTTCCAAGCAGATCTCTGAGCCAACCAACAGCACACATAGCAGCTCCGAATATCGGTATATATTCCCAGTCTGCGACAGCGAGACAACATAATATTCCCTAACATCACTAGTTGACTTTTTTATTTTTTATTTATTTATTTATTTACTGTTCCGTGGGACCACACAAACAAGGGAACCTCCCCATCGCACCCCCCTCAGATTTAGTTATAAGTTGGCACAGTGGATAGGCCTTGAAAAACTGAACACAGATCAATCGAGAAAACAGGAAGAAGTTGTGTGGAATTATGAAAAAAATAAGCAAAATATACAAACTGAGTAGTACATGCGCAATATAAGCAACATCATGGATTACATAACTCAGGAGCGCCGTGGTCCCGTGGTTACCGTGAGCAGCTGCGAAACGTGAGGTCCTTGGTTCAAGTCTTCCCTCGAGTCAAAATTTTCATTTTTTTATTTTCAGACAATTATTATCTGTCCGTCCGTCCGTCCGATGCGAGGTAACTGCGCGGTAGTGAATTGCACTACGTCAGGAAAAATGGAGAAAAGACTGGTGAAAGACTTTAATGAACGTGTGATTGCTCCTTACGCGGACAAAGATTTTGCCTTACTCCTTGACAGCTATACAGGACAGAAGGATTAGGCATTGTACAATTTTTGTGTGGGAGTAGACGTGATTGCCATTCCTCCAGGTTGTACACCTCTTGTGCAACCGTTAGATATGTTTGGTTTTCGGCAAGTGAAATACTTTGTGAAAAGATTCTATGATTTTGCGAAGCTGCACATGTACACAGAGCAGTATTGTTTACGTGATCGTGTGTCAATTATCAAAGTTTAGGCACTCACACATAATCAACTTCGCTCTCCAAAATTCCAGGACATGTTCAGATTTGCTTGGAAATATGCAGGATTTGACGGACTCACACGGAAAAATTTGAAAACGTTAAAAACATAAGTTTTGACAGAGCACAGGGAAAACTGTGCGACTGTGAAATTGTTGCATTCATTTGTTGCAGTTTATGTGACAAACTCTTATGTTTTCATCACTTTCTTGGGAGTGATTATCACATCCACAAGAAAACGTAAATCGGGCAAGGTAGAAGAATCTTTTCACCCATTCGCCAAGTGCACAAGTTAGGTGCGTCGACAACATATTCCTGTCATGTGACGCACATGCCGTCACCAGTGTCGTATAGAATATATCAGACGTGTTTTTCTGTGGAGGAATCGGTTGACCTATGACCCTGCGATCAAATGTTTTCGATCCCCATTGGAGAGGCACGTCCTTTCGTCTACTAATCGCACGGTTTTGCGGTGCGGTCGCAAAACACAGACACTAAACTTATTACAGTGAACAGAGACGTCAATGAACGAACGGACAGATCATAACTTTGGGAAAATAACAAAAGTAAAACTTTCGGTAAAGGGATGACTTGAACCAAGGACCTTTTGTTTCGCAGCTGCGCACGCTAACCACGGGACCACGGCACTCCTGAGCTAAACAATCCATCATGTTGCATATCTTCCACATGCACTACTCAGTTGGTATATTTTGCTTATTTTTTTCACAGTTCCACACAACTTCTTCCCGTTTTCTCGATTGATCTGCGTTCAGTTTTTCAAGGCCTATCCACTGTGCCAACTTATAACTAAATCTGAGGGGGGTGCGATGGGGAGGTTCCCTTGTAAGGAGAAGTCTCCATGGTCATGGAACGAGTCAATACATGAAATTATAACACGATAGTGGAAACAGATAAAATGAAATATAAGAAACATATTCAGGCGACAATTCGTAAGTTTAAATAAAGAAAATCAACAATGTAACACTGTAATTTGCTTAATTTTTCAGCTCTTCCAGGAGCTCCTCGACAGAATAGAAGGAGTGAGCCATGAGGAAACTCTTCAGTTTAGACTTAAAAGTGTTTGGGCTACTGCTAAGATTTTTGAGTTCTTGTGGCAGCTTATTGAGAATGGATGCAGCAGAATACTGCACTCCTTTCTGCACAAGAGTCAAGGAAGTGCATTCCACATGCAGATTTGATTTCTGCCTAGTATTAACTGAGTGAAAGCTGCTAACTCTTGGGAATAAGCTAATATTGCTAACAACAAACGACATTTAAGAAAATGTATACTGTGAGGGCAATGTCAGATTTCCCAGACTATTGACATCGAAGAACATCTGTTCCTTATTGAAGTATATTTGTTTCGATGTTCTCCACCTCTTAAATTAAAATGGGCGAATCGTTTCGGAACACCCTGTATTAGTGTCAGTGGCGTCGGAACGGGTGAAATCGTTAAAATGTAACAAAGCCCCAGGGTCCAATGGTATCCCATTCAGATACTGTACCCAGGTTGCGACCAAGTTAGTCCCTGTGTGAACTATAATCTATTGTAGATCTCTCGAACAAAAATCCGTGCCCAGTAGGCGGCAAAAAGCACAGGTCACACCTGTCTACAAGAGGAGTAGCAGAAGCGAACCACAAAACTACCGTCCTATATGCATACCGATACTGACATCAATTAATCTTAGAACATATTCCGAACTGAAACATAAGTGGTGTCTTGAACACAATGGCCTCCTCCACGCCAACCAGTGGGGATTTCGAAAACATTGATCATATGAAATCAATTTGCAACTTTCTCACATGACATACTAAAATAAAATGTAAATGTCGCGAGACTAGGGCCTCTCGTCGGGTAGACCGTTCGCCGGGTGCAAGTCTTTCGATTTCACGCCACTTCGGCGACTTACGCGTCTATGGGGATGAAATGGTGATGGTTAGGACCACACAACACCCAGTCCCTGAGCGCAGAAGATCTCCGACACAGCCGGGAATCGCACCCGGGCCCTTAGGATTAACATTCTATCGCGCTGACCACTCAGCTACTGGGGGCGGACACACGACATACTGAAAGGATCAACGCAGACAGGCAGATGCATTATTTCTCGATTTCCGAAAAGCTCATGATTCAGTACCACATCTACGCTAATTACAAGGAAGTACGATTATATGGTGTCTCAAGCGAAATTTGTGGCTGAACTGACGATTTCTTGTTAGAGAGTACGCAGAAAGTTATCTTGGATGGAGAGCCATCGGCAGATGTAGACCTAACTTCGGGTTTACCCCAGGGAAATGTGTTGGTTCGCTTACTGTTCATGTTGTTATAGTAATGACCTTGTAGACAAAAGAATTCGGTGTACCTTGCCAATTTCTTTCATAATTTCCGAAGTGCCCTGTGTTATTATTTTTTGGCTGTTCCGTATTTCTATGTCCCTCTTCCCTTATTGGAGCGCGAGTGTCCTCTGAAATATGTAATTCTTTTATTACGCGTGTCAGCTGATCTTGTACTTCCCAGATTTCTCTTTTGTACTGTGTATTGATTTTATTTTGATTTTGTTTGAATTTTCTAATTTGTTCATCCTCTTCTGTGTCAGTGAAGGCTACGGGTCTTGTGTCATTCAGATCATCATCTGCCTTTGTAGATAAGTTAGTGAACTGATCCGTAAGTTCGGCTACTTTATCCGATAGTGTACTTATTTCCTCAGTGTGTTTTTCTGAACCAAGTTTCAGAGTGTCCATTTGTGTTGAAATCGTATCTACTGTGGCCTTTAAGTTTTCCTGAGCTTTTGCAAGTTGCGTAACCGATGCGGTAGATGCAACTGAGTCAATTTTAGCTTGCAAGGTATCGTGATTTTCATGAACAATAGCTTGCAGTTCTTTTATGGCTGCTTCGTGATTCTGTAATGCATTTTCATGCCACGATAAATAGGTTGAAAATGCTCACAAATTTGTGTTTTTACGTCATTACAGACTTTTTGACATTTCGATTCGATTTTAAGTAACTCAGCAGTTAAACCTTCACGTGTTTGTTCAAGCATTTGTTCCATTGAGTCTAACTTTTGAAGCTGTTGCTGTGTTTGTCTCTGATTTTGTTCCATTGTGTCTAACTGTTGCTGTGTTTGTCTCTGATTTTGTTCCATTGTGTCTAACTGTTGCTGTATTTGTCTCTGATTTTGCTCCATTGCGTCTAACATTTGAAGCTTTTGTCTCATTTGTTGCAATAATTGTAATAACAATGCACTGGTGTCTGAAACAGTGCTATTCGGCAGTGCATTTGAAAAGCCAATATTCGCATTTTGGCAGAAAATGTGTCTTGACTTGTTTGAGAAGCGGGTAATGACGCAAAACCTGAATCTGCGGTATTTGCAAAATTGTGTCCTGTCATTTCGGATCCCTGTGGCGAGCTGTTACCGACCGACCGATCGACAATACTACCCTCTTCACTAGCTGTTTCACTGTCTACACGATTATTTATTGCCTGATTCATTCCCCTATGCACAATTACCAAATTACAATGTTGAACATTAGTTAATTCTTTACACGGTGGCGCTAACACACTGCTTTCGTCTTCACTGTCATTTCTCAGTTTACTTTGGAGCCTAGTATTACTTTTTTCACACGCCATTATTGTCACAATATTTCACACGATAACACAGAAATTCACAATTTCAAGAGCAAAATAAGAAAACACATTAACATAGCATTGAAAATAATATCTGATAGGCATAGCTAGCAAATGAAAGATTTTGATAGAGAACAAACAATGTATTTACCTTAATAATGTTCAAAACAAAAGTCTTAAAAATTTACTCTCTCTGAGGGACACACGTCCAGATCATCTGCTCTCAAAACTCCGCCATCTCACTCCCCACATCCACCACTGCTGGCGGCTCACCAACTGCGCAACGCTACGCACTGTTCACATCCAACTGCCCAACACTACGACAGCGAATATTACAACAATGCCAACCAGCCACAGACTGCACACAGCACAGCCAGTGATTTTCATACAGAGCTCTACGCGGCGTTACCAATATAAAAACCTAAACAGCCTACTAACAGGTGTAAATGACTCACATTTACAGGTAAGCTCGACAGCTACAAAAGCAAATGAATGACCACGTTTAAATCTCTTAATAGGACAAAAGCGTCAACAGCAGTTTGTTCTCTTAGTGTCACAAGAATGATTGGAAATAGTTGGGTTCTGTGCGTAGCGGTAGGCGGTTTTGCCTTTAGGCACTGTTTGCATTTATCTAAGACACTACGAATTCGCTTTTCCATATTGTTGAAGTAACATGTATCCCATAATTTAGCTGCCAGAAATTATTTATGATCAAAACCATCATTTTTCTGAACTGATGAGTTTTCTGTCATACCGTAACTCACATTACAGTCATTGTGTCCTGCAAACACATCACGTTCATGAGAGAAGTAATGAGCATTACCAAAATTAGTGTGTTCATTGTGATTTCCCACGTGATAATGATTGAACCTACTGGTATCTTTCTTCGTCACGTTCATTTTACTGATTAATCGTCTTCTGTCCTTCTTTAAAACGTTTCAGAGACCGAAATCCTTCCGTATCAGAGAACGAACCGGCTGAGTATCGTCTAACCTGCTGTCTGAATCATTTTTCATTTGCGTCACATTCTTTGATAATTCTTCAACTCCTTTTGCAATAGTCATCAACTGATTTTGCGTCTTCGGAACTTCAGTGTTATTCTGAAAACTGTAATGACTCGAACTTTTTGCTAATTCCTCTAGTTGCAATTCTTGATGTGACGTCTGTAGTTTCAACTCAACATTATCAACAGGCTGTACGTGGTCAAGTCTGGACTCAAGATTATTAATATCTGATTCGAGTCCCTTACGTACCTGAGTTTTCAACCGCTCTGACATTTCTTCGAATTTTGTATTTAAATTGTCATTCATTTCATCCCTGTATAGTTTGATCTCCCCACCAACTTCGTCATTAGATTTTTTAATCTCACCAAATCGAGCTAGATTAATTGTGCAATGTCATTATTGAAAGAAGGGAAGACAAAATTACCTTGTTCTATAGAAGTGGAAGCAATACATGAATGTCTCATAACAAAATCGAATTGTGTCACGGTAGTTTGATCTCCTGAATTGAGTGTAGTTCCGTGCGGTTCATCACACATGATTTGTAGATAATAGTCTGGTTATTCACAGAATTATTCGAAAGGTCCCTGACTTTTTTATTCTGAGAAGAATTTTCTACACTAAGTCTCAAATTTTCCGAAACTTCATTTGAAGCCACTTCCACTGTCTTGTTCATTCCTACCTGTGCTCTAGTTTTCAGTGTCGTTGTAGCAATAAAGAAAACAGCACAAAAATGCAAAACAACTATCTTAACACAAAACTGTTAACTTCACTGTTACAAAATAAATTCTGAACTAGAAAACTGCTGGAATAAAAAGTTTTGAATTAACGCAAAGCGGCGCGTAAGCAATAGAAAATGCTATCGAACAACTACTAAGTACTATTGCATAAAATTTGTCAAATGCAGTAATAAGACGAAGCATCCCTTAGTGGTAAATCCTCCAATGAAACGAAATCCTGACAAGCACGTCCACAGGTGAAACTCTTTTGGGTAGATTATGTTGTAAGACGTACGGAATCATGTGTGTAACGCTCCGTCTCTGACAATAATGGAATTCTCATTGAGAAATAGGAAAAGAAAATTAATTACTCCTCCTACGAATTGTAGGAGGAGTAATCAAATCTCGACTTCCTGACTGCGAGTCTTAAAATAATTCTCTAACGTCCCCTAACAACTGTTCTGCAATGCTCCTGTACCCAACAAACAACTTACCTCGTCTTGTCGCTGCAACTGTGTCATCAGCAACTTGCTAGAATATTTCAAAAGCAGTACTGCAATCCATGCAGAGTGCAATGCATCGAGGAATTGGATCAATTAGTGCCATTTTTTTTATACATTGCAACTGAATGATCAGGAAGGGTCTGGTCAACTAGCCTTAAACGATGAAAAACAAAATGAAAGAAACGAATAAAGTCTATAGTCTATTATATTTGAAATATATCATCCAAACGCTGACAAACTTTACACAGACTTTTTATTATTCCACAATGTCTGTACTCAAAAAACCGTGTTTCTGACCACAACAAAGATACGATTATTACTCTCAGTGAAAGCATACACAAATCTGACAAAAATCCGACCTGTGCGCAAGCAACCAACAGCCACTTGCAGCAAAAACGCAAACTACCAAAAATCCTCAATTAATGCCAAAGTCGCCTCCGACGCTGCTAGCACGATCACGGCAAGTTGCGATCTCTCATATCGCCCGGTTTCTCTCCACCGCAAGCTGCGTCCAACCACTTCCGACATCCCTCAACAACTGTTCGCTCGCTACTACACGCGATAATAATATCGCAGACTCAGAGTTTGTGCATGCACACAGCTGAATCATAGACGCCCAAATTTCAGCCTGCATTGTAAAGAGAATATTTATTTATTTCCTTATTTATTGCTTATTTAGCCTGACCAGATTAGGACCATAAGCCCATCTATGACATTTTATCAGCAACAAAACATACCAAAGATATTACAAAACATTTCCAGTAATCCAATAATAATAACAATAATAACTATGATAAAGTCCATCGGGTTATTAAGTGATGTGATCTCCTCCTCCTCCTTCAATTCTGGATCTTCTATTTGCCATAATTTCTTTTTATTAATTTCTTTGCGCTAATCTTCGCTAATTATATTTAGTTCTGCAGTATCTTTCTCTGGTTTATTTTAATGTTTCATTTGTTTATTGGGAATAGTGTGCGGAATGCTAAACAAAACATTCCAGAATAAAATCAAAATTTTATAGAACCATGGCTACACCTGTATTGCTATATGGAAGTGAGACATGGATCCTTAAAAAAAAAGCGATGAAAGCAAACAACAATCAGCAGCGAAGGTGAAAGGAGTCACTGGGGAAGACCTTATAAGAAATGAAGGTATTAGGAATGAACTAGATATTTATAAAATTTGAAAAGGTTGAACAAAGTAAAGTATTATGGAAACATCACCCACAAAGAATGAGTGCAGAGAGGACCCCACGCCTGACGATGCTTTACCAGCAACCAGGAAGAAGGGATGTAGTAAGACTCACAATAAGGTGGCAGTGAAAAGTGAAGACAGAATAGGCACAAGTGCCTAAGCTTTGAGGTGCAGAAGAACAAGGACAATAATAATAATAATAATTGACACTGTTAATAAAAATGACAATAGTAACTGAGATTAATAATAATAGTAATAATAATAATAATGACAGAAAAAAGATTTGGGATGGTACAGATAAGCTCAGCATATTTGAAGCCATGTTTATTATTACTTCCTGGCAGATTAAAACTGTGTGCCCGACCGAGACTCGAAATCGGGACCTTTGCCTTTCGCGGGCAATTGCTCTGGTTCGCAGGAGAGCTTCTGTAAGTTTGGAAGGTATGAGACGATATACTGGCAGAAGTAAATCTGTGAGGACTGGCCGTGAGTCGTGCTTCGGTAGCTCAGATGATAGAGCAGTTGCCCGCGAAAGGCAAAGGTCCTGAGTTCGAGTCTCGGTCGGGCACACAGTTTTAATCTGCCAGGAAGTTTCATATCAGCGCACACTCCGCTGCAGAGTGAAAATCTCATTCATGTTTATTATTCTTAGAAGCGGAATGGATAAAGGAAGGGAAGACGATTAAAATGACGGCGACAGTGGCTGTTAGGGAGAAACAGAGAACTCTACCGAAAAGGGGTAGGGAAAATTTGTGGTCGAAGGGGACTGGCGACAGTGAGCTGCCCATAATGTGGGAGATATGGCTGTTGTAATGAAAGGTGAACCGTGAGCTGTCTTTTGAAGTTTGGAAGGAATATTCGTGTGAACTAAATTCAGAAAAAGTACAATAGTTTCACACAAGTACCAGTAAGAAACGAAGGGGTTGGGTTGGTTTGTGGGATTAAAGGGACCAGAGAAACCAAGGAATTGTATGTAAAAGCACTAAAGCTTCAGAATCAATCACATCCCTCAGGTAACTAGGAGCACCTGCCCGAAGTGATTTAAGATAGAGTGATCAAATAAATTTAGCCTTGGGGAAGGCAGATGCCAGACGCAGATAAATTGGAAGCATCCCAAGAAAGCGAAATTCCCGCATGAAAGGGGTCAATTATAATAACCTTACGAGACCTGTTCTTGAGTGTTATTCGTCGGTCTTGCACCCTCGCCATATTGGACTAGCGGAAGAGATAGGAAAGATTCGAAGAAGAATTGCACGATTCGCGGTGGGTTTGCTCAGTCAGAGGGAGGGTGTCACGGATATGCTCAACCATCTGCAGTGGGAAACGTTACAATGGAGACGATGTGCCTCGCAGAGAAAGGCTGCTCACAATGTCGAGAACGATCGCCAGCTGACGTCATCAGAGGTTTGGTCACAGTGCGTCCGATCTCCGTCGTCGGATTTTGGTGGAATGCATGCCACGATGCTTCTGTGCGAAGAGACGCATCCTAAATTGCGGCGTTTGCTGTTAAAACGACGCCAGATGTGTGAATAAGCTATATCTCTCTCGAGAACAATATACTGAATACCATATACTGTTCCCTCAGTTATGGCAACAACCAGGCAAGTTTTACGAATATATGAGAATGGAGAGAGAAACGTTCTTACTCGAGATTGTTCGTGGTGACATTGTAAAGCAACCAATCTTCATGAAATGCATTTCGGTGGAAGAAAGGCTAGTTGTAACCGTCCGGTAACTAATTTGTATTCATTATATTTCAAATTTTGTTCAGAAAAATGGATGGTGCTCTATGCGGTTGTTAACCTCATTTCTCGTAGAGTACGACGCAGTATACCGTCTCACACTAAACCTGGTGAAGTAATACAGTGATCAGGATAGATAGTCTTTTAACCGACTCAGCTTGTAAATCATCTGCATCGTACAATTCAAATCAGTTAATTTTAAGTAAGTCGTCTTAATTTTCCTATGATTCTCATTTCCGGTTTCCAATGAATTAGCGATTACAGATTATAAATACCGAGATATATTCCTATTACAATATTTCCCGTCTTGTCACAAACCCCTTCTTCCTTGTACTAAATTTACTTGTTTCTGACAATCCATCATTTGGATGTGGGAACGTTACCCAATTCAAGCGAAGAAAACAATCTAATTTCAGCTCCGCCAACCGTCGTCCGAAGGCTGTATGTTCAGGTGTTGAGACTGGTTGCACTGATGCCGCGCTCGTACTGGAGTATGATTTGTCTACGGACGATGTCAGTCTTCGGAGGAACCCCCAATATCGGATCCACTGTGACCGCAGCAATTCTTACCAAGATATATATCGTATCTGGAGTCTGTTGTTTCGGACATGTCCGAAGGAACAGGCACCGCATATATGCACTACTGGTCATTAAAATTGCTACACCAAGAAGAAATGCAGATAATAAACGGGTATTCATTGGACAAATATATTATACTAGAACTGACATGTGATTACATTTTCACGCAATTTGGGTGCATAGATCCTAAGAAATCAGTACCGAGAACAACCACCTCTGGCCGTAATAACGTCCTTGATACGCCTGGGCATTGAGTCAAACAGAGCTTGGATGGCGTGTACAGGTACAGCTGCCCATGAAGCTTCAACACGATACCACAGTTCATCAAGAGTAGTGACTGGCGTACTGTGACGAGCCAGTTGCTCGGCCACCATTGACCAGACGTTTTCAATTGGTGAAGAGCTGCAGAATGTGCTGGCCATGGCAGAGGTCGAACATTTTCTGTTTCCAGAAAGGCCCGTACAGGACCTGCATCATGCGGTCGTGCACTATCCTGCTGAAATGTAGGGCTTCGCAGGGATCGAATGAAGGGTAGAGTCACGGGTCGTAACACATCTGAAATGTAACGTCCACTGTTCAAAGTGTCGTCAGTGCGAATAAGAGGTGACCGAGACGTGTAACCAATGGCGCACCATACCATCACTCCGGGTGATACGCCAGTATGGTGATGACGTCTACACGCTTCCTATGTGCGTTCACCGCGATGTCGCCAAACCCGGATGCGACCATCATGATGCTGTAAACAGAACCTGGATTCATCCGTAAAAATGAAGTTTTGCCATTCGTGCACCCAGGTTCGCCATTGAGTACACCATCGCAGGCGCTCCTGTCTGTGAAGCAGCGTCAAGGGTAACCGCAGCCATGGTCTCCGAGCTGATAGTCCGTGCTGCTGCAAACGTCGTCGAACTGTTCGTGCAGATGGTTGTTGTCTTGCAAACAAAAATGGTTCAAATGGCACTGAGCACTACGGGACTTAACTGCTGCGGTCATCAGTCCCCTAGAACTTAGAACTGCTTAAACCTAACTAACCTAACGACATCACACACATCGATGCCCGAGGCAGGATTCGAACCTGCGACCGTAGCCGTCAAGCGGTTCCAGACTGTAGCGCGTAGAACCGCTCGGCCACTACGGCCGGCTTGTCTTGTAAACGTCCCCATCTGTTGACTCAGGGATAGAGACGTGGCTGCACGATCCGTTACAGCCATTCGGATAAGATGCCCGTCATCTCTACTGCTAGTGATTCGAGGCCGTTGGGATCCTGCACGGCGATCCGTTTTACCCTCCTGAACCCACCGATTCCATATTCTGTTAAGTCATTGGATCTCGACCAACGCGAGCAGCAAGGTCGCGATACGATAAAACGCAATCGCGATAGGCTACAATCCGACCTTTATCAAAGTCGGAAACGTGATGGTAAGCATTTCACCTCCTTACACGAGGCATCATAACAACGTTTCACCAGGCAACGCCGGTCAACTGCTGTTTGTGTATGAGAAATCAGTTGGAAACTTTCCTCGTGTCAGCACGTTGTAGGTATCGCCACCGGCGCCAACCTTGTGTGAATGCTCTGAAAAGCTAATCATTTGCATATCACACCATCTTCTTCCTGTAGGTTAAATTTCGCGTCTGTAGCACGTTATCTTCGTGGAGTCGCAATTTTTTGGCCAGTAGTGTACGTAACATTAAGGCGAGATCGCCAATGATCTCTTCAGTGTAGAAGCACACCAAACTCCAGCTCTTACGGGAATAGGTGAAACGTCGCGAGCGGTGGTGACAATGGGCAAGGGGCACTACATTAGTAAAGTGTGGATTAATTGATAATTTGGGTCTGACAGGAGGCGAGATTGGGTAGTCCGTGCATTTGCAATGACCACTGTGTACCTATGGCTTAGTGGTCAGAGCGATCTGCCTAGTAAACTGAAGACACTGGTTCGAATCAGGATCCGGCAAAAATTTTCAATTAAAAGGAAGGTCAGCGTTTGACGTAATATTGATGTTTTATTGATAGCAGAATCGATTTTCGATCACATAGTGATCATCTTCAGTGTTGTCAAATTAAACTCAGACACTCAGTGTCAGTTTAATTTAACATATATGGTCGTTGTGTACACAGCACTCCACAGAGTCGCCAATTAACAAATTTTCAACTTTCCCCACTGATTTAAATCAATGCCCGCTCGCAGCCAGTGTCTGTAATTCCTTTGTGTCTTAATTCTTACCAAATGAGCAAGTACAGATACAACTTATTGACCACGTCATCAGAATTAGGGGAAATTCAGACTCATACAGAAAGCTATCACCAGTCTAGCAACATTCGCAAATAAACTAGGAAAGGGGGGGGGAGGAATAGCACTGCTGCTTATGTTCTATGATGCACCCTCTGCCATACCATCGCTTGCGGAATGCAGATGTGGATGTAGAGGCAAGTAATAACTCGCAAAGGTCAAATAATTTTAAAGTCCAAAATGAATTATTGAGTTAAATTAATTGAGGAGGGAGCAAAAACGCAGCGAGTCTCTCTGCTGATGAGTGGAGCACTCTTTAGAGGTCTCCGGACGTTTAAAACCGCTGGAGATTATCAGCACCAGTTGGAGAGTTGCCAAAAAAGTTACACAACCACACTGAAGGTCAAAACACCCTCTTAAGTAATTAGCTGTTCAATGGACGACAAGAGATTTATAATGTGCGATAACTTCACCTAATTTCTTAATGCCGACGTATCTGAACGTTGGTATTAACGTTCATTTTCTCTTCGCTTGGAGCGTGTTGAATATTATTAGTAACAGAGTTCGCAGCTAGAGTAGGTGAACACCTAGATGTCTGCTATTTGTCATCCTCCACTAACCCTGACCGATAACAAACTGTGTGGCAATCGACAATTTATTTGCTAATGGAACGCTTGCGAAGCTTCCACTGGCGACTTTGGACTGTTTATTCAGATTAAGTAGGACTGCTACGATAAGAGTTGTGTCAGTGATTACATAATCGACTCAGATGCCAAATAAGAAACTCTATGTTAGACGTCGTAGTTTGACGTCACGGAGTGCTAGGAATACTGACAGGTAGCTTGCATAACTTAGGCCCCCTCTCGCGTAGTTAGTTCTTTACTCATCCACAGATGATTTTACGATGATATTAGAGATATCAGCTTAATACACCAATGAACATAATTAAAAGGTAAGAAACATGCAGCTGTATAATTGCTCACAGCTCGAGGTAATATCAAAACTCATGTTAAAATATTTATTCATTTCTCATCACAAAAAACTTCACACGCCCTTTCCAAAGCAACAGATCATTTTCATCTGGTTGTTTACTTAAAACATGTGCTTTATTTAACAATACCGGCAATAAGAATAAAATACTTATTTGACCGAAATAACCTGATAGAAATGATATTTTTTTCAATTTATCGAGGCTGTGGTGTCCACAAGGAACACGTCAACACATTTCTTCGCCTAACTCAGGCCCAAGATAATGCTCTTGCATCTTCATTACATTCTTGATATGCTTTTCCATTTGTTTGTCAGAAAAACTGAGTCAATATACCTCCGTAAGGAATGAGGTGTTGAGCTCTTAAAGACGAAAGGAGGTCTTCGGCAAACAATTTTGCAGTAACATGCGGCATACAATGATAGTATATTGTACGATAGAAGAGGTTTTTTAATATTTAGCAAACCATACGTCATGTTATTTAAATAATCCTTTAATGTATAGGAAAAAGCCGGGGGCTAGGGCCGAGCGGTTCTAGGCGCTTCACTCCGGAACCACGTGGCTGCTACGGTCGCAAGTTCGAATCCTGCCTCGGGCATGGATGTGTGTGATGTCCTTAGGTTAGTTAGGTTTAAGTAGTTCTAAGTCTAGGGGACTGATGACCTCAGATGTTAAGTCCCATAGTTCTTAGAGCCATTTGAAGCATTTTTATAGGAAAATAACGACATTACCCCAAGTTATCCATGATTTCTGTGATGTTTGGCATAATAAGTATGGAGCGACACGGAGGTCCTGAGTCAACTCTAATGGCAGACGCTGGATGACAGGCGTTCTGCATCACAGTATAGTCTAGTTCCAAAATTCCGAGAGTTTACGTTACTAGAAGAGTTAAACAATATATTGCTTTCTCCAACATACATCTCGAGAAAAGACTGTGAAGATCAAGTACGAGAAAACGAATGCTTCCCGGCGATTGTACTTCCTGCGAACCATATGCGAGTGGAACAGGGAAAGGGGAAGTAACAATGGCACAAAAAGCACCCTCCGCGACACAACATATTGTGGCTTGCGGAGTATAGGTGCAGATATAAATTTAGCTGTAGGGTATACACACCTGTGATCGTACGTCGATCCAAATGTCAATAGTCACAACAGATCCATAAACTCACCAACTATCTGAGCTCTTTTTTGAGACAATAATTACCGGCGCATCCCAAAGGTTGGTATTTTCTTCTACTATTCCATCAGGGAGTTTTTATTCACAAATGCCTCCATTCCTCCATCAGTTGTTGGAAGTGATGCGGAATCCAGTATGGCATTCTACACACTAGCCGCTCATTCGCAGTGGGAATCCCACGCTGTGTTACTGGCATAGCTGGCAGCGGTCCAAGAGGGTTGAATAATTCCACGTGTTCCACTAACGACTTTTCCGTTACGCCCCTGTCATTTTCTTGCAAATGTGATACTTTCCACCGCAGTGTGGCTAAATCGACAGACTGTCCTGGTTTAGAACACTTTAGACTGAAAAATTTGTCGAATTCATCTTCCTTTACCACTTCAAGTTGATTGTCAGAGCACCTCGTGATAGCTCCACTTTCCTTGATCGAAAATTATCTACGCTGATGAGCATTACCCGACTTCTTTAATGTCTTACACGTATGACAAACTACGGTGTACAAAGAACTGTGCTATGTCCAGCTTCTCGTTTCCTGCCAACAGTTCAACTATCCACACCATGTTAACTGGCAAATCTGCTTCTGCGTCCACCCAGAGTGGTTTCCCTATGCATGTCGGTATTTTATACCGTAAGTCGAGTTAAGTAACGTACACGCATTTTACATCAATTTCTCGGGTGTGCCTCGTGGCATCACGGTTTTTCCAGCAGTAAAACGTAAACGGAACAACGTCTCATCCAACTCTTTTACACGCCATTATGGATCTACGTTGGAGCGATGTTACTCAGGAAATCCAGTGCAAGTACGACATCACGGCTTTTGCCAATCCTAGGACTTACTTCCACGTAAGCCTCGAAGTTTTTATGTTCCACTCAGATATTCATCCATGTCGAACTGAGTGAATCCATACTGCCCCCACATACGCCATTTAACCTACAATGAGGCAGGCTCAACTCATTCACCTTGCTATGGTGGATACCTGTGATTCCATACCCAGTAAAAATTTACATGTCCTTCATGTATATTCTGCCACTGATTCAGAACATGGGTACTGTAACACTTATACCCGTTATCGATTATGATACTTTTATGTAACCTCTCTGTTCCTTATGGATACTGTAATATCTGTGTTATATATTTTCTTTTACTTATATGGAAATAATTTTTATTACTCTGTAACATCATGAAACTAGAATTTATTTTGTAAATGTCTTCTTTAAAACTGTGTTCTTTGGCAGTATGGATTTATTAAATTATTATATGTGTAACTAGTTCATGCTTAGGGGCTGTAGTATTGTGTGAAATATAAAAGCTGGAGGGAAGTCCCTCAGCAACAAAGTGGGACTGTAAAAGTTTAATGCTACATGAAACGCATTTGAGTGATTACATTTTGTAATTGAAACATTATTAGAGACATTTTTGAACTACAGTGACATAGAGAAGGTTTACGGTGATACAGGTCATTCCGCAGTTTTAATCTGTAAGATCCATCAAGGGGGTACGCCTACTTTGACATCGATACCATATTTCTCTAACACAGAATTACTTTACACAGCTGGGTTACTTCGCATTTATGAATTTGTTCCTTGTCTACATTTTGTGTACTGTTCTTATATATTTTCGGAACCAATGTGATACTGCGAGAGCTTTGAGTGATGTATATTGTATGGGATCATGATTTTTGAAGTACGTTTGAGGTAGATGAGACTACTGAACGAGCAGAGAGAATTTCTTTATAAGTTTTGAAATTATTGAAGGAAGCTACGACAATTTTGAGATTTGATCGAACTGTTATGATGATATTATTACGACGACGATGTTTATTATGATGCTGAGATATGGTTATGATAAAAAAGGTGATGCTATGAGGAATACGATTATGCTACATGTTTATTATGATGAAATATTGAAGAAGTTTCGGCTGTGTACGTGTAATGAGGCAGTGAATAATGAGTAGGGGTTAGGGACTCTGATTTGTGGAAAAGAATGTTGGAAACCAAGAAATGGACTTTAAGAGTTATGAAAAGTGAGTATATATGTGAATGTGAATACCAGAATGCCGACGGAAATTTTTGGTCAGTGCTGTTGATGAGATTTCGTTTCCACACACTTCCCCTATAATTTTTCAACCTGTGAAATTTTTTTATTTGTATGGAACTGTCATTGTAGCTGAAACTGCTGTTGTAAATATTTTGGTAAAGAGTATATGCGACTTTGTCGTAATGCTCTGCTGTGCTGGGCTGCGCGCTAGCCTTGGCGGACTGTTGTAAATAATGAAGGAGAATATATTATTGATGACCAAAGTCTCTGTTATGTGTATTTATTGTGTTAATTAAACTTACGGAAAAAAGACACGAACTTATGGAACAACGCAGTAGTGAGTGCCCTGTGCTTACATTTACTGGGAAAGCTGCTCAGTGGGCGCACCATTTCTTTCTTCGTTAAATTCTGGTGTTCAAGCTCTGCCCTGCGACGACCTTCCCCATACTTGTGGTCACCTGCACGGACGTTCCCAATCAGATTGTCCAACTCCGACGCAGAGGTTTCCTCAAATTTTACCACTTGTGACTAGGTTGACGACAACGTTAGCACACGATTTCTGCGTTAAAGACCACCTTCATTTCTCTCGTCCTGGTCACCGTATCTATTTCTGCCAGCGTTCTCGCTACATCTTCGCTTAAGGATTCTGGAAATTTCTCTCGTACTTAGCGCGAAAATTCGGCTGGCAAAGCCTGTATGAACGCGTCTAGCGTCCTCTCCTCTGTCTCCTACAGAACAGCCCTGTTGATTTTATCGTCATCCATTAAATCTTAAATACTAATGTTGAATTTTCTAATCTGATCAACAAAACGTTCTACAGTCTCTCCCTGTCTTCGTGCGATATTATTTAGCTGCTCACGATAAAACGTAGGGGCAGTCTTCCTTCTATGCCGATCCACCAACCCCTCCTGTGGGTTATGAAAAACAGAGAAATAGCCAATTCCCTGTGGTACATTACATATGCCCTGACGTCACCTGTCAGCTTCAGCCGAGTCACACTTAGTAACTGTCACCCATTCCATCTCCTAAATTTTGCAGTTGTCAGTAAAATGTCTAAAACAAAAATATTTCCCTGATCTGCTGAAACGGGAGTTACCAACGAAGCAGTACAGATATCTAGGACAAGTAGAGACATGTAGGAAAGGATCATTTCCTTCTCCTCCACTGGAGACTCTGAGACTTTCTACGTAATTTTAAGCTATCAACTCGGTTTTGAGTAATCTCATTCAACAAGCGTTGAACTGTTTCCTAAGGTGAAACGTTTCACCCGATGCCATTTCGATTACCGCCTTTTACTACAAAAAGCTTAAAGTAAGAATATTTCCAAATTCGAAGGAAGGAGAGGGAAACAACCATACAGATCCATACAAAAACTTGAACTCGGCATGTACTCGTCACTTTCCGTTGTTGCTGTCATTATTGCCCTTTGCTGCTGTGAATATCGAACCACCACTGCAACCTCCACAAGTACTTCTGACACCACTTGTGGAGGGTGTGGATGTGCCCCTGCGGAGGATGGTGGGTTGGGGTGAGTCAAGAGCTGCTGGATGACAGTAGAATTCCTTGATTATTTTCCGGAAGTTAATATTAGTAGCTCAATCACATCTCTGAGGCATTAATCCACAGGTCTGAGTGGTGAAGCGCTCTCATGGAGATGCCTGCAGCTTCTGTGGTCAATACAGCCCAGGCGAGGCCCTCCCAGCTGGTCGCTGCACTGTGTCAGGAGCTGATGCGCAAACTCATATGGCTAGACAGAGTTTGGAATGGGCTGGCAGCCTGTCTCAGCTATGCAAGATAATTGGAGCTTTAAATGTTCAGGGCCAGAACTCCAGTGCCTGGCTGGTGGCATGTGGCACTGGCAGAAGCTAGTGGCTCGGTGGCTGGGAGAACCTCAGTTCGAAACTCAACCGATGCTTCTGCTGGACCCCCTGTCGGGCGGTCATGTCAGGATGATGATGAAGTGATAGCGAGCTGAAAGCAGATGCCAGCACTGTAGGAGACGCCCACCCAATGACTCATCAGTGAGCTGTCTGGCTGGAGCTGACCAGATTTGTTGTGGTGTTGCTGCCACAAAAGTCATGTATGCCTAGTGCCAAAGTGCTCCTGCTTGCAATAACTAGCCGAGATCTAACCGGCAGGTGGGCAGTGGGGCCCAATGGGTGTCGTGGCATAAAGCTGTGCCAGTGTGGAAAGTGTCATTTTTACGCCATTAAGCCCTTTTGGCTAGCCTGGTGCACTTACAGAAATGAGTTCAGTATGCATCAACAAATATTCTTGATCATTCGCTGAATAATGGTGCGCTGTGCCCTAGTCTGGAGCATTGAACAATCTGGTGCCAATGCAGCAAAACGATGTCTTAGGGAGAGAGATGCCTTCGTTGTGGTGACCATACACTGTGAAGTAAGAAGACATATTCAAAGTGAAAGAGCGTTTATTCACAATGCTGACTAAGTGCAAGAAGTTAACCAGCGTCTCTGAAGGGTAAAGCTGTGCAGTACAGCAGCTCTGGTTAGGCTTCTTCTGGAGCTGACTCAACAAGAAGAGAATGAATGAAGTCATTCCCACCCAATAGAGACACCAAGCTGCTACAGTCTGTTATGTCTTTTGGGGTGAGAATGCTGTTGTTGAAGAAGTACTGAACAACAGACTCTCCAAACTATTCCCCCAAATCAGACTCCCACTCTCAGATGTTCTCAAATGCTGCCGACACTCCCTTTACACGACCATATTAGGGTGTTATGTGATGCCTACCACTGCTGTCTCCATCAGTTGCCGACTTTGAGGTGTGGACTGCTACACAGCCAGATGAAGTATCCCGTCATTTACCAAGGACGTCATCTTCAGTAGCAGCAGGCAACCACCTGTGCTGTCACCCTCTGGCCACATCTCTAGTGGGACGCCGTGCACACTCTCCCGACATGTCATGTTGAAGACTATGGTTTGAGTACTACCATACCCTGTGCTGGCGGGCCAGAAACTTGTATGGGGTTGTCATGCATTGACAGTGGCGTGCGTTCTCTAGCTGCTACAGCCGCCCTGCTGACTCTGGTGTGTGACGCTGCTTTATGCATGCTGCTGCTCATGCATACCTGCTGATGACGGCTCACTGAGCTCTGTGATGATCCTGGGGTCGACTGCCTCTCCTCCAGCGGCGACCACGCCTCTATACCTAACGCGAATAAAAACCTAATTCAATGAAGGGTGTCTTGCTAGTCGACTGCCACTCACAACACACACACTGGCGAAGAAGACGGCGTTATTTCCTGACTTTCACATATCCGTTTCCTCTGCCCCAGTAGAGGTTACATATGCAGATTGAAGCCACGAATGAAAATTTGTACCAAGGCTGGTATTCGAACCCGGATCTTCTGCTCACTGGGGAGATTCTCTACCAGCTACACCAACCTGACTCACTGGCTTTGCACAACTGCACAGGCCACCCTAGAATGCCTCCCTCCTATCTCCAAATTCCCGTTCACGGCTCAGTCCAATTTGTATTCTCACTAAACAGCGTTACAGAGCTTCTACAACTACATTGGCATAGCTCCTCAACATCGAACGAAACAAGGAATCCTGCCTGAAACTCTGGTATAAGTGCTTTAATCAAGTGGAACTATGAGGTTCCAGAGACTTTTTAAAGTCTCCGACATCTATGATGTATATATATTCAGAATGAAGTGACAAAAGAAAATTTGTACCGACGTTGGAATTCGAACCCGATTCTCCTGCTCCCAATACGATAGTAGAGCTATTGTTATGCTATTCGAGTTTGGGCAGAAAACCAAGTGGAATGAGGCGTGAATGGGAATTTGGATTGAGGAGGGAGGCGTGCTAGGGTAGTCGTGTCGTTGTGCAGAGCAACTATACACGGGTGGCGAAGTGGTTAGCGCATCTGATTACTGAGCAGAAGACCCGCTTTCAAATCCCGGCCCTGGTACAAATTTTCATTTGTCGCTTCAATCTGCATTCGTACATCGTAGATGTTTGAGATTTGAAATGTCTCTGGAACAATAAAGTGTCATTAGAGTAGAGGTTACGCGGTCAGCCTTTAGAATAACACAAAACGTCTGACAGGAAGCAAACAAAGTTTTAAATCTAAACTAATACATAGTTTCTTCTGGACCACTCGTCATATTCCGTAGACGATTTTTTAAAATTGATAGCATGTGAAGAAACCGCGAGTTTTAAGTGTAGTTGCAGGAATAGGACAGAGAAACAATATGCGCATTACATACATAAATTTCGCGCAAGCAAAGATAAGATATGAGAAATTAGGGCACACACAGAGGCATATAGGCAGTCGTTTTCCCTTCGCTTCATTTGCGAGTGGAAAAGGGAAAGAAATGAGTAATAGTTGTACAGGGGACGCTCCGCCACGCGCCGTATGGTGGCTTGCGAAGTATGTACGTAGATGTAGATGTAAAATGTTAAATGAAGGCCGATGAGTCATTTAGGAACTTTTAAATTCCTAACGCGCAGTCAGTTATCTGTACGTATGCTGCAAACTGGTTACTTTCACATAATTTTGATAAAAAATCTTTCAGTTGAGCCATGGAACACGTAACAAACTAACTAAAAAATTTTGTGTTGGCATGTTGTATTGTATTACGTGAGCGTGTCCATCACATATCGTTACATGGGTAGTTAATGGTAAAATGTATATCATGTGTTTTCTACATTGCTGTACCGATTACTAGGTCACAATAAATTGATGTAAATTTATATCATCAGCAGTTATTTGTGCTTCTTAAATATGACTTTCTCCAAAAAATTTCCCATCCTAGTTGAAAGCGAGCTTTGGTCCCACCTCCAACAACTTCGACGTTTCCAGAATGAGATTTTCACTCTGCAGCGGAGTGGGCGCTGATATGGAACTTCCTCGGTCCGGCACACAGTTTTAATCTGCCAGGAAGTTTCAACTTCGACGTGTCTGCCTGTCTTCCCTTGGAACGGGAACCCGAAGACCTACATGCCGATCGGTATCCGAGATCAGAGTCCGTCGTGGCACTTTTTATCACCTTCCAGATACCATCAGCATTGCTTACACCAGTCTGCATGGTATCACATCATTAAAAATAAAAATGTTCTTAACTAACTTCGTATGTTGATTTTAAAACTATTCCTAGTTTTCTTCGATAGCGTACCATTTTTCCCCGATGGAATTAAGAACATTTTACTTTTACTCATACGAATTTTAGTAGAACAACTATCTGGATACACGAAAATGTGAATGGGGTTGCTGGGCAAAGCAAAATCACTGCACTTTAAAAGTTTGGTCATATTGGAAACTAAAAACTATGAAGCATGAACCTCTTGCACACCACAAAAATATGTATCACTTTCAGGAATACACATGAAACTGGGCTTGATGGAGCACTTTGTAAGCTCTCTTCCACGAGATGGATGCTCTGAAATTACCCTTCATCATTCACGAAAAACTGAAAGCTGTAAAGTTTGTTGATTCTCAAATTCATAACTGATGGAGGGTCACGAATCTACAAATAGAATAAGTGTTAGAGAAAAAGATACATGGACTGCCTTTAGATCTGTCAGTGAGAATTTTCCAGGGAACAAATAACTTCCAAATAACACTATCTGAACCGTACTGGGAAATTTCAAGATTCTGTATTCTAATCTGAGTGGAAAAGTCCAGTTTTTACACTCAAATACTCACTACATCCCTGGAAACTTGAGATATTGTGAGAATACCACGAAGAACGCCTCCAGTGGGACATCAAGGATATGGTGAAGAGGTACCAGGGATGATTGAATGAAAGAATGATGGGATGAAAGTACGATGGGTGGCTCTTGTTGTAAGTTGAATAGTGACAGTAAAGGTGAAGGTTCTGCGAGCAATTAAAAAAAAAGAATGTTTGAAAATTAAATGTAACAGAGTGCTTATAGTGTTGTTAAAAGAACTTCAAAAATGGTTCAATTGGCTCTGAGCACTATGGGACTTAACAGCTGAGGTCATCAGTCCGCTAGAACTTAGAGCTACTTAAACCTAACTAACCTAAGGACATCACACACATCCATGCCCGAGGCAGGATTCGAACCTGCGACCGTAGCGGTCGCGTGGTTCCAGACTGAAGCCCCTAGAACCGCTCGGCCACTCTGGTCGGCATTAAAAGAACTAATCTTTGTCATAACATATATACTCTGACTGAAATTTTCTTTTAGGGGTTGTGGCGTAGAGCTTGTGATCACCAGACCTTGCGCCAAGGTTCTGGATTTAGTTCCAAACCTCTTCGCAGTGTCTCATGAAGTGAAGGCATGCGACACTGTTGATCCGTCCGTGGGATGGGGACGTTAAACTCGGCGGCCCCCTTGGTGCCGTTCGAGAGGAGCGGACTATGCGCCGGTACCCGTTTTATTCTCTCCCTTCTCACATCATCTCCAACACGAACATGGCACTCACTACACACACTGAGGCGATACGGTATGCGACAAGGTACGTGGTGAGATATGACGTAGAAGCAACACGTGTCTGTGGAGCGCATAGAAACATGGTGGAAGCGACTTAACTGGTTCACACTGATATGGCTGAGGCGATAGAAGTCAGGGAATAGCGATATGCACATAGACAAACGGCAGTACTATCGTGTACACAAGGTATTAACGAGCAATGCATTGCTGGGTCTGTCATTTGTACCGAGATGATTCATGTGAAAAGATATCCGACTTGGTTATGGTGCCGGCCGATGTGGCCGTGCGGTTCTAGGCGCTTCAGTCTGGAACCGCGTGACCGCTACGGTCGCAGGTTCGAATCCTGCCTCGGGCATGGATGTGTATGATGTCCTTAGGTTAGTTAGGTTTAAGTAGTTCTAAGTTCTAGGGGACTGATTACCACAGATGTTAAGTCCCATAGGGCTCAGAGCCACTTGTACCACTTGGTTATGGTCGCACGACAGGAATTCATTATTCGTGAGTGTTCCGCGAATACAAAATTCAGGCATTACCTCTCACCAACGACAATGCAGTGATAACAGACAAGCAACATTGCGTTAAATAACCTTAGAAACCAATGTGGGACGTACGAGGAGAATATCCATTAGGACAGTGCAACGAAATTTGGCGTTAATGGGCTATGGCAGCAGACGACCGACGCCACTGCCTTTGCTAACAGCACATCACCTGCACATTTCTCCAAAGCTTGTGATCATATCGGTTGGACCTAGACGACTGAAAAACCGTGGCGTGGTCAGATGAGTCCCAATTTCAGTCGGTACGGCGAGTGAGTCGCAAATCCCACGAAGCCATGGACCCAGTTCTCAACAAGACAGTGCACAAGGTGGTTGTGGCTCCATAATGGTGTGGGGTGTGTTTACATGGAATCGACTGGATTCTCTGGTCCAACTAAACCGATCATTGACTGGAAGTGGTTATTTTCAGCTACTTGGAGGCCATTTGCAGCCATGTACCTGTAGGACATGTTCTGAGACATCAAGGGATCACCAATTTAGTATTGGAGGGCAGCGTGGAGGGTAAAAATCGTAGGGGGAGACCAAGAGATGAATACACTAAGCAGATTCAGAAGGATGTAGGTTGCAGTAGGTACTGGGAGATGAAAAAGCTTGCACAGGATAGAGTAGCATGGAGAGCTGCATCAAACCAGTCTCAGGACTGAAGACCACAACAACAACAACAACCTAATGACGATGGAAATGTCACTCGGCCACAATTGGTCTGAAGAACATTCTGGACGTTTCAAGAGAATGATTTGGCCACCCAAATCGCCTGACGTGATCCCATCCAATATTTATGGGACATAATCGAGAGGTCAGTTTGTGCACATCATCCTGCGCTGACAACACTTTTGCAATAATGGCTCAGTATTTATGCAGATGCCTTTCAATGACATGTTGAGTCCATGCTACGTCGAACTGTACTGATTCTCAGGAAAACTTTTATATTTTGAAGTAAAAATTAAAAACAGCTGTTTTGGGCTTCGCGCATGTTCTTTGCAATGCAATCTTTCTCATTCGGTTTTGAGAGAAACATTCACTTTAAAAAATGATCTTTTTGCATCTTATAGTCTGACATCACAGCCTGATAACGAACCGGTTTTCTTTTCGGTATTGCCTGTAGTTATTGTGATACATTGATGTAAGGTAAAACACCATACCTGCAGTGGAAAATGTAGTATCCGGTTTGTACACGTTTGGTGCATTTTAGAGCATATGGCTGCATAAGAAATGTACCTAACGTATGTAAATTGTTCTTAACGCCAGACGTACCTCTTTCACTCTCGAGTAAATACGTGATATGTTGTGACTTTTGGCGAGGATGAGCTTGTAGTGCCGCACTCGACACCATAGCCAAGTGGAGCCATTTTGGGAGTTCCCTCGTGTTCCTCTCGTTTGCTGCCAATACAAGCCGCAGCTGTAAATGAAAAACTAGTAATATGAAAAGACACTGGGACTCATCAGCTGATGATGCTGACTGTTCGGTTTTTCAGTCTGAAGTGAAAGTTAAATTCCTGTTACTTTTGAATGAGCAGCTGGACGAAGCCACGGAGAGCACGTCAGGATTTTCCTTATCGTCAGACACTTCTTCCATTTTTTTCAAAAACGGTATGTACCTCTACAAAGAATTCACCACCCGTTGCTACAATATCGATGTAATTGATCTCACTTCAACTACAGCAACGTTTCTTCCGAATACTCCTCATCTCAAACTGAATCATGTACTACTCTGCGAAACTGAACAGTTGTAGAAATATAAGAGGCGATCAAAAAGCTTCCGTTCGAAGGTCGTGTAGCTCAGAATCGGCATGCCAGGCAAAATCTCCGTGAGCATTGAAGCAATCATCCCACCAATGCACCACGTGGACGGTACTCGTTTGGTAAAACACTTCGTGAAGAAGTTCGTAACTGCCATCTGCACATCCTCGCCCTACAGTGAAGTTTTGATAATCGTATGGGGAGATACTAAGTCTTACGGACGGGTGCTCGGCCTGTCGCTGTGGACGAGCAGTTCTAGGCGCTTCAGTCCGAAACCGCGCTGCTGCTACGGCCGAGGGTTAGAATCCTGCCTCGGGCATGGATGTGTGTGATGTCCTTAGGTTAGTTAGGTTTAAGTAGTTCTGAGTCTAGGGGACTGATGACCTCAGATGTTAAGTTCCATAGTGCTTACAGCCATTTGAACTATTTTTGATGGGTGCTCGAGTGTCTCCCACTTGATTTGGCGTAACTTTTGCGTTACGATATGGGGGCGTAATCAAGAAACAATAGTATCATCACGAAACTTGGTGCACCACCCCACAATGGTGGTTTTCGACAAACTTGCTGCCCCACACACACTTTTCATTCTGCGATGGATGTCTACCGGCGTGTATCGTTCGGCAGACAAGAAAAGAATAACAGCACGTTGATCCTGTTTGGCTGCATTTGGTAATAACTCATGTTCCCTCATTTACAGCACGCACGTCAAAAAGACAGGAATGCTACGCTAATCTATTGTCTACACGTCGATGCTGGTATACCACCATCGGAGACGCGGTATGTTGCGTAGTACGCTGCAGCATCGCCCTCAGATGGAAACTTTATGATCGCCCCCATATACAAGGGTCCCAAAATAATGTATACTCTCTTTGAAACTGAACATCTCTTTAATGAAAGGGGTTATAAATACAATTTTAGTGGTATTAGGTGCCTCAAGGTCCAACTTAAGGTGGTAAATGCTCAAACTGGTGTCTGTCTATCGCAGTACACCATCGACAACGACTTACGACTAAGCGACATGCCAACTTTATTGTTTTCAACGGAATAGCAACACAGGCTTGTTCAGTTTGCTCTCTAAGATCATCCAGTGTGTGTGGTCTTGCAGCGTAAACTGTGTTCTTGAGAGTACCCCACAGAAAGAAGTCAAGAGGAATTAAACTTGGAGCTCGAGTGGGATACTCCACACTCACTCTTCGTACTATCCATCTGGCAGGGAATGTACGATTGAGAAATGTCCTCACATCCAGGTGAAAGTGAGGTGGATCCTCATCATGTTGAAAGTAATAATCTTCATTTCCAAACACAACGCTAAGACCAAGAGTTATCATTTCCAACATTTCCAAGTACGAGTCTCAGGTGACAGTGTTGTCAAAGAAGTACGGCCCGACTAAACCTCTAGAAGACAGATCACACCAGACTGTTACTCCTGGTGGATTAACATGACTTTGCTCGGTTACATATGGATTCTCCCTGGCCCAGTACACGCAATTATGGCGGTTAATTGTTCCATGAAGTTTAAACGTCGTTTCATCTGACTAAAGAATTCGATCTTGGAAACTTTACTCTTCTTCACATCTCTTGATGAACCACTCACAAAATTCGCTTTGCCTGTCAGGATCATCCTTGTTAAGAGCATGGAGAAGTCTTGGAATGTAAGGCTTAAAGTTCTGAGACAGTAAAACGCTATGAACATTGCTTCTGCAGATCCCAGTCTCACAAGAGCATTGCCTCACAGATTTCTTCGGGGATCGTGTGTATGCCTGGATTACTGCATCAACATTCTCATTGTCTGTTGAACTTCTCTTTCGTCCGCTATGTCTCTTCTTCATATCGTGCACCGTTTCTTCGACCACAAACTTATCTCTGATTCTTGTAATTATTAATCTTGTCGGTGGTGGTGTTCGAAATTCAACTCTCCAACGTCGGCGTACCGCAATCACATTCTCTGTTTTCCAGTAACACTTCAGCACCCATTTCCGTTGTTCAAACGACACCGCCATGTTTACTGACAATCCTGAAACAAAAGAAGGCATTGTTATGTTTTTCACTGCCTTCTATATTATTACTCATAAAAATTGTATTTCTGTCTCCTTTAGTTAAAGAGATATTCTGTTTCAAAGAGTGTATACATTATTTTGGGACAACTTGTATATTCTATCCTTGTCAGTTTTTAACCATTGTTTATGCAGGCTATGTACCACAATGGATAAAGTACCGATCTGGGTCGTCTTATGGTTGCAGTTTTAACGTCATTAACACACTTTCACAAAATTACCTTACTGTAATGGCTATCTTCCCAGGAGGAGAAATAGCAAGCAGAAAATTTGTACTCCACTTTATCAGAGTGGTTGATACTAGCTGCTCCACAAAGTGGAATCTGTCTGGTCTCATTCTGCAGCATTCCTGGAATTCGTGTTGGGGGAGCTCACGAGAAACCACTGGTGAACAATGTTTGATATTTATAGGATTGTAGTGGTGCATCCACTACTTCCTTTTTCTTTTCCAGTTTCTTTAGCTTTCAGCAGTGAAAAGCCGCAGTAACGTCCTCTCGCAAGATCTCATGTTTGTAACTATAATGTTTGTAACTGAAGCTGCAAAAGAAACGTGATTCGTGTATTGATGCTTGTTGCCTCGCGCATTGTATCGTATAACGTGTCGTAGCGGCAGGAACGCGAGCGTCGCACCGGTAAGCGTCGCTTCGCGCAACCTTTACTGCAACGTGTCGTATCGCATACCGCAGCATCTCATAATGAACCGCGCCTTACAGTCACCTACACTTCAAAGAAATACTTATGCATACAGCTCTTGCACGTCGCGACGCAAAGGTGCCTGGGGGCGCGAAGAATAAGAAGAACCTTTCCAATTAGGCGGCTGAACCTGCCCTTCGGGTTCTGTCAACCATTCGTACCATACGACTTTACTTTACTTTTACTTCAAGTACATAAAACTTATTTTGTGGAAAATACTGAGGTGACAGAACAAAATGAAAGTAATTATCAGAATCAGCTACTTCACGGAGAGTCCCGCACAGCTGCTGCAGGTAACTTTTTTCGACTGCGGCTGTTTTATATCATGTTTACGTTTAGTGTCACGTTGCGCAGATGCGTTTGTACCACTAGACAAAAGAAAGCTGAAGAGAATAGCGTTTAGGAAAGGAACGTTAACCTATTTCAATTCGCCAGGGCTGCCAAAATGTAGCCACGTGTTTCAATGTTGAATGGTGACATATGCTGTACCTTGCGTGGTTTGGCGACTGGGGTCAGTTACTCGTGCTTTGATAGTCCATTGCGTGTACGATAAAAAATAGTAAATTTCAGTTTTCCACATAAGGCACATAATTTTCCGAGAACTATACTGCCTGCAAAAAAAAAGAAAAAAAAAGAAAAAGAAAAAGTGAAGCATCCATAAAGGAGGGAGCAAACAAAATGCAGCTTCACGGGTTGCGATGGCATTTAATGTTATTTCAGCGAGAACTCGGACTGAGTTGGCGTAAGAGCATACAGCTTCTATTTCCTGACACCGTGGAGCTAGCTAAAATGCTGTCATCGTGATAGTGTGGGGTGTATATGAAGATGCACCACCGCCGAAACTTGAGTCTGCTTGGAAGCGTCACGAAGGAAGAACCCCTGTTTCATCGTTTTCCTGACTGCTGAGGAAATGCTTTCGTCACACTTTTTTTTGTTCTGGTGAGCGGGTAGTTCGAATTATGGCGCTACCGATGGCGGTTTTCGAAAGAGTGGTTAACTGTGTTTGCGTAAGTGTATCACAATCTTACATGCCTCATGTTTGAAATTGTGTGGTATTCATTTTGGTTTTGACATTCCTAGTTGATGTAGCTAGGTATGGGGTCAGTAGACATAGTTATGACGACTCGTCCAACATCTAGAGCAGCTAACTCCTCCAGCATTGTTCATTAAAAAATACCATGTGTGAAAAATGAACACATACACATCACCCCAGAAGGAATTCGTTCTTTACCCAATGCCAGGCCACGGCAGCCGTTCAACCATAGCCAAAAAGAAAGGTTTCTAACAGACAGTGGTATCAAAGATAGAATCTCTGCTGAAAGGTCCAATAACAAGAAAACGCCATGAAGAGACAAGAAGCGCGACATAGCTTGATAAGTCGAAAAAAAAAATTCTAGCAAGCGTCGATTTGAATTTTCCTCTGCAGATTCCGATGACGACGTGTCAGACGTTAACTATGCCGAAAGTAATGAAAGTTCGGCCTTCTTTATGATAGTTCAGAGGTTGGAAAACCTCTCAATGGCCAAGAGGTTCCATCCTTAGCCTCCAGCCAACCCTGGCGATCCTCAAAAATATGCCAACAGGTCAAATCGAACAAGACCAACAACGAACCCTCCACAATCTCGAGGGCCTCCTAATCACCCCGAGTTCCATGTAAATGCTTGTTTTGATGAAGTATCATGCTCATGTTAGCCTGCGAAGATTGACGAGATTCGTGCGTCCATCATGGTGAAAAAATTAAAAAAAAAAGAAAAGAGAGGGAAAACGGGAGATGGCCAGACGAGTATATATAATTAATAACCGCCGCCCCACACCGAACCGGGTGTCGTGCGGTTCGGCCCCCAGAGGACCCCCCGGAAACGTCTCACACCAGACGAGTGCAACCCCAATGTTTGCGTGGTAGAGTAATTTTGGTGTACGCGTACGTGGAGACAATGTTTGCGCAGCAATCGCCGACATAATGTAACTGAGGCGGAACAAGGGGAACCAGCCCATGTTCGCCGAGGAAGATGTAAAACCGTCTTACAAACTGGCCGGCACACCAGACCTCGACACTAATACGCCGGGCGGATTCTTGCCGGGGACCGACATGCCTTCCCGCCCGGAAAGCAGTGCGTTAGATCGCACGGCTAACTGGACGGGCGATTTTCTAGTAGTATGGTTTCGATCAGACTATAACAAACTTGTTTGATGCAGGGGACTGTCGATTTGGGCACGGTCGAGTTGACTCCACAGAGCGATAGCTTGGCCACCTTTAAATATTGTTGTTCAAAAGATTGATTGGACTAATTTGTGGCCGGCCGCTGTGGCCGAGCGGTTCTATGCGCTTCAGTCTGGAACCGCGCTGCTGCTACGGTCGCAGGTTCGAATCCTGCTTCGGGCGTCGATGTGTGTGATGTCCTTAGGTTCAATTAGTTCTAAGTCTAGGGGACTGACGACCTTAGATGTTAAGTCCCATAGTGCTTAGAGCCATTTGAACTAATTTCTGGAGAAATTGATATGAGTGCGTATGGTTATTTTAGATACTGTTTTATTACGATCTGAGATTGAACTGAATTCTTGGTCATGATTAGTACGAACGTAATTAAGGAACTGAAATAGCTGGTTGGATTCTTAAAGGATTATTCGTTGATGGTTGTATTTTTAAAAACACTTTTTGTTTAATTTTTTTCCTTTGACGATAATTTAGAATCGGAATAAGTTCCATTTAGTTTCCGGTTAATTTGGAAGTATAAATAGCGTTGTGAACCTTGAGACTGCACAGTAATTTTTTTGGCGTCAAGTGTAAGTTACGCATTATTTGCACTCTTCCACACTCATTATTTGCACTGAAAGTACCATAACAGTAATTCAGACTGTCTATTTGATTGCGTTAGCTGTCACTGTTTGCCTTGTTAGCATATTAGTTTAGCCAACATGTTTTTTGTACATTTATGGTCTTGCTCAGATTTATTTTTGTACATGGACTCTTCAAACGAAGGAGGAACTGTCAGTTGTTATCACATTGCCTGGTTAGCGAGTTATGTTAAACACGTATGTTTGTACTGTTATAGAAGAAATCCTTTACATATTTTGATAAATAATATAGACAATTTGGATGTGAAAATGTTTAATTTAAGAATCAAATGCGCCCTACCCAAATGTGGTACAATAATCTAATTAGACTTGTCGAGGAGTACAGATTAAATTATAAGTTCGATCAGCAGTTGGTCACGTGTATTTTAGTAAGTAATATTGACATTTTATGCATGGAAATATTTAATTTTGGCGTCCCAAGTGTGGTGCAATAATCAAACTATGATTGTTGACAGGTGCAGATTAAACTGTAAGTTACACTTTTTGCTTATTTTGATAAATAATACAGCTCGTTCAGATACTTCTGAATGTGACGTAAAAATCAAATCATTCGAATATATTTTTACATAGACAGGATGCTCAGGGACTCCACGGCGATTAGCTGTTTCGTTTTAATAGATGGCAAAACACTTGACTCTGGCTGAGAGATCTAAATGTGTATGCACAAAAGAGAGAGAAAAATGGGGAGAGAGAAATAGAAGAGAGAGAGAGACAGAATTTTTGTCAGGGAAGTCCAGACTTGACCATGCTGCCGAAAAAGCAGCACGTTGTGCAGATTTGTGCCTGCGTAATAGTGTTTTGTATGTATGTGTGTGTGTGTGTGTGTGTGTGTGTGTGTGTGTGTGTGTGTGTGTGTGTATGTGTGTGGCGGAAGGGGGGGGGGGGTTGGTTGGGGGGAGGGGGTTGGTTGGTTGAGTTGGTGCGCTTACGTATGTTTGATGTAGTTCGTCAAACTGAGTACTCCTCGACGGTCTGTGACTCATACCAAGATCTATCAACGGAAGAGAGAAGATTCAAAGAAGCGTTGCGCGTTACATCGCTGGTTCGTTTAGGCAGCTTGAGTGTGACACAGACTCAGTATTGTGGCAGGTGCTACAGGAAAGCCGTTGCGCGTCACGAAGAAGTTTACAAAATTACGAAAACAATGGTTCCACAACGAACTGAAATCTTATTGCTTCTTCCAACATGCAATTCGCATAGTGACCAAGAAGTTAAAATCAGAGAAACTCTGGCCTTCTGCATGTAAATTTACACACATACTCCGCAAGCCACCATGCGACGCATGCTGAAGGGTACTTTATAGCGCATCTACTCATTCCCTTTATTGTTCGACTCGCAGATGGGGCTAGGGCAATATCCATGGTCGTCAAACTTTTTGCTCAGGAGTCAACAGACCGCCGTCCTCAACTGCTTATAGTTAAAAGCCAGCACTATTTGGAACAATTCGTGTCGACTGTTCTATGTTTCTCATTGCTGCCATCTTAAGCGACACTAAAGTAGTAACGCTGTAACTGGCTAACTAACTGTTGTTGGGGTGTATTTGTAAGCGGATGATTAAATGAGTAATAACAGTAATCGTACCTATATTTCAGTGCATTATGCAATATGAGATACGATCACAAACGTTTACTAAATTTGTGTGATGACTAATTCCAGGTAAGCTGCAATAGTTTAATTAGTCGTCATTCTCAAGTAAACCTGTGGATGTTACATTTGGTGAGTCTATTTACGTTTATAACTGTTGTACATAAAGGTCAGTTTACATATATACTTACCTCTAGTTGGAATAGATGTCCATATTGCATCACTGAGGAAAATGTCGATTATCTATTTATTGCTAGATTGATATGATCACGTAAGTTCTAGTTGTGTATAATGTCTTCGTGAAATACTATTGACAGGTGTACTGACAGTTCATTCTCTTTGATGCTTTATGTTTACACTGCAATCTTTGCTAGTCAGCTTGCTAGTTGTATTTCATTGATATTACAGTTCTGCATAAACATACGAGGGTCGTTCAATAAGAAATGCCGCCCATTTTTTCTCAGAATATACTTATTGTTAAGAGTCAGAATTTGGTGACAATATCCATCCACATGTCTTGTCCATGTCCTATTTTTCTACGTAGTCTCCATCACGTTCTACAGCCGTACGCCAACATAGTGGAAGAGCATGCATTCCCTGCTGGTAAAAGCTCTTGCACTGTAGGCGCAGCCATGTTTTCACTCCATGATTGACGCTCTCGTCATCTTCAAAGTGGGTTCCCCGTAGAGAATCTTCAAGCGGTCCAAATAGATGGAAGTCCGAGGGTGCCAGGTCTGGACTGTAGGGTGGATGAGTCAATGATGTCCAACCCAATTTGGCGATGTGTTCCCGGGTTCTCAGACGTTTGTGTGAGCGAGCATTATCGTGTTGGAGCAAGATTTCTACTGGATTCTTGTCCGATCGAACACGTCGGAAACGGTTCTTGAGTTTATTCCGAGTCTTCACTAAGTCTTTGAATTGATGGTTGACCCTCTTGGCATCACATCCACGAGAATGACGCCATCATAATCCCAGGAGACTGTCACCATGACTTTTCCGGCAGAGGGGGTTATCTTCAGTTTCTTCTTTTGTAATCTTCAGTTTCTTCTTTTGTAATGGAAGGATGATGCTTCTCCATGGACTGCCTTTTTCTTTCTGGCACAAAGTGGTGCACCCAGTTTTCGTCCCCCATAACTGTAGAGCCAATTGCCGAATTGTGATGCGCCGGTCGGCACGAATAATGGCAACCGCGCGATTCAGCATGTCTGGGACAGTGGCTGTGACAGGACATCCCGAGAGTGGCTGATCATAGAGCTCTGTTTCTGCATTTCTTGAGGCTGAAAGTTTGTTTACTCATCGCCCAAATGTACTCCTATCAACTGCAACATCGCCATACGCTGCACACAAACGTTTGTGGATGTTCACCACTGTTTCTTTTGCTGCACACAAGAATTCAATAACAGCGCGCTGCTTGTAACGTGGATCGTGTGTAGACGCCATTTTGACGCTGTTCTACGTCTCTGCCATCTGCCAGAACGGTTCGAAACTCCACCGGCGCACAGAACAAACATCAAATGTGAAGCATCAACAAGTACGTTTTTCTATGTATATTAGTGGCTTTATTTTTTTTTTAATGTGAGGCATTTCTTGTTGAACGACCCTCATACATTACTAGACTGGCACAGGCGCCTCTTTTACTGAAGGGTGACGTTTGGTGAAGCAAGATGACGGTGTCAGGAAATTTGTATATGGTCCTACCACGATTTGCTACAACGAAATGACGTTGTAAGCTTTACGAACTGGTCTAAACAAGTTCTGCAACCGAGCAAATATTTGTGTACTAGTTTAACACATACATTGTAGAATCGTGTTGTGAGAAGAACATCAAGTTGCATAATTACAAGTTTGAAGCATTGAGACATGTTCCTTTCCTTGTATCATCTGTCTTCTGTACGAAAAATTACAGCCAAACACGATCATTATATCAAAACTGTAAGGGTAGCATATTTACATCAGTTTATCCCAATTTCTTATGACTGTCTTATCAGTAAATAAACAGCTGTTTACACATCCATTGTGGTTGCCGCCATATTGCGATTCTTAAGTGCTGGCTTCAGTGACACCAGTGATACTGTATACAAATTGCCTATGGAGGTAAAAAAAAAGAAGCGATATGATGCTATAATAGACATGCTGTACGTTATTTTTGGAGCCAGAGTGGGGGAAGGGGGAGGATGCGCTGCCGCCATCTTAAATAGCCCAAAACATTATTAGATTGCTGTTTACGATTGCTTCTTACCCTTATTTCTGTCCTGTCCACGCAACAGGTGTTTTAAATACTGAAAATTGCAATGCTTACATTAAGAGCTTAGTGTCAGAAAGGCAATTTCGAACGTCTGTCTGTTCTCAAATGCGTATTTGCTCTAGTAATACGATACATTTGGTCGCGTTAACGTAAGATATTCTGACTGTTCTGTTTTAGCAGACAGTGGTAGCTCCTTTATTTTTTAAAAAATCTCTTCATTGTTCTTAGAATCACGGAATAACACTACGAATGCACTTACAAAACAAATTTTTATATATTCTTCATCTGTGTATGGCTTTCTTCTCTTACCAATCAGTGGACGTACAACAAAGCTTGCAAGGTTAGTGTTGTTGAAAGAGTGCACCCAGTGATTAAATATGGAACTTGATTTTTCTTTATTCATTTGAAGTTTCTGAACAGTTTCCTTCCTTACATCAACCGGTGGGATATTTTACTTCCAAATGACGTATGTTTGGCTGTAGAGTGCCTCTCGAATTTGATTTCTTATTATGTGCCAACTTTTCTTGGCAGAGACGATTTGAGTTTTGTATGAAGGCAAATTTCTCAGTCCATTCAACTTTTAATTCATGATTTTTTTCTTCCGTTTTTCTTTGCTTCTTCTTCTTTGCAGCCATGACTAAGAAGTGGCACGTAAAGGAAAATTATCGTTTTAATAAAACCAGAAACACTAAGTTGTAACAATTTCTTAAATTGTTGCCGGAAACGGGTGAGAGATTTGTGGTATGTACTCCGGCATGCCAGTTATTAGATGGTACAGCAACGCGTTTCTCTATACTTTCCCGTGTAAACCTACATTAATAGCTAATGTAGTTCCATGTTTTATTTATGGTATGTTATACCAGTATAGAGTAGGGATCCATTTTCAGTATGCGTGAGTATACTGTTCATGATTACTCACAAATAAGCAACGGAGAACATCAACACTCAATAGTGTCCTCGGCTGAAACAGCGATTGTTGAATAGACAAGGCATAAAACTTGTCACCACAACAACTGCCGATTCAGGTGGGATCACTGAGAAATATTGACTTACTTTGGAATTGTTTCAAAAGATGCACAAGCCATTACACACGTACACCTGAAAAATGGAGCACAACGTACGTGCTGGGCGTGTTTATTAACAGATGAACTGAGTCATCAAATACAGCCGCATCCGCTCATTAAATTTAAAATAAGCTTTTTTCATAATGGTCTCTGTGACAGAAAATGCGGGAATGAAGAAAAATTATATTCTTTTTCTTTCTTTTTTTCCTTAGCCCTTTAACCTTTTTGGAGTCGGGATGTTTGCTGAAAGGGGTGTGTGAATGTAAAAATGGACTCCTGACCGCTGAGCGCGCTACCAGGTAGTAATAGGCTCACTACAACGGTATGCCAGTTGCGCGATAGGTAGCGTGTCATCATAGTTCTGTCAAGAAACATTGTCCAGCTTACGAACACATTCACAGCCGGAGAGTTTTACTTCATGCTCTGCAGCAGGGAAGATGATGGGCGCACGAATCTTTGATGAGAAGTTGTGACGTGGGAGACTGTGCCATCTTTTGTGTTTATTACAGTATGAGAGGTTTTTATTTAAAAAATGCTCGCTGCACTTGGATAATTTTGAATACCGTGAAAGAAAGCTAGCTTTCCGGAACATCTTACAAGTCTTTCCTCAATTAAAAACATTAAATAACTTTAATGTACCCACAGACAGCAAAGGACTTGAAAGAGCACTTGAACGGAATGGACAGTATCTTGAAAGGAGGATATAAGATGACCATCAACAATAGCAAAATGTTGATAATGGAATGTAGTCGAATTAAATCAGGTGATGCTGAGGTGATTAGATTAGGAAATGAGACACTTAAAGCTGTAAATGAGTTTTGGTATTTGGGAAGCAAAATAACGAATGATGGTCGAATTAGGGAGGATATAAAATAGCAATGGCAAGAAAAGCGTTTGTGAAGAAGAGAAATTTGTTAACATCGAGTATAGATTTAAGTGTTAGGAAGTCCTTTCTGAAAGTATTGGTATGGAGTGTAGCCATTTACAGAAGTGAAACACGGACGATAAACAGTTTAGACAAGAAGAGAATAGAAGCTTTTGAAATGTGGTGCTACAGAAAATGCTGAAGTTTAGCTGGCTCGATCACGTAACTAATGAGGAGGTACTGAATAGAATTGGGGAGAAGAGAAATTTGTGATACAACCTGACTAAAAGAAGGGATCGGTTGGTAGGACACATTCTGAGACCTCAAGGGATGACCAATTTAGTACTGGAGGGAAGCGTGGGGGTGACAAATCGTAGATGGAGACCAAGGGATGAATACAGTAAGCAGATTCAGAGGGATGTATATTGCAGTAGTTATTTGGAGACGAAGAGGCTTGCACAGGATAGACTGCATGGAGAGCTGCATCAAACCAGTCTTTGGACTGACGACCACAACAACAACATCTAAAAGATAATGTTACTTAAAATCCGTCTTGATTGCAAATTTTTTTATTATTCATATGACCGGTTTCGGTTCATTCAGAACCATCTTCAGATCTGATATTTCAGTTACAGGAGTAATCCGTCCAAATCCAGCAACTTTCACATGCTACGTCACATAAAATGTAGCATGTGAAAGTTGCTGGATTTGGCCAGGTTACCCCTGTAACTGAAATATCAGATCTGAAGATGGTTCTGAATGAACCGAAACCGGTCATATGAATAATAAAAAATTTGCAATCAAGACGGATTTTAAGTAACATTATAAAATCACTGATTGCTGTTATCCCATAAGACATTATGTCTGTTTTTGCAAACATCTAAAAGAGCTGCGAAATGCTTCCAGATCGGTCGATGTCAACAGATAAGAAGTAAATTTTATATACTAGTCCTGAGGACGCATATCTTTGATCACTGCAGTAGTTTTATAGAAAAGGATGGTCGGCGTTGAGCGCCCATAAGATCCAAACACACACACACACACACACACACACACACACACACACACACTGCAAAGGAGACTGCGCATGGAACACTTGAGCGACCCATTCTTGAGTACTGCTCGTGTGTATGGGATTAAAGGAAGACATCGGAGCAGTTAGATTTGTTAGCGGGAGGATCAATCAACATGTGAGTATTACGGACATGCTACATGAACTCAAATGGGAATCAGTGGAGGGAAAAGAAGCACTTTTTGCGAAACTCTATTGTGAAATTTTAGAGAACCGGCATTTGGGACAGATTGCAGAATGAGCCTACCGTCGCCAACATACATCTCGTGTAAGGACCGCAAAAACAATATGACGTTTGCGGCTTATCTGAAGGGCAGAAGGGTAAATAGCGCAACCACCGACGGGTTAAAGGACGTCCTCCAATACCGACAATTCACAGCTGTTATGTCATAAATTTTGGCACGTAAGTAACATGGATTCGTGAATGTGCACTGTAGAGTAGGTCATCAAGCAGTATATATTTGTAGCAAGTAATATGAAATTAAATTAAGGCTGTTGTACTACAATGCGATGAGTAGAACAAAAGTGACATTCGAAACATTTAGCAAACGTTTTCTTTTCGTCCGGTCCCGCAATATACAAGATGTCACCACATGGAATTTTATAATGAGTAATTTCAGATAACCTGCAATATTTTGATTAGTAATGTGTCTTCTTTACTACAAGCTTATTGCGGCTGTAGCGCCATTCTCAAGTAAAGCTGTAGATGTCACTTTGGTGAGTATACTTGCGTCTATAAACCCTGTTCAGAAAGGCCTGTTTGCTGGAATAGATGCCACTAAACTGTCGACTGTCTGTTTGATGCTGGGATTATATAATCACGTAAGCTCTACTTGTATAGAATATTTTCGTGAAATAGTTTTGACGTATGTGTTGGTAGTTTATTTTCGTTGGGACTTTATTTTTACAGTTTAAACTTTGCTAGTCAGCGATGTTAACTGTGTTTCTCTACATGATTGAAGTCACAGATTCTTACACAGGTAGCGAACATCAAGAGGACGACGGAGATCTTGATTACATTATACTTGGATGTTCCAAATATATACCAAAACAAAATAAACTGTGGGAATATCTCATAAAATACAAGAGTCCCATGTTAACAAATATTAAACGTTAATGAGTGAGAACAGCCTCAAAATTGACAGTTTAATAGTCCATTACATATAAGAACCAGATATAAATAACTCACATATCAAGGGCTCAATTTGTAAGTCTATTATGTACAAAATAGATACATTTTTAAAAGGTAATTGTAGTCGCTAACATGAGCAGTTGTAATGGCTGTATTGTTTGCTGTGAAAAGACAATAAACATAAATAAAAAACTGTTTTTATCTTTTGAAAATTAAAAATTATCAAGAGAATTTCATTGATATTTTGGAAGAAGAGAACGTATAAAAAGAGCAGAAAATAAAAAAAAAGCAGAAGGTAATCACAGAAACAAATCATAACAAAATTACAGACATACATTACTAGACTTGCAATACCATAGAGGTAAAAAATGAAGGAAGTTGTCATTGCGTCTCAAACTTGAAGACGACGTCCGCCATCTTACGTAGACCAAAACATTAGGTTCAACGCATTTATATTTCCACGGTTCACCGAGGTGATACTTCCCTGTGATGTCACTCTGATGTGTCCGTGGCCAGTTTCGACCGTTGGGGATATCGATATGCTTTTGTGGTCGTTTCTTCAATAGCATCTGGTGCTTTTATTTTGTGGAGATGTAGTTGTTTTGTGAAAACAGCCAGTTGGTGTCTTTTGCAGGTGTACTAATCGATCCGATTGTAATCTGAAGTTTAAAACAATCACATTTCATTCGTAAGTGGAGACGATCAAGCAATATTTTCCTTTGTATACATTAATTATGGCTGCGTTGTTTATTTTTAATCTTTCCTGTGTTTTTCATTGCCTTTCAAATCGCAAACGCTCCGACGTCCGATCCACACTGTATCAGCGGTCTCGTCCCCTCACAAGGCACGGTTACGTGACGGTGCTGATTTTTGCTACAGTATGCCATGCCTTAAATTCCTCTCGCCGACAATTACAAAACTACGTAAACACACTTTTCATTGTGCTCGCCTGCTGCAATCTGTCCACTTCACAGTATAGTTATTCCCTCATGAACTTCGTTGCAAATGCTGGCCGTTGTGGCCGAGCGGTTCTAGGCGCTTCAGTCCGGAACCGCGCTGCTGCTACAGTCGCAGGTTCGAATCCTGCCTCGGACATGGATGTGTGTGATGTCCTTAGGTTAGGTTTAAGTAGTTCTAAGTTCTAGGGGACTGATGACCTCAGATGTAAGTCCCATAGTGCTCAGAGCCATTCGTTGCAAATAACGACTGCACTTCAGTAGGAATAATGATGTAGATAATTACAATACCAGAAGAAAAAAAATTACATTCATTACGCCACATTAAGTTTGTCTGTAACACAATGCTGTAAACTGCAAACAAAAATTTTGATCACTTACCCATTGATGTAAAATGCCTGAATGACAGCAAAGTAAAATTTGAAACTAAATTGAAAACGTTTCTCTTTGCCAACTGCTCCTATTCCACAGAAGACTATCTATTATTGTAATTTGTAAATGGTGATAGGTAGGATTACTGACTAACGAGTTTGTCTTTAATTAAGAAACAGAAAAACTGATATTAATATAAAATAACTCGTTCCACATTTTTACGGTTTAACGTGCAAATGATACATGGAAGATGAAACTAATAACTAACTAACTTTTGGCATATAAGAAAGCGTGGTATAGACTTACACACTTTGAAAACCTGGGAAATCACCTTATTGATGAGAACCTGGAATCCTGCCTGAAGTTAAAAACAACAACATACTATGTGGACATAGTCAAAATTTCCAAAGAAATGCAAGACCACCGCTCGCATTCAGTATTCATTGTCATATATTGTTTACTGTATTTTATTTGTCAATAAATACGGTTATCATTAATTGTGATCTCTATATTTATTTGCTGTTAGTACTATTAACCAACTCCTAAAAGTATTGTTCTAGAAAAATTTTTAATCACTAGGCTACTGGAATTGGCTCTTTTAACGAATGAGTTTGCCGACCACTGCTCTGTTCGAACATTACAGGCTTCGTTTTCCTACTCGGTACATAACTTACATGTTTGTATATTAGGAGCGCCCCAAATTGAAATTCTGTCCAAGTCATCTTGTGTTCTCCCATGTCGTCACTCAACGACGAGACTTTCCTGCACGCTACAGCGCCATCAACAAACAGTTGCATATCGTTGCTCCTACTATCCCTCATATCATTTATGTGTATGGAGAACAAGAGAGATCGTATCACACTTCTCTGCGGCCAGTAGTAACAATAAGTTTGTCTCTGATGAACACTCGCCGTCCAGGTCAGTGTGGTGGTTCTTATTACTTATCAGGTTTTCGAGTCACTCACGTATCTGAGAACCTACTGTGTGTGCTTCGTTAACAGTCTGAAATGCGGCAGCGTGTGAAACGCTTCCCGGAAATCCAAGGATACGGAATATTGCTGTTGCCCTCCATCAATAGCTCACGGGATATTTTGCGAGGAAAGGGCAAGCTGATTTTCACTCAAGTGACACTATCTAGATCCGTATTGATTTGTGGATAGAAACTTTACTTCTATTGCCTGGCAGTCAGTCTTGTAGGAGGCGATCTGCAATTGTAAATGCTGAAATCTTCTTACAATAACAAGGTGAAGGTCGCATCTGTTCGTACAATGATGTCTAGTTTCGGCAAATTTTAGCTGCCATTTTCAGATCAAACTAGTACAAGCAGTAGCGCCTGCGACAACCATTATAGGTAGACACTTTGTCATAGTCGATAATACTTTGAGTACCATTATTATCGATTGAGAGTAAATCTCTACCTATAATGGTCGTTGTAGACGCTACTGCTTGTACTAATGTGATTAGAAAGGGGCAATTCACATTTGTCAAAATTAGTCATCACTGTAGAAACGATTACTATCTTGGAAAATAAAATGTTCGCTTAAAAAGGCTTCAACATTTAGAAGCTTTTCTCTCTCCAGTAAATTCGAAGTCAGAATATCCTTAAGAATTCTGCAGCAGCAAACCGACGTTAAGGATGTTGGCCCGTAATTCTGCGCGTCCGTTCTCTTAGCCTTCTTACATACTGGAGCCACCTGCGCTTTTTTGCCGTCTCTTGAGACTTGGCGCTAGGCGACAGATCCGCTATAAGTTCAGAGGAAGGAAGACAGCCAAAGAGTACCCTCCCTCAAACTGAACTGGGTTTCCATCCAGACATGTTGACTCATCAGTTTTCAACTCTTTCAGCAGCACTTCAGCGCCAGGAATGTCTATTTCTACTTCCCTATCGGAGTCCACGCCGGCGGTCAAGCTATGGTATATGTGTACGATACTCTTGCGTGAATGACTTTTTTAAAAGCAAAATGTAAAGCTTCAGCTTTCTTCAGTTGCCACATCAGACTGGTCGGCGAGTTACTGAACAGAAGCCTTTGACGGCGTTAACGATTTTATGTAGGACCAGAATTTTCTGGGATTTTAGGCGGCATCGTTCGTTAACATAGGACGATGAAAGTGACCGAGCGCTTCGCGCATCGATGTTTATAGAGGCACGACATTCTTTTAACTTTTTCCTGTCGAGATTTTTCTGCGTTCTTCTGTGAACTGAGAGTGCGTCTATCCGTTGCCCTGTAAATAATCCATAGACGTCCGACTCTGCGCTCGACTGGTTGCAGACGTCTTCAGCTAACACTGCAATGATCAGAATACTACGAATTCACATTCTTCGAATGATTCTATAAATGTTACAGCGGAATCAGGCGGTCGGTAAAAAAAAGATTAATTTGAGTTCATCTAGATGTCACTCGCCTCCACAAAACTTCCCAGTCAGACTGAGTTTCGATGTCGATAGACATGATAGTTAAGTGGATTTCAATGAACACTCTCTCAGGACGTGTAACCTGTCTTTTCGATGTACGCCTCATGGTCCGTTAAACAGTTGGGAGCTTCACGCCGCAGGTTTCATCCAGCTTTCGGTTTCAAATACAGCTTGAGAGCAGTTGCTTTCCTGGAGGTCGGCAAATTCAGAGACTATGTTATGAATGTTTTGGCAATTTTTCTGTTAAAATCTTAACATTAGAAGAATCTTTGTCGCCTCACTTAGAGAGTATCAACAAACTTTCCTCACGCGCACCGTCCACGAACGGAAGGGAAAGAAAAGATAACTGATACACTGTGTACCATCCTCAACACACCGTACTGTTACCTAAGTACAGATGTAGTGTAGTGGTGCTTCTTAAATAGCTTCATTCCATTTTTCACTCACATACGCGCACATGCACAATCAGACGAACTGCCGATACAGCACATTAGTACGAGTACATCCAAGACCTTTACACAACCTGCAACTGTTATTCCCGTTGCGTGTTGCTGCCGACATACAAATATAGGACACAGCTGCCAGCACGGTGACTCAAGGACGTTAGTTTTAGCGTCGCAAGATAAGCTGACAGTTTCTCAGAAACGACGTGTCAAAGGAAAAGTACACACGAGCAATTCACAGTACATTTCTCTGCAAAGACAGGAGGCTACACATGAGACGAAGTATCGACTATTCCATACGACAGATTTTGGAACTACGAGTACATAACTGTGCCGGTCATTTGTCCGTGCGAGTAAAGTTGTATTTCAATAGGTACTTACAATAACAAATTATCAGTTCACTATACTTGGTAAATTTTGAGTACGTATGGTACACATATGAGAGTTTTTTGGCTAGAATAACCTCTCAACACGATCCACAGGCTGTTAAGAGTGGAAGACTGCAGAACAAAAGCGACAATAATCTATTTTATTAGAAAGTATTGAAATGGTAAACTGTCTGGTAGAATTACGTACAGAAAACAGTTTATTCATTCCTTACATTTGTTTAAGAATAATGAAAACGGTTCTAATCGTGGAATAGTACTGACACCGAAAGTTTTGGGAGAGGCCGTGTAAAGGTAAGACACGGATTTCGAAACTCGGCTTAAGACAACATAAATTTCGAACGGTAGACGTGGGCTATCATCTACTGTTTACGAACTGCAAATTAAAACTGAAGAAATTAAAAATAGGAAAAATCAATGGGGTAAAAGTTGGATAAGTTGGAAAAAAAACAAAGATTATCGAGAGTTTCAAAAGGAGCATTAGGCAACGACAAAAGAAGCACGGGAAAGGAATATAACAGAAGGTGAATGGGTAGCGCATTAGGGAACGATTGACAGGAACAGGAGAAAGAAATATAATGGAATATGAATGAATAGCATTGTTAGATCAAATTGTGAAAGCAATATCTATGCAAAAATACAAGGCCAAATACGAACCCTTGGGTAATTCAAAGGATACTAATTTTAAATTGAGAAAGGAGAAAATATAAAAATGCAAGAAATGAAGCAGGCAAAAGAGAATACAGGCGTCTGAAAAAAGTAGGCTAGCGGAAAGTGCAGAACGTCGAAGCAGGAATGGATAGAGGATAAATGCAAAGCTGTAGCGCATAGAGCTATGGCAAATGTAGATAACGGCTATACGAAAAGAGGCCTTTGAGGAAAAGGGAAACAGCTGTACGGAAAATTAAAGAGCTCTGATGGGAGCTGGAAGGCGGAGGGAATACATACAAGGAAGGCGGAATGAATATACACAAGGGCTACACAAGGAGGCGAAGACAATATTCTGGAGGTGTAAGAAGAAGTAGATGAAGATGAGATGGGAGATATGATTATGTGAGATGATTTTGAAAGGCTTCTGAAAAACCTGAGATGAAACAAAGCACTTGGAGTAGATGACAATCTCTCAGAATTAGTATTAGTGTTAGTGGTAGTAGTAGTAATAGTAATTTTATTCACCTGTAGATCTCTTTTAGAAGGATGCTATACATGTCTTAATATTAACATTTAAGAACAACAAAAATAAAGTAATTCACTTATATAGACTTATTGGGCTGGTGTGGCAAGGATGGGTTGAAGTTTATGTGAAAACCAACCATGACAGTACTATTCCACCTGGCGTGCAACGTACATCATACATACGAAATACCTTCAGATTTCAAGAAGAATGTAATATTAATTACTTTTGGATACATTGTGGAAGTGAACAGTGATCAATGTTGTTACAAATATTTGCTATCAAAAACAGTCTTGATCACAAATTATTTATTCCGGTAACCGGTTTCGACCACAACTGTGGTCATCTTCAGACCAATGAGTAAGAACCTCCTTCTGGTGGTAAATCACTACTCACACTTCTGATTTACCACCAGAAGGAGGTTCTTACTCATTGGTCTGAAGATGACCACAGTTGGGGTCGAAACTGGTCACCGGAATAAATAATTTGTGATCAAGACTGTTTTTGATAGGAAATAAAGAATGTAATAATTCCAAAAGGGTTGCTGACAAGCGTGATTGCTACTGAACCATTAGATTAATAAGTGAAGGTTGCAAAATAGTGACGCGAAATATTTACTGAAGAACGCAAAGGCTGCTAGAAGCCGACTTTTGAGAAGATCAGTTTGATTTCCGGAGAAATGCAGGAACAGACAACTTACCTTAGATGATAATGCAAACCTCCATTATAGCATTTGTACACATCCAGAACCTTTTTGACAACGTTAACTATAATATGCTCTCTGACATTGTAAAGGTATGAGAGCTGAAATACGAGAAGCGAAAGGCTATCTACATCTTGTACAGAAAACAATACTACAGCTAAAAGAGCTGAAGGATCCCCTTATGAGTGCTTCCGCTTTTGTCTGAGGGAGTCTGACCCCATGCAAAAGTAAACCGTTTCAGAAGTTTGCGCGTTAAAATGATCATCAGATGGAACGAACGGGACGAAGCGGAAGCACTTGCCCAACCCAAGGTGCGACGTGGTCCATGCTGAGGGGTGCGTGGCATATGGGAAGATGTGTCATGAACGGAGCCTCGTGGATACCGTGCAACCCCCCTGTCCCTTACACCACGTAGGGCGGATATGGGCGATCATTCTTTGTTGATGAATAATAGCTTAAAACAAAAAAAATTAAAGATAGGTAGCAAATTAAAGGGACGAGAGCTGAATAAGTTAAAAAAATTGTACAAAAACAAAAAATTGAAGGACTTGATTTTCTACTTCAAAAACCAGCCATTTGGCGCCGAACGTATGGAAGTTGTTCCCGCAACTGGACAGAGGGAGGGACCACTTCCAGGAGCGGAAAAATTTACTGAGGAGGTTTACCAGATCAAAATTAAAGCCTTATGTGGGCATAGAGGAGGAATCTCCTAGGGAACGGAAGGAATGTAAGGAATGCCTTCCTAAGAAAAAGTGGAAGGAACTAAAAGGTCTTGGAACTAAGACCTTCAAGAAAAGACTGACTCAAAAGGGAAAGCAGACTCCTATTTCTACGACAGGTAGCAAGAGATCGAGGGAGGAGTGTGTTACTCCCACTTCGTAGGAAACACGCATCTAGAAACAGACGAGATAAGAAACAGGGAATTAGTCCTATAGCACTTTTTTAGGATGGATATTAGCTAACAAGGCTAATCTCTGGTTAACACCATCTCGCAATAGGAGCATATAGTTTAGATGGCACTCTTTGGAAAAAAAGACCTTGGGAAGGATGGAAGTCAACAAGACAGCAGCGAAACCATTCAACAGTGCTAAAATGTTAATCTGGGTACCAAAACTACTTAAGGAGCTTCCGCCACAGATTAGAGACAATACAGGTGCAGAACTAGAAAATCTCGACAAAGGACTGGAGGATCACTAACCGGAAGGTTGTAACTGACGGTCAGTCCCTTGTGGCGGAAATAGGAGAATGAAATTTGCGAGAGACAAATTTAGAACGATATTTAGGGTTCTCCCAGCTACTGTCACGGTGATAAAAGATATCAAAAAGAACAATAACTGCAAATTGTCGCTGGAAGTGTTGCAGATCGGCAAGGGAGTAACCGCGGCCTCGAGGCACCTTCTGGAAAGACAAGAGGTGGTTGTGGCCATTGTTTCGTTTTGTTTTAGGGCCCAAAAACAGCTAAGGTCATCCGCGCCCATGTCAGGACCGTAGAACACGAAGACGATAAAGGAGTTCAAAGCAACTATACGTTACGGCCAATGGACGGAAGGAAAGGCAGCTAAAAACCGGGACTTTCTCTTGGAGAAAGGGCCATAAAGTACCTCATAAAGACAACGAAGGTCCTGAACAGGGTAAATGTCCTTAGCCATATTGCAACGAAGGATAAAAAGTAAAAAGCGGTCGAGAGCCCTCGCATCGTTCGCTAAAACGGCGATAACTCAGACGGCAAACATAAATTAGAAAGTAGGTGGTTAAAAAACGGGCATTCCGTCGGCAAATGGCGAACCGTCAAAGGTTGAGAACAATGAGCACAGAGTGGTGGGGGATCACCACTTAACAAATGGCGATAGCTAAAAAGACAGTGCCCAATATGCAGCCTAGCTAAAATGATCTCCTGGCGGCGAGAGGGCCGAGAGCAGGTCGGCCAAGCCGCTGGGAGAGGTGTAATTCCCCGGAGCTTGTTCCTATGAAGGGAAGACCAGTGGTGACGCCAAAGTGACACCATCTGCTGACAGACGGCAACACACGGATCATCGGAGGGAATGGAAGAGCTAGTGGGCCGAGGTACGAGAACTGCAGCCTTGGCAGCAGCATCAACGGCCTCGTTGCTCGTCAGACCCACGTGACCAGGAACCCACATATCAATCACAGAAGCTCCCTCAAGAGTGAGCAAGTGAAAGCTCTCCTGGACCGGTTGTACCAAGGCATGGCCGGTGTACAGCACACAGAGTGGGCGTGGCCCTGACTCAAGAACCCCACTTACGTAAAGGGAGCGTACCAGGCCTCAGAGGAAATAGAGGTAAGCTGATTTACGCGAGGAATCTGAAAACTCGCAAAACATGCATTTATTTTGAAAATGGAATGTCCTTCATGCCGATGATGAACTTCTGCTCCAGTGACCATTAGAACAGAACAATGGAGGAAGGGAGCAAGTCGGAAATGGTATTGACCTCAGCACACCTTCCTTACGAAGACCAAACCCCTCCAGTCCAAGAAGTGATGAGACTGATAGCTGTTTGTAGGTGAATGGGTAAAGCTGCTGGTTGCCGTATCAGTGCCCACAAACTGCTGTGGGGAAGTAGCGACACCAACAGCACAGGTGAATACCTAATAGAGAGCAGCTTAGAGATCTTGAATAGCGTTAAAAAAAACTACCTTCAGAAACAGCAGAAGGGAAGAATTGATTGACATAACTTTTTGGACCATCTTAATTGGTAATTACGAGGGTCAGTCAAAAAGTAATGCCTCCTATTTTTTTTTCTACGTTTAATTGTCAGGAAATTTAAATGCAATTACATAGGTTGAAAACCACAACATTGAGGATCATTTTGTCATTTTTCAATGTAATCTCCGCCCATCTCTACAGTTTTGGTCCATCTTTGAACAAGGGCATGTATCCCAGCACGGTAAAAATCACAGCTCTGCTTCCTAAGCCATTGACGCACGGATGTTTTGACGGCCTCCTCATCTTTAAAATGAATCTCACGATGAGCTTCTTTTAGTGGCCCGAACAGATGGAAGTCTGATGGTGCCAGGTCAGGGCTGTATGGGGGATGAGGCAAAACTTCCCATCCAATTTTGACAATCTCGTCAGAGGTGTGACGACTGGTGTGTGGTCTTGCATTGTCATGCAAAAGAAGAACATCTGCCATTGATTTTGTTGGGCGAACTCGCTGAAGACGTGCTTTAAGTTTGTTGAGGGTTGTGACGTATTGAACAGAATTTATTGTGCATCCCTGCTCCAAAAAAATCAACCAGAATCACACCCTCTGTATCCCAGAAAACTGTTGCCATAACTTTCCCTGCCGATCGCACAGTTTTGAATTTTTTCTTCCTCGGCGAGCTTGTGTGACGCCACTCCATTGACTGCCTCTTTGATTCGGGTTCAAAAAAATGCACCCATGTTTCGTCCCCGGTCACAATTTTTTTCAGAAACTCATCTCCCTCCAAACGGAAGCGCTGCAAGTGTTGGGAGGCTATTGTTTTCCTTGCCTCTTTATTCTGATCGGTTAACATTCTTGGAACCCACCGTGCACAAACTTTTGAGTGCCCCAATTGTTTAATAATCGTGATCACACTGCCTTTACTAAGAGAAATAATGCGACACACTTCATCTGCAGTCACCCGACGGTCACCACGAATGATGTCATCAACTTGCTGAATGTTGTGTGGAGTCACTGCACTCACCGGCCTGCCGCTCCGCTTTTCGTCAGTCAACGGTGTTTGCCCTTCAGCTTCCTTACAACGACGAACCCATCGTCTAACAGTGCTGACATCCACTGTCACAACACCATACACCTTCTTCAGTCTTTCATGAATGCGTATGGGCGTTTCACCTTCTGCATTCAAGAATTCAATCACACAACGCTGTCTCAAACGAACATCGATGTCGGCCATCTTACAAACTTCTGCTGTGCTGCCACCTGTTGACACAGAAAGTTACTACTGCAGTGGATTGCAGAAGAAGGTTTGAGGAATGGCGCCAAATTCAAATTTTTCACTTAACTTAATTTCTTTAAGTAGAAAAAAAATGGGAGGCATTACTTTTTGACCGACCCTCGTATATAAAACAATGGCATGTGGCAATGGAACCCTCTGAGCATATAAGTATATAGTTCTGGCAATACTTTCTGTACGGATGCACATATATTACCCGAACTCTTACGGGACTTGGTAAGAATATCTTCCACGAGTAATGAGTGTGTTGCGTAGGGACACTACAAATGTAGTGTGTGGACATATAAGGTGAGAATGTGGGTCTCGCGGGAGACCTGCGCGAGATAGTCCCTGCAGTCGCACTATCCTCCGTGCCCTCGATGGCTCAGATGGAGAGAGCGTCTGACATGTAAGCAGGAGATCCCGGGTTCGTGTCCCAGTCGGGGCCCACATTTTCACCTGTCCCCGTTGATATATATAAACGCCCGTCAACAGCCGAAGGTATTAATATATAATTCTAATTTCATATGTGTATTAAGTTGTTAAAACAGATCATGACCCATATGAATCCTGGGAAGACAGGCTGAGATTTGACTAAGAAAGATCTAAACTCACTTCTATCCAAAGTTAACATTTCGATAAGAAATCCCATAGGCTTGGAGGAAGTAAAGGTTGCCACCATGACATGCTATTTAAAAACTATCCATCACCAAGAACGTACCTTGGTGGAACGACAATCTGGAATTGCAGAGAAAGCGTGTAAGAAGACTCTAACTTTGTAAGAAGGAAAGCGCATGCGACATTAGAAGCACTCCTCAAGACTCACTTCTTCGAATGCACCCTGGTAAATGATCTATTCAGCCCCTGTGAAGTAGAGGTTTACAGACAACCAATGGGAGAACTGGTTATCTCCCAAGGAATGTGTGGAATTCAAGAAAATCCAGTGGGCGGAGGGAACGTTTCAGGCTTTCAAGTAACCAGGTCCAGATGTCTTTTCAGTTATGCTGCAACTACCAGAGAGAGATTAATCAGACTCCTATGCAAACAGTTACGAGTTAGTTTAGCTGCAGTGGTCATTCATAATGCTTGGAGAGTAGTAAAGGCTGGTTTCATTCCTAACCCAGAAATGATTAATCACACCAGGGCTAAGGACATTGATCAACCTGTCCCCCTTTCTGCAAAAGACATTAGAAAAAAACTGGTTAACGTGGATGCCAACGGCAGGGAGTCAGCTGAGGTTCCTCTACATGAAATCCATACAAACAGCATTTCACTAACTAGTTGCGACAGTGGAAAAAACACTACACGCTCAAGAAATGGCGCTGTGCATTTTTCTGGATACTGAGGGGGCTTTCAGCGACTCACCTTTCGAAATCATCGTCAAACCCGCAGAAGCGCATGACATCAAGACCGGTGTATGTAGGTGGATTAAGTTCATGGTGAGTAGACGAAAGGTAGAAGCCATCGGTGAAAGTGGTGATGTGAAAATGGTGATGTAAAAATGGTGATCAGCACTACGAGAGAGTGTCCGCAAGGTGGGATCTTGTCCCCACTGCTATGAAACCTACTAATGAATGAACTCATTAAGGAATTAAACGCTAAGTATTAGTAATGCCACGGATATACAGACGATTTTGTCAAATATTTGGCTAAGTTGTAAGTACTGTTAGAATATTGGCACAGTGCTCTACGAACATTGCGTGAAACTGGTGTAGAAAGCAAGATCTAAGGATTAGCCCCAGGAGAACTTGATAGTATTGGACACAAAACTAACACGGATCCCTCACATCAAGAATACATGTTCCAAGGTAAAAAGCTGCTCTTAATGTGTACTAGGAGGGCCTGCGTAAAAATAAATAAATAAAAAATAAAAAAAGCTAAGGCTATAGTCCTAAAAGCATGCACTTATATAATAAGGCCTATGATGCTTCTTAGGTTATCCCATTCTGCTCTGCTTCTCGACTCGCTGCGTATCGCATCGTTGCTGCTCTCATTCACCTGCACATCGGCGACATGTCTGGACGCGGAAAGGGAGGCCAAGTCGCCGCCGTGGTTGAGTTCCTGCTCAAGGTGGCCAGGAACGAGCACGACGACAAGAAGAGGGAGGCGAAGATAGAGCGGTGCTGCCGCTGCCAGAAGTTGGGACACGTCGCTAAGTTCTGCAATGGCACAGTCGGGTGTTTGAAGTAAGCGAAAGCTCTTGACACATGCGAATATGTCAAACCACGAGATGTCGCCGCCACATGCATGAACTGCGGCGGCGCTCACGCCACAAATCCGCGCAGCTGCAGCTATATCAAGAGTTGAAGTCGTGGCGAGAAGCGGCTAGTTAAGAAACGCAATGACTTCACACATGAAGTGTTGGCATCAGGTTGCACTGAACAAAAAGCAGTAGCCGCCCCGACCCCCAACCAAAAGGGGGAAATGGGCAGCGCTGCCACGAAGAAGAAGACATGCACGCCAAATTGCGAGCGGCTTCCTACGACGCGGTGGCCGACCTCAAATCCGCTATGGAGGCGAAAATGGCGGTACTAAAGCCAGAAGTCGAAGACATACATCGCCAGTTGCAGCTGTTTAAGGAAGAGCTGCGGGCGGCAAAAGAAGAAACGTCTTCCCCCGTCATGGCGGATGCCGCCATACGGACCGGCGTCCCCCACCCCACCTCCGACCCCTGCAGAAATGCAAGAGGCCGGGGAAGCGTCCATGCAGCTAGAGGCACCTGCTCACCCTCCCGAAAGGAAGGTCGCGCATAAGGCACGGGAAACCAAAGAGAAGCCTACGGCGACAGCCCTCCAAGAAGAGACTGCGTCGGCGGAGCAATCATACTCCTGCTTGCCCCTACCTGACCAGTACAGCGTACAATGCAGCGCTGAACAAGACAACAGAGTCTCTTCGTAACTGAACCTATCCTCACCTTGACAGTCTCTATCCCTTCACAATATCCCAAATCTCCCCTCCTCCACGAGCCGCTTGATTTCAGTGAATCACAAGGAATCATGTACGACGTCGTCTCAAAGAAGGGCCTCAAGCTCATCAACGCCCAACTCGTATTCGCCCATAATGATTGGATACATGTCACTGAAGAGTCGGCCCAGTGGATAAAGGAGGAACACCGGTCGAGAAGAAGGACGTACACCGCAGAAGAACTCTATATCCTGTAACTGATTAGCAAGAAGAAGAGGAAAACGTAAAGATCAAGTCTTCTCATAACTGCTAGCCTGCTAGCAGCCCATGTTTTTATTCGCTTTTCAGATCCACAGGTCACGAGCGTCAATCCATTAAGAGAGGTCATCAGTGAGGAATGGCAGGAGTCGCTTGCCATAAGCATGAACTGCCACACCTCAGACCAAGGAAAGGCCCGTCATTAAGCGTCAACGTCCTAGATTGTCGGATGTACTTCTGGATCCAATCATTCAAGGTTCATACTGCTGAGTTCAATCATCAGAGGTCCACGACATTTCGTCGAATAACCATTCCGCCATCATCAAGCGGTGCTGATGGAGTGATGTGTCTCTTGCGTGCCGGCAGTATTTATACCGACTGGTCCAGATTTTGGGCCTCACCAGTCCCGCGCTGTCCTTGGTGGAGGGAAGGCGTTAGGTGGGATGGTGGGGCGGGGGGAGGGGGAGAGAGAGGAAAGAGAGTCTCATTTACCCTCTGCCCACCGTCCGTGTCGCATCCCGCTTCCAGATGTCGCATTCTGCTTTGGTGGAACTTATTATTGGCACCCATGCTTTGCTCAGTTGGAAGCCCAGGTCCCTGTTGATTAAATTATCAATCAAACGGATTTCAATCATTTCTAGAAAATGGAGTCCCAATACGAGCTGACATCGACTTATTTTATTTCCAATGGACAATACTATGAGCAGAATGATGGCGTAACCATGAGCAGCCTCCTTTCGCCACTTGTAACAAACTTATTCATGGAATGCTTCGAGAGTAGAGCACTGGAAACAGACGGACTAAAAATTGTTTGTTTCTTTTGGTATGTCGACGATAGTTTTGTCATCGGACCACATGGTCCAGAAAAACTACGGAAATTATTAGAACATCTGAAAGCCATCCATGAAAACATCCAGTTCACCAAAGAAGTAGAAAGAGATGACAGACTTCGTTTTCTCGATGTCCTAGTTCAGCGTAGGCCCGATGGCTCGCTTGCCCACAGTGTATACCTACGCTAATGATACGTATTTATATCTCCGTACCTCCAGGTGCCACCATCTCTAGTATACAGGACATATTCCATTTCACACGAATAATAATACAGAAACCGACAAATTCGGATGATCCCGCGACGCAAGATCCCCAAGAGTGACACGAAGGCCGAAAATATGGAAGACGGTAAGGAGACCACTTAATACCGTTTGTTGGCAATGCATCATCAAAAATTGTCAGACCACTGAGAAAATACCACAGTTTTCCGCCCACCACCGAAACTACGAGCTTTATTAGGAACCGTGGATAATGATCATGGTCTCAAAAAAGACGGGGTGTACCCCAAGTTCCGTAAGAAAGCGGTAAAACTTATGTTGGACAAACCATCCGCACAATGGAAGATCGACGTATAGAACGTGACGCTACACTCGCTTACTGCAGCCCATCAAGTCTGCAATAGTAGAACACTGCATTAAAAACGGACATAAATTTAATTACCTACCAGGAAATTTTGGGACTCCAAAGAAGCGATTGAAATCCCTGTGACTCATAATTTAAGCAACTGGGACAAGGGCTTCCAACTAAGCAAAGCATGGGGGCCAACACAAAGCTCCATCAAAGCAGAACGTGACTTCCGGACTGGGACGGCGGGCAGAAGGCGAATGACACTCTCCCTTCCCCCGCGCCCAAATCGTCACAGCCTCACGTCTCCCCCCCCCCCCCCCGCCCCTTCCCCTCAACTCTCGCGGTCACCACCACCTAGCACGGCGCGGGGCTAAACAGGCCCGAAATATGGAGCGGCCAGGACAAATACCGCCACCATGCAGCAGACGCATCATTCCGTCAGCACTACGTGATGATGGCGAAACGGTTATCCGCTGAAAAGCCGGCCGTTGTGAACGAGCGGTTCTAGGCGCTTCAGTCCGGAACCGCGCGACCGCTGCGGTCGCAGGTTCGAATCCTGCCTCGGGCATGGATGTGTGTGATGTCCTTAGGTTATTTAGGTTTAAGTAGTTCTAAGTTCTAGGGGACTGATGACCTCAGATGTTAAGTCCCATAGTGCTCAGAGCCATTTGAACCATTAGTCATCATGACAAAACTATTGAGATGCAAGCGAAATAGCAGGTAACAAGTAGTACATTATAAAATGTACTGTTTTTATGTCCGGAAATATCACACTTAGTATAATAATGAAGGCTATTATCCTGTCGTCGAATGACGGGAGTGACGGCGGGTACGTGTTGCTGTGGTGGCAAAATCTCTCATCCAGTACTAGGTAAGCCAGAGTAATCCCTAAAAATTCTATTTCTACACGAATGTAATGCATAGAAGCTATTTTAAATAAAATTAGAGAATATAATGCACGCTTTCAGATTCGACATGTAGCGAAATAATACACTCCTGGAAATGGAAAAAAGAACACATTGACACCGGTGTGTCAGACCCACCATACTTGCTCCGGACACTGCGAGAGGGCTGTACAAGCAATGATCACACGCACGGCACAGCGGACACACCAGGAACCGCGGTGTTGGCTGTCGAATGGCGCTAGCTGCGCAGCATTTGTGCACCGCCGCCGTCAGTGTCAGCCAGTTTGCCGTGGCATACGGAGCTCCATCGCAGTCTTTAACACTGGTAGCATGCCGCGACAGCGTGGACGTGAACCGTATGTGCAGTTGACGGACTTTGAGCGAGGGCGTATAGTGGGCATGCGGGAGGCCGGGTGGACGTACCGCCGAATTGCTCAACACGTGGGGCGTGAGGTCTCCACAGTACATCGATGTTGTCGCCAGTGGTCGGCGGAAGGTGCACGTGCCCGTCGACCTGGGACCGGAACGCAGCGACGCACGGATGCACGCCAAGACCGTAGAATCCTACGCAGTGCCGTAGGGGACCGCACCGCCACTTCCCAGCAAATTAGGGACACTGTTGCTCCTGGGGTATCGGCGAGGACCATTCGCAACCGTCTCCATGAAGCTGGGCTACGGTCCCGCACACCGTTAGGCCGTCTTCCGCTCACGCCCCAACATCGTGCAGCCCGCCTCCAGTGGTGTCGCGACAGGCGTGAATGGAGGGACGAATGGAGACGTGTCGTCTTCAGCGATGAGAGTCGCTTCTGCCTTGGTGCCAATGATGGTCGTATGCGTGTTTGGCGCCGTGCAGGTGAGCGCCACAATCAGGACTGCATACGACCGAGGCACACAGGGCCAACACCCGGCATCATGGTGTGGGGAGCGATCTCCTACACTGGCCGTACACCACTGGTGATCGTCGAGGGGACACTGAATAGTGCACGGTACATCCAAACCGTCATCGAACCCATCGTTCTACCATTCCTAGACCGGCAAGGGAACTTGCTGTTCCAACAGGACAATGCACGTCCGCATGTATCCCGTGCCACCCAACGTGCTCTAGAAGGTGTAAGTCAACTACCCTGGCCAGCAAGATCTCTGGATCTGTCCCTCATTGAGCATGTTTGGGACTGGATGAAGCGTCGTCTCACGCGGTCTGCACGTCCAGCACGAACGCTGGTCCAACTGAGGCGCCAGGTGGAAATGGCATGGCAAGCCGTTCCACAGGACTACATCCAGCATCTCTACGATCGTCTCCATGGGAGAATAGCAGCCTGCATTGCTGCGAAAGGTGGATATACACTGTACTAGTGCCGACATTGTGCATGCTCTGTTGCCTGTGTCTATGTGCCTGTGGTTCTGTCAGTGTGATCATGTGATGTATCTGACCCCAGGAATGTGTCAATAAAGTTTCCCCTTCCTGGGACAATGAATTCACGGTGTTCTTATTTCAATTTCCAGGAGTGTAGAAAACCAATCATTTGTACCTACGTACTGGTAGTGCATACATTTTTATACATACATCTCTACACCACTATATACACAAACATCTCGTAAAATTACTAGCCTACCTATTCACCACCAGTCATCAGGGCCGGCCGTTGTGGCGGAGCGGTTCTAGGCGCTTCAGTCCGGAACTGCGCAACCGCTACGGTTGCAGGTTCGAATCCTGCCACAGGCATGGATGTGTGACGTCCTTAGGTTAGTTAAGTTTAAGTAGCTCTGTTTAGAGGACTGATGACCTCAGATGTTAAGTCCCATAGTGCTTAGAGCCATTTAAACCATTATCCGGCGAAATATCGTGGCCCTTCGAAAACTGCATCTGGTAACTATACCCGAGAATCTTGGAAGCAATCTATTTGCCTGGAAAGCCTCAAGTCACAAGACTTATGATAATTTATGAGGCTATTTCATTTTGAAATAAAATATAAGGTGGCTGCTGTAGAGATTTGCCTGTCTTGCCATAACGGGTAGAATTAGCAACACTTCCACTACTGAGATGGAGACCAGGCTCCGTATACCCTCATTTGGCTTACAATGGAGGCTGAAATAGGGACAAATAGATTAAAAACTGGAAATCCTTAGGATTTCAGAATCCAACACTAATATAATGAATGTTTAGGGGAATGCTGGCTGACTATAGGTCAACTTCCGGCTGCTTCAATAAAGCCCTCTATGTAACCACAGGAAGCAGGGAGCAGTGGAAAAAAGAACCATGCTACCGTTCAGGTGACATAGTTTGATTTACTGACGAGTCGAAAATAGATGAATGTGGTGGGACCAGGGTGTATGGGATTCGACTGGAGAACGAAATCTCTGTAGGGAACTCGGCTGTGGTATTCCGTGTGGAGATATTGGCTATCAGAGTATGCGCATAGGAGATATAAGGATCGTACCTTTTACATTTTTTTCAGACAGCCAAACTGCTCTGAAACCTCTGTCAGCCACTGCAACGAAATGAAAGAGCGTTGCAGAATGTCTGACGCCCTTGAGAGGCTAAGGGAAAGCAAGAGGTTAAACCTGCTGTAGGTACCTGATCATTCAGGAATAGTGGGGAACAGTCAAGCTAACCAGGGCATCGGCGACGAATGCATCTGTCGGACTGGAGCCTGTCTTATCCAGTATCAAGACGATGGTAAAACCTACGTAGCTGGATACAGAGGCAGCACGTAGGATACTGGTCTAAAACACAAAAACAAAAGCATGGAAATCTAATGATGCCGAAACCACGTTTTAAGACAAGTTGTGTGATCTTGCGCTTGAACAGGAGGCAGATTAATCCCATTGTAGGTCTAATGACTGGCCATGAGAACTCGAAACCCCTGCACATGATAAGAATAGAGAAAATAATCAGGGTGATGAAACCGCGTCACATTTATCTTCCAATACGAAGCACTGGAGATCAAAAGACGAAATATTTGGAACATTAATTAACATCTCGGAATGCAATAAGAAATTGTTTAGTTCATGTACCAATCGCTCGAATGGCAAAGTGTCTCATCCACCTTCTCTTCATTTTCAGCACCGGTACAGTCATAATTGCTTCTTTCATTCGAAATGCCGCAACGCGATGTGACACGGACTCGGCTATTATCTGAAGTAGTGCCGGAGAGAACTGACACCATGAATCGTGCAGAGCTGTCCATATATCCGTAAGAGCGCGAGGGGGTCGAAATCTCTTCTTAACAGCACGTTGCAAGGCATCCTAGATATGCTCAATAGTTTTCATGTCTGGGGAGTTTGGTGGCCAGCGGAAGTGTTTAAGCTCAGATGAGTGTTCCTGGCGTCATTATTTTACAATTGTGGACGTGTCGGGTTTCGCATTGTCCTGCTGGAATTGCCCAAGTCCGTCGGAGTGCACAATGGACATGAATGGCTGCAGGTGATCAGCCAGGTTGCTTACTTACCTCAGACTCATATATAGATGTATCAGAGGTCCCGTATCAGTCCAACTTCACACGCCCCACATCATTAAGTAGCCATCACCAGCTTGAACCTTGAACACTCCCCTGCTGACATGCAGAGTCCATGGACTCATGCGGTTGTCTCCAAACATGTACACGTGCATCCGCTCTATACGATTTGAAACGAGACTCATCCGACCAGGCAACCTGTTTCCAGTTATTAACAGTCCAATCTCGGTGTTGACTGGCCCAGGCGAGCCGTAAAGCTTTGTCATCAAGCGTACAAGGGTGGGCCTTCGGCTCCCAAAGCCCGTATGTTTCGTTGAATGGTTCGCAGGCTGTCACTTGTTGATGGTCCAGCATTGAAATCTGCAGCAGTTTGCGGAAGGGTTGCATCTCTGTCACGTTGAACGATTCTCTTCAGTCGTCGTTGGTCCTGTTCTTGCAGGATCTTTTTCCGGCCGCAGCGATATCAGAGATTTGATGTTTTACTGGATTTCTGATATTCACGGTACGCTCGTGAAATGGTCGTAGGGGAAAATCCCCATTTCATCGCTACCTCGGAGACGCTATGTTTCATCGCTCGTACGCCGGCTATAGCGCCACATTGAAACTCACTTATATCCTGATAACTTGCCATTGTAGCAGCAGTAACCGATCTATCAACTGCGCCAGACACTTGTCTTATATAGGCGTTGCCGACCGCAGTGCCGTATTCTGCCCGTTTACATATCTTTGTATTTGAATACGGATGCCTATACCAGTTTCTTTGGCGCTTCAGTGTATAACATATCGAACACTGAAATTATACGACAGTGAGAACGAATTTTTGCAACGGCGAGCCACAAACAACAAATCATGCAACGAAGGAAGAAATGAGGTCATTACGTCGAATTCAGTCTTTTAGAATTAATGAAGCGTCTGCTTTCGTTGCATTTTGCGTTTGCGGTATTACCTACCTCGTGTACAACAGTCCGCTAAGTCGTTCGTCGTTTAGCCGCTAGATGGAAGACGTCTACCAGATACTGCTGCGGAACGATCATAGCGGGTAACCTACCAGTCAGGTGTAGGCACGCGCCGTGAAACTTTACATGAAACAGTAATGTTATCGTCTGTTTCTTTTGCGGTTGAAAAACAGTGTATCGCCGTTATGTGACAGGAGAATGGTTGAGAAATGATTTAATGTGTTCATACACGTGTCGCTTACCTCCCTCATTTATCCAAGTTGAACGGGCGAGTTACGAATGTGGTTTTATCTAAGTTGATATAATGAAAACAATTTTAACAAAGCATCCAATAACACTTTTTGTGTCAGTATTAGTCGTTATGTTATTACCATAAATTACTAAGGTACAAAAACAGTTTTTTTATCTAACTAGCAGATTAAATTTATGTCTGATCCGGACTCGAGCCCGGAGCTTTGTTTTCTTACTGGTTGAGCTGCTTCAAAACTTCGCTGCCGGGAAGAGACTTCCCCGTCAAAGAAAACGTATTGCGTTCGGGTCCCGGTCGGTTACACAGTTTTAGTATGCTACGAACTTTCAAAACAGCACACGCTCAGCTACAGAGTTAAAAGGTTCGTTCTGAATATCTTTTTCTGCCAATGGAAAACAGCGCATACTACAAAACACAACTTTAGCTCTTTCCTTACGCTACCTTGAAAGAAAGGAGAGGAACATTTGGCTTTGATCCTCCTTCGACAAGGAGCTAACTGGAGACGGAGCACAAAGATTAGAGAAGGGAGTATGTAACTGGTCGTAACTTTTCAAAGAAATCATCCCATCATTCTCCTCAAATGATGAGGAAGCCACGAGACAGTTAAACCTGGACGACCGGACTAGGATCGGAAGCGCAATTTTACCACGCACGACCCCAATGCTTCACCGAACGGATGCCTTACCTCGTCCAGCAAGAAATTACTGTAGACTTAGGGATTGAAGAAGCTAAACATCTAAGGTCATCAGTGTGTTATTCACCCGGTACGATGGAATCAGTCTTCCACTGAGTCTGTGTCTACAGTTAATCCATTGTGCAAGTGTGTGGACATTTTATGAATGTTTGCGTAGCGTGTGTCTGAGGCAGGACGTGGATACCAGCCCAGTATTCACCTAATGGGATGTGGCAAGCCGCCTAAAAGCCACATCCAAGATGGCCGTCTCGCCAGCCTTCGTCGTTAATCCGCAAAGCGCATTCGAGCTGGAAGCGGCGTGCTAACTGCTCTGCTATCTGGGCAAGTATAAAAGAACATTGCAACTACCAACATCCATGCAGCATGAATCATATGCATTTAACAAGAACCATTACTTTGAAGAAACTTCTATAAGCAATCAAGACATAAAGTCTAAAGACGTATGTCGTAGTAATCTGCCACAGCTCAAATGGAAATCAGTGTCATCAGTTACGACACTAGTGGGGAGAAAGTAGCGTTTATTACAATTTATTGACGTTGATTCTCGCTCGAGAAGAGGATGATTGTACTTTGACAACATTCGATCACTTATAGAACTGTGTAACTGCGGGCAATGCGAGAGGTGAGTAGTTTTTGATTCTTTAATTTTTATATTTTTCAGCAAAATCGCATGAGCATTTCACAATACAATTACTCGTTTCGACAAGCCAGTGGCAGTCTTCAGACAGTTATTAGAGAAAAGGAGAATATAATCAGTCATTGCTAAACGGGCGATCAATAAGTTTCCGTTCGAAGGCCGTAAATCGAAAATCAGTACGTCAATCAGTCAAAATCGCCGTCAGCATTGAGGCACTCATCCTAACGACGCACCACGCTGAAGATAAAAGTTTGGTAAAACACTGTGGCCTATTGCATGAAGAGATCCGTAATTGCCTGCTGTACGTCCTCTTCCGAAAGGAATCTTTGACCAAGGACTTTTTTAATGGACCGGAGGCGTGATAATTGCATGGGGCGACATCGGGACTGCAGGGCTCGTGCTCGAATATCTCCCACTTGAGTTGGCCTACCAGATCATGCGGTGTCAGGTGTCGTATCGCGACCACCACGGAACGTGGTGCACTGTTCCACAGTCGTGGTTTCGACAGATAAGCTTCCCACTCACATTCTTCATTCTCTGGTGAATGTCTGCTGCTGTTTGTTGTTCGGCAACCAAGAAAAGAAAAACAACATGATCGTTCTGTTTGGACACATTTGGTAATAACTTCGCCATAGTTCACACTTCCGTATTTACCGCACACATGCTAGAAAGATGCAAGAGTCACACTAATCCCTTGCACATATTCTTATCCATCATCTATCAGAGATCATTGGAACGGCGGGAAGTTCCACGGGACTGGAAGAAGGCCCAGGTCATAGCAATGTATAAAAAGGGTAGAAAATCGGATGCACATAATTACCGGCCAATTTCACTGACATCGATTTGTTGTAGAATCATAGAACATATTTTGTGTTCAGACATAATGACCTTTCTAGACTCTGAGAAGCTCTTCTGCAGAAACCAGCACGGTTTTAGGAAACAGCGGCCATGCGAGATACAGCTGGCCCTCTTTGTGCATGATATGCAACAGGCTCTAGATACCGGCTCCCAGTTTGATGGCATATTTATCGACTTGTGAAAGGCGTTAGATTCAGTTCCACACTGTCGCTTGCTCCAAAAAGTGCGCGCTTGCGGTCTGTCCAATGACATATGCGGCTGGATAGAAAGTTTTCTAACAGACAGGGAGCAGTATGTCGTCCTGAACGAAGTAACTTCAACAGAAACAAGCGTAATTTCAGGTGTGCCCCAGGGCAGCGTAATAGGTTCGCTGCTTTTTACGATTTACATAAACGATCTGGTTGATGGTATTGACAGCGGCATTAGACTGTTTGCCGATGATGCTGTAGTCTACAGGAAAATAGTATCACACTCTCTTGTCAGTCAGGATCTTTCTTCCGACCACAGTTCTGATATCGTGCTTTGTGATGTCGTGCTTGGTGATGTAGTGCTTCGTGATGTCGTTTTACACCACTGCTTGCAGACACGTTGAGCAGACTGCCGTCAAAACACCAACAAATCCAGCAACTTCGCACATCGCATGCTCATGGACAGTACCAAATAGGATTTCCCCTTTTTGCTATTCCGTCATGCCTTACATTTACCCAAGTTTACGTACAATTACTGATTTAAACGCAAGTGTGTCACTGATTGCTGCTGCCTTATGCGCACATAGTCACATAGCTGTAGTGCTCCACCCACGTTGTGTATTGAGTTTTTTAACATTATAGTTACAAATCTTACAAATCACTAAGAATAAGTACATTTGTTGCCATTTCGCAACATCGATCTGCTATATCGACGAAACCAGAGTCTATGGTCTTCTACAGTTTCGAAATTTTGAGAAGTGTATTTCAAACTCAGCGTGTGTGTGACGTGTTTATCAATTAAGAAATAAAATCGTCATATTTTTAGAAGAAGAAAACTGACCTGAAGCCGTGAACATTAGAAATGGTTTATTTGTGATAAAATTGAGCTACTTATTTGACATATTCGAAAAATTAAATACATTGAATATTCAACACCAACGAGGAAATATACATATGTTGGAAACGAGTGAAAATTAACTGCTTTTTGTAGGAAACTGGAATTGTGGGACTGCAATTAAAAGCAAAAAATCCTAGAAATGTTCGCCAATGTGGATGGATGTGTTAAAACTTATAAGGTTAAAGAAAAACATGCAAAAACTGTTTTTGTAATGATTGTAATCGTTTAAAGGCGCTGGAAAAGAATTTAAAAAGTATTTTCTTCCTGACAATACTTGACTGCACATCACGAGTAGGCTAGGGGTGCATTTCAAAATACTCCAGGAAGTCTCACAACTGCCTAATAAGAAATCTTCATAGACTTCACGGCAAGTGGTGAAACCAAAAGACAGTTTAGTAATATACTAAATCAATTAATGTGACCACCTGTCAAAAACCTCAATAACCACATTTTGCAGCGCGAACCTTGCAGCAAGGAAGTCGTTGTGGAAGGTACGACAGGGATATGGAGCCATGGCGACTCCATTGTTGTGGTTAGCTGCGGCTTGATTTCCCAGCTGATGATCCATGGCGTTATAGCTCGGTCTGGATGGTCCTACAGATTCTCAATCTAGTTTACACCCGGGGCTTTTGGTGGCCAGAGGAGTACGGTAAAGTCATACTGTTTCTCTTCGAACCGCGCACGTACACTGCGAGCAGTGTGACACGTTGAACTGTCCTGTTGGTAAATGCCGTCGTGCCGGGAAAAAACACATATAGGAGTTGATATAGTCACCTAGGACAAATGCGTACTTGTGTTGGTCCATTGTGCCTTTCAGAGTGGCGGGATCACCCAGGGAATGTCACGAAATCATTCCCTAGACTATAACGCCTCCTTCTAGTTGCAGTTTTCAGAAGTCTCACGTGGATGATTGTTGCAAGGTGTTTGCTTTCAGGTGGTTCACACCGTACCCCCCAACGGCCATCTCTCCGATGAAGCATGAAACTTGGCTCATCTGGAAAGGCCACCTCTCGCCACTCAGTGGACAACCGGTTGCGCTACTGGTGTGCAAATTCCAGCCTTCGTCGCCGATGAACTGCGGTGCATGAACCAGTGGCTTACTGCGATGGCCCATACGCAGCAACGTTCGCTGAACGGTCGTTGAGGAGACTCTGTTGATAGCTCCCTGTGTTATATGGGCGGTCAATTAGTCTACAGTTGAACGTCTATTCACCCGTACACATCTGCGCAGCCCCTGTCGTCTATGGCGTATGATGCACTGCAGTTGCCTCGGCATTGGTTCAGGATAGCGACCATTTCCCACGCATGTTATACCTCAACCACGGCGGCCCGCGGTCAGTTTACAGTCTTAGCCGTTTCGGAAATGCTTCCAGCCTTGGCCTGAATGCCAATGCTCATGACTTGCTGGACATCAAATAAATCCTCCCGTTACTGCATTACGATTCATTGTTTACCGCGTCTCTCCGAATGGTTTAATACACCCTCCACTGCTAGTGCTGCCACCTGTTGTCTGTGAGCGGTTATTGCAGGTTGGCGTCGAACATAGGCGGTGGTCAGTTAATATGACCGGACCGTGTAAATCACTCTTTGAATTTTGAGCTGAGGTGAATAATGAGTTTTGTGCACTGATAATAAGAGCATTTTGTATACTATTAAAATTTTCAACATCCTATCTTTGCGAAACCGAATTTTCTGCATTGGCTGCTTTGAGAATATACACCTCAGCTAAACATAAAAAAATAACTCAGTGTCTATTTCTAACATTAAATCTTCCTTCAAAACCTTTGCTCTGCAGGCTACGCCTCTAGGGAGTCGCTAATAATTACTAAATTTGCTTTTGATTTGGTATTGGAAGTCGATTATTAAATGCTTTGTGCAGTACTGTTATATTTGTATTTATAAGTGCTTTACACCAATGGAAATATGAAAGCTAATTTTTATTGTATCAAAATGGATTTTGCTTTGCTTCTCTTCACTAAATTAACCAATTTTTTTATTAATAATTTTTTTTCTTTTCAATTAGCTCGCGCACACCACTTAGTTTTATCATGCCTCCTTGTGGGAGCGCGCCCCATAGGTTGAGAATCGCTGCTGTAAAGAAGTGCTGTCTGAAAAAAGTTGCACAAATACTCAGTCATATTTTCGTACGATTTCAAAATGGTGCTATGACCGGAAATATGTTTTAAATGCTCAGAAACGTTAAGTATGCACTTCACGAACCGAAAAGTGGTATCGTATGACTACATCTATATCTACGTGAATACCGTGTAATCCAGAATTAAGTGGCTGGCAGAGGGTTCAATGAACCACCCTCAAGCTGTCTCACTACTGTTCCACTCTCCAACAACGCGCGGAAAAAAACGAACACTTAGATCATTCTGTGCGAGTTATGATTTCTCTCATTTTATTATGATATTATTCCTCTCTATGTAGATGGGCGCCAACAAAATATTTTCACACTCTGACGAGAAAAGTAGTAACTGAAATTTCCTAAGAAGATCCTGCCACAACGAAAAACGCCTTTGTTTTAATTATTGCCACCGCAATTCACGTATCCTGTCCATGGCGCTCTTTCCTCTACTTCACGATAGTACAAAACGAGCTGCCTTTCTCTGAACTTTTTCGATGTCCTCCGTCGATCCTATCTGATGCGGATCCCAGATCGCACAGCAATACTCTTAGAAGAGGACGTACAAACGCTGTGTAGGCAGTCTCTTCAATAGACCTGTTGCATTTTTTGCTTTCCCCACAACATTATCTACGGGGTCGTTCCAACTTAAGTTATTCGTAATTGTAATCACTTAGTATTTAAATGAATTTACAGCCTTTAGATTTGTGTGATTTATCGTGTAGCCGAAATTTAGCGGATTCCTTTTATTACTTATGTGGATGACACCACACTTTTCATTATTTAGATTCAACTGCCACTTTTCGCTCCATGAAGATGTCTTGTCTAAGTCGTTTTGCAATAACACTCTAAGAGTGCTGCTCAGATTGTCTCCTAAATCGTTTATGTAAATCAGGAACAGCAGAGGGCTTACAACACTTCTGTTTCACTCGATGACTTCTCTTCAGGTACTACGAACTGTGCCTTTCTGACAGGAAATCATGAATTCAGTCGCACAACTGAGACAATAGTCCATAGGCACATAATTTGATTAAAAGTCGCTTGTGAGGAACGGTGTTAAAAGCCTTCTGGGAATCGAAAAGGCTGTTCGTCAGTAAACCGTTTTCTTATAGCTAACTCTGAATGTTCGAACTCAGTATATGTTCGAAAATCCTACTGCAAATCGACGTTAGCGTCATGAGTCTGTAATTCACTGGATTACTCGTATTTTCTTCCTTGGATGTTGGTGTGACTTGTGCAACTATCCAGTATTGAGATACGGATCTTCCAATGAGCGATCGATTGCGTATGATTGTTAAATATGACGCTATTGTATCAGCATTCTCTAAAAGGAAACTGACTGATATACAATCAGGACCTGAGGCCTTGGCTTCATTAAGTGGTTCGAGATGCTTTGCTACACCGAGGATATCCACTCTTAAGTTACTCATTTTGGCAGTTGTTCTTGCTTCGAGTTCTGAAATATTTACTTCGTCTTCTTTGGTGAAGGAATTTCGGAAAACCATATTTAGTAACTCTGCGTTAGTGACACTGATATCACTAACATCAACATTGTCATCACACAGTGAAGGTATTGATCGTATCTTTGCGTTGGTGTACTTCACATATGACCAGAATCTCTCTGGATTTTCTGCCAGATTTCGAGACAGAGTTTCGTTGTGGGAAGTATCAGAGACATCTCACATTGACGTTCGAGCTGCACTTCGAGCTTCCGTAAAACTTCGTCAATTTTGAGGGCTTTACGTTGAAACGTCCCCTTTTTAACAATTATACACGAGACTGTGCTTAAACTGACACACAATATTTTGTTAGCGCAACGCAATCTGACTTTCAAAATTCCCTACAAAAGAATGGCCCTGACTAACATTAAACTATACCTTTCACAAATCACTTACCTCACAAAAATCTTCGCTGCTCAAGCTACTGCAATACAGCGAGCGCCACTACTGCCAGCTAAATAAAAGATTCAAACTACTGAAGGCACTAACTACTGATAGGGATAGTTAGCAAATGAAAGATATTAATAGAGAACAAACAATGTATTTACCTTGATATCATCATATATAAATATAGCAGTTCATGACAAATTTCAAAACTCCGCCATCTCTCTCCCCACATCCACCACTGCTGGCGGCTCACCTCCAACTGCTCAACGCTACGCGCTGTTCACAGCCAGCTGCCTAACACTACAATGGCGAGTATTACAACAATGCAAAGCAGCCACAGACTGCACACAGCACAGCCAGTGATTTTCATATTGAGCGCTACGTAACGTTGCCAATAAGAAAACATAAACAGCCTACTTACATAGAGAAAACATAAACAGCCTACTTACATACAATGCAAAGCAGCCACAGACTGCACACAGCACAGCCAGTGATTTTCATATTGAGCGCTACATAACGTTGCCAATAAGAAAACATAAACAGCCTACTTACATAGAGAAAACATAAACAGCCTACTTACATAGAGAAAACATAAACAGCCTACTTACATAGAGAAAACATAAACAGCCTACTTACAGAGCCCCCATGCTCCTCACAAAAAATTTTACAAATTTTTTTTGGGCAGTGGCCAATAATGATTTGATAAAATTTTTCATAATTACAATAACAAAGAAATCAAATGCACACACTTATTGATACAATGTTGGTCAAAAGCTAACCTTTTCTCACAGTCCATAAAGACAGTCCAGATTGTTCATCACAGTAAAAATGCAGAGTTTTTCTCAAAGTCTGAGCAGTAAAAGAAAATGCACACAGAAGTAGTGGATTTCCATGCAGTCTTGAAGAAGTAGTGTTGTCCTTCCAACGGAAAGACAGTGCTGACTCTTGACATGCTGACAGGTAATGGGCCACAACAGAGCAAACCCACAGCAGAGTCATTCGAAGATGATGAATATAGGTAGTTGGTCATCACAGAGCAGACCCACTGTAGTCCTGGTAGAAATTACGGTGCTGGTGGGCCACCAGAGGTGCAGACCCACTGCAGTCCTTGTAGAAATAATGGTATTGGTGAGTCAGCAAAGGTGTAGACCCACTGTAGTCCTTGTGGAAATAATGGTATTGGTGGGTCATCAAAGATGCAGACCCACTGTAGTCCTTGTAGAGATGGCCAGCAGCCATCTGTTGTGACTGTGCAGGTGCACAATCACCATTGAAGAGTCTTGCGGATAATATAGCAAGTCCATAACCACCACTTGTGCACTCACAAAGTTTTTGGAATTCTCCTTAGAACCAGCAATGCTGTTATCCAGTCCCTTGCTGAATCATTAACACACATGCAAACACTATCAGTCCCTACTTCTCACATATTGTCCATGTACTATGACCAACAGAAACGTGTGCAGTGAAATGTTACTTAATTTGAAGAACTGGTAACAATTACAATTTGGTAACATAAAAATACGACAACAAAGGTACAAAATACATCATTAAAGAACATAATAATACAGATAACATTTGTAGTACAGGCTTTACAAAAGAATCGAACTAACATATACATCAGTGGAATTATGACATGAGTACATACATAAAAGATCACAATAACTTTTGAAACATCAACTTCACACATGAGCATTACACTGAACAGAATTAATAATGTCTAACATCTTTACAAAGTAAATAACATATTATTAATGCCAATTATATTCGAGGATAACAGTATTCCTCATCATAGTGAATGTAACTTAGTATTAGAAGAGAAAAAAGTTCTATGAAACAGTACACAGAGACAGGAAGAAAACAAATATACAAGGGTACACAAACATATAGTGGGATAACACCAAAAGGGAAAGGACAGGGTTTGTTTTACTGCAGTATTTTGCATGGAGATCTCCCTTTGTTCATCATTATTCCCAAAAAGTCCTATCTAAGCCTGCTTTCTGTATTCTGTTCATATTTCTTTCAAAATAATTATTTCTGATTGTACAATACTCATTTGGGCCCACATCTTTTTCATATAACTTCGCAATGCATTCTTTACCTATTCTCCATAGTCAGTTTCTTATATAGTCTATCCCCTCTTAAGCTAACTTAAATCTACTGAGCTCAGATGCTAAACTAAGGGACGAGGCAATGCAGCAGCACATAAAACAATTAATATAAACAGCAATGAAAAAAAAAATGGAAAATTGCAAAGCAAGCTACAGTAAATCTAAATTACCAAGCAATTCAACATTACAACTAATATGAGGCAATGCGCAGCAAACAAAAAAATAAATCTGGCTTAGCAGAGTAACACAAATTAAAGTTCAGTAGCACTATGCCTGGCAAACAGCAGCTTATATCTAAACATGACATAGCTCAAGCAGAAAAAATAGTACACTAAAGATAACAATGCAGATAAGGGAAATGTATAATCACACCTTAATGTCTATGTAATTAAAGTGATGCACCACAACAACTTATTGTAAAAGAAATATTACCATGTACTTGAAAAGAAAATTATGTGTCCAGTCACTGTTACTAGTCCCTTCTTATTGTTCTTTCCTTTCCAAGTGCTCCTTTTTTTTTTTAAAGAATGTGGATTACAAAATTATCATTTAATAGATCTGTTGACAGAAAGTGTTCACATTAGCAAATGCATTTCATTTTATAAAAGCAATGCTGCAACACAGCTGGAAACCAGATATCAAATGAAATAAGCAACTATGAAAAGCAAAGCATAAAAATATCATTCAGTAGTCATGTGGCATTTCGTAAGTCAGTAGCTCTCAACTCTCGTAGACAGACACTTGTCATAATCAGGTGTGCAGATGTACGAATATTTCCCATCAATTCATAAGCATTTCAGTAATTAGCACAAAGTACGAGTAACCATATGTTTTCAGGTAATGAGCGTGTAATATTTGCGATGCTTTCTACAAAGGAACGTCAATAGCCAGGATAATGGCCTCCCTTTTTCTTTCTACCTGTGCCGCTGAAAGGCTAATGGCTTTTTTTTTTCGGGCGGCTGTCGCCCAGGTGGGTGCCCGCGACGCATTATGTGCAGGTGGTCACTTAACTTTCTTACGGAAATATTTACGACAGCAGTTTCCGCTACAGTGACAGTCTCACATAAAAATATTTCACAGGTCAAGAATTAGCGTTGCAAATCTGTAGAAACAAAATCCTGTAAATATAAGTGTCCAAATAAAATATTCGTCAGCATTGTGATACAGTCACGCATTTACGCACATTTCATAACTCTTAAAGTACGATTCTTGGTTTCCAACATCCTGTTTCACAAGTCAAGAGTCCCTACCCACTATTCATTACTCCTTACCTTATTACACATATACGTATCCATCGACACTCGTCAATATTTCGTCATTATAAATATGAAGCATAATCAAATAACTCATATAGCCTCAGCCTATTAATCATAAACATACCTCAGCAGCATAATACACATCGTCGTCGTAAAAATAACATCATAACACCTCAGTCAAATCTCAAAATCGTCGTAGCTTCCTCCAATAATTAAAAAAATTCTCTGCTCATGTCAAAAGTGTCATCTGCCTCAAACGTACTTTAAAAATCATGAATCCATACCAAATACATCATTCAAAGCTCTCATAGTATCACAATGATTCCGAAAAAATATGAACAGTTTACAAAGTACAGACAAAATACAGTTTCATAAGTGTGAAGTTACCCAACTGTGTACTGCGTAAACATGTGTCACTGATGTAGTAAAAAAATGTTTGTCTCTCAGTTAAATGATCAGATAGCTGTGTAATTTGTGTGTTAGAGAAATATGGTACCGATGTGTAAAGTTGTATAAGCAAATACCATATTAGCTAGGGTTCCTTGTGGTTGCCACACACATGGTACACAAAGTAAGCGTGTACCCCCCTGAGGATTAATGTAATTATACCCTCAGGTGTTACAGATTACAGCAATGGAATGAAATGTATCACGGAAAACCTTCTTTGTAATTCAAAAAATCTTTAAAAATAAATGTTTTAAGTACAAAATTAATCTCTCAAATGCGTGTCCTGTAGCGCTAAACTGTGCATCTTGTCGCAACATAATCTCTGTGGAAGTGTCGTAGTTATCGTCCTCCGAAAGCTAAGTTCTGCAGAAGCCAATGTACTTACCTCATGATAAACAAAAGTGAAATGCTTTATGTATAGATATCTTAGTTATTACGCTTATTGCCATGATGAAGATAGTACTGTGCTGTAACGTATTGTTGTGCTACGGAAATGGCAATCTCATTGTAGCTATACCACAAAAATTACTACTAAAACATGTTTTACTTTCCAGAATAATACAGAAAAACTGTGCAGATATAAAACAGAAACACTACAAAAGCAACATTGTAAATTGTCACTCATTAGAAGCGTCGTGATAAAACCGTGTAGTTGTCACTTAAACTAACCACTGTGTTGTCTGGTATCTCACAGAAAGTACATTAAACCCAGAATGTATTTTCAAGTAAACCAAAATGTTGCATTAAAATCTCATTAGCAGTACCAGTATGTGTCCTAAGTATGTAAGCCTGATAGTCGTTACGTAATCGTGCAACTAACAAGCAAGAATGTACAAATAACAACACTGTGTCGTCTGTTCACTATAACAATGCATTCGTAATTTCTATTTAAAAATGTTCCCTAGGTTCTAGATTGGATATTTAACTTCAAACATAGTTGTATGTTAACAGTTTCTTAAGTCTGACACAGCATACTAGTAATGTAAAGTGAAAAGTTTTATGGCAAAGACAAAGTTAAAAAGCAGATTATCTCTCAGTAAGCGGTTTTACATGTGAAGTGTGGTGCAATCCTTTACTCTTCCTAGTACGCAGACTTTCAACTTCAAAGCAATTATCATGTTGTTTACATCGGTAAAGAATGCTAAATCTTTTCTCAAGGCTAGCGTCTTTGTTATTTTTCCCTGAGCCAGTGGCCGCACGCAGCTGCCTGCTGTGCGAGTCATTGTCTGTCTCTTTGTTGGCGCGCGCTGTTATTGGGATTAGGAGACCTAACTTCTACAAATTCACCTCCTCAAGAGGGCCCTGCTCTGTTTGAATCCCGCCAGTTCTGATGCAATTCAGGTCTGTCGTTACGATCACATCGTCTGTCGTCATGTCGGTAGTTCCTGTAGTTTCTTTCTTGTCGGTTAAGTGGTGGAGAATTTCTCCCTGAATCGTAACTGCGTGCTGAACTGTTGCGTCTGAAGTTATTCTGTCTCCCTTGATAATAATTATTTTGGTTCTCATATTGTCTGGTTCTCTTATTGTCTCTGTGATAGTCATTACCACGGAGAGGTGATCTTTCCCTGTAGTTATTACTACTCTGCCAACGGTTGTCATACGGGTGGTGTCTGTTTTGGTCACGATTTGTGTTGTGAGAATAGCCTTGTCGTGTCAAGTTATTACTTCTTTCATCGCGGAATTGCGACGGATGTGACCTGTAATTGTTGTGTTCCTGGTTTCGCGTTCCGCGATTGTCAGTGTCAATTTCTAATTCTTGTAGGAGTCCCTGAAAAGCCTCAATGTCTTCTTTGCAACGTCCTGCTAAAATAATATGTCGTAAATGTTCAGGTAATTTGATTAAGCAAATGCGGATGAGTTCTGAGGGGCTGTATGGGTTTGAAAGATACTGATTCTTATGCAACATGTCTTCAAAATATTTCACAAGACTGGAAAATTCAGATTGTTCGAAATGTTTCATCATTATGATGCCATGTTTTACTCGGTCTTGTGTGACTTGAGACCAATATGCTGAGAGGAAGGCATGGTAAAACTCTCCTTCTCTGTGGCAATCGTGAATTACCGATCGCATTCTTACAGCTGGCTCATTCTCCAAGTAGCCACACATAAATTCTAATCTGTGTTCTAACGACCAGTTGGGAGGAAAACAATGAGAGAATTGATGGAGCCATGCTTGTGGATGAATGTCGTTGCCGGAATTCTTAAATGTTTTGAATTTACGTGTAGTAATGAACAGCTTATAGTCAAAGTCATCATGTCGGCGAGTCGCATATCGGACATTGTTACGTCGTTTCGGCGGTTCCATTTCAAAATTCGGTGCACCTTGCCAATTTCTTTCATAACTTCCGAAATGCCCTTTGTTATTATTTTGCGGCTTTTCCGTATTTCTAAGTCCCTCTTCCCGTATTGGAGCGCGAGTGTCCCCTGAAATACGTAATTCTTGTATTACCTGCGTCAACTGATCTTGTACTTCCCGGATTTCTCTTTTGTACTGTGTATTGATTTGATTTTGTTTGAATTTTCTTATTTGTTCATACTCTTCTGTGTCAGTGAAGGCTACAGGTGTTGTGTTATTCAGATCATCATCTACCTTTGTAGATAAGTTAGTGAACTGATCTGAAAGTTCGGCTACTTTATCTGATAGTGAAATTATTTCCTCTGTATGTTTTTCTGAACCAAGTTTCAGAGTATCTACTGTGTCCTTTAAGTTTTCCTGAGCTTTTGCAAGTTGCGTAACCAAATCGGTAGATGCAACTGAGTCAATTTTAGCTTGCAAGGTGTCGTGATTTTCATGAACAATGGTTTGCAGTTCTTTTATGGCTGCTTCGTGATTCTGTAATACATTTTCATGCCGCGAAAAAATAGGTTGAAAATGCTCACAAATTTGTGTTTTTACGTCATTACAGACTTTTTGACATTTTGATTCAATGTTATGTAACTCAGTAGTTAATTCTTCACGTGTTTTTTCAAGTGTGGTGTCTAACTTTTGAAGCTTTTGCTGTGTTTGTCTCTGATTTTGTTCCATTGTGTCTAACTTTTGAAGATTTTGTCCCATTTGTTTCTGATTTTGTTCAAGTGTTATGTCTAACTTTTGTAGCTTTTGTCCCATTTGTTGCATTAACTGTAATAACAATGCACTGGTGTCTGAAACATGTTCCTCAGTGCTTTTCGGCAGTGAATTTGCACCGGCAACATTCACATTTTGACAAGCGGAAAACGTGTCTTGACTCATTTGGGAAAACGGTGAGGACGCAAAACCTGAATCTACAGTATTTGCAAAATTGTGTCCTGTCATTTCGGATTCCTGAGGCGAGCTGTTGCCGACCGATCGATCGATAATGCTTCCCTCTTCACTAATTGTTTCACTGTCCACGCCATTGTTTGCCGCCCGCTCCATTTCCCAATGCACAATTACCAAATTACTACTTTGAACATCAGTTAATTCATTACTCGGTGGCGCTAACACACTGCTTTCATTTTCACTGTCATTTCTCAGTTTACTTTGGAGCCTAGTATTACGTTTTTCACACGCCATTATTGTCACAGTATTTCACACAACAACACAGAAAAACACAATTTGAAGATCAAAAATAAGAGAACACATTAACATAGCACTGAAAATAATAGCTAGTTAATTGCAGCTGCGAAATACTTGGTGCAAATCTACATGCATGCCACAACTGTTTTACTGTACAACAATGAAAGCCTGCGACTACAAAGGAGATTTTCTCTACAATTACGCGCTAGCAATAAACAAAATCTACACTAATTACACAAACTACAACAAAAAATCAGAAGATTCCAGTGAGGTATCCTTGGCCAAGGGTCGACATATGAAACGTCCCCTTTTTAACAATTATACACGAGACTGTGCTTAAACTGACACACAATATTTTGTTAGCGCAACGCAATCTGACTTTCAAAATTCCCTACAAAAGAATGGCCCTGACTAACATTAAACTATACCTTTCACAAATCACTTACCTCACAAAAATCTTCGCTGCTCAAGCTACTGCAATACAGCGAGCGCCACTACTGCCAGCTAAATAAAAGATTCAAACTACTGAAGGCACTAACTACTGATAGGGATAGTTAGCAAATGAAAGATATTAATAGAGAACAAACAATGTATTTACCTTGATATCATCATATATAAATATAGCAGTTCATGACAAATTTCAAAACTCCGCCATCTCTCTCCCCACATCCACCACTGCTGGCGGCTCACCTCCAACTGCTCAACGCTACGCGCTGTTCACAGCCAGCTGCCTAACACTACAATGGCGAGTATTACAACAATGCAAAGCAGCCACAGACTGCACACAGCACAGCCAGTGATTTTCATATTGAGCGCTACGTAACGTTGCCAATAAGAAAACATAAACAGCCTACTTACATAGAGAAAACATAAACAGCCTACTTACATACAATGCAAAGCAGCCACAGACTGCACACAGCACAGCCAGTGATTTTCATATTGAGCGCTACATAACGTTGCCAATAAGAAAACATAAACAGCCTACTTACATAGAGAAAACATAAACAGCCTACTTACATAGAGAAAACATAAACAGCCTACTTACATAGAGAAAACATAAACAGCCTACTTACAACGTTCTTTTAAATTTGGCATACATTTTTGTTGCTTCTGCGACGGTACTCTGATCTGTTTTGTGTACCGTGGGGTATCAATACATTCTCTTATTAATTTACTTGCTATACATCTCTCAATAGCCATCGATACTATTTCTTTGATCTAAACGACGTCGAGTCTACGCTTACGTATTCAGACTGGAAGGAGCGGAGACTGTCTCTTAGGATGGCCGCAAGCGAATTTTCATCTCCTTTTTTAAATAGACCTATTTTGCGTTTATTTTTAGTGGGTCTGGATGTTAAGGTATTCAGTCTCTCTACAACAACCTCGCGGTCACTAATCCCTGCCCGCATCTCGTGGTCGTGCGGTAGCGTTCTCGCTTCCCACGCCCGGGTTCCCGGGTTCGATTCCCGGCGGGGTCAGGGATTTTCTCTGCCTAGTGATGCCTGGGTGTTGTGTGATGTCCTTAGGTTAGTTAGGTTAAAGTAGTTCTAAGTTCTAGGGGACTGATGACCATAGATGTTAAGTCCCATAGTGCTCAGAGCCATTTGAACTAATCCCTGTATCCTTCATGATGATCTGCATTATTTGTTAGAAAGAGGTAAAGTATGTTTTCGAAAGCATTTACACTTCGGGTGGGGGCCCTGAAATAATCGTTCAAGATAGTTTTCTGAGAACGCATTTGAACGATTTCGAAGCTTTAAGCCTACCTCCAACTTTAAATATGTATTTTCTCCAACAACAAACCGAGGGTAGATTGGTAGACTGAAGTCACCACCAATTATAACTGTATGAGTTGGGTATCTATTTGAAATGAGAGTCAGATTTTCTTTGAACCGTTCAGCAAGCGTATCATATGAGGGGAGGGGGGGGGCGGTCAGTAAAAGGAGCCAATTATTAATTTATTCCAATTGTCACTTATAGCCTCTACCCATACTCACAGGAACAGTCTACTTCGATTTCACTCCACCACCAACTGTATTTAATCTGCCCCTTCTGAATACGGTTAGGTCCTTTGTAAAAATGTCGACTGATTTCCAGCTTTAGCCAGCTCTCTGTGCCTACAATCATGTTCAGAAAAAACAGAACACCTTGAACGACTAAAGACAAGGCGTTCATATTCACAGGACATGTACCTTAGTATGTTCTGCAGAACTTCGGTTCAGCAAATGTTCTGTTGGCTAGTAGGCACAGTGTCTGCCATCAGCCCTGATAACTTGTTCCATGCGCATTTCATTGACGCGTATAAGGCGCGAATGGCATCCTGTGGTATAGCCATCCATGCTGGTTCCAAAGTTCATCTGCGTAGTTGCCATTCGGTCACAGCGCTGCACCCGCTGAAAAATGGAGTCTGGTGTGTTGTACAGAAAGGGTGCGGCTACGGGTAGCAGGATGTCATTCACGTAGGTCACACTGGCAACATGGCCTGAACACGAACCAACTGGGATTTTTAGTTGTACCCAATAGCATCCCACATCATAAAGCCTTAAGCCGGCGCTGTGCGTCTGCGAATGCAAGCACTGTAAAGCCGCTCCCTCTGTCTGCAACGAATCAAAATGCGGCCATTATTTTCAAACAAACAGAACATGGATTCGTCCGAATACGCTATCTGATGTCATTTCTGTCCCCAGTGACTTCGTTCCATACCCCATTGCCGTCTAGCATATTTCTGCACATTCGCCAGAGGTAGGCGATAACGTACGATGTACGAGTATTACACTGTGCCATTGTTGCGCCGGAGCCGAGGAGGACGCAGATCTGTACTGCAATGCCATTTAGATGAGGTGTCGACCACCTCTGGGTGGTGCGACGTGACCCATCTTGTCTTGTTCTACAGCCTTCCGTGAACCATTCTGCACAGACCCATTGCACTGCCGAAGCACTTCGTCCCACAAGAGCAGCAGTTTCCCAAACGGATGCATCACATTCTCTCATGCCAATAACGTGCTCTCTTTCAAGCTCTCTGAATTAACGATACGGTTCGCGCGTACGTCTGCGAGGCATCCTGCACGTCTGCTCAAGTGACACTGATCCATTACCTTCGGTTCATAGCGACAACGAGAGCCGCAGGCACTTTTTACCGATAGGTGGCGGTGCGCCACGATATCGATGTTGACCTTGAAAACGCGGGACGACATTGTTCAAATGCTAATCATTTCTGCAGAACGTACATGTCCTGTGAATATTCAACGTCCTATCTTCAGTCGTTCTAGGTGTTCTGTTTTTTCTGAGCATGGCGTATAACGAGTTGGGTTTCAGTGGTTTCTATTAACGCTTGGAGCTTTGCTTCTTTTCCAGCACAGCTACGACAAGTTATAGCTACAATACCGATTGTTTCTAGGTCTACTTGGATGTATTTGACCCGCACTCTTTTAGATTGACGCCCTTTCTGTAGCTTCCTGAGAGCCTGTAACCTAAAAAAACCGGCCAGACCCCTTCACGAAGCCCCCACTACTCGCGTAGCCGCTTCCTGCAGGTCGTGGACCCCTAACCTATTAAGCGGAAGCCAGGAACCCGCCATCTTAGGGCGCAAGTCGAGGTATCTACAGCCTACACTGTTGCAGAACTGTCGGTGCCTTTGCTTCAGACCCTCCACTCCTCTCTAGATCAAAGGCCGACAGTCGGTTCTGTCGACAATACCACAGGTGGCGAACTCTGCCTCCATCTCACAAGCAAGGCTGGTAGGCTTGACTACTTCAGCTGGCCCCCTGAAACCAGAGAGAATATCTTCCGATTCAAAACGACACACCGTTAGTTTCGAAATGAGCCGCCATCTGCAGTTGGCTGCACTCTTTGCTCTTCATGGCATCCGGAAGCACCCTTTCCACACCTGGAATGACTCCTCCCGGTATGCACACAAAGTGCGCACTGGATTCCTTCCACTCCCTGGTAGCCATATCGCAAAGGGGCACCATTACGCAACTAACGTTGGAGCTCCCTCTGTGAATTCCCAGATCTTGTGGGCCGAGAGGTTTCCTCTGGAATAGCGAGACCGACTTCATCTGTCTCAGGGACTTCGTTAGCCACAGATATTTCCCGAAACATGTTCGTCAGACGGACCAGGATTGCCCTCTGATCGGCCCCCGGGAAAGTCTTTCGCTGCCTGCCTCTCCTTGGGGTGTTCTCCAACTCGACCACGGGTGTGGCGTCAACGTCAGTGCGAGCAGTACTCGGGATGGCCACAGCAGTGGATCGATTAGGGCACATGTGGGACGTACTACATATCCCCCAGATCTCCACCTCCGGGCCCCCACAGTGACGCCCATTGGCAACAGCCTCAAGCTGTGACCAAAACCAACACTGCCTGGAGCTGCACATGAAGGGTCATCAACTCACCTCGCATGTGAACACAACATTCACAGTACCTTTCCATACCAAAGATGGGAAAACTGTACACTACACTGTTATTAGAATGGGGGTTGATTAGAACGCTAGACTGTACCTGGTAAGCACACAAACATGCAAGCAATTAAGAAAGTTAACTAGTATCCACACAGATGAGTGAAAATAAGTCGCTCCTCCAACACGAGTCACTCAAAACTGGCATCAGTAAACTCATTCAAATATCTAGGTATAGAAATTTCTAGGAGTAAGAAATGGAACGATCAGGTCGGCTCAGTCCTGCATATGGCAGGCTTCGGTTCATTGGTAGGATACCACGAAAATGCAATGAGTCTGCAAATGTGAATGCCTGCAAAACACTCATGTAACCAGAGTATTGTTCTAATGTGTGGCGCTCGTGCCAGACAGGACTAACAGGGGATACTGAACATACACAAATAACGGAAGCAAGAGTTTGTTTGACTCGTGCACGAGCGGCTCGGAGATCTAGAAAAAAACTGAACTGGCAGATGCTAAGAGGCAGACGCGAACTCTCCCGTGAAAGCCTATTTAAAAAGTTTCGAGAACGAGCTTTAGGGGAGAGTGGTTTAATGGGGCTTTGCAGTTTAACTTTCTAGGAACACTAGAATCGAATGGAAATAGTCCTCGGTTGCGCCACGCGTTCGTTGCCGGCCACCTCAGTACCAAGATTAAAGTGGCGACAGGCATACTAATTTTTTCCTTGCGTACTTCTCTTGTAATAGGTTCACAGATATATGTGTGACTCGAAGATTTATAAGTAGTAGAACCCAGCACATTGTCCACGATGGCGAGTGTTAATCAGACCCAAGGGTATTGTTAGGAGTGCCCCAGCGAAGTGTGATAGGGCAGCTCTTATCCTCTATACACATAAATGATCTGACGGACAGGGTGAGCAGCAATATGCGGCTGTCTGCTGACGGTGCTGTGGAATACGGGAAGCTGTCGTGGTTGAGTGACTGTAGGAGGGTGGAAGATGATTTAGAAAAAAATACTAGTTGGTGTGATGAATGGCAGCTTGCTGTAAATACAGAAAAATGTAAGTAATTGCATCAGTAGGAAAAACAATTCCGCAATATTCGAATACAACATTAGTAATGTACTGCTTCACACAATCATCTCGATTAAATATGTACACTTAACGTTGCAAAGTGACATGAAATGGAACGAGCACTTACGGATGGTAGTAGGGGAGGCGAATGGTCGACTTCAATTCATTGGGAGAATTTTAGGAAAGGGTGATTCACCTGTAAAGGAGACCGCATTAGGACGCTAGTGCGACCCATTCTTGAGCCAAAGCAGTGAGCCTCATCACGCGCCTTCCTGTTGTTAGATTTACATTTGTAGATCTACCCAACTCTTTAAATTTCACCTCCTCCTCCAAAGATCTACTGGAAAAGGGCCTCTTTAGCAGAGCATCTACAAATCATCTACAGAAATCACTTTCATACTAAATTTCTTCATATACTAGCATTTTTCACCATCTCCCCGTGACTTACAAGGGTAGTAATCGTAACTAAATCGAAGGTATAATTTTTATGTATATAAATTGTACTGTTTACATGTATCTAAATTGTGTAATTAATAGTATAACACTGTAAGGAATAAAATAAAATGAAAAGGAGAATTATAGAAGCAGTGGAAGTGTAACCCAAGGCGACAAATTGGCATTCACTGCACTTCACCATTTGGCTACAGTTCCGTTATGTCAACTGCTCCTCAAAAATCCCCTCCACAATACGTTACATGCACTTTCAAAGAAAAATACCGACCTGGTGCCAAGAGAAACGTACCACTCATATTCCCGGAAGGGATGACGTCACATCAGAGCATGCCCAATCGAGAACAGACAGCTCCATCCCTCCTCTGAACTGATCGTAGCGCGGTTGACCATCGTTTCAGCATTCAACAATTGTTTCTAGTTACCGCGAAGAGAGCACTCCAAAACATGTATGCGTCTGTTTTATTGGCAAACTAGCACATGGTCCATGGAACTCTTCAATCCCTGACGTTTCGTCCAAGGCTACGTTTGACATCTTCGGATGTACTCCTGATTGTGCTGAGTCTTGCCGACTGTTCCATGGACCACGGCCATACAACCAGGAAGAATCCTCAGCAGCTGAAACATCCGGTCGTGAAAGCCTTCGTTGCATGATTAAACTAGCACGCATACGAAGAGAAATGACATAATTTTAGTGCAATTTCCGACTCACATTCCAAGACAAATAGCATAACTTTAGTGAAACTTCCGGCTGTCAAGTGGCATTGTTTTAATACTATATGTACAGTGTGCTATAGCACATTTTTTGTGAGTCATCACTATTCTGGTTGGTTTGATGCGGCCCGCCACCAATTCCTCTCCTGTGCCAGCCTCTTCGTCTCAGAGTAACACTTGCAACCTACGTCCTCAGTTATGTGCTGGATATTTTCCAACCTCCCTTTCCTCTACCATTTTTGCCCTCTACAGCTTCCTCCAGTACCGTGGAAGTTATTCTCCGACGTCTCAACTGATGTCCTATCGTCCTGTCCGTCTTTCTTGTCAGTGTTCTCCGTTTATTCCTTTTCGATTCTGCACGGATCCTCCTCATTCCTTACCTTATCAATACACCTAATTTTCAACAGTCGTCTATAGCACCACATCTCAAATGCTTCGATACTCTTCTATTCCGGTTTTCCCATAGTCCATGTTTCACCACCATACAATCTGTTATCCAAACGTACATTCCCAGAAATTTCTTCGTCAAATTAAGGCCTATGTTTGATACTAGGAATGCCCTTTTTCCCAGTGCTAGTCTACTTTTGATGTCTTCCTTGTTCCGTCCGTCATTGGTCATTTTGCTGCCCCGGTAGCAGAATTCTTTAACTTCATCTGCTTCGTGACCATCAATCCTGATATTAAGTTTCTCGCTGGTAGCATTTCTGCTACTTCTCATTACTTTCGCCTTTCTTCTATTTACTCTCAGTCCATATTGTGTACTCATTAGACTGTTCGTTCCATTCAGCAGATCGTGTAATTTTTCTTCACTTTCACTCAGGATAGCAATGTCATCAGCGAATAGTATGTTTGATATCATTTCGCCTTGAATTTTAATCCCACTCTTGAACCTTTCTTTCATTTCCATTATTGCTTCTTCGATGCACAGATTGAATACTAGGGGCGAAAGACTACATCCCTGTCTTACACCCTTTCTAATCCGAGCACTTCGTTCTTGGTCGTCCACTCTTATTATTCCCTCTTGGCTCTTGTACATGTTATATATTACCCGGCTCTCCCAGTAGCTTACCCCTACTTTCTCAGAATTTCGAACATCTTGCACCACTTTACATTGTCGAACGCTTTTTCCAGATCGATAAATCCTATGAACGTGTCTTGATTTTTCTTTAGCTTTGCCCCCATTATCAACCGCAACGACAGAATTGCCTCTACGGTGCATTTACCTTTCCCAAAGCCACACTGATGATCATCTAACAAATCCTCAATTTTCTTCTCCATTCTTCTGTACATTATTCTTGTCAGCAACTTAGATGCATTAGCTATTAAGCTGACTGTGTGATAATTCTCGCTCTTGTCGGCTCTTGCAGTCTTCCCAATTGTGTGGATGATATTTTTCCACAGGTCTGATGGTATATCGCAAGACGCGTACATTCTACACACCAACGTGAATAGTCGTTTTGTTGCCACTTCCCCCAATGATTTTAGACACTATAAAAAAATGGTTCAAATGGCTCTGAGCACAGCTTTCGTCATCAGTCCCCTAGAACGTAGAACTACTTAAACCTAACTAACCTAAGGACATCACACAACACCCAGTCATCACGAGGCAGACAAAATCCCTGACCCCGCTGGGAATCGAACCCGGGAAGCCGGGTGCGGGGAGCGAGAACGCTACCGCACGACCACGAGCTGGAATTTTATCTATCCCTTCTTCCTTATTTGATGTCAAGTTTTCCAAAGCCCTTCTAAATTCTGATTCTAATACTGGATCTCTATCGCTTCTAAACCTGCTCTTCTCCCTTCTTCTGTCTCATCAGGTAACTGTTTCGCCGCATAGAGGCCTTCAGTGTTCTTTTTCCGCCTATCCGTTCTCCGTTCTACATTTAACAGAGGAATTCCCGTTACATTCTTAATGTTACCACTCTTGCTTTCAATTTCACCGATGGTTGCTTTGATTTTCCTGTATGCTGAGTCTGTCCTTCCGACAATCATTTCTTTTTCGATGTCTTCACATTTTTCATGCAGCGATTTCGTCTTAGTTTCCCTGCGCTTTCTGTTTATTTCATTTCTCAGTGACTTGTGTTTCTGTATTCCTGCATTTCCCTGAACATTTTTTTACATCATTTTTTCATCGATCAACTGAAGTATTTCTTCTGTTCCCCATGGTTTCTTCGCATTTACCTTCTTTATACCTATGTTTTTCTTCACAACTTCTGTGACTACTCTTTTTGGAGATGTCCATTCCTTTTCAACTGTACTGACCTATTCCTTATTGCTGTATCTATAGGCATAGAGATCTTCAAGCGTATCTCGTCATTCCTTAGTACTAACGTATCCCACTTCTTTGTGTGTTGATTCTTCCTGACTAATGCACTGGACGTGGGAGTGGCGCCACTCTGACGAATCTCGTTTGTGCCTTCAGCATCACGATGGAGGCTTTAAGGAGATTTCATTCGTCATTGTCATACGGAGTCAGCACCAGGCGTGATGGTGTGTGTGTACACAACACGATCACATCTGTTCCGCATAGACAGTAATTTAGAGAGTAGACGTTACATTTCTGACGTGTCAAGGCCGGTGATGGTACTGTACTGACTTACCTCAATACAGACAGTATTCGAGTGTTGCTCTGGTCAGTACTTTCTCCAGAACTCTCACCCACTGAAAACGCCTTTGCATGGCATGGATTGCTTAGAAACTGACAAACCAGCACTAGCCAGCCACGACGATTAATGAACTCTAGCGTAGTGTTGAAAGAGCATGGAGTGGTGTACCCGTTTCTGTCATCTAAGCTCATTTCGATTCGATACCCAGTCGGCTTACAACCGTTGTGTACTTTTTCCGCAACCTACATACCCCGAAATTTCCTAAAAATTTAATATCTTCTACCTACTAAGCTGGATACGCAAAATAAATAAAATTTCATAACTTGCTGTCCTTCCCTACTGCTGCAGCTTTTAAAACCGCTCATGTATTTACACATAAAGTTGCTTCACACACAAATTGTCAAAATGGCGGCAGCTAGAAATGATTGCACCGCACCATGAGCCACAGGGGTAAATAAGAAAACTGCGTACCAGCCAGTTCGACGTGCTACCTGTTATGCTGTTACTGAAAGACGTATCTGGCACAGGGCTGCTCGCCTCTCAGTCCGCCACAAGGCTCTTGGTTTTAGCACTACGAGTTAAGCTGACAGTTGCTGAAAAACAAGTCCCGCGAATAGCCTCTTATGCAGAGATACGCAGTTCACACGTATCTGCATCTGGAATACGTGTTCAGCATTAGTCCGGCAAAGCCATAAGTGCAGTGATACATACTTTGCGCAATATCACAGAGAACTTCGCCACCTAGACCATGTGTGATACTGCATACATTTGATCCAATGAGTTTATTACAATAATACTTTTATTTAACACAAATAGCATTTGTAGACTTTGAGAAAGTTTTTAACAATTCTGACTGGACTAATCTCTTTGAAATTCTGAAGGAAACAAGGGGAAAATACAGGAAGCGTTAGGCCATTTACAACTTGTACAGAAACCAAACGGCAGTTGTAAGAGTCGAGGACATGAAGGGGAAGCAGTGGTTGAGAAGGGAGGGAGACACGGCTGTAGCGTATCGCCGATGTTATTCAGTCTGTACAGTGAGCAAGCAGTAAAGGACATTTGTTAGGATTTAGAAGCATATTTCACTAGCATACAGGAAAATTAAAGAGGCCTTTCTATATCTACATCTGCGTGATTACTCTGCTATTCACAATAAAGTGCCTGGCAGAGGGTTCAATGAAACACCTTCAAGTTGTGTCGCTACCGTTCCACTCTAGAATAGGGCTTAAATTTTTCTGTGCGAGCCCTTATTTCTCTTATTTGATCGTGATGATCATTTCTCCCTATGAAGGTGGGTGCCAACAGACTGATTCCGCAATCGGAGGAGAAAACCGCTGATTGAAATTTCATGAGAAGATCCCGTCGCAACGAAAAACGCCTTTGTTTTAATGATTACCACTCCAATTCACGTGTCATGTCCGTGGCACTATCTCCCCTATTTCGCGGTAATACAAAACGAGCTGCCCTTCTTTATACTTATTCGATGTCATCCGTCGGTCCCACCTGATGACGATCCGACACACACAGCAGTACTCCAGAATAGGGCGGACAAGCGTGATGTAAGCAGTCTCTTTAGTAGACCTGTTGCACCTTCTAAGTGTTCTGCCAATTAATCTTTGGTTTTCTCTACCCACAACATTGTCTATGTGATCGTTCCAATTTAGGTTATTTGTAATTGTAATCCCCAAGCATTTAGTTGAATTTACAACCTTCAGATTTGTGTGACTTATCGCGTAAAAGAAATTTAGCTTATTTCTTTTAGTACTCATGTGAATAACTTCACACTTTTCTTTATTCAGAGTCAATTGCCACTGTTCGCACCGTACAGGTACCTTATGTAAATCGCTTTGCAATTTGTTTTCATCATCTGATGACTTTACAAGAAGGTAAATTCAAATTCAAATTGCTCTAAGCACTATGGGTCTTAACAGCTGAGGTCATCAGTCCACTAAACTGAGAACTACTTAAAACTAACTAACCTAAGGACATCACACACATCCATGCCCGAGGCAGGATTCGAACCTGTGACCGTAGCAGCCGCGTGGTTCCGGATCAAGAAGGTAAATGACAGCATCATCAGCAAATAATCTAAGACGGCTACTCAGATTGTCTCCTCTATCGTTAATATAGATCGTGAAGAATAGAGGGCCTATAACACTTCCTTGGGGAAAGCCGGATATTACTTCTGTTTTACTCCATGACTTTCCGTCTATTACTACGAACTGCGACATTTCTGACAGGAAATGACGAATCCAGTCGCACAACTGAGGTGATATTCCATAGGAACGCAGTTTGCTCAGAAGACACTTGTGAAGAACGGTGTCGAAAGTCTTCTGGAAATCTAAATATATGGAATAAATTTGGTATCCCCTGTCGTTAGCACTCATTACTCTATGAGTATACAATATAGAGCTAGTTGTGTTTCACAAGAATGAGATTTTCTGAATCCGTGCTGACTATGTTTCAATAAATTGTTTTCTTCAAGGTACTTCATAATGTTCGAACACAGTATATGTTCCAAATCCCTACTGGAAACCGACGTTATTGACGTCGGCCTGTAATTCAGACATTACTCCTACTTCCCTTTTTGGGTATTGGCGTAACTTCAGCAATTTTCCAGTCTTTAGGTACGAACTTTCTGTGAGCGAGCGGTTGTACATAATTGCTAAATGTGGAGAAATTGTTTCAGCATACTCTGAAAGGAACCTGACTGGTGTACAATCTGGACCGGAGGCCTTGCCTTTATTCAGTGATTTAAGCTGCTTTGCTACACCGAGGGTATCTATTTCTATGTTTCTCATCCTGGCAGTTGTTCTTGATTGGAATTCAGGAATATTTACTTCGTCTTCTTTGGTGAAGGAGTTTCGGAAAACCGTGTTAATAACCCTTCTTTAGTGGCACTGTCATCAGTGACTACACTGCTGTTATCGCTTGGTGAAGGTATTGATTGTGCGTCTTGCCATTGGTGTGCTTTATGTATGACGAGTATCTGTTTGGTTTTTTTTGTCAGATTCCGAGACAGAATTTCGTTGTGGAAATTATTTCGTACTTCTGCAAAACTCTGCCAGTCTTGGGGATTCTGAATTCTTTTAAATTTGGATGCTTTTTTCATTGCGTCTGCAACAGCGATCTGACCCGTTTTGTGTACCATGGGGGATCAGTACCATCACTTGTGGTAATGTGGTATGTATCTCTCGATCGCCGTCGATACTATATCTTTGTAATCGTTCCACATCTTTTCTACGCTTGCATGATCAGATCGGAAGGAGTGAAGATCGTTTCTTAAAAAGGTGTTAAGAGCATTTTTATCAGCTTTTTTTTAAATACATATACTTTACGTTTGTTTTTGATGGTTGTACGTGTTACGGTAATCAGCCTAGCAGGAACTGCGTTTTGGTCGCTAATCCCTGTATTCGCCACAATACTCCCTTTTGAGAAAGGAGAAGCAGCTGTATGAATATCAAGATCTCAGATGGAAAACTGAAATTTGGGAGGAGTATGTAATGGCTCCATACAAGAGAGATGAACATGAAGGCAATATTATACAGACGGAAGAGTATGTAGGCAAAGATGAGATGGGAGATATGATACTGCCGACAGAGCACTGAAAGACGTAAATCGTAACAAGGCCCTGGGAGTAGATGACGTCCCGTCAGAACTACTCACAGCCTTGGAAGAGCCAGCCATAACAAAACCCTTCCATGTGGTGTGCACAATGAATAAGACAGGCGAAATACCTTCAGACTTCAAAAAATATATAATAATTCCAAAGAAACCAGGTGTTTACAGGTGTGAATATTACCGAACTATAAGTTTAATTACTTATGGCTGCAAACTACTAGAACGAACTCCTTACAGGATGGAAAAACTGGTAGAAGCCAGCATCGGCGAAGATCAGTTTGGATTCTGGAGGAATGTAGGAACACGCGAGGTAGTACTGACCCTACAACTTATCTTAGAAGATATTTACGGAAAAGGCAAAGCTATGTTTATAGCATCTGTGGAATTGACAAAGCTTTCGACAGCGTTGATTGGAGTACCCTCTTTGAAATTCTGACAGTAGAAGGAGTAAAACACAGGGAGCAAAAGACTGTTTACAACTTGTACAGAAGCCAGACAGCAGTTACAGAAGTTAAGGGCCATGAAATCGAGCAGTAGTTGAGAAGGGAATAAGACACTATTGTAGCTGTCGCTAATGATATTCAATCTGTACACCCATAAGCAGTAAAGGAAACCAAAGAAAAATTTGGAATAGGATTTCACGTTCAGGAACAAGAAATAAAAACTTTGAGGTTTGCCGATGACATTGTAATTATGTCAGAGCCAGCAAAAGACGCGGAAGAGCAGCTGAATGGAATTGATAGTGTCTTGAAAGTATGAACACCGACTGAAGCGAAATAAGGCTAATGGAATGTAATCGAATTAAATCTATTGATGCTGAGCGAATTAGATTAAGAATGAGAAAGTTAAAGTAGTTTTGTTATTTGTGCAGAAAAATGAATGATGATGGCCGAGTAAAGTGGATATAAAATGTAGACTGGAAATGGCAAGAAAAGCGATTAAAAGGAACACAATTTGTTAACATCGAATACAGCTTTAAGTGTCAGGAAGTATTTTCTGAAAGTGTTTGTAGGGAGTACAAACATATATGGAAGTGAAACAAGGACGATAAACAGTTTGGATGAGAAGAGAATAGAAGCTTTCCGAATGTGGCGCTACAGAGGAATGCTGAAGATTAGATGGGTAGCTCACGTAACTAATGAGGAGGTACTGAACAGAATTGGGGAAAAAAAATGTGGTACGACCTGACTGTAAGGAGGGATCGGTTGACATGCCCCATTCTGAGACATCAAGGGTTCACAGATTTGGTAATGGAGGGTAGTGTTGGGAATAAAAATTACAGAGGGAGACGAAGAGATGAATACAGTAAGCGGATTCAGAAGGATGTAGGTTGTTGTAGATATTCGGAGACGAAGAGGCCCGCACAGGATAGAGTAGCGTGACAGCTACATCAAAAAAGTCTTCGGATTTAAGACCACAACAAGAACAAAGGGCAAAGCGTTGTCTGTTTTCATTTGTTACATTAACGTCACGGAGATCTGTCGAGGCTTGACAGATATAGAAGGCTTGGGCTAAAATATGGAAACCCCACGACAAGTGCATGCTTGAACATAAAGGCCGATGCTAGGCACGACTGCAGGTTGCGCTGTTGCATCTGACCACGATCGGCACCTTCGGATGCCTTCAATACGCTGCAAGTGTCAGCCGTGGTCAGAACAATATTCTGTTTAGTTTTGAGTGAATTATGCCGAATATAAGTGAAGTCGAACGTGAACAAATTGTGCTGTTATGGTGGGCGCTTCCGTAACCAAGATAGCCGAGGTGTTTGGTTTTTTAAGAGGCACCGCGGGAAAACATCATCCGCTTAGTCACAATACGGACGAAAGTGGGTGTTGAGTGATCGTGACAGACGGTCATGAAGAGAATTGTGGCGAAAAATTAAGACAACTGCAAAAGTCACAGCAGAACTGAATATCGCATTCGCCAACTTTTTCAGCACCAAAGCAACGTGAGCTGGGAATTGCAGGGCGAGCTAGAATTACAAAATCTCACCTCAGTGATATAAATACACTACTGACCATTAAAATTACTACACCAAGAAGAAATGCAGATGATAAACGGGTATTCATTGTCAAATATATTATACTAAAACTGACATGTGATTAAATTTTCACGCAATTTGGGTGCACACATCCTGAGAAATCAGTACCCAGGACAACAACCTCTGGCCGTAATAGCGGCCTTGATACGCCTGGGCATTGAGTCGAACGGACCTTGGATGGCGTGTACAGGTACAGCTACCCATGCAGCTTCAACACGATACCACAGTTCATCAAGAGTAGTGACTGGCGTATTGTGACGAAACAGTTGCTCGGCCACCATTGACCAGAAGTTTTCAGTTGGTGAGAGATTTGGAGAATGTGCTGGCTAGGACAGCAGTCGAACATTTTCTGTGTCCTGAAAGGCCCGTACAGGACCTGCAACATGTGGTCGTGCATTATCCTGCTGAAATGTAGGGTTTCTCAGGGATCGAATGAAGGGTAGAGCCACGGGTCGTAACACATCTGAAATGTAACGTCCACTATTCAAAGTGCCGTCAATGCAAACAAGAGGTGACCGAGACGTGTAACCAATTGCACCCCATACAGTCACGCCGGGTGATACGCCAGTATGGCGAAGACGAATACACGCTTCCAATGTGCGTTCACCGTGATGTCGCCAAACACGGATGCGACCATCATGAGGCTGCAAACAGAACCTGGATTCATCCGAAAAAATGACGTTTTGCCATTCGTGCACCCAGGTTCGTCGTTGAGTACACCATCGCTGGCGCTCCTGTCTGTGATGCAGCGTCAAGAGTAACCACAGCCATCGTCTCCGAGCTGATAAGCCATGCTGCTGCAAACGTCGTCGAACTGTTCGTGCAGATGGTTGTTGTCTTGCAAACGTCCCCATCTGTTGACTCAGGGATCGAGACGTGGCTGCACGATCCGTTACAGTCATGCGGATAAGATGCCTGTCATCTCGACTGCTAGTGATACGAGGCCGTTGGGATCCAGCACGGCATTTCGTATTTCCCTCCTGAACCCACCGATTCCATATTCTGCTAACAGTCATTGGATCTCGACCAACGCGAGCAGCAATGTCGCTATACGATAAACCGCAATCTCGATAGGCAACAATCCGACCTTTATCAAAGTCGGAAACGTGATGGTACGCATTTCTCCTCCTTACACGATGCATCACAACGACGTTTCACCAGGCAACGCCGGTCAAGTGCTGTTTGTGTATGAGAAATTGGTTGAAAACTTTTCTCATGTCAGCACGTTGTAGGTGTCGCCACCGGCGCCAACGCTGTGTGAATGCTCTGAAAAGCTAAATCATTTGCATATGACAGCATCTTCTTCCTGTCGGTTAAATTTCGCGTCTTTAGCACGTCATCTTCGTGGTGTAGCAATTTTAATGGCCAGTAGTGTACCCCATAACAGGAAAACTTGAGGACAAGAAAGTAATGGTGAGATTCCTTTTGTGTACGTTTATAGGATTCATAACAGCAACTGGAGCAGAAGTTCTGTGGAAAATCCACACCAGCCGGTACCTACATTCTAAATACTTCCATCATCTTGCTCAAAAGTATTGCATCCTGGGCACAATGAGCGCTCGAGGCAACCATATTAGCGGTACAAATAATGTCAGGCATGACCTGAGATCCCGAGCTAACAGATGCGACAGCAAAATAATAAAAAAACGCTACAAGCAGGAAGCAAGCCAAAGGAAATGAGACAGAACAGTTCCCGGAGGCTGAGAGCGAGGTGGTACAATAGTTAGGAACTGGATTCGCATTCGTGAGGACAATCATCCAAACTTAGGTTTTCCATGGGCCCCCAGATCACGTAAGGCAAGTATCAGGCTGCTTCCTTTCTTCCTTTGAGAAGAACATGGCTGGTTTTTTTTGTGTGTGTGGGGGGGAGGGGGGGGGGGAATCCAAGCCTGGGCTACAGCATCGATCGCATCGTCGTCAAGAAGACGAAAAATCTAATGTTCCTTTCTCCCTTCCATCTTGCCTTGTTGGTGAAGCAGAGCCGGCTGAGATCCGGCCCATAATACAGTTCAATATTATAGTTGGAATGAGGATTGATGGTACAGCCAACCAAACGATAATCCCGCATCTAACTAAAAGAACGCAGAAAGTAGTACTTATTAATTCAATTAATGCAGCCCGGCGACTGGGGAGAAATCACGTATGTTGAATGCCAAAACTCAGTCTTAGTTCTGCTATTGTTACTCATATACAGGATGTTACAAAATGGTACGGCCAAACTTTCAGGAAACATTCCTCACACACAAAGAAAGAAAATATGTTATGTGGACATGTGTCCGGAAACGCTTCCTTTCCATGTTAGAGCTCATTTTATTACTTCTCTTCAAATCACATTATTCATGGAATGGAAACACACAGCAACAGAACGTACCAGCGTGACTTCAAACACTTTGTTACAGGAAATGTTCAAAATGTCCTCCGTTAGCGAGGATACATGCATCCACCCTCCATCGCATGGAATCCCTGATGCGCTGATGCAGCCCTGGAGAATGACGTATTGTATCACAGCCGTCCACAATATAAGCACGAAGAGTCTCTACATTTGGTACCGGGGTTGTGTAGACAAGAGCTTTCAACTGCCCCCATAAACGAAAGTCAAGAGGGTTGAGGTCAGGAGAGCGTGGAGGCCATGGAATTCGTCCGCCTCTACCAATCCATCGGTCACCGAATCTGTTGTTGAGAAGCGTACGAACACTTCGACTGAAATGTGCAGGAGCTCCATCGTGCATGAACCACATGTTGTGTCGTACTTGTAAAGGCACATGTTCTAGCAGCACAGGTAGAGTTGTTGTTGTTTGTTGTTGTTGTGGTCTTCAGTCCTAAGACTGGTTTGATGCAGCTCTCCATGCTAATCTATCCTGTGCAAGCTCCTTTGTTCCCAGTACCTACTGCAACCTACATCCATCTGAATGTGCTTAGTGTATTCATCTCTTGGTCTCCCTCTACGATTTTTACCCTCCACGCTGCCCTCCAATGCTAAATTTGTGATCCCTTGATGCCTCAGGACATGTCCTACCAACTGATCCCTTCTTCTAGTCAAGTTGTAACACAAACTTCTCTTCTCCCCAATCCTATTCAATACCTCCTGATTAGTTACGTGATCTACCCACCTAATCTTCAACATTCTTCTGCAGCACCACATTTCGAAAGCTTCTCTTCTTGTCCAAACTATTTATTGTCCATGTTTCACTTCCATACATGGCTACACTCCATACAAATACTTTCAGAAACGACTTCCTGACATTTAAATCTATACTCGATGTTAACAAATTTCTCTTCTTCAGAAACGCTTTCCTTGCCATTGCCAGCCTACATTTTATATCCTCTCTACTTTGACCATCATCAGTTATTTTGCTCTCCAAATAGCAAAACTCCTTTACTACTTTAAGTGTCTCATTTCCTAATCTAATTCCCTCAGCATCACCCGACTTAATTCGACTACATTCCATTATCCTCGTTTTGCTTTTGTTGATGTTCATCTTATACCCTCCTTTCAAGACACTGTCCATTCCGTTCAACTGCTCTTCCAAGTCCTTTGCTGTCTCTCACAGAGTTACAATGTCATCGGCGAACCTCAAAGTTTTTATTTCTTCTCCATGGATTTTAACACCTACTCCAAACTTTTCTTTTGTTTCCTTTACTGCTTGCTCAATATACAGATTGAACAACATCAGAGAGAGGCTACAACCCTGTCTCACTCCCTTCCCAACCACTGCTTCCCTTTCATGCCCCTCGACTCTTATAACTGCCATCTGGTTTCTGTACAAATTATAAATAGCCTTTCGCTCCCTGTATTTTACCCCTGTCACCTTTAGAATTTGAAAGAGAGTATTCCAGTCAACATTGTCAAAAGCTTTCTCTAAGTCTACAAATGTTAGAAACGTAGGTTTGCCTTTCCTTAATCTTTCTTCCAAGATAAGTCGTAAGGTCAGTATTGCCTCACGCGTTCCAACATTTCTACGGAATCCAAACTGATCTTCGCCGAGGTCGGCTTCTACCAGTTTTTCCATTCGTCTGTAAATAAGTCGCGTTAGTATTTTGCAGCTGTGACTTATTAAAGTGATAGTTCGGTAATTTTCACATCTGTCAACACCTGCTTTCTTTGGGATTGGAATTATTATATTCTTCTTGAAGTCTGAGGGTATTTCGCCTGCCTCGTACATCTTGCTCGCCAGATGGTAGAGTTTTGTCAGGACTGGTAGAGTATCCCGTATGAAATCATGATAACGTGCTCCAATGAGCGTAGGTGGAAGAACAAACTAAAATGAGCTCTAACATGGAAATTTAGCGTTTCCGGACACATGTCCATATAACATCTTTTCTTTATTTGTGTGTGAGGAATGTTTCCTGAGAGTTTGGCCGTACCTTTTTGTAACACCCTGTATGTAAACAATCTTGCGTCCAATATACAACAAGCAGAATTAGTTCTTTTCGCAGATGACACTAGCATTGTAATCAATCCAAGCATACATACAGAAACAAAAGAAACGTTCTTAAAAGTATCATTGACTGATTTTCTACAAATGGTCTGACCTTCAATTTTAAAAAGACACCTAGGTGCACTGCGCCAATGATACGTGTAATACGTGGTGAGGAAATAATAAAAGGGTGGAAACTTCAAAATTCTTAGGTGCCCATACTGATGAGAATTTAAATTGGAAAAGGCACATTTTGGAACTCCTCAAACAACTTAGTTCAGCCACATTTGCACTTAAAATCTTTGGAAATCTTGGGGGGGGGGGGGGGGGAGGGGGAATCAGTAACTTCACACATTTTGCATATTTTCATCCAATAATGTCATATGTAATAATGTTCTGTGGTAACTCATCTTTAAGAAAGGAAGTCAAAATTGCTCAAAAACGCGCTGTAAAAATACATGTAGTGTTCACCAGCGATCATGTTGCGGACATCTGTTTCAAGGGGTTGAGCATTCTGACTACTGATTCACAGTATATTCATTCCATCATGAAGTATGCTATAAATAATCCGCTATAGTTGAAAAGCAACAGTGACATACACAACTACCATATCAGAAGGTAAAATGACATTCATTACTCCAAACTAAATCTATCTTTAGCCCAAACAGGGGTGCACCACGCTGCAACTAAAATGTTTGATAACTTACCTAGTGATATAAAATGTTTGACAGACAGGAACTCAAATTTGTATACAAACTGAAAATGTTTCTCCTCTTATTCCGTAGAAAAATTTCTATTATTGTAATGTGTAAATAGTGGTGAGTAGGTATTAATAACTCACATGTGTATAAATAAATAAATAAATAAATAAAAACGCCTTGTAAGTGTTCGGCGTGTGGTCAGGTTAACAAATTAATTTGCAACGTGAATGCAAAATGACCCGTTCCACATAATTAAGATTTATCAAGCAAAAACTTCCATTGAACATGAAAGTAACTAAAACTAAACCCATGATTAACTTGTCAGATGATATCAATGTGTCGCACTGGCTGCTGTTGTTAGGGGCTCTCACTCTTCCCAGACACAGTGGTGCTTTCGCGTAATAATTCGGATTATGTCGGTAGAGCGAAGAGTGTATTTTCTGATCGTTGTGAATGACTGTTAACTACTGTCTTTTTGTATCCCGTATCCGCCTTCCCTCTTGTGCCCCCCTCTCGCTCCATTACCTGACACATTACGAGGACGACGTAGACTTGGAACCGCTGCCCGTTCCCGGATGGAAAGACGTATCTGTGGCGTTCCCGGTCGGTTTTATCGCTTCCGCGTAACCGCTGCGGACCGAGGCTAACTGGCCGTCCTTCAAGAGCTCCTAAGAGAGAGTTGCGCCTAAGTGGCAGACAGATGGCGGTCCGTGGTTCGTGTCTTCCTAGGCGCTTAACGTGTCTAGTGCGCATTAGCAGTTCGTAACGAATAAAACTGGGGTCACTTCGGAGAAGGGTAAATAATATCAGTCGAGCACTATCGTAACTCGTCTCTCGGTTCCGGAAGACATTTTTAGTGTGCGTAATGAAAATACTATGATAATTGCAGCACTGCAAAAAGGTTCGAGTTTTCTCTCACAAACATAGAGAGAACTATAGTAGACTTGCTGATTACAAGCTTTAAAAATCGAATTTTTCCATGAATCGAGCTAATTGTCCTGTACTTTGAAAAAGCTGCGATAAATCGAAGTTATCCTGTGTGTTTTGATAGAGGCGATACTCATATATCGAAGGAGTTTTCTTGACATCCCACGAACAATCTCTCTACAGTTCGAAGTCAGTGGCTATTTAACTCTTGTTCGTTCAAATGTTTCATCAGTTATTTTGGTAACTGTTTCGACATTACCTTCAACTCTTCATGACTTTTATTTGTTTAATCAACAATGGACTACGATACATAAATCAGTTGCACATGTATGGCCATCACATAGGTGTCTTCCTGATGTAAGAGAAAACCAGTTCATACCCAATTCTTCAAAGTATTGAACACCCATGTATGTACTTTACGGTTGAGTTAATACGTTGAATATTTGACTCTAAGTATGTAAGCGAGAAAAGTTTAGAAACGCTCTAAAGTTAGCCTTAATGTCTGTTGGAAGTCTCTAAGTGCTCTCATTATGAAACTCTGAATGAATATGGTGTGGGTAATTTGCGCTCCATCTTAAGCAAAAACAAGTTCTTCGCGCTTCTCAACGTTTATGGTGTCATATCTCCTGAACTATGTCTCGTTCAATGACATAATTTCTCAGGTACATCCAGTGGCATATGTGAATACCGTCTGCCAACTGCGTTGTGAATAAGAGGTGGGGCAGATTAGTGTTTAACGTCCCGTCGACAACGAGGTCATTAGAGACAGAGCACAAACTCAGATTAGGGAAGGATGGGGAAGGAAATCGGCCGTGCCCTTTCAGACGAACCATCCCGGCATTTGTCTGAAGCAATTTAGGGAAACCACGGAAAACCTAAATCCGGATGGACGGACTCGGATTTGAACTGTCGTCCTCCCGAATTCGAGTCCAGTATGTTGCGCCACCTCACTCGGTGCGGTTAAGATTATTAGTAATGAAGTGATAAATTAAAACGACATGCCTGATGCTCAGGTTTAACTGCGTGAACAGCGAAAATGTAGTAACCGATAAAATTTTTTCCTACCATCATACTGAGTGGGAGGAAAAGTTTTGTAAAATTTGAAATTATGTGTAAAGTTTGTTGAAGTCACTAAGTGCTCTCATTCCCAAATACTGGATGAATAAAATACCGCTATTTTTATGCCATCAGTTACGTTGCCTCACAACAAAGAGACAGTTTCTAATTGCAATACTTGTCTTATTGTGTTAAACTTTGTACCATAGGATGCTGTGGAGCAGGTTCAGAGTTAAATGAGTCCAGGGTAACACTTTGACACATCTATTAACTTCATACGACAGATAAAAAGACAAAAAAATTTATACTTCATGCAATCAATTAAAACGTTACATTAGACAATCACACATTCAAAGAAATTTCTTTTCCACTAGGCCTTTCAGTACACGTATAGGCAGTGGTTTCTACTGAGGCCGCTACAATCACAGGCTATACTATCAGTTTGAGACTGGCCACTAAACTCTACTTACAAATAGTAGGGCAACAAGGACATGACCCCACTTTCCATTGTAGCCAAATTTATTCTAGATGGCGGATCAAAGATGACAGCGATAGATATCGCAATGTCGCAATGACGTCCTTGCGAGAAGTTCAAATATTTGACGGAAAATAGGTCAATTGAGCTACCTCCACTAACAAAAAAATGGCTCTGAGCTCTATGGGACTTAACATCGGAGGTCATTAGTCCCCTAGAACTTAGAACTACTTAAACCTAACTAACCTAAAGACATCACACACATCCATGCCCGAGGCAGGATTCGAACCTGCGACCGTAGCGGTCGCGTGGTTCCAAACTGAAGCGCCTAGAACCGCTCGGCCACTCCGGCCGGCTACCTAAACTAACCTACCACCCTTCCCTCCCCTCGAAAATGACAGGAATGACAGGAAAAGTTTTGCAAAAACTGACAGGATAAAAGGTCACTTGGGCTACCTCTGCTAACATATGTCATCCAACCACCACCACTTCCTTGGAACTACAGGGAAAAGGACAGTCTGTGCTGGGCTGCTGGATAGGATGGATGTAATTCTATCTTTCGCATGGATTGTTTGTATAAACAGTTTGAGTTGTCATAGGCAGTAGCTCCAGTGTATTCACCATGAGGTCTCAGGTCCAGCTAACCTAGTACACAGTACCGCCACCAGAGGACACTATCATCCCTTCTGTGACATAATCGAAGATGCCGGTCTGGGAAAGAAATGGTGGCAAAAGGACTCAGTCTGTGTCTAGCTGAGAGGAAGGAGTGCACTTTACTTATTTTCAATGGGAAGTTCGAACAATTTATTTAGGTATGGATTTATTGTGCTGATACAAAACACTCGCCATGACGTGCCTGGGGTCACAATAAATAACCTACAGATCTCCAAAATGCTCGTAAATTACCGAAATAGTGCAGTACACTGTGCATGGGGGGCTTAATTAACTACAATGCAAATAATTGTAATTTTAGTAGCTGACTGTCCAATTACGAAGTCTCGTAACCAGTTGGCCCTGACTAGTATTAGTACGCAATCTGACTGCATAGAATAACAACAAAGAATGAAAGGAAATTTCCGTTACCACATTTAATTAATTAAGTCCCCAGCAACTATAAAAGCTACGAAACAAAAACTACGAACAACAAGGACAAGTGTAACTGTTCTGTGTGTTAAATACCATTTACACTGAATTAATTAAATAAAACTGAAATACTATAATTGCACATAGAAACCCGAATTACAGTCTAATACATGAACACAAGCCAGATGCTTTGTTGACTGAACCTGTGACCAAGAGGCACTGTTAGTTAGGAAACTTAAAAAAAAAAAAAAAAATAAAAAAATGTTTTTTACCTTCATATATATTGACTAAAAATACACTCTGATCATTACAACATCTCCATTCGAACAACATCTGCTGTCTAGCCCATCAAAACAACTGCACACGACATGGCCTCAAATAATACAGCTATCAACATCCTCTCAGCAAAGCACTAATCACCACCACTTCTGAACAAGCACTGCCAGTGGAGGCGGCGGAATAAAACTCTTTGGCGCAATCTCTGGCGTGGTGACTCAGTGTAGCCACCTTCCATATGCCCTTCCTCCACGGGCTAGAATTTGATGGTATTTTTGCAGCATTGGTGGTGAAAATACCACCAAATTCGTCAAAAAAAATACAGACAAAAATAAAAGATAATATTAATAAGTAAATATCACATAACTAGATTAATTTTGGCTTTGCACTAACCCTTCAATAACCTAATATATAAAATACAGTAAGGAATACAAATGCTTTCATACATGTGATTTTACATAATAGTTTACAAAAGTATCATGTGGTTAAACAATTCAATCAACAGCGTCAGCAATGACGAATATGTGCAGGTAAGAGTCTCATAACATTTCATAAACAGTAAATACACAAAAAATCAGTTTATACAAATATTCATATAAACTCTTGTCAATAGTTCAATAAACAAGTAGCACTCCTCAGAGTAGTTGACAGTTCCAACAGTAACACCCAGCAATGGTCAACAGGTGCAAATAGCAGTCTCATAACATTTCATCAGCAGTATTTAAACAACTACAACAGTGGCACCCAGCAATGTTGAACAGGTGCAGACACCAACAAGTGACATTATGTCAGTAGAAGCAGTTCCATCAGTGGCACCCAGCAATGTTGAGCAGGTGCAGACAGCAACAAGTGACATTATTTCAGTAGAAACAGTTCCATCAGTGGCACCCAGCAATGTTGAACAGGTGCAGACACCAACAAGTGACATCATTTCAGTAGAAGCAGTTCCATCAGTGGCACCCAGCAATGTTGAGCAGGTGCAGACACCAACAAGTGACATCATTTCAGTAGAAGCACTTCCATCAGTGGCACCCAGCAATGTTGAACAGGTGCAGACAGCAACAAGTGACATCTCATCACTGGTTGAGCATTTCCAACAGTGGCACCCAGCAATGTTGAGCAGGTGCAGATAGCAACAAGTAACATTTCAGTAGAAGCAGTTCCATTAGTGACACTCAGTAATATTGACAGGTGCAGATAGCAACAAGTGACATCTCATCACTGGTTGAGCAGTTGCAACAGTGGCACCCAGCAATGTTGAGCAGGTGCAGACAGCAACAAGTGACATTATTTCAGTAGAAGCAGTTCCATCAGTGGCACCCAGTAATGTTGAACAGGTGCAGACACCAACAAGTGACATCATTTCAGTAGAAGCAGTTCCATCAGTGGCACCCAGCAATGTTGAACAGGTGCAGGTAACAGTCCATAATATTCACTATCACTAATCAGATAGTTCATCAGAGTTTATCAGCAGAAATTAAACATTCCCAAGTGGCACCCATCATGTTGAACAAGTGCAGGTAACAGTCCATAATATTCACTATCACTAATCAGACAGTTCATCAGAGTTCATTAGCACAAATTAAACATTTCTAAGTGACACCCATTAATGTTGAACAGGTGCAGGCATGAACAACAGTTTGAATGCACACACAATTGCTTTTACAAAATTATTGTCAATGCTCTTACACTAAACATAAAAATAATAATAAACACACAAATGATATCAGATAATTGTGATATTAAATATTACAAATACACAAATATCAGTAAACCTATAATATTTATGGGTGTCAGTGCAGGCCACAACAAACAAGTAAAATAATATTTAGGAGATAGGTCAGTACCAATTATTTGCGGTTAGGAAAGGAAAACACACAAAACACACTCACTCATCTTTCATCCACATTAAGTACTACTGTGTAATTGAATAGTGCTAACTGGGTAAATGCAAATCTGTCAAAATTTGATGTTCAACATGTGTATCAAGTAGTAGTGGCAACAGTGTATAACAGTCAATAATAGTTAGTCAACGTCATAGTCATCATGACAAGACCAATGTTTGCCAAGCCAAATCAAAATGTACGGTTGCTGAACAACTGTCAGTGTGCCAAGATATGCAAATACTTCCTCTCTCCAAAAAAAGTATATACTGCTTAGTGATTTAACAAAGTGTGTGTGTAGACAATCTTCCTTCTACTTGAGTGTTCTAGTCTGCCATCTTCATCCTCCTTGTTCCATATAAACCAACAAAAAAAATGCTCCTCACTTACTTTACCTCTTATCCACCAAAACTCCAATAATCATCAGCATCACATAATCTTAATACTTCAATAATACCTCTTATGTCGATACATATAAACCTCATCATCAATATCATTTACCTTACCTCGTGTCCACCAAAATTCCAATAATCATCAACTTCACACAATCTCAATACCTCAATAATACCTCTTCAATACGTCGACACATATAAACCTTATCGCCAATATCATTTCACTTCCGTAACAACTCTTTCCTCTAGTCAGTCTCCTCGAACAAGTACAGATAAAATCCTAGTGCAAACTTCAATTCATCATCCCATACAATCCGAAGACACAATGTCCACACACAACCTCTGTGTAATCCATCTGACCCAAATCTTCTACTCATTATGAATCATAAAATACATTTTGGTTACCTTGTCCATCATTAAATAAAATAAATGCATACATGACCTCTAACAGCCTTTAGTTTGAATAACTTTCAGTAAGTAAGTACGAGTACGGAATGTGTATGATCATAATTTTTCACAGTGTGTACACCACTTCAAGAATCACGACAAAACAGAAGCAAACATGTGGAGTATTTCTTGTGTCAAGTGTCACTTGCTATTTCAATTGCTCACGAAGAATGCAGTGTAATAACTGTCAATGGTCTAAACCTAGTGTTGGTATGTCATGTCGTTAGCTTCCTTCCTATTAGCATAAATTTATACAGCTTCCATAAAACCTCCACCTCATGTGACTTCAATGAAGTTTCTTGTACTAATGTCGTTCGTAGCATTATAGTAGTTAATTTTCTTATCTTAAAATATAAGGCACTGAGCGTAAGCAAAACATGCAATAGCGAGTAAATATACCAGTAGAGAACAGAATGTCAACAAATGGATGTAGCACAATCCCTAGAACGAGGCTCTGCCAAGCAAACAATCTATAATTAATACCATAGTGTGACCTAACCTCTATGTTTGTACACAGTATATCAGCATTTCTATATACCAAATTAAAGAGTAGTTATGACAACAAACAGAAATGTGTAAATATGCAATCCATACACAAAGCAGCAAATATGTATCTTACATAATAAACAGGTCATTAGCATCATATCAGCATAAGCAAATAAATGTTCATATGCAATCTTAATAAGTAAACATGAAGGCGCAAGCAGATAAATCACAAAGTATAACTTACATACATAACCATATTAGCACAACTAATCAGGTGACAATTATAATTTCAATAAATAAGCACAGCTGGCACATAATAAAAAAATATGACATCAGTGAAAAAGCAGTGCAGCCAAGCGATGCATAATATACACAAGTAACAACCCTGTTCATTAATCAAACATTGACAAAAATCAGCAAATGTACGCAAGCACGTCGCTTCACAAGTAAATTCATAGAACATGAAATTTAGCGCAAAGTATGAATCACGTAATCGCGAGCAACAAATTACGTCTAAAGTACGTACCTAAGTGGAAATATGTTACCTGAAAAATAAACTCAATTAATAGTTACCTTTTTAGTTTATTAGTTTCTTCTTCGAAATTACATTCTTCCTGAAAATTTCTCGATAGCAAGTCCTCTTAACGTCGGACACACACAGAATTTACTTGAAGGTCTTAAATATTTTATACAACCGTATGCTGAAAAATACTGAACGTTAATAACATAATTTATCAAGTCACTATAGCTTTATACTGAATTTAATCGGAGAAATTAGACTGTGTATTTGTTTACGGCTGTCAGTGCATTCTCACTGAGCGCTCAATCAGCTGTAGATACGCGTGACGTAGGAAGTAATTGTTTGCGGTCAACGACTGCCTTGTGCGGCGTGCAGACTTGACTTGCTTTGAGTATGTGCCGCCGCCGGAACACGGCGCGGTATCGTTGTACTCTCCGTGTTTTTACGTATAACTGTTAGTTTCTCAAAAGTCTGTCATTCCACAAAAATTTTAACGTTCGATATATGATGCATTCCCTTAGAGCGTCGAGATTTAATAGTTTCTACTTCGACAGTGTTATCATGAATTATTTTGCGAACTCTATATGGACCGTTATAAAGCAGACAAAATTTGCGACACAAGCCCTTTCCTTTGTGAGACAAACGATGAGACTTAATTAACACCTTTTGACCAACTGACAAGATTTTTAAACGACCAGGACGTTTAGCTGAGTTCTCTCTTCTAGCAGCCGCAGATGCAGTATTTTGCAGAGCCAGGTTCACAACTTCAGAATGCCGCAGTTTCCGTGTAGGCGGAAAAGGAACGATTTCAGAAATGCGATTTGTCGGTGCTTTATTTTTTAATATCAATATAGGCGGTAAAGAAGTTGAATCATTAGGGAGTTCATTCAGAATGTTTTGAAAAATATGAAGATACTGATCCCAAGTTCTGTGATTCTGATGACAATAAAGTCGACACAGTTTATTGATTTCCTTCATCCATCTCTCTGAAGCGTTAGATTGAGGGTGAAAAAGTGAAATGAAAATTGGCTTAATCTTACAACGCCGTAGAGTACGAAGCCAAATTTTAGAGCGAAACTGAGATCCATTATCTGATATAACCTTATCAACATGACCCACTTCTTTAAGAAAATGTTTGATGAAAGCGTTAGATACTGAACGAGCTGTTGCTTTGCGTAAAGGTGTAAAACACGCATATTTTGATGTCAATTCCACTACCACCAAAATGTACGCAAAACCATTAGTAGAACGAACCACTGGACCGAACAAATCGACTGCAGCCATGTCCTTTAATTTCGCTGGAATGATAGGAAACAACGGTGCTCTGTGAGAAATAGTTGGCGGCTTAGCCTTTTGACATAATTTGCATTTGGCAAGAACAGATCGAATACGTTTGTCCATATTACTGAAGTAGCAATTTTCTCGTAATTTATGAAAGCATTTTCTGGGACCAAAGTGTGCATAACTGAAATGTGTATACCAAATCAATATATTAACCCACTCATCAGGAATGCAAACTAACCAAACAGAGTTGTCGACCGATTTTCGTTTAAAAAGAATATCATTGCGAACTAAATAATACTGTCTGATCGCTACGCTGTCCTTCCTCCTCCACTTCTCCTTAATGTCCTTCCAGATTGGATCCTTGTTTTGCTCCTTAGCGATGTCCTGGAGCGAAGAAGAAATAAAATTTTCAAACGCAACACCTTAAATATACATCAAACAATAATTGTTTTCTTTGCAGTCCTCCTCAGCACTTTGTTTCAAACCCATAGGTGCACGTGATAAAGCATCAGCAATAATATTTGAAGAACCCTGTATGTAAACAATACTAAAATCAAATTCCTGTAGATACAGCGCCCATCGTGACAATCTTCCATGTGTTAATTTTGTTGGCATAAGAAATTCCAGAGCTCGATGATCGGTGTAAACCTTAGTATGTCTGCCAAACAAAAATGTCCGAAATTTTGTGAAAGCCCAAATAACAGCCAAGGCTTCAAGTTCCGTAATCGAATAATTCTTTTCTGATTTAGAGAGAACACGACTTCCAAATGCAACAGTTTTCCGTACTACAACGCCGTTTTCTTCTATCTCTTGAAATAAATGTGCACCTAGGCCTTTGTATGATGAGTCCGTCGCCAAACAAAAATCTTTAGATAAATCCGGATGTGAAAGAAGTGGAGCAGCAACTAAAGCATCACGAAGTTGTTCAAATTCTGATTGAGCTTCCTCATCCCAACACCAATTAGAATTCTTTCCAGGTAGTTCACATAAACGAGGTGTGGCCAAATCGTCCAATCTAACAAAGCGTCTAAGAAAATTACAGACGCCAAGGAAACTACGAACATCACGTTTTGTTGTAGGAACAGCATAATTACGAATAGCGTCTAGTTTCTCTGGATCAGGAAGAGTACCTTCTGTAGAAATAATGTGACCAAGAAATTTCACCTGAGAACGACCAAATTCAGATTTTTCCCAGTTCACTGTAATGCCAACTCTTGCAAAAATACGTAATAATGAATCCAAAATTTTGTTGTGCTCACTCCAAGAACGTTTAGCAATAAGAATATCGTCAACATATGAAGTAATATTGTCACGAAGATAAACAGGTAAAATTTCGTTTAAACTACGAATGAATGCTGCTGAAGATACAGTAAGTCCAAACGGTAATTTCCGAAATTGGTAACAGTTACCAAAGGCTAAAAAGGCAGTGTATTTTCTACAATCAGGGTGGAGTTTAATTTGCCAAAAACTTGCGCGCATATCAATCGTGGATAAAACTTTAATTCCATGGAAATGTTGAAGAAGCTCATCTAAATTTTGTGGGCGGTCAGTTTCAGGAATGATGATATTATTTATCTGTCTGGAATCCAGAACCAAACGAACTGACCCATCCTTTTTAAGAACGACGTGTAATGGGCTGGTATAAGGACTGACTGCTGGCTCAATAATGCCTTGATTTTACATGTATTGAAGTTCACTCTTAACCTTGTCTCTGTAAGCCAAAGAAATAGCGTACGTTTTTCCTTGAAATGGTGTGTGCTCTTTTACTTTAAATAAATATTTTAAGACTTGTATAGTTCCTGTGTGATGACTAAATACTGTAGCGTGTGAAGTCAAAATTTGGTACAGTTCTTCCCTTGCAACGTCATCTGGCACTTCAGCTTTCTTAACCTTTTCATTAATTAATTCTTCGCTATTAATTATATCATCCATCCCGTCTCTGTATCTATTGTCGTTGTCATGAATGAACACATTGTCGTCATAATACTCAGCGAAAGCATCAGAAGTAAGAAACCTTAAACATTTTGTGTCTGATTCAGATTTTGTTAAACACTCGAAAAATTTCAAACATTTCGGCATTCCGGCAACAGTCAAATTCACAATTCCTTCTTTAAAGTTTAAAATTGCCTTATGTGTGTTAAGAAACTCCATACCTAATATAATTTGTGTATTGAGTAGTGCACAATAATAAAATTAGCAGAAAATTCGTATCCTTGACAAATGAAATTTAGGTTGGTCTGTTGTTTGACTTCCACACTTTTTCCAGAAATAGCTCCTCGAATTGTAGTTTTAGAAACAGGTAACGCAGGACAAGGAATAGTTCTTACACATATACGAAAAACTGATTCACTAATAACATTCAATGGGCTCCCAGAATCTAAAACCGCAGTGAACTTATTCTTACCCACACATACTTCAATAACAGGATGTAAAAATGCGTCTACATTATTTTCCTTTTCGTCTAGCAAAATGTCTCTCATGTCTTCCAGGCGTACGTAGTGTAAAGTCGTAGTGTCATTACTTTCTGAACCGTCTATATTGCTGCCAGAAGCCGAAGTTACAAGTCATTGTCGATTGTTTGCATCACGTCTTTGATTATTCGAGTCATTTCGCGGATCAATTTCTACGACTTGCACTTGTCTCTCTGAAGTTCTGTCATGCGGAGGATGCCAATTAGGTCCCTCCTGTCTGTTAGATGCAAATTCTTGGTTGTGTCTGTTATTAAAATTTCTATTTTCCTGTCTATCTGCATGACTGCTTCTTGTGTAATTTCGACTGTCACTTCTGAAATTATTGTTATATCTACTATCCTGGTTATTTCTGTAGTAAGAATTTCTATTATTGTATGAATAATTTCTGTCTTGATGATACCTGCCCGCATCTCGTGGTCGTGCGGTAGCGTTCTCGCTTCCCACGCCCGGGTTCCCGGGTTCGATTCCCGGCGGGGTCAGGGATTTTCTCTGCCTCGTGATGGCTGGGTGTTGTGTGCTGTCCTTAGGTTAGTTAGATTTAAGTAGTTCTAAGTTCTAGGGGACTGATGACCATAGATGTTAAGTCCCATAGTGCTCAGAGCCATTTGAACCATTTCTTGATGATACCGATTACTGTTTCCGTATGATTGATCATTTCGGTAGGAATTTCCGTTATTATAATTGTCTGTGTAATTTCTGTTAGAACGTCTGTTATTGTCATAAGGCTGGTATCTATTGTCCTGTCTGTTTCGTCTGTCTTTCTCAAAATTACCCATATAACGTCCGTTCCGATCATTATCCCTTCTCTCTGAAAATCTATTGTGATTACCGGTACTGAAAAAATTACAAGAAGTCCCGTCGTCGTTGTCATACTCAAGTTCTTGTAGCAAAGTCTTAAAAGTCTCAATGTCGTCTTTACATCTTCCGGCTAAAGCAATTTGTCTTATGGATTGTGCCAGCTTAGTTAAACAAATGCGAATTAATTCAGTCGGGCTATAAGGGCTGGAAAGGAACTGATTCTTTCGAATCATATCTTCAAAGTATTCTGCTGGCGTGCGGAACTCTGACTGTTTAAAATTACGCTGCATTATAAAACTATGTTTGACTCTGTCTTGCGTGTTTTCGGACCAATATGCAGATAGAAATGCATGATAAAAATCATTTAAATTATTACAATCTCTAATAAGTGCCCGCATCCGCGTCGCCGGTTCGTTTTCTAAATATCCACACATAAATTCCAGTTTGTGACTTACTGGCCAATTTGGTGGAAGTGCGTGCATAAATTGATCTAACCATGAACATGGATGTATGTCATTCTTAGAATTGCGAAAGATCTTAAATTTCCGAACAGTTAAAAAGTGTTTATAGTCAAAGTTTTCGCCTCGTGGCGACGAGGACCTACCGCGTCTGTCCCACTCAAAATGTCGATTATTGTCAAGTTCGCGCGCCTGGCGCTCTCTTGTTGCATCTCGTAAATGAAACAAATTATTTTCTTCAAAACCCGCTACTATCTGTGATTCTAAATTTCTTCTACTGTCTTTTCCTACGATTTCGCCTTCAATTTGTTTGACTTGCTTTCGTAATGCCTCAAATTCCCTTTTAACGCGTTCATTAAATTTTCCCTGATTTTCAACATGTTTATTTATACTCTGGTACTCTTCTGTTTCTGCAAATGGCAATGGAGCTGTATCATCTGAATCTCTGCCCCCTTTTAAACTAAGACTTGTCAATTTATTTGAAATCTCCTCAACTCTTTCCGATAAGTCTTGTTCTTTCTGTTTATTTACGTCTTCCGTAAGTGTCGCGACTCGGGTTTCAGTATTGACACATTTAGTAGTTAACTGTTCATATTGTTGTGCTAGGTTATTTATTCTGTCATTTGATACGGATTCCTCGATTCTCTCAAATATTTCTTCCTTATCGTGTGCACGTTGTAAATTTAACTCTGAAAATTTTCGTACTATCACACGATCTCTTTCTTCCTGTTCTCTATCCTGTTCCTTTTGTCCGATTTCTATTGAAATTAATCTATTATTGTGAGCATTCAAAATCGGTTGTACTTCTTCTCTAATTTCTTTCTCTAATTCATCTTTCATGTTTTTAAAACATGTCCCTATTCGTGATTCTAACCGTGTTTCCATTGTTCCCATATCAGTTTTAATTTCAGATCGTAACTGTGATCCCACTGTTTTTAATTCAGAACCCAAATTAAATATTGCACTCATCAACTGCTCCATATTAACTGCTTCGAAATTCTTTTCACCCCTAACATTTCCCGCAAAACCAACTTCTTCCGTCAAAGCCGTAAAGCTATATGTGTTCGATACTATTCCAGAATCTTCTGTCGTTAATCTCGTATTCTGAAAATTCTTCAATTGTGAAAAGTTTTGAACTGGTTCTGGACTATTTTCCCTGCTTATTAATTTGTTTTCTATTTCATTATTCATCATACTGTTCTCCTGTGTTGGCGAGTTCGCCATGTTAACATTTTCGTCATTCTCCCTATCCATCATTTTTGCCTTTTTCATCGATCGCGTAATGATTTACAAAACATACAAAACTCGTCACTATGCGAAAATTACATACAATATGACACTTTATCACCAACAATACCATTCACACGAAATGCTTCCATCAAACACGATTAACGAACAATTGAAATCTTCATAATTGCACAAAATTGTCAAACGCGTATACAAGACATCAAAAATTAAATTCTGCAAAAATATCATTAGAAGAAAGACAAGACCACTACAAATGTTCATTACCAAATCTACACATGCAATATAGACTATAATTACTAAACTACAAATTACTACAACAATACTACTGTCTGCTATTTTTCCTATCAAAAGAATTCCAAGGGACGATCCGAAGCAGCGGTCGCCCCGTGCATGGGGGCTTAATTAACTACAATGCAAATAATTTTAATTTTAGTAGCGGACTGCCCGATTACGAAGTCTCGTAACCGGTTGGCCCTGACTAGTATTAGTACGCAATCTGACTGCATAGAATAACAACAAAGAATGAAAGGAAATTTCCGTTACCACAATTAATTAATTAAGTCCCCAGCAACTATAAAAGCTACGAAACAAAAACTATGAACAACAAGGACAAGTGTAACTGTTCTGTGTGTGGAAGTGTGATTCAACGTACACATCTGACACGGTTCTTCCTCAATGAGACAAGATATTTTAAATACCATTTACACTGAATTAATTAAATAAAACTGAAATACTATAATTGCACATAGAAACCCAAATTACAGTCTAGTACATGAGCACAAGCCAGATGCTTTGTTGACTGAACCTGTGACCAAGAGGCATTGTTAGTTAGGAAACTTTAAAAAAAATTAAAAAAATGTTTTTTACCTTCATATATATTGACTAAAAATACACTCTGATCATTACATCATCTCCATTCGAACAACATCTGCTGTCTAGCCCATCAAAACAACTGCACACGACATGGCCTCAAATAATACAGCTATCAACATCCTCTCAGCAAAGCACTAATCACCACCACTTCTGAACAAGCACTGCCAGTGGAGGCGGCGGAATAAAACTCTTTGGCGCAATCTCTGGCGCGGTGACTCAGTGTAGCCACCTTTCAACTGCTGTACAGACATGTTCACTACGCATAAAATTGTCAAAATAATTCATGTATAAAGCTCTGCAAACATGCTCACAACGCTTAAACAGCCAAAATAATGCAGTGCACAAAAACCCATTGCATGTGAAAACGCTTTTGAACTATTGTTAAGAAATTTGGCCACAACGTCTCAGCGATCTGTTCCCTACAGTGGTCCAAGGTGGAATGATGACCAGATGTGTCGGGCGCACACGCTGGTCCAGCCTGTCCCACATGCGAGACATGACTGACTGCCCACATGTTTAACTAGTCACCATAGCTAGTGTGCTGATGCATCCCTTAGTACCTGCAGGTCCAGCACCAGCCTAACTGCCGAGTGAAATGTTTGCCTAGCAACCCACCCTCACAGGTGCAACTGAAACGTTGTCAGTGTTATACTGACATCTCATGTCTATGTAAATAACGCAATAGAAGCCTTTTGCAGTGCTTTCAGAAACTGTTTACGAAAATATCCCAGAATAACACAGGATGCTTTCTTCCTAGGATTCTAACAGGACAATCCATCCGTTACATATCAAGCCTCCCTGGAAATCATAAAGTGCCACAGAAATGGTTAATGGTCGCTTTTGTTGTTGCAGGAGCATGATGTCTCATCATGTCTATATGAAAATTCTTGTCCTAACAGGATCTGTTTACGAAAATCCCAGAATAACACCAAATGCACTCGTCCTGATGGTTCTAATAAGCCACCCTGTCCATCACATGTTTCTGGAAATCGTAACATCCTGCTTTCAACATACGTCTCCAAAACGGTAAACGTTCACTTATGTTCTCACCGCTAAAAGTCTTCATTGTGTCTCCACATGCTTGTTGTTTGGAAACAGAGCACTGTCTAAGCACAGATGGGAAAATCAGAACAATTACACAAACAGAAATCGAAGCACTGTGCTACAGAAGAGAAAAATGACTGGAATTTTCGGTGTCGTACAGCTACTGGTCTGGAGATGTTCTAATGCCACAATGGCGAATGAGGGCCAGCACCCCCCAGGGATGGATGATATGCTTCAAGTTGTCTTTGAAAACTTGAACAAAGAAGACATCACGTTACTCTCGGAACTTTCCATAAATACCTTGCCCCCATCTTGTTCGAACCAGTCTGTAGAGGCTCCTATGCCCCAAAACAAAAGATGTCTTGTGAATGAATGGAGCATTCTTATTTCCTCTTACTGAATTTACCCATCAAACTGTTGCTGCTGCCAGTGTGGGAGAACATTCCGCCATTTTCTTCTCCAGACAAGACTTTCAGTGGCAAAAGTATTTTGTACAGATCACCATATTGCGCTGAAAGTTAAAACCTGGAAACGTGTTCTACAGATCGTCAAATATAGAGAAACACTTCCTCTATTACACAGCTCGGCCATTATTGAGCAAAGGTTGAATTTTTCGGAGCGAAACCCGCCAAACTAATGCTGCTGGTGTGGGAGCACTGTATACCATTTTCTGCAGACGATACCTTCAGGGACAAAACTGTTTTGCACAGCTCGGGATGTTGCACTGACAGTTAAACCTTGCAAATGTGATCTGCAGATCATGAAACGCGGAAAGACATTTCTTCAATTACACTGCTCTGCCACTGTTGAGGAAAGATTGAATATTTCAGCGTGAAGCTGATCTCCAATGCGGCTATATCACCATCTACCATATCAATGTAGTAAACACACAATTCGTATCTTGCGTCATAGAAAATCACTTAAGCATCCTGTATATAGCTATTGACCACGAGACACTTACACATATAACAAGAACACAAATAGCAGAAGCATATTTCTTCTTCTTCTTCTTCTTCCTGTATTTTTCTCTGTCATTGATCTTCGGCGTATTTGTCGGTGTATATTTGTTCCTCCAATTTTCCTTTCCTTCGACCTTGATCCACAATTCCCACTAGTCCTTCCGAAGCTCAACAATCCACTTGGTTCCTGTCTTTCCCCTTGTCCTCCCTGTTGTTTCCCACACTCTCTTCGTCATTCTGTCCATACTCATCCTAACTACATGCCCAGCAAACCTTGCCCTTTTGAGTCTGATTTCCACGGATATTGTTCTCATGTTCCGGTACAATTCTTCCCTAGGTCTTCGCATCCACCTCTCTCCACCTCTTTTGGGACCTAGTATTTTTCTCAGTATTTTCCTCTCTTCTTTCTCTAGTTGCTCTGCCCCATTTCTTTCTAGTGTCATCGTCTCAGCAGCATATAATACTGCATTCCTCACTGTTGCCTTGTAGTGGCTTATCTTTGCCTCTGTGGGTATATTCTTTTTGTTGTACACCTCTCTCGTCATGCAGAAGGCTGACCTCATCTTCTTTATCCTCTCTGTTATTTCCTCCTTGCTCCTGTTCCTCCCTGTTATAAATTCTCCCAGGTATTTAAATCTGTCCTCCATTTGCACAGTGCCTTCCGGTGTTTCCCAGTTTGCAGTGGTGTTTAATGTCTTTGTCTTGTTATAGGCGATCCTCAGTCCCACCTTTCTGGCTACCTTACTTAAGTTGTCGAGTTGTGTCTTTTCGTCTTCTTCCGTCTCACTATTGCTATGTCATCTGCAAAGGCTAGGCAGTCCACTTGAGCCCTGTTGTCCTTTTTGTCCCCCACATGGGTCTTTGGTATTCGTATTTCCTCGGTTATTGCTCTCTACTGCCTGATCACTTCGTCCAGTGCTATATTGATCAACAATGGTGACAATCCATCTTCCTGTTTAACACCAGTCTTGATCTCAAATTCTTCTGACAGTGCTCCTCTGAATCTCACCCTTGCTTTTGTGTCTGTCAGAATTTCTTTCATGAGTTCTTGTGCAGTTCCATAAAGTCCTCTGTTCTTCAGGATCCTAACAAGAGTCTGTCTGTCGATGGAGTCATATGCCTTTGTGAAGTCCACGAAGGTTATTACTGTCTTTTTTTTAAGGCCCTATGTTCTATCAGTTGCTTCAGGATAAGTATCTGTTCTACACAACCTCTTCCCTTCCTGAATCCCGCTTGGTAGTCGCCAACTGTACTTTCTACCTGTTATTCTACTCTCTTGAGCAATAGTTTTGACAGCACCTTGTATCCGACCTCTAGTAGCGATATTCCTCTGTTGTTGTTTGCATCTCTCTTGTCCCCCTTCTTGTGTATTGGTATTACAATTGCATTCTTCCATCCTTCTGGCAACTTCTTTGTTCTCCAGATCTGGTGAATTATGTTGGTCATGTTGTCTATTGCTTTGTTGCCTCCCCACTTTATCATCTCGGCTGCTATATCATCTTCTCCAGTTGCCTTATTATTCTTCAGATCGCTTATGTCATGTGCGACTTCATCCCTGGTTGGAGGGCGTGGCTCTCTCTCCTCTGTGTCAGTCCCCAGTTCCAGCTCCTCTTCAGGTGGTTCGCAGTTCAGCATGTCGTGAAAGTGCTCTGCAAAAATCCGACAGTCCTCCTTCGCACTGACAGCCAGCTCCCCTTTCTTATCTCTTATAAACAGTTCTCTACCCTTGTAGCCAATCAGATTCTTTTTGAATTTCCCGAAAAAATGTCTGCTGTTGTTTTTCGTGAAGTTGGTCTCAATCTCGTCCAGTTCCTGCTTCATCTTCTGTCTTACATGACTGTATACTACTCGCAGCACTAGATATTTCCCGCGAGGTCAGGCGGTCAACCACCACAGCCGACGGTCAAAAGTCAACTGCCCCCACACCCACACTAACCTGGCATGTGACCAGAGCACCTTCAGCAGATCGAGCTCATTCTCCAAGCTGTTGCACAGAGGCTGGGTCGGTTCTAGAGAACCAGTAAATGTGTCTTCCACCCGTATTTGCCTGCTAGATACAACAACACACATCACAATCGATGTTCTCTCAACCAAAGAAAGACGGGAAACGTGTAGAAGCAGTCAACCAGAGAGTTAATATGTTAGGGAATAAATAATGCTCCAGTCTGCAGCTCGTGGTCGTGCGGTAGTGTTCTCGCTTCCCGCGCCCGGGTTCCCGGGTTCGATTCCTGGCGGGGTCAGGGATTTTCTCTGCCTCGTGATGACTGGGTGTTGTGTGATGTCCTTAGGTTAGTTAGGTTTAAGTAGTTCTAAGTTCTAGGGGGCAGATGACCATAGATGTTAAGTCCAATAGTGCTCAGAGCCATTTGAACCATTTGAATAATGCTCCAGTGTAAACACACGTCCTTATTGAATCTCCTCAAATTTGCACAGAGAATACCCGCCATCATGAAGACTATCCAACACATACTATTAGTTCAATATTCAGCCATCTAGAAGGCGACATGGTTAGGTCAAGTACATTCCTGTAAACCTACCAGCCTTTCCATTCAGACGCCTCCTGCATAAGCCGGAAGCGTGAATCGTTCCCGCCACATGCCACCGCTGCTGCGTGCCATGAACCTCAGACAGAATCGTTTTAGGAAAATGGCCACATATATTTGATCGCTGTACTTACAATTAAATATAACGATTGACCCTCAATCGGATGACATTCGACAATGAGCAAGGTATTGGAAATACCGCCTCCTGCGACAGTGGCTCTGGAAATAGAAATATGTATACCATTGTTATGACCTGACATAATTTTCCAAGTAAAGAAAAAATCTTTCTTTCCCTTTGAAGCTATTGCAGTTTTCCACGTCTAATCCATATCTTCCTTAAGATGGGACATATCCATTTTCTTCACACATGCCGGACCACACACACATACTTTATAAGCCTGATGCTCAAGGCGAATCTATCATGCAACCCCTACTACTAAGTATAATTCTTCGCCAATAACTGAATGCTGGCGATACGAAACAATACTGAGTAAATCTGCGTGGACATGTCACATAAGTTTTCCTTACAAGTGGAACCACTGTGTCTTAGAAAGAGAAAAGTAATCATCTTAAAAGTCGCCAAATGTTAAAAACACGATCGCACGACTATGTTACTGTCACAATCGGTCTTGGTTCTACAGGTGCTCACAAGTATCCATATCCATGTTAAAAACTATACAAGCCTAATAAATCGAGGTATGGCATTACATCCGAATGAAGTGGCTTTCCACACAAATACCGCGACAATGAATACAGACAGTGATCGCTACAGTGTGTAGTTACAGACCGAAAATGCGGTTATACGTCTCCAACGGTGTAAGCTCGTAATAAAATCACCGAACTTAGAAAGTGATTCGGTTAAGGGACGTGGTATGAAGCCAGTATTTGCAACTCCCTCATGCCGCCGCTAGATATTTCTTCAGTATTTGTAATGCACGCTGTTTCTACATCACGTCAGAGGTTCTGCGATATCTCCACTGGGCTATAGGCGATGGTTGATTGAGAATCATCGCATCCGGTAGATGGTGTGCTGATTGAGGTCGTAAGAAATATACACAGGCTTTTCAGATCTCTAGTGTTACGCTTTCCTGTAGAAATGCTGTCTGCGATATGGAATCAAGTCTTTCCATTCAACCACATACCTGTGTTGGATCCTGTGGATAAGTCTTTTAATGATTACAGCCCCTCATGAATCACATTCGTAGTACTCTCATGTCTCGAAACGAGTCACCTTTCTCGAAACTATCTGCTACAGTAAAATTGCAACGTCGTGTTAGATAGCCCCTATGCGCCTTACAACTGCTCCTCAGACTCTGCCCTACCATCCGTGCAGCTTTGCTCTTATGATCCTTCCAATTTAAGTCGGAACTGAGCATAAGTCGGATAGAGCTATATCTACCACATTCTGCAACTTGTGTAGAAACAGGCTATGGTGAGGTAGTGCGACAGGGCCATGATTTGACCATTCAATGGAAATGGAAACATGTTGTAGCTCCACCAACCGTGTATCATGTGTAAGGTCAGCGCCAAAGGATGCCCACTTCTGCAACACAAGGTAGTGGAAAAGACAGTAGTAACAGTTACGGTGGTGTTTCTTATTGGGAAAAGTAAGAAGACTCCATATCATACAGGTACTGCAGATGCACATCCATCAGGGTCCATTCATGTCTCTCACCCCAGCATTCTATCATCGTTATTCTGAACCATCGAACAGGGAAAATTTACGAACTATAAAAGCTTCACTAACTTCATCTGATAGAGAACTCGATAAGATTTTTACCGTATCTCTCTCTTACAATATGTCGAAATCAAGTACCGATGCATGCTGGCTTGCATCGAGCATTCGAGCATATGCGCCGATCCTATTAAATATACAGATATTGACCCATTGCACAGACCAGTGTAAAGTTTCATCGCCTGTAGGTAGGAGGAGGAGTACCATATCCCACAGACTGTCAGTCACAAGAGAGGCTCCCTGTGTTGTTACTTGAAACAGTTTTTTTTTTTTTTTTTGCTGTAACTTGCTTTGTATGCTGCCACACATTTTTCTTTTTCTGCCACGACTTCGAGGTCTGTATCAGGCTCTAAAGTGACATTAACACGTTTTGATCCATTGCCTCTCACAGAAAACTCGACGTTGCATGGTGCAAATCATGTTCTTGCTGATGATACCATAATACACACACACACACACACACACACACACACACACACACACACACACACACACGCTGGATGATTTTAAATAAAAGGCAGTCACAACATATGAAAAATGGAAGAGTTTTGCGGCGTTGAGGAGCGTTTCTAAACTTCTGTCCGAAGGTGACTGACGGCCTCCACATTTAAACTCATATTTGACAGTGATGCAATAGCTGATGGTTCAATGTTCCGCTTCGATTGATTCCTCATACTGTAGTCATGCATTCCATCACTGTTTCCATGCCAGCCATCCCCAGAAGGTGTTGCCACTCCACCAAAACCCTTACTCCATCTCAAACAAGCGATCTCAGTCAGTCATTATGTGATAATCAACAGTGAACTGGAGAACAGATAGGATGGAAAAGACACCACCAATGAACTGTAATAATAAGCATCACAGCTGATAGCGCAAACAACTTTAGCAATTTTACCGTAATTTCAACACCAGCCAATGATGCGGCATCATGCTTCCCAATTTTAATATCATCGCTAAACTGCCATACCTCTACTTTGTGGGTACCATTGCGAATGTACGTAGATGATGTGCAGTGAGTCCATTCATTGTTAATTCTCGAACACATACATCAAAGTACACCAGACAGCGATCTACATAACTCTAGTACTTCAAGTGTAGTGGGTAATTTACTACCTTTTTGTATAAGGATGGGAATCACAGGCATTCTCGCATTCTTAGGATAACATTAGAGACTGAAAGATGTCCTCGCACTGTCTTTGACCATCCCGCCCTGCAGCATTGTCACCAATTTGATCTGCAGCTGACCAGAAGTAGACCGCTCCATTCCGCCACTCGTGAAGGAAAGGATCATGCTGAGTCCATTACTACTGTTCCTCACACATCCAAGTGCACAAGATTTCTCCACATGCGCACATGTCGAGCAGGTTAGCACCCCTTATCTAGCAACCATTATCGGTGTATAGTAGCAGAAAGTCTTGTAATAGCAGACGGTTAAGAAGAAGAAGAAATGGGTGGTTTTCATGCACGATGGAGCTCCAGACGGATGGAGTTTGAAAACGTTTACGTAAATCAACTACGTTATCAGTTCTAAAGTATTGTTCTAGTCTCTGGAATCAGTTCCAAGAAGGTAAGAGTAACATAAACGCATGCACTCCTAGGGCTACACGGTGCTGCACTTAAAACAGGCTATAATGTTAGATCGTTGCAGTTTCCGACCTATTAGTCATGTGGAATGCTACGTGTTAATATTCCAGTGTAAGAAATATATTTACACCACACGACGTAAGTCCTACATGCAGATTTCTCTGCGATAAACTATGGTGGCAAACTGAAAAACGAAAAAAACTACTTCCTTAAAACAACGATTCAGTGTGATACTTGCTCAATATAGCTTTCCAGAGGTGTATAGCGTCCACTGTTCATATCCGATCACGATTTAGAAATTATACAGTGCTCGCATCAGTCCTGAAGGAAATGATCATTCACAAAGGAGGATTCCTCTTACAAGGAAATTGACAAACGCATATCAGTGGTGTTTGGATGTGAAATTACACGTCATGCCCTATGTATCCATGGGGGTTGCAATACCTCACAAATACCTGTTCCTAATTCAGAATCACCGTAGTTATGAAACTGAAGACTCGATTTTATATCAATTCATGGCAGGGAAATCGAGTACGTTGCGTAAATATTCGTTCATTTAGAGGAATGTGTTGAAACAGGATGTTCACGTTCATAATACATGAGATGGAAGTCCTATGATGACCGAGAGGTTTGTTGTTAACGATCGCAAGTAGACAGTGCTCTAAGTCACACACAGAACATGCGGTTGTATATGAGTCGAACACAGGCTATGTCACATAACTGATGCATCCTGAAAGAACAATGGAAAAATGGTCAGATGACCTGCAGCAACATCTCCCTCAGTCTCTAGAATGCATCATCAGTCTACCATTAAAGTGTACCTCGTTACAACTCCATCTCAGCCAACCACTCCATCCACACCCTGTCATCCTTTAATGCAGATGCAAGTGAGTTTAGAGGAAGATGGTTCTCTGTTTTTCCAGGAAAGCATCAAAGACACTAGACATTTATATATATACTAAGATGGTATCTGTTATTTCGGACATGTCCGAAAGAACAGATACCATCGGTGACCATGCAGCTCGTTAGAATGAAATTACAATGAAATGAACACCCTTAGCTGCTTACAGGTGTTGACATACGTCAACGGGGACAGATGAAAATGTGTGCCGCGACCGGGACTCTAACTCGGGATCTCCTGCTTACATAGCAGGCGCTGATCTCCTGCTTACATAGCAGGCGCTCCATCCATCTGAGCCACCGCGGACACAGAGGATAGCGCGACTGCAGGGATTTATCCATGGCACTCCTCCCGTCGAAACCCACATTCGCGGACATTTCCGAAAGAACAGTGTAAGAGGTATGCGCTGTCTGCGATATGAGAATCGCTGATCAAAGAGCTGTATTGACTGCAGTACGAACTGTGTAACTGTAGCAGTTACTTGCGGCTAGTCGCTTGGCTGAGGTTGTCTGCGCTTGTCTGCAGTCTGCTCTGGTCGGGAATCTGGAGATGGAGTATTACTGTATAAGGCAAAGAAGCAGCGTCGCGCATATCTAGTAATGTATCTGAACTGTCATCAAAATGTTTTAAAAAATGTCCTAATAATAATTTTGGTAATATAAAGTAATTTTTTTTAAAAAAAAGCATTCATTTCAAAAAAATCACTTGCTTCCTTTCACAAATCACAAATGTATAGGCCAGCATTGCACGGAGCTGTGCCGGAAAAATGTTAAGTAAGAGCAGATATATTCGCCGTTTTTATTGAGGTAAGAATTTTTGCTTTTTATTCAGAATGGTCTTACAGGGCCATGACGCAGCGCTGCTGTCGTCCAAATTTTACCAGGTTACTGAATTTATTTTTTATTACGAAATTTAGGAATTTTTCTGTTTCGAGCTCAGTTTAAATGAGAAAAGAATTTTGTGGGTACATTAAATGGGAACGAGTTTTGTTCTGAGGTCACACAAAAATTAGAATCGCTATGCATAATAATTATTTAATTTCAATTTAATTAATTTTGTGGGGAGGTTACACTTGGCGACATCCGGCCAGGATCGTATTTCTTTGTGAATCTCTGAGAAGTAGTCCTATATCTGCTCTTATTTACTTAAACGTAGTTTGCATCTGCGCAACGCATTTACTAATTTGTCACTCTTGCTTTCACAGATCATCGGCAATTTATTGCTCTTTGTTGTAATTGTGTTTGTTCCATTTTTTGCTTCGTCTGTGTTTCATTTTGTGCTTGATTTTGATCTGTGTAAAAATGCCGCGAAAAACTGTTAACAGTACATCGCGATGTGCAATGAGTGAAATAGCCGACTCGAATAATTTGACCGATAATACTTGCGACACTCAGTGTCTTAATGATAGTCCTCCATTTTCAGATAATCAGTGCGTACCGATCACTAATATTGATTTTGATCCTAATGATGAACAAACAAATTCAATTGTGTCCGCTGTTAATTTAACGACAATTGGTGACGCGGCACGTTCCATTACAATGAACGCTGCCCAGTTTGACACACCCGGTTTGCAAAATTTACGTAACGAACAGACAAATTTTTCTAACGTAAATGAACAGTGTAATCAGAATACGTCAGATTTATTTGATTCCGGTGTAGTGACTAACAGTACACATCCAATTGGCGAACCTTTTCAAGAATCAGAAAATGACCGAATGGTTACACCATACGTGACACATACAGATACATCAACACACAGCATAGAGAACACAGCAGCTAATTTTGGCATGGATCGAGTTATAGCATTAATGCTACAAACTAATGAAAATGTCAAACAACTTAATGAAAATTTCAAACAGTCGAAGAAAGAACAAGACAACAATCACAAACAACTTAGTGAACAGATTACAACCGTTGCCGCGCAATGTCATGATACTAAAGAACAATTACGTGAGGAAATTAAGGCTTGCGCTAGGAACAGTAGTGAAGAAATTAGATCTGTGGCACAAGAATTAAATAATACACATGCAGCTGCAACAAAATTACTTAGAGACGAAATTGTGCAGTCGCTAAACAATGCTCTGAAAACGCAACACAGTTACGCAACGAGTTTAAATCAATGTCAGCAGAACTTTCACGCACACTGGATGCATAAGTAGACGCGAAATTTGACCAACAGAAAAGCCAAATTGACGAACGTTTTAATCACCACCTACAAAACAGTGAAACGCGTTACCGTAAATTTATACAGGGACAGAATAAAGTAAAGCGACAAGTAATGGAAACAATTACTGCGCAGAGGCGGGAAGATAAGCGTAAATTGTTTACGAAAGCAAAAACATACGTAGACAACAACATTGTTACAGTATCAGACGAAATTAATGCTATCAAACAGTTGAACACCGAATTACATGATGAAATCTCTGATCTTAAAACAAAAACAGACACACACACAGTAGACTTTCAGACAGTGACCGACAGACTTGAACAATTAGAACTAATACAGGATCCCGATGCCATCAAAGCAGACGTTAAAAAATTGAACGAAACCACACGTAAAATACAAAAACAAATTAATGCTTGTGATAATAAAAACGATGATCAGGTAAAAATACTGACTGAAAAATATGATAAATTGGCCAGTCGTATTGACGTTATCGAAAGTAATAATGACACCAAATCAGACGATACGTCACCAGTTTCGTTTAATCAAACACCTGAATTCCAAAATTTACAGCAGACAATCAGTGAGATAGGTTCGTCCAATAATACATTACGTAGAAAATTGTCAATTTTACAGCAAGAAGTGACAGAAATGAAAAATGTTTCAGTCACTAACACGTCACAGCATACACCACATTCCGAACATTTGTCACACTCACACAGCCAGTGTAACTTAGGTAATTTACAGAGACTACGTGACTTAGAATCCGAACAGACAGAGACAAATAGATTTTCATTCAATCGTGAACCAGTTCACATATTCAGAGACGATAACGTTGATTATAAGCAATTTTTATCCGTAAAAAATCTAAGGTATTTATAAATGACAGAACACAAATACATCGTTTGGAATGGATACGACAATTTGCTTTTGTGTTTTTATCAGCTTGGCCTGTAATGCAGAAACTAGAATTGGACTGGATACGACAATTTGTTTTTGAATTTTCACCGCCATTGCCTGTAACGCAGAAAATGAAATTTATTTGAAGCGCGTAATAGACCTCAGGGGATTCATTACGCTTCGATGAATATGTGCCATAGCGTGCACAGGGCCCCGAGCCGTAGTAGTGCTATTTCATCTTTAGTTTTCTGCACTGCTGCCTTCTGTTCTACTATCCTTTATATCTATCAAAACAGCTCTTCAACTATCGATCTATCTATGATTAAGAATGAGTAAAGAAAACCTGCCATGAGAAGTTTTACCGAAAGTGACAATTTTCATTAGGTACTCCAGAACTACCAGCGTAATTTTAATAAAAGGCAAAATTTTAATTATCAGTATCGACAAAATTATCAGCAACAAGAACCACATTTTGGTAACAATAGAGGTTTTTCCCAACAACAGCAACAAAACCAACCGGTTCGCATACCAAACCAACAATGCAGTCTGCAAGGTCAACCAAGCTTTAACGTTTCGCCGCCTATACGTATAGCGTCAGTTCCAACAAATAGTAACGCACAGCAACAAGGAAATCAGTACGTACAAGAAACACACCATTTCAATTCCTATCGCAATCCACCGTATTGAAATGACTATCATGACAGACGTAAAAGTAATGAGCACATTTTCAGCGTACGTTTAATAACAGTCGGTCTTACCAACAACAAAATCATCCGCAACAACAAATTATCATGAATGAACCAGACAGTAGATATCATCCCGAACGTAATACGTCAGGAAGAAATAACAGAACAGTACAAATAGTGGAAATGCCACAGCATCCTCCCGCAAATGATAGCTCGTCAGATAGAATTTGACTAGATACAGTACAGGTTGCATCTTCCAGTAACGCAAGCACTACTTTTGACACGCAGACTCTTGTTCACGAAAATTTTATTACTTTTGACGACATCCGATACACACTTTTGCATTAAAAGACAGAATCACAACGTACGTAGACGATATTCTTATTGCAGAAGCTAACTGGTCTGAACACAATCGATTCTTGAACAACTGTTACGAACTTTTCGTGCACAAGGACTCACAGTTAATCTTAGCAAATCGCACTTTCGTAAAACTTCTATAAAATTTCTTGGACATGTGATTTCAGCAGAAGGCATTGCGCCTGACCCGGAAAAACTTCAAGCTTTACGTGACATTACTGTTCCTACGACGAAGAAACAACTACGCAGCTTTTTGGGTTTAATTAACTTTTTTCGTAAATTTATTCATTACTCTGCTTTAGACACCCCGAGATTATGTCAATTGACGGGTAAAAACACTATTTGGTCCTGGGATAGCCAAGCACATTCTGAATTTATGAACCTGAAACAAGCTTTGTTGAATGCACCACTTTTATCACATCCAGATCCTACTAGAAATTTTTCCATTGCCACCGACAGTTCTAACACCGCTTTAGGCGTACACATTTTTTCAGGAAATTGAAGAAGATGGTACTACTGTAATTAAAAACATCGCCTTTGCAAGTCGCATTCTGTCACCTGCTGAACGCAATTATTCTGTTACAGAACTTGAAACATTATGTGTTGTTTGGGCATTTACGAGATTTCGGCATTTTCTTTATGGAAGACACACTACCGTTTACACAGATCGTAGAGCTATACAGTTTTTACTTTCCGCTAAATTTACACACGACAGATTAACCAGATGGAAACTTTATTTACAGGAATTTAATTTTACAATTGTTCACATTCCCGGCACACAAAATATTGTAGCAGACGCACTATCCCGTTCTCTCAGCAACAATCAGCAAGACATCGCAACCAACTTCTGCAAATCAAATTTCAGCGTCATGTACATTCAACATGTTGCATTTGAAAATTTCATTTCGTCGTCATTACAAGACATAGCACAAGAGCAGAGTAAAGACAACGTATGGAAAGAAATTAAACACCTTTGGCAAGATAGGAATAATGTTACCATTAGTAACCATTACATTGTACGGAATAATATTCTGTTTCGCCGCTCTCACCCCGACAGCAACAATTGGTTATTATGTATTCCTGACGAGCTTGTTAACAAATTAATTTGGTATACTCATTTAAGTTACGCACATTACGGAGCCGGAAAATGTTTTCTTATACTGAGACAGAACTGTTATTTTACCAACATGGAAAAACGTATTCGACGAGTTTTAGCGTCATGTAAAATCTGCCAGAAAGCTAACAAGGGGAGGCCGCCAATTGTGAAATTCAGATTCGATCCATACTGCGCATAATAAAAGCTCATGGCCAGAGGTCTAATGTGGCGAAGCACCAAGATGCACTTCTCAGCCGTTGTCGAGAAAATCGACAGTTAAAAGAAACCGTTGCGGTGAAATACTCTCTACGATTAATGATTTTCTACAGCGACGTGGCGCAGCGGTAAGCGCTCGGGTTCGTAATGCGAAGGTCGCCGGATCGAATCTCACGCCATGCAGCTTTTTTTATTATTATTTTTTTTGTAATATATATATATCAGTTGCAAGTTGTTGAAAGTCGTTTGTCGTGGAAAAATAATACTTGAAATAAAACACAATATCACAAATAATATTCAAGTGGATACAATTTATTGAAAAGTTCGGTACACACTCGCACATAATTAACAATTAGTGACAAGAAGTAGCTGGAGTATCGCACCAACCAGAGTGATAGTTATCATAGAAACATGGAAAGCAGAAAACAGCACGACATCGAGCACATCTGATAAACGATGCGTTTTTACAAGAACAACTGTTTTTTTTTTTAATGATCTGTTGGGAAACACACCTGACTGACATTGTGAAAAATTGTTGTATCGTTCGTCAGGTTTGATGCATACCACGCGTATCGTATAATATCGGCAAAAATCGGAGAAGACAATTGGTGGTGGACGATGTATTGGATTATTATACAATCGTCTCTGGAGTTGATGCCACGGTTTCGCTCGATTAGAAATTCTATTCTAATTCGAACGTTTGACTTTCACTATACGTATTCGTTTCGGAATATCGTTTCTACGTCTTCCATTAACTATACGTGGCAAACATTATGAAGATGATTAATAACATTTGTGAAATACAACTTTGTTTGCGGAAAACATAATGATGTTCGAAGTCGCCAGTTTTTCCACGACAAACGACTTTCAACAACTTATTATATGCATGATTGTTGCAACTGCTTGCCGGGAATTATATATATATATATATATATATATATATATATATATATATATATATATATTTGAATTATAAAAAACAAATACTAAAAAAAAAAGTTGCATGGCGCGAGATTCGATCCGGCGACCTTCGCATTACGAACTCGAGCGCTTACCACTGGGCCACGACACTGTAGAAAATCATTAATCGTAGAGAGTATTTCACCGCAACGGTTTCTTTCAACTGCCTATTTTCTCGACAACGGCTGAGAAGTGCATCTTGGTGCTTTGCCACATAAGACCTCTGGCCATGAGCTCTTATTATGCGCAGTATGGATCGAATCTGAATTTCACAATTGGCGGCCTCCCCTTCTAAGTCAGATACGACTTCACATATTCCTCCGTTACATCCCACTGTACCTGTTAAATTGAGACACATGGCTGCTGTAGATATTTTTGGTCCGATTCCCAGAACTAATAGAGGTTTTTGCTACATCTTTGTCGCTGTTGAACTCACTTCAAAATTTGTTACCTTCACTCCGTTACGCAAAGCTACTGCTAAATCTGTTTCGAGAGCATTTGTAAAACATTTTCTATTTCATGTAGCGCATGTATTGAAAGTAATTTCCGACAATGGATCACAGTTTCGATCTGTTATATGGACACGTATGTTACGAGCTAGAAACATTTCTCCGATCTATATATCCAGGTACCATGCTTCTTCGAACCCTTGTGAACGACTAATGAAAGAAATTGGTAAACTGTGTAGAATATACTGCTATAAAAGACATATTGATTGGGACACACACATACTCTCATTCCAGGATGTAATTAATTCCATACCAAATGAATCTACTATGCTATCTCCGACTGTTATACTGAAAAATGTTGAATCACCTAACAAAATTAAAGAATTAGTAACCTTTCCTACATCTCGTCGACTACGACACCATAAAATAATTGACATTGCGCTGAACAACATCAAACGTGTCGCAGAGCGCCGGAGAAGACAGCAAAAACAGGTTTGTACACGCCGTGACTTTCACATTGAATAGAAGATATTAGTACGCACACATTATTTATCTAACAGAGGAAAGAATAGGTGCAGTAAATTTGAGCTTCTATACACAGGTCCATATCGAATTCGCAGCATTCCTCACTTCAATGTAGTACACGTCGAAACTCTGAGAACCAGAAAAAGTAAAGGCAATCACCATGTCTCCAATATTAAACCCTTTATTGAATGAACATACTTTATGATTTATCACACTGTAATGTCATTTTCTGATTTTTATATGACCAGTGATGCAATTATGTCTATGTGATTACTTACTGACGATTATCGTATTTTTTCTTGGCAAGTGCCCGGCAAGGTAAGGTTAGCAGGTCGCTTTTCTTGTCGTTACACATCAAACAGTGCACATTTTCCATTCTTCATGTATGTATGATTGTTTTCCTGTTTTGTTTGTATGTGCTATGAAATCTTTAAGATATAACAAACACCAGTTGACTTATTTTGCCTTATGATATCTCAACATCGTGACTATTTTACGTTTTTTTTGCTGCTACATTGTGATACTCTGTGTACATTTTTTGCACCTGAACGCTGTCTATGTTTTTGACATATTACGTTTCCTGTCATGCTATGCTGTATGCTCAATTATATCACTAGAAACCAGTTTTTATTTAATGGGTATATGATTTAAATGCAAGACATTAATCATTGTTCATCATTTTCAGAAAGCAATAACGTGTAAAAGAAATAAATTAAACAAACCACAGTGGATTGCTATGAAATGGGAATTTCACCTTCGGAATGAACGAAAGGAGATGCAATAACTCGTCACGAAGAGTAAATGGATCAGAATTAACAAGCATTAACAAGAATATACTATACACATCGTATGATAGCGGTCTTAACTAATTTTTTCTTTCAGAATACGAGGCGATTGATGCAGGCTGTCAGACAGAACTACACATCTTAGTTTTAGTGATGAAATATGCTAGAAATAAGGAACTCTATACTATGAATAGTTGTATGAAGTAAATGGTAATATGAATAATGAAGTGTCTTTTTGCAGATGATAATGAATGGTGATGAATAGTGATGAAGAATATGGTAATATTAATAATGAAGTTTTTCTTTGCAGGTGATGATAATAATGAAATTATGGTGATATGAATAATGAAGTTTTTGTTTACAGGTGATGATAGTGATAAATTTTATATGGCCACTAAACGCACCACTTTTAAGTTTTTCTTTGCAGATGAGGATAATGATGAAGTTTGTATATTTACTGTTAGTTAAGAAATGCTATGTAGTTATTTAAGTATTTGTTGCAGTTCGTTTTGACAGTATCTCTTATGTCGCATGGTATGATGACTGAAGGTTTTGGAAAGGACAGCTAGAGAACATATATATTTAATACACATTTCATTACCTGTTAATTCGAAGTTCACTACTTTTCAGCATAATATGCGTTTCTTCTTTCAGCTTAATAATCCATTTTGTATTTTTTCCAGGAGAAGATATTCATGAAATTAATGTGCTATAAGCAGTTGGTCATTAAACCTGTTCTAGTACTTGCATTTTTTTTTACCCATTTGTGTGTGTCATTCATGAATGTGATCACATATACTCTACTTGTTTCATAACCTTGCTACAGCTGACTCATGACGAATGACGTTACCTATCCTCATTTCCAGCAATAAGTCAAGAGTAAATATTGTTATGCCCCAGCAATTAATTATCGATCCCAACGCAATGCATTGCCAGCATAAAAAAAATGTATTACCAGTCCCAAATAATGCTACCAGTTTAAGAGAGTTCTGAGTGATACTGAATGATGTTTTTCTAATCACAGACCTTGAGTAATAGTTACAGTGTGTTACATTTTAAATATGTCGTGTGTCACTTGAAGGCCCGTTTGAATGATGACTTCTGATGATCTGTAACTGGCCAATGAGTGCTAATACTTATTTTAAATATGTCGTATGTCACTTGAATGATGAAAAATGTTTTGTAATATTCAGTACTTGCTATATGTTTAGTAACTGGCCAATGAATGCCACTGTTTCTTATATTTGTATTATGTCACTTACATGCTATTATATATGAATACCAGTAGCTTGATGCTACACTCATTAGCTCCTGTTTTGAAGGATGACTTCTGATGATTTGTAACTGGCCAAAGAGTGCCAATAATTATTTTAAATATGTCGTATGTCACTTGAATGATGAAAAATGTTTTGTAATATTCAATACTTGCTATATGTTTAGTAAATGGACAATGAATGCCACTGTTTCTTATATCTGTATTATGTCACTTACATGCTATATATATGAATACTAGTAGCTTGATGCTACACTCTTTAGCTCCTGTTTTGAAGGATGACTTCTGATGGTTTGTAACTGGCCAATGAGTGCCAATGATTACTATAACTAGCTGAATTATGTAAATATTATGCCATTAATTAACTCTTGTTTTGAATGATCACTTTTGAATAATGCATAAAAATGGTTTGTAACTGGCCAATGAGTGCCAATATTCACTATAATTAGATGACTTATGAACATTATTCTGTAATACTTCATACATAGTACAGAAATGTTCAGTAACTAGGCGATGAGTGCCACCAGTTACTCAAATCAGTTGATAGACTAGTGTAATTCTCAATGATGACTGGCATAAGACTTAATGTCCTTCACCTTCTGACCTAATTACCAGGAATTACTGCAATATCCGTTTGTCCTGTCTATCTTCATGATCATGGAGCACTATATTAGGTTTTTGCACTAATTCTACGTTGGTGTACCTTACAAGAACGTGGTGTTGACACGACATGCTGTCCACCACCTTGAGCGATGGAGATGTTATTATGGTCCCGCTGTTTGGTGTACCTAATGTACTACCAAAACGATAACATTGAATATTAATACGACATTTCAGTGTCTTGGCTACACTGATTAATACTTCAGGGAAGAGAACTTCAGATTGTCTCACTTGGTGTTGTGCTTCTGTAGAAAGATATGGACTTTCAGTGCAGCTACGTGCAACCTACTGTGCTACAACCATGATGCAATCCCTCCCTTTCCTATCATAGTTCTTATAAAATGGTAAAAAAAATACTACAGTGCGTATGCACCTTATGTCATTTGCTAATATGATTTGTACTCATTGCGTATACATTTTGTCATTGCCTGATATGTTCTGTACTACAGTGCGTGTGCACTTTATGTCATTTGTTAATATGTTTTGTACTCATTGCGTATACATTTTGTCATTACCTGATATGTTCTGTACTACAGTGCGTGTGCACTTTATGTCATTTGTTAATATGTTTTGTACTTATTGCGTATACTTTTTGTCATTACCTGATATGTTCTGTACTACAGTGCGTATGCACTTTATGTCATTCGTTAATATGTTTTGTACTCATTGAGTATACATTTTGTCATTACCTGATATGTTCTGTACTACAGTGCTTGTGCACTTTATGTCATTGTTAATATGTTTTGTACTCATTGCGTATACATTTTGTCATTGCTTAATATGTTCTGTACTCAGTGCATGTGCACTATATTTTATTTCATGTTCTGCACTTATATATATGTATATATTCTGTGACTGTAAACTTAGTTAATTAAGAAAAATTTGTTGCTCATGGCAAGTCCAATTGACTCACTATCGCTGCCAAATTTTTGCCCCCCCCCCCAGTGGAGGGTTATGTAAGAGGTATGCACTGTCTGCGATATGAGAATCGCTGACCAGAGAGCAGTGTTGACTGCAGTACGAACTGTGTAACTGTAGCAGTTAGTTGTGGCTAGTCGCTTGGCTGAGGTCTGCGCTTGTCTGCAGTCTGCTCTGGTCGAGAATCTGGAGATGGAGTATTACTGTATAAGGTAAAGAAGCAGCGTCGCACATATCTAGTAATGTATCTGAACTGTCATCCAAATGTTTTAAAAAATGTCCTAATAATAATTTTGGTAATATAAAGTAATTTTTTTTTTAAAAAAAGCATTCATTTCAAAAAAATCACTTGCTTCCTTTCACAAATCACAAATGTATAGGCCAGCATTGCACGGAGCTGTGCCGGAAAAATGTTAAGTAAGAGCAGATATATTCGCCGTTTTTATTGAGGTAAGAATTTTTGCTTTTTATTCAGAATGGTCTTACGGGGCCATGACGCAGCACTGCTGTCGTCCAAATTTTACCAGGTTACTGAATTTATTTTTTATTACGAGGTTTAGGAATTTTTCTGTTTCGAGCTCAGTTTAAATGAGAAAAGAATTTTGTGGGTACATTAAATGGGAACGAGTTTTGTTCTGAGGTCACACAAAAATTACAATCGCTATGCATAATAATTATTTAATTTCAATTTAATTAATTTTGTGGGGAGGTTACAACAGATACCATCTTAGTATATATATATATATATATATATATATATATATATATATATATATATATAATTAAGGCTCACCGGCCACTTGACCATCTTCTTCTTCTGTGCGAATGCACAAACAGTGCCCGAACTCTTACGGGAATCGGCAACGAGCCGCAAGTAATGAGTATAATGGGCGGGGGCACTACGAATGTAGTGCGGAACAATACGTTGAGAATGTGGGTTTCGCGGGAGGCGTGCCAAGGATAAATCCCTGCAGTCGCGCTATCCTCTGTGTCCGCGGTGGCTAAGATGGATAGAGCGTCCGCTATGTAAGCAGGAGATCCCGAGTTAGAGTCCCGGTCGCGGCACACATTTTCATCTGTCCCCGTTGACGTATGTCAACACCTGTAAGCAGCTAAGGGTGTTCATTTCATTGTAATTTCATTCTAACGAGCTGCATGGTCATCGATGGTATCTGTTCTTTCGGACATGTCCGAAAGAACAGATACCATCTTAGTATATATATAAATGTCTAGTGTCTTTGATGCTTTCCTGGAAAAACAGAGAACCATCTTCCTCTAAACTCACTTGCATCTGCATTAAAGGATGACAGGGTGTGGATGGAGTGGTTGGCTGAGATGGGGTTGTAACGAGGTACACTTTAATGGTAGACTGATGATGCATTCTAGAGACTGAGGGAGATGTTGCTGCAGGTCATCTGACCATTTTTCCATTGTTCTTTCAGGATGCATCAGTTATGTGACATAGCCTGTGTTCGACTCATATACAACCGCATGTTCTGTGTGTGACTTAGAGCACTGTCTACTTGCGATCGTTAACAACAAACCTCTCGGTCATCATAGGACTTCCATCTCATGTATTATGAACGTGAACATCCTGTTTCAACACATTCCTCTAAATGAACGAATATTTACGCAACGTACTCGATTTCCCTGCCATGAATTGATATAAAATCGAGTCTTCAGTTTCATAACTACGGTGATTCTGAATTAGCAACAGGTATTTGTGAGGTATTGTAACCCCCATGGATACATAGGGCATGACGTGTAATTTCACATTCAAACACCACTGATATGCGTTTGTCAATTTCCTTGTGAGAGGAATCCTCCTTTGTGAATGATCATTTCCTTCAGGACTGATGCGAGCACTGTATAATTTCTAAACCGTGATCGGATATGAACAGTGGACGCTATACACCTCTGGAAAGCTATATTGTGCAAGTATCACACTGAATCGTTGTTTTAAGGAAGTAGTTTTTTTCGTTTTTCAGTTTGCCACCATAGTTTATCGCAGAGAAATCTGCATGTAGGACTTACGTCGTGTGGTGTAAATATATTTCTTACACTGGAATATTAACACGTAGCATTCCACACGACTAATAGGTCGGAAACTGCAACGATCTAACATTATAGCCTGTTTTAAGTGCAGCACCGTGTAGCCCTAGGAGTGCATGCGTTTATGTTACTCTTACCTTCTTGGAACTGATTCCAGAGACTAGAACAATACTTTAGAACTGATAACGTAGTTGATTTACGTAAACGTTTTCAAACTCCATCCGTCTGGAGCTCCATCGTGCATGAAAACCACCCATTTCTTCTTCTTCTTAACCGTCTGCTATTACAAGACTTTCTGCTACTATACACCGATAATGGTTGCTAGATAAGGGGTGCTAACCTGCTCGACATGTGCGCATGTGGAGAAATCTTGTGCACTTGGATGTGTGAGGAACAGTAGTAATGGACTCAGCATGATCCTTTCCTTCACGAGTGGCGGAATGGAGCGGTCTACTTCTGGTCAGCTGCAGATCAAATTGGTGACAATGCTGCAGGGCGGGATGGTCAAAGACAGTGCGAGGACATCTTTCAGTCTCTAATGTTATCCTAAGAATGCGAGAATGCCTGTGATTCCCATCCTTATACAAAAAGGTAGTAAATTACCCACTACACTTGAAGTACTAGAGTTATGTAGATCGCTGTCTGGTGTACTTTGATGTATGTGTTCGAGAATTAACAATGAATGGACTCACTGCACATCATCTACGTACATTCGCAATGGTACCCACAAAGTAGAGGTATGGCAGTTTAGCGATGATATTAAAATTGGGAAGCATGATGCCGCATCATTGGCTGGTGTTGAAATTACGGTAAAATTGCTAAAGTTGTTTGCGCTATCAGCTGTGATGCTTATTATTACAGTTCATTGGTGGTGTCTTTTCCATCCTATCTGTTCTCCAGTTCACTGTTGATTATCACATAATGACTGACTGAGATCGCTTGTTTGAGATGGAGTAAGGGTTTTGGTGGAGTGGCAACACCTTCTGGGGATGGCTGGCATGGAAACAGTGATGGAATGCATGACTACAGTATGAGGAATCAATCGAAGCGGAACATTGAACCATCAGCTATTGCATCACTGTCAAATATGAGTTTAAATGTGGAGGCCGTCAGTCACCTTCGGACAGAAGTTTAGAAACGCTCCTCAACGCCGCAAAACTCTTCCATTTTTCATATGTTGTGACTGCCTTTTATTTAAAATCATCCAGCGTGTGTGTGTGTGTGTGTGTGTGTGTGTGTGTGTGTGTGTGTATTATGGTATCATCAGCAAGAACATGATTTGCACCATGCAACGTCGAGTTTTCTGTGAGAGGCAATGGATCAAAACGTGTTAATGTCACTTTAGAGCCTGATACAGACCTCGAAGTCGTGGCAGAAAAAGGAAAATGTGTGGCAGTATACAAAGCATGTTACAGCAAAAAAAAACTGTTTCAAGTAACAACACAGGGAGCCTCTCTTGTGACTGACAGTCTGTGGGATATGGTACTCCTCCTCCTACCTACAGGCGATGAAACTTTACACTGGTCTGTGCAATGGGTCAATATCTGTATATTTAATAGGATCGGCGCATATGCTCGAATGCTCGATGCAAGCCAGCATGCATCGGTACTTGATTTCGACATATTGTAAGAGAGAGATACGGTAAAAATCTTATCGAGTTCTCTATCAGATGAAGTTAGTGAAGTTTTTATAGTTCGTAAATTTTCCCTGTTCGATGGTTCAGAATAACGATGATAGAATGCTGGGGTGAGAGACATGAATGGACCCTGATGGATGTGCATCTGCAGTACCTGTATGATATGGAGTCTTCTTACTTTTCCCAATAAGAAACACCACCGTAACTGTTACTACTGTCTTTTCCACTACCTTGTGTTGCAGAAGTGGGCATCCTTTGGCGCTGACCTTACACATGATACACGGTTGGTGGAGTTACAACATGTTTCCATTTCCATTGAATGGTCAAATCATGGCCCTGTCGCACTACCTCACCATAGCCTGTTTCTACACAAGTTGCAGAATGTGGTAGATATAGCTCTATCCGACTTATGCTCAGTTCCGACTTGAATTGGAAGGATCGTAAGAGCAAAGCTGCACGGATGGTAGGGCAGAGTCTTAGGAACAGTTGTAAGACGTTTCGAGACATGAGAGTACTACGAATGTGATTCATGAGGGGCTGTAATCATTAAAAGAGTTATCCACAGGATCCAACACAGGTATGTGGTTGAATGGAAAGACTTGATTCCATATCGCAGACAGCATTTCTGCTGGAAAGCGTAACACTGGAGTTCTCAAAAGCCTGTGTATATTTCTTACGACCTCAATCAGCACACCATCTACCGTATGCGATGATTCTCAATCAACCATCGCCTATAACCCAGTGGATATATCTCAGAACCTCTGATGTGGCGTAGAGACAGAATGCATTACAAATACTGAAGAAATATCTAGCGGCGGCATGAGGGAGTTGCAAATACTGGCTTCATACCACGTCCCTTAACCGAATCACTTTCTAAGTTCGGTGATTTTATTACGAGCTTACACCGTTGGAGACGTATAACCGCATTTTCGGTCTGTAACTACACACTGTAGCGATCACTGTCTGTATTCATTGTCGCGGTATTTGTGTGGAAAGCCACTTCATTCGGATGTAATGCCATACCTCGATTTATTAGGCTTGTATAGTTTTTAACATGGATATGGATACTTGTGAGCACCTGTAGAACCAAGACCGATTGTGACAGTAACATAGTCGTGCGATCGTGTTTTTAACATTTGGCGACTTTTAAGATGATTACTTTTCTCTTTCTAAGACACAGTGGTTCCACTTGTAAGGAAAACTTATGTGACATGTCCACGCAGATTTACTCAGTATTGTTTCGTATCGCCAGCATTCAGTTATTGGCGAAGAATTATACTTAGTAGTAGGGGTTGCATGATAGATTCGCCTTGAGCATCAGGCTTATAAAGTATGTGTGTGTGGTCCGGCATGTGTGAAGAAAATGGATATGTCCCATCTTAAGGAAGATATGGATTAGACGTGGAAAACTGCAATAGCTTCAAAGGGAAAGAAAGATTTTTTCTTTACTTGGAAAATTATGTCAGGTCATAACAATGGTATACATATTTCTATTTCCAGAGCCACTGTCGCAGGAGGTGGTATTTCCAATACTTTGCTCATTGTCGAATGTCATCCGATTGAGGGTGCAATCGTTATATTTAATTGTAAATACAGCGATCAAATATATGTGGCCACTTTCCTAAAACGATTCTGTCTGAGGTGCATGGCACGCAGCAGCGGTGGCATGTGGCGGGAACGATCCACGCTTCCGGCTTATGCAGAAGCTGTCTGAAGGGAAAGGCCAGTTGGGGTATAGGAATATAGCTAACCTAACCATGTTGCCCTCTAGACGGCTAAATATCGAACTAGTTCTCGGTATGTGTTGGATAGCCTTCGTGATGGCCTCTATTCTCCATAGAAATTTGGGAAGATTCAATATTGATGTGTGTTTGCGGTGGAGCTTTATTGCCTCTCATGTAAATTGTCTGGTTGTCTGCTGCTGCACATTTCCCATCTTTATTTGGTTGAATGAGAACATCGATGGTGGTGTCTGTTGTGTGCATCTAGCAGGTGAAAGACGGGGAGAAAACACATTTTCTGGTTCTCTAGACACGAGAAACACCTTAGTTGACTTTGTAAATTATAAGGATAATTTTGAATCTCTTATATCACCGACACCGATATTCGCGAATGGAATTATCAGTTTCCTCTATTTTTTCCGAGTTTTCACGTAAAGGTCTTCGCAGACAAGATAACTTTCTCATTCTCCGTGGTTTATAGCACGTTCCACCTCGCTGCATGTCGCTTAAGTTTCAGATTTCTAGAGAAATAATTTCCCATCTGTATCTTCGGAATTACATTGTGCAAGCGATACTGTTATGCAAGCGATAATGCTATGTATCGGGAAGTAACGCGTAAATGGTATGACATTCTGGTAAACCATGTGAAAAAATGGTTCAAATGGCTCTGAGCACTATGGGACTTAACTTCTGAGGTCATCAGTCCCCTAGAACTTAGAACTACTTAAACCTAACTAACCTAAGGACATCACACACATCCATGCCCGAGACAGGATTCGAACTTGCGACCGTACCGGTCTCGCGGTTCCAGACTGTAGCGCCTAGAACCGCTCGGCCACCCCGGCCGGCAACCATGGGAAAATACATATGTTTTCGTAATCCCAGAGTCCGGAGATGGGTGCAGAAAGCAAGCAAGCAAGGAGGTTGGGGTCAGAAACAGTAACACATTTGTGCGGAGGGGAATCGACCCGGCCTTTGTGAAACTGTTTGGAAAGTGACCTCAGTCTGTTGAGGGTGCTCTTTTCACGCATCAGGCCAGTGTGTGCGGGGGCAGTTAGTTGACTTGAGACAATCAGCTGCAGGAGATCTACATCTACATCTACATCTACATTGATACTCCGCAAGCCACCCAACGGTGTGTGGCGGAGGGCACTTTACGTGCCACTGTCATTACCTCCCTTTCCTGTTCCAGTCGCGTATGGTTCGCGGGAAGAACGACTGTCTGAAAGCCTCCGTGCGCGCTCTAATCTCTCTAATTTTACATTCGTGATCTCCTCGGGAAGTATAAGTAGGGGGAAGCAATATATTCGATACCTCATCCAGAAACGCACCCTCTCGAAACCTGGCGAGCAAGCTACACCGCGATGCAGAGCGCCTCTCTTGGAGAGTCTGCCACTTGAGTTTATTAAACATCTCCGTAACGCTATCACGGTTACCAAATAACCCAGTGACGAAACGCGCCGCTCTTCTTTGGATCTTCTCTATGTCCTCCGTCAACCCGACCTGGTACGGATCCCACACTGATGAGCAACACTCAAGTATAGGTCGAACGAGTGTTTTGTAAGCCACCTCCTTTGTTGATGGACTACATTTTCTAAGCACTCTCCCAATGAATCTCAACCTGGTACCCGCCTTACCAACAATTAGTTTTATATGATCATTCCACTTCAAATCGTTCCGTACGCATACTCCCAGATATTTTACAGAAGTAACTGCTACCAGTGTTTGTTCCGCTATCATATAATCATACAATAAAGGATCCTTCTTTCTATGTATTCGCAATATATTACATTTGTCTATGTTAAGGGTCAGTTGCCACTCCCTGCACCAAGTGCCTATCCGCTGCAGATCTTCCTGTATTTCGCTACAATTTTCTAATGCAGCAACTTCTCTGTATACTACAGCATCATCCGCGAAAAGCCGCATGGAACTTCCGACACTATCTACTAAGTCATTTATATATATTGTGAAAAGCAATGGTCCCATAACACTCCCCTGTGGCACGCCAGAGGTTACTTTAACGTCTGTAGACGTCTCTCCATTGATAACAACATGCTGTGTTCTGTTTGCTAAACCCAACCTCACGGGAAAGATCTAGTGTTGCGAGGAGTATACGGTGCATGTGTTTATGCTATCTATCTTTCTGGTATATGTCTAAGTGTCTCGTGGTCGATAGCTATATACAGGACGCAAGAGTGGTGATTTTGTATGGCGCAGGATACGAATTTTGTATTTCTTACATCAATATTGTATATGGTGATATAGCCTTATTGGAGAACATCTTCACGCTGAAATATTCAAGCTTTCCTCAACATTGGCAGAGCAGTGTAATTGAAAAAGTGTCTTTTCGCATTTCATGAACTGTAGATCAATTTTGTAAGGTTTAACTGTCAGTGCAACATGCCGATCTGTGCAAAATAGTTTTGTCGCTGAAAGTCTCGTCTGCAGAAAATGGCGTACAGTGCTCCCACACCAGTAGCAGTAGCCTGGCGGGTTTTGCACCGAAAAATTCAACCTTTGCTCAACAGTGGCAAAGCTGTGTGATTGTGATAGTCATCCGTATTTGACGATCTGTAGACACTTTTGCGGGGTCTAACTGTCAGCGCAATACGGCGATATATACAAAATACATTTGCCACTGAAAGTCTCGTTGGAGAAAAAAATGGTGGACAGTTCTTGCACACTGGCAGCAGCAGCAGTTTGATGGGTAAATTCAGTAAGAGCCAATCAGAATGCTCCATTCATTCACAAGACATCCTTTGTGCTGGGCATAGGAGCCTCTGCAGACTGGTTCGAACAAAATGGGGGCAAGGTTGAGAGGTGGCATGAGCCCCCTCTCATATTTCTATCTTACTCTGAGTAATTTGGTTTTCCTCTCTAATTGCATGCGGTGAAGTGCTGCTATTCCTTCACACGTGGACTTCCCACGCAGCGTCTCTCATCACCTGGGTGGTCTGGTGACAGGCGGGTTCTGCTGAACTTGAAAGGGTTAAGCCGACAGGTGTGAGGGAGTCAAGTGGATGCTTTCCAGATGCCGACATTGTCATAAGAGTGGGAGGGACATGTCCACAGGGGTCTGACGGAGCGACTGGGCTACAGATTCCGTTACTTCGCAGAAACTTAGTGAAAACACTTTCTGGCGGGCTACCAGCGAGGCGTGGGAATGACTTGCGTTCCCAGGCAGTCTTGGCAGGCAAATTCCCGCATTTTCTGCAAAATCATAACTGTGATTGGCTGGCTCAGGGGATAGCTCTGTGACGTAGCAAAATCGGCGCAGAAATTGGCGCTAATTATCTCCATTGGTGGAATAGTTGTGCGTTGACAATAGAGTGTAATTTTCCGCCGGATTTTGAGTTGCTGATTGGAACGTTTAACCACGGCCACTGTCGTAGGGGCGGGAATGTTCTGTGTTCGGCTTGTACAGGTGCTCTTGAGGGAATCGGCTGTCGCCTTTCGGTCGGGGTAGATTACAAGACTGAGCTCTCGCTGCTCTGGACAGCCTGCCTTCTGTTGGCTGTCTAATATACTTTCATTTAATTGTAACTGTTTGATGAAGTTGCTGAAGTTTCGACTTCAATGTAACTTTACGAGTACAGTTGGCAATTGAGCGTTCTGCGTACAAGCAGCCTATGTTGTCCGTCTTGAGCAGTTTTGGCTAAAGTTGACTGTATCGGATTTATTGTGTGACTTCGCTTGTTAAAATCAATCACTGTACCGTCAGTGATTGTGTGGCGAGCCTTCTTCATCTCCCTCAGAGGCGCATTTGTATTGATAGGAAGTCTTTCGTCTGGAACAACCAGACCAGGATAATATGTTTCGGGCTATACTCGCGACATTATCATCACCACGACGGAACGTCGAAGCAACCAGCCATCATGTCCTTGCAGTTAAGAAGACAGTTTGGTAACGTATGTCCGCAGCACCGGCAGATTAGAGAATTTGCTCTGTGATAATCAGAGCTCAGCAGACCGCGCCTGTTCCCATCTTTTCTTACGTGGTTCTGTCTTGGATGTTCATTGCCCGAGTTCTCACTACTGTAGCAGCAATTAATGTTGGGTTGGCCGGATGTTTCTCTTAAGATTTGAGTTGCAAGGAATTGGCTCCACATAGCACTTGGTCATAAACGTCACAAGCTAGTTTATGGACAACTTCACCTTCACAGCATTTATTTGAGTATCCAGCTTGACGTATTGTAAATGTTTCATGTGTTTTGTTTATTATTTTGAGTTTAGTCATAATAAATCAAATTGTTATTTTGGACAGAAGTTTCATTCTGTGGATCGGTAAAGCAACCCTTTCATTTCCCACTACATTAATGAAACTTTCCTTTATCAAATCAAATTATTGCAGGTGCCAAACTCTTTTCTACTCCACTTGCCGGGTCTATTACAGTCAGTTCGCGTTTCTTCTTAATCCATGTGCAACAGCAAAAGTCGGAGTTAGAAAAGGGGGGGGGGGGGGGGCTTAGAGCATCATTTCCATATGAAGATTCTAGAAGAATTTAGTGTTAAATACACTGCTAGCCCCAGCACCTCACAAAGTATCTATGAAAAGTTCTAAGAGTAACGTGATGTCTTCCTTGTTCAAGTGTTCAAGGACAACTTGAAGCAGACCATCCAGCTCTGGCGGGATGCTGTCCCTCATTCACCATTGTGGCATTAGGACATCTCCAGACCAGTAGCTGTAGGACACCGAAAATTCCAGCCATTTTTCTCTTCTATAGGACAGTGCTTCGAATTCTGTTACTGTAAATGTTCTGTCTTTCCCATCTGTGCTTACACAGTGCTCTGTTTCCAAACAACAAGAATGCTTTTATGATAAATGTTGTTTTCGCAATCATGAGCAATCACAATGAAGGCTTTAAGCAGTGAGAACATAAGTGAACGTTTACTGTTTTGGAGAAGTATGTTGAAAACAGGATGTTATGATTTCCAGGAAAGGTAACATGTTATGGACGGGGTCCCTTGTTAGGGCCATAAGGAAGAATGCATTTGTTATTATTCTGGGATTTTCGTAAACAGGTCCTGTAAGGACAAGAATTTCCATGCAGACAAGCTGAGACATCTTGATAGCTCCTACAACAGCAAAAGCAACATTTAACCATTTCTGTGGCACTTTATGATTTCCAGGAAGGCTTGATATATAACGGATGGATTGTCCCATTAGGATCATAGGAAAAATCCATCTTGTGTTATTCTGGGATATTTTCGTAAACAGTTTCTGAAAGCATTGCGAAAGTCTTCTATAGCGCATCTGGCTGTTATTTACATAGACATGAGATATCAGTATAACACTAACAACGTTTCAGTTGCACCTGTGAGGGTGGGTTGCTAGGCAAACCTCTCACGTGGCTATTATGTCGGCGCTGGATCTGCAGGTACAAAGGTAAATGCATCAGCGCACCAGCAACTGTGGCCAGGTAAACACGTGCATGGTCAGATGTGTCTCGCATGTGGGACAGGCTGGACCAGCGTGTGTGCCCGACACGCCTGGTCATCATTCCACCTTGGACCACTGTAGGGAACAGAGTGCTGATACGTTGTGGCCAAATTTCTTAACAATAGTTCAAAAGCGTTTTCACATGCAATGGGTTTTTGTGCACTGCATTATTTTGGCTTTAGTTGTGAGCGTGTTTGCAGAGCTTTATACATGCATTATTTTGACAATTTTACACATAGTGAACATGTCTGTACATGAGTGCACTGCACAATTTTGGTAATTTACGAGCATTTTAGAGATTTGTAGACTGTTATTTATTGTGACCCCAAGCATGTCATGGCGAGTGTTTTGTATCAGTGCAATAAATAAACCACATGAAATCTGTCCCTAAAAAAATTGTTCCAACTTCCTACTGAAAATAAATAAAGTACACTCCTTCCTCTCCAGCATCTGGACACAGATTGAATCCATTTGCCCCATTTTTTCCCCAGATCACCATCTTGGATTATGTTACAGGAGGGATGACAGTGCCCTCTGGTGGTGGTACTGTGCACTAGGTTAGCTGTCCTCCAGACCTCATGGTGGATACACTGAATGGAGCTACTGCCTATGACAACTCAAACTGTTTAAAGAAACAATGCATGCAAAATATAGACTTACATCCATCCTGTCCAGCAGCCCAGCACAGACTTAGTCTTTTTCCCACAAATTCCAAGGAAGAGGTGGTGGTTGGATGACTTAGGTTAGTGGATGTAGCCCAAGTGACCTTTCTCCTGCTATTTTTATCTTGTCAAAATTTTCCTATTATTTTCTTGGGAAGGGGAGGGATTTAGGTTAGTGGAGGTAGCTCAATTGACTTATTTTCCCACCAAAATTTTAACTTCTCGCCACCACCTTGGATCACTATCATGAAGAAATTTGGCAACAATGGAGGTGGGGCCATGTCCTTGTTGCACTACTACTGTTACATAGCAATAGAACCTACTCAACTGAAAAGAGAACATTATTAGCGTTTGGCACTACATCAAATTACACAGCCTCAAACCAATTTGCTTAAGTGACCTTTACTTCCTTACCGTATGTCCACTCAAAGTATAACTTCTAGGTTAACATGACCACAAATTCCCCAGTAGACCTAACAAAGTGACAACTTTATTGCACAAGGTGCTCTTTACATAGCTCTGCATACGCCTTGCAACAAAACTCAGTTTAGAACCCAGTGCTTAATTTAAAACTTTTTGACTAAAACATGTAAAACAATAACATTCATTAATAATTATGAAGACTATTGGCATGAGACAACTCAGGTGCACACTGGTATCCAGCGGACCCAGCCAATATTACAAAACATTAACAGGACACGAAAGTTACAAAATTAAAACTATACTAACAACCTGGTGCATAAGAGTAACACATAACTGCTTACAGTACTGTCCTTGGCCACAAGTACAGGCCAGAATATTCAAACAGCAAATGAAATTGGCAGTAAGTTAATTAAAGCAACGTGTGCCACTTATACACTGAGAAGTATTATTCTAGCTAATTAAGTCGCACCAGTTCGGACAGAAGAGCAACAGTTATCATGAAACTCTAGTCTTATAAAGTACCACGCTCCACACGCAGTATGGTTATATTCAAATCACTTTAGTTAACAGAAGATAAGCATAGTTCAGTTTAATCTTGGATGGAGTATCCTTTAAAAATGCACAATTATTTGTCCTCCTGGCAGTCCAGCATTCAAATTCTTGTTTCCATGTGCGGCCAATAAATGAATTCCATTCAAGCTGAGCGTTAATCCGAATTCGAATGCCACTATAAAATGGGACAGCCATTTTACTTGGAGTCCACTACAGCACACATCCGTTTAACAAAGTAGAAAATCACAGGTGACGGTAACTGTGTTTTCGAGTCGGTACTTGAATTGGTTCGTTTTAAAAACCTCTGTCCTTTTTACAATTCCGTTTTATGTGACAAAATGAAAATTGAAGAACAGATACGTCATTATGTATAGAAACCACATAAGTATGCTGTGTACAGTGGCTGTAAAAAGATCGTAAGGACTTCCTTTGGTTTTTAAGCTCCGTAAGTCAGCCCTCTCCGTTGAATCCCACGGTAGAGCAGTGCCTCGAGGTAGAAAGTATCACAGTATAAACACTTAGATTACTCGAGAGATAATTATGATGTTGTCACGGCCAGCCAATGGGTTAATGGTCATGCACGTCACTCATTCAGGCTTCTAAACTGTGATCCCAACACCGTTATGAAGCCAGAAAACAACATAGTCCAGTAATCTTCCAACTGATATAAAGAAAAGGTGTTTCCTAGAAAGCTAGAGGGATACCTGCATAATGACGAGGATATTAAAAGTGTTTGGTCTAGTGTACATAATTGGAATACTACTAACAAGAAGTAAATTGGGAATTTTTATTTTAATTAAGTTCCAACTACCATTATTTATTAAAATACTTTTCTTGTGAAAACTGGGCCCAATTTATTGGTACTGTAAATGTTAATTACTTTTTATACTCAAATAAAGTAGATACACACATCTGCAATTCATATGAGTATTAATTTTTTGCTAAGGACAGTAATAAAATGTTATTCATTTAGTTTTAAAATTCCGTAAGTCACAGAGTTTTTAACTTATCTACTGAGAATTGTAATCACATATATTATCCCTAAACGGTGGTTTTTCTTAGTATGGCATATCTAAACCAAATTAATGATTGAGACATCATTTTTAAGATTTTGTTCATCACTAACGACGAAAACGGTAAAAAAAGTTGATAGTGTTTTCGTTAAAAATCTTTTGTTTAGAAAATATTTCTATAAACACAATGTAGACGGTGCCACTGCTGAAAAATCTTTTTAATTAATATGCACGACAGCTGTTGGAGTTGTTCAAATTCTTTATGCAAGCATAGTCTGTCACGTGATTTCGGTCATAGATCTTTACGCAAAGAATATAGAAGATGACATCTATTGATATACTACTCTAATCTTACACAACAGCGGCTGGAGTTGTTTACTTTCGTTGAGCAAGCGTCGTGTTCTGCACAAATTACTCCAACGTTCATCATCAAAGGGAAGTACCGTTTACATTTATTGCTTAGCTAGCGAACCCGTCAATGCTTCACACTGCTAAATACGTGTAGGAATTGAATATACATCATAAATTCCTTGCCCCGCCCCTCTCTCTGCCCATCTTCCCATTCCCTCTCCCTCTCCGTCCATCTCCTCCTCCCCCCATCTGATTGTGCAGAACTTCCTTCCTCCTCTCTCTGTCCGACCTCTCGTCCCTCTGAGTTCCTTTCCATATGAATGTTCAGTGGCTCCATTCATGTCTTCTTCCCCCCATATCTCTGTACGTAACCTCCTCCCTCATATATCTGTCCATCTCTTCCTCCCTCTCTCTATTTCCATTTGGGTCTGAATGCTCAGTAGAGAATTGTGTAAAAATTTGAAGTAAATCTGTCAAGATCTTTTCTAGAGTTTTGGTAACAACATTTCCCCTCTATCTAATACATATACATGTATTACTATATGTAGTAAATTACAAAAATAAATAGCCTATGTCGATCGGAATGTCCAACAAATCAACCAAATCGGTCAAGCCTTACTCAGATGATGATCTGATTTTTATTTATATAGGTTGGGAACTGAATTTGTTTAACTTTTAATTCGTCATTACTTTACAGCAACATTACGTTACACTTCTCCTAACCTCAGTACTACTAATCTGCATATTTATTTTCGTAATTAATTTTTCATTACTTTACAGTGTTTGCAACGTTACGTACACTTCTACAAACCCTAGTTCCATTAATCTGCATCACCAGCAAAAGTAAAACATACATTTACTGTCGGGAATGTTTGTTTCTTACAAATTTTTCTTAACAAATGAATAATTGCAAAAAAACCAAAAACTTTCAAATGTCTGCTAACTTTTTACTTCTGTATTTCAAGGATTCCACGACGCCACGGGGCATAACATGCAAACCCAGAGGTGGATGTCCAAGCTGAGGGCGTTCCACACTACTGGAACATATGATAGATCGCAGAAGAAGAAATGCCAGACAAAATGACGAACAAAGACAACTTCGACTCCAGCATCAGTGAGTAGCTCAGAGCGAACATACAGAACATATTCAATGCTCAACGGCAAGAGTTACTGCAGGACAACGCCTTTCTGTTGCAGACTTACTTCACTTCCATCAAAATATTGGTGCTAGAAGACATCTACGTAAACTTCCAAAAGCATATTGTTCTGGCCGTCGTTTCCCTACAGACAATGGAGTGCAATTACATAGTGACTGTGATATAGACCAAACGTACGCACATTGCTATTCAAAATGTAATACCTTTAGATAAAAAACACTTGGATTTATTAATTTCTCCACTACTGTGTTACCTGTCAGTGAAAAACGGAAATGTCGTTTGGCTAGGGCCTCCCGTCGAGTAGACCGGTCGCCTGGTGCAAGTCTTTTGAATTGACACCACTTCGGCGACTTGCGCGTCGATGAGAATGAGATGATGATGATGATGATGAAGACAATACAACATCCAGTCCCTGAGCGGAGAAAATCTACGACCCAGCCGGAAATCGAACCCGGGCCCCTTGGCATGACAATCCGTCGCACTGACCACTTTTTTTAACCGCTTTTTTTTAATTCCACAAAAACAGTAACAGAAATGTTCAGCTATAGGGGCCGACACCCGTCAGTGACTGATCAGGATAGAGTGCGAATTATTCGCATGGGTCAGCCAGTAAGCAATTAAAGTTTATATCATACCTCAGTGCATAAGTATTAAGCATGAGACATTACATGTCGGAAATCGTTGTTGTTGTTGTTGTGGTCTTCAGTCCTGAGACTGGTTTGATGCAGCTCTCCATGCTACTCTATCCTGTGCAAGCTTTTTCATCTCCCAGTACCTACTGCAACCTACATCCTTCTGAATCTGCTTAGTGTATTCATCTCTTGGTCTCCCTCTACGATTTTTACCCTCCACGCTGCCCTCCAGTACTAAATTGGTGATCCCTTGATGCCTCAGAACATGTCCTACCAACCGATCCCTTCTTCTGATCAAGTTGTGCCACAAACTTCTCTTCTCCCCAATCCTATTCAATACTTCCTCATTAGTTATGTGATCTACCCATCTAATCTTCAGCATTCTTCTGTAGCACCACATTTCGAAAGCTTCTATTCTCTTCTTGTCCAAACTATTTATCGTCCATGTTTCACTTCCATACATGGCTACACTCCATACGAATACTTTCAGAAATGACTTCCTGACACTTAAATCAATACTGGATGTTAACAAATTTCTCTTCTTCAGAAACGCTTTCCTTGCCATTGCCAGCCTACATTTTATATCCTCTCTACTTCGACCATCATCAGTTATTTTGCTCCCCAAATAGCAAAACTCCTTTACTACTTTAAGTGCCGCATTTCCTAATCTAATTCCCTCAGCATCACCCGACTTAATTAGACTACATTCCATTATCCTTGTTTTGCTTTTGTTGATGTTCATCTTATATCCTCCTTTCAAGACACTGTCCATTCCATTCAACTGCTCTTCCAAGTCCTTTGCTGTCTCTGACAGAATTACAATGTCATCGGCGAACCTCAAAGTTTTTATTTCTTCTCCATGAATTTTAATACCTACTCCGAATTTTTCTTTTGTTTCCTTTACTGCTTGCTCAATATACAGATGGAACAACATCGGGGAGAGGCTACAACCCTGTCTTACTCCCTTCCCAACCACTGCTTCCCTTTCATGTCCGTCGACTCTTATAACTGCCATCTGGTTTCTGTACAAATTGTAAATAGCTTTTCGCTCCCTGTATTTTACCCCTGCCACCTTTAGAATTTGAAAGAGAGTATTCCAGTCAACATTGTCAAAAGCTTTCTCTAAGTCTACAAATGCTAGAAACGTAGGTTTGCCTTTCCTTAATCTTTCTTCTAAGATAAGTCGTAAGGTCAGTATTGCCTCACGTGTTCCAGTGTTTCTACGGAATCCAAACTGATCTTCCCCGAGGTTGGCTTCTACTAGTTTTTCCATTCGTCTGTAAAGAATTCGTGTTAGTATTTTGCAGCTGTGACTTATTAAGCTGATAGTTCGGTAATTTTCACATCTGTCAACACCTGCTTTCTTTGGGATTGGAATTAGGGAATTCAATAATCCGCGATCCACACTGTCAAGAGCGTGGCGAGAATACCAGATTGCAGGCACTACCTCTCACGTAACGACTGAGAGCAGCGGAGTTTGCGTGGAGTTGTCAGTGCACGCAAACGAGCAACAACGCGTGAAAGAACTGCAGAAATCAATATGGAACGTGCGACGAACGTATCCGCTAGGAGAGTCCGGCGAATTTTGATGTTAATGAGCTACGGCAGCAGACAACCGACGCGAGTGCCTTTGCCAACACCACGACATCACCTGCAGTGCCTCTCCTGCCCTCGTGACCACATCGGTTGAACCCTAGATGACTGGAAAACCGTGGCCCGGTCAGATGAGTCCAGATTTCAGTTGGTAATAACTGATGGCAGGGTTCGAGAGTGGCGCAGATCCCATGAAGCCATGTACCAAAAATGTCAACAAAGCACTGTGCAAGCTGGTGGTGGCTCCATAATGATCTGGGCTGTGCTTATATGGAAAGAAGTGGGTCCTCTGGTCCCACTGAATCGATCATTGGAAATGCTTAAGTTAGGCTTCTTATAGATAGTATTTTAAACACAGCTGCACAACAGCAACGGTTCCACGTAATAAAATTATAAACAGCCGACCAGTTGCAATGGATAAAGAATTCTTTACCTAGGTTTCAACAAATTTAAATTTGTCTTCTTCAGAAGGTGGCAATTTTACATTAGTATGGACTGATGTATCATCGCCGTTTTTACAAATGTCGGCATAGATCCATTTGTCAAATTAAAATATAGCCCTAGAAATAGGGTTTGTCACGTAAATATAAATTAGTACATGGATGTTGCAGAGCTGACAACCGACTCATGTGAGGCAGCATGGCTCAATATTTCTGCAGGGGACTTCCATCGACTTGTTGAGTCCATGCCTCGTCGAATTCCTGCACTACGCCTGGAAAATGGAGGCTCGACATGATATTGAGAGGTATCCCATGACTTGTCACCTCAGCGCAAACTTTACCATCTCTACGCAACAAGACTAGTGTTCACAACTAAAATGTGAAATCTGTGGAGACGCTACGCATGACAAATAGATAGGAGCCGTATGAAAGTTAAATTACGCCTAGATAGTATAAATGAAACCTTATGGATACAGTTATCTCTAATGATTTAAAGCGCAATCAGCTGATCTTCGACCTTGTCTGTTTCTTAAAATTCATTACGAAGATTTTCAGAGACTACTACCAGTTATTGTTCTCGAACATCTTGACATTTTAGGTTCAAACGAAACAACAAGCTTTAATACGATATGGCCCTTGCTTTCAACATCTCGAGAAGGAATAGTTATTGGTACGATTTGTTGTAATAAAACGACGGGAAACGTTATACTAGTGGTTAAAGACTTTTCGTATTTAGTTATCGCGTTATAACTCATGTCTGATGACGGTAAGCCGTTCTAAGGCAACGGCACATTGAAGATACATGAAGAACGTGGCGTTCTTATTAGGATTTTTTATAATTAAATGTAAATTAAATATAAATAATTTCGACAATTAAAACCAATTGAAGACTAAACATAAAAGACACGAAATCAAACATTACGAAGCTGCAGTTTAATGTAGCGAGTAGAGACACTCCGCTACGGAACAGATGTAGACGGTAGAGGGATCTAACTGTGAGTCCAGTTGCGTCTGACTTTTTTTGCTTTTGTTTTTCGACTTTTCGTTTTCTAACGACTGTATGGGTTTCTTCCGAAATTAATGGAAATAATCTCTGTAATACTTAGTATTATTTAAATGTAAATAGGAGGTATACTTGGAAAGGCAGGTGATGGTTGAAGTGGTCACTGTAACAAATATCTACTAATTCCACTATTGCTGGGCCCCGTTTTGATCACAAGCGAGGTAGATTATTCCTACACGCCTGTCAGGGGTAGGAAAACGCTGAAACTGGTTGCCCAATAAAATAAGGTTGGAAACTGACCGCTGAAAGGTGTTTAATTTGACATCCTCTACAGAACAACCGAGTCGCGCAACCATTGCTAAAGAGGTGGACATACCGAGACTTAATCTCTGTCTGGTAGCATATGTAGATTCCTTTACTTTTGTACGACGACACCATGACATAGTTGGGACCACTGTTACACTCTAACAGCACCACAATATTAGTTAAAATACCACACAACATGTTGCTCAAGTAAGCTCCTGACGACTACGAAGTTTTCGAATGCTGGAGATCATTCAAAACTAAACATAGCAATAAATCCGAGAGCATTTTATCCGAACACACCGACGCGTAAACTTAGCCTACGTTCCCAAATCTACCTGTTTCTGTCTTCCTTACTTGTCAGTTATAAAATGAAATATTGAAGTCAACCTGTAGATCCCACTCTACACACTAAACACATTATGAACACGCGAAATGAAAGAGAAATCAACGTGGACAAAATAAGTTCACAAAATGTATATTATTAATTGGTAGGTATTCTGTTTCAGATGTTATCAGGGGAAAAGGCGCTGAAATAAACCTGAAACTTAATACAGGTCTCTCTTATAATTTCACCAAAGTGTTTAAAACCCACTGAACAATTTCACAAGCACGAGACTAAAAAGCAGAAAACAATTATTTAAATAAAAATAAATCTTTAATATACCATAGTTTTAAGCCGCTCTAAAAATTTTAAAATAATTGCTCCTAGCCTCATACAAATTCCTAACCTCATACAGATAGTCCCGAAAATTTCTGTCTGTGAATTTTTAAGAGCGATGAAAGTAGTTGTAAGATTTTAAACGAAAAACGTGGAGCGCATACAGCTCATAATTGATGTCTGACTACTTCGTCTCCTTACTATTATCTGTTGCATGTGCCCCACGTTATTCGTTTTAAATTTACAAGTGTTTTCATAGCTACTAAAAACTAACAAATTTTCATTACTATTTGAGATTAGGAATGTATATGGGACTCCGAGGAGTTATTTTACACTTTTTAGTACAATTTAAAAATGAACAGTATATTAAAAACTTACTTCCATTTCAATAATTATTTTAGAAAAAAATAAGTGAGTTTGCAGGAGTTGCTCTCTTAATTTAAGAACATAATAAGTGTTATAATCTGGTAACATAATTGTGTATAAAAATTATATATCATAACGGTCTCCACTATTCCATTTTCATGTACTTTCCCATAACTTAACCAAAAGTGTAAGGAATAAGGTAAGCTGCCCAGATTTAGCAATGCGTTTTTCGGTTATTAATAAGCTCACTGGACAAAAAAAGTTAGTAACCCCGAGATAAACCATTAAAAACATAATTTGATTCCGTTTAATTCCGTCCCTGGACTTGAGAACTGCCTGGATTCATTTAGGAAGTGAGTCGGCAAGATTGTGCAAGCACGCCGCATCGAAGTTAAGCAACTCGATGTGAATTTGATAGCGCAGTTCCAGCAAATTGAGGGGATGCTGACTTCAGCATTTAACCTGCTGTTGCGACGTATCCCACATATTTTCTATGAGGTTGAAGTCACGCGATTTTGCAGGCCAGTCGAGATGTAATTGGGTGGAGGAATGTTCTGAAAACCAGCCACATATTCGTCGAGCCTGATGAACTTCACTGTTGTCGTCTTGAAAAATAGGGGTATCAATGGCCTCTTGCGAGGTAATCGATTCCAAACGTGCATTGCGTGCAGTTCCCGTCGCAATGTTCTCTCGCTAACAGGTTGGGATGGACCTACATTGCCTGCAGATATTCCTGTAAGGTTTGGAAGCGATTTTGATTCACAAGCAGTGAAACGCGTCTCCGGTCTCTATCAGCCAGGGTCTTTCTCCGCCCATAACGTTTCGTGTCCAGGTGTGTTACGCCACTACTTGTAGACACGTTCATCAGCCCGCCGCGAAACACCATCAAACCCAGCAACTCCACATACCGTATGGCCATGGCACGGCCAAACATTATTGCCCCTTTTTTGACACTCTATCACGCCCTTACTTTTACCCATGTTTAGGTACAATGACCGCTTGACACGTGAGTCACAGAACGCTACTGCCAAATGTACAAGTCGAAGGAGTGCAAGCGCGTTCAGCACGTGACTCGATGACTGCATAATCTGTAAAGATGTAACGATTCGTCTGTGTGTGCGGCTGAGGTGACTAATTTTTTGTTCGGTGAGTCTATCTCAAGGACGCTCTTATTTGTGCTCTACGTATCTGAGTATGGTTATCTTCAAATGTCAACATAATAACATTAAAAGCTCATAGAATCAGCAGGGGACACATTTTAGGACTGTAACATTTTTATATATGCGGGGTGGTCATGAAGTTTTAATCATAATCTCGAAACACCGATGCTGAGATCACGAAATCTGGAATTAGTCCTCCTCTACATATTCACGCTTTCACGTGATACACTTTTCCCAGCGATGGATGACTAGCCGGAGGTCTCAGTTGTAAAAGTCTGCATTTTCGCTGCTAAGGAAACGTTCACCATAGAAAATCACCCCTCTGCCATTATGGAAATGTCTGCCACAATTTCTTCATCCCACAAAACAGAAAGAATTCACTGGGTACCATTTTAGGAGAATGCGGGCAGTGAGCCAAATTTGGAAGGCCAAAGAAGCAGCAAGAGTGTCTCCGGCTTGTGCAGAATGAGCAGTGTCAGGAGATCTCGGTAGCTTGCTTTCACCGCTGACGACCATAATCTCTTAGCACCACTCCATAGCATCCCCCCCCCCCCAAAAAAAAAAACACACTGCAGTACTTTCCACGACGATGGGTCTTAATCGAATAATTTATCTTTTAAATTCATTTCTTCTAAGTAAGACAGTATTTGGTACTGAAGCCAGTAGCGGCTCGTAACCACACATCCCAAATTATCTCAGGAACAGCTTGTTAACGGATCCATGTTCGCTAGGAAGTTTTTCTTCTACTGTGGTACACTTTCACCCTGTCAGTTCTCGCTATTAATTATGACACTCTTTATTTGTAATATACTTACTTGTTCTTCACAGTAACATTTTTCCAAAGTGACCTAAGAACAATTACACACACATTAATGTGACCGCCGCCTATATTCGATGTCAACGTTGAATAACCACTCACGGACGGCAGGTGGAAACGCTAGCAGTGGAGGGTATACAAAGCGTGCAGGAGGAGGAAGCTGAAAACAGTACGGTCGTTGTCGTAATGCGGAGATGGACCGACTTATGTGTCGTCCAAAAGCGCATGATCATTGGCTTTCGTGTCACGGATGGACGCATTTGCGAAACGGCTAAGATTGTAAACTGTTCACGTGCCGCCGTGGTTAAAGGATACAGTTCACAGCAAAATGGCGCTATTCAAAACTGACGACGCGGCAAGTGTGGTGCACCGCAGGCCACATATGGCAGGGGTAAACGACAGCTGCGGAGACATGCACAGTCGAACAGACGAGCAACTGTTGAGCAACTGACCGCCTACACGAACCAAGGGGCTGCCAACAGCGTATCCTCAAGAATGTTTCACCGATCGTTGCTGCATAAGAGCCTCCGCAGAGCGCGCTTGGTTCACGCACCCATGCTGAACGCTGTTCATCGGCGACGAGAGCTCTGATTTGCACGCCACTGCAGCAACTGAACTTCCACTGAGAGGTGGCAGGTGGCGTTTTCAAATAAATGACCTTTTACGCTCCATTGGACAGACCGCCGTTTGCGTGTACGGCCCTACAACAATCGTCGTAGGTGTCCAAGCCAGCCGAAGGAGCGTTATGGTCTGGGAAATGTTTTCGTGGCATTCCCTGAGTGGTGTCATGGATCTACGCAACTATGCATCTATCCTGGAGGACTATTTCCACCCCAACATGCACTTTGGTTTTCCTCGGCTTGATGGCATCTGCCAGAGGGACAAGGCAACGTGTCACACAGCTCGCAGGGTATGTGCGTGGCTCGAAGAGCACCAAGCTGAGTTTACAGTACTCCCCTGGCCACCAAACACCTCAGATTTAATCACAGTAGAGAACCTGTAGATCCTCAACCGAAAAACTAGCGCAAATAGCCACGGCGCTAGAGTCGGCATGGCTCCACATCCCTGTCGGTTCCTCCCAGAACCTCATCGACTCTCTTCCTGCACGTCTTGCAGCGGTCCACGCTGCAGAGGGCGGTTTGCATGCTTTTGACAATTGGTGACATCAGTGTAACTGGTCAATGTATCACACTGTACACGCTCTACCAACGCTCCCAGCTTTTGACTCAGATCCTTCAAGAATTTAGTCTGGATCGATATGTATGAGTTCATTCTACATACATTTTTTTCATTTGACATATCTTTGGAGGTACAATTTCTAGTTCAGTGTTGTTGTTTGACACAGTACCAGCACCACATGGAAGGGTATATAGAACGCCTGTACAACTAAACTGAAATTAAAGACAATAGTACACAGAGAGAAGAGAAAGTAGATGAAGATGAGATGAGAGATACGATACCACGAGAAGAACTTGACACAACACCCGAAAAACCTAAGCCACAACAAGGCTTCTGGAGTAGACGACGTTCCCTCAGAGCAATTATCATTCTTGTGGGCAAGCAGCAATGGCCAAACTATTCTACCTGGTGTGTAAGAAATACGAGACAGGCGAAATACCATCAGGCTTCCTGTTGGAAATAAGGCTGGTACTGACGGATGTGAATATTACCGAACTACAGATTAACAAGTCAAGGTTGCAAATACTGATACGAATCACTTACAGAAGAATAGAGGAAACGGTAGAAGCCGACCTCCAGAAAAATGAGCTTGGGTTCCGGAGAAATGTAGCAATACCCTAGGCAATACTGACCCTGCGACTTATCTGAGAAGACCTATAAAAGAAAGACAGACTTGTTTTTATAGCATTTGTTGATTTATAGAAAGCTTTTCACAATATTAGCTCGAACACGCTCTATGAAATTCTGTAGGTAGGAGAATTATAATACAAGGAGCCAAAAGTTGTATACAGCCTGCACAGTACCAGACGGCAGTTTATAGGTGTCGAAGGACATGAAAGAGAAGCAGTAGTTGAGAAGGTAGTCAGACAGGGTTGTAGCCTATCGCTGATGTTATTTAATCTTTACTTTTCAGTAAGCAGTAAAGGAAACCAAAGAAAAATTTGGAGAAAAAATTAAGGTTCAGAGAGAAGATATTAAAACTGAGGTTTATCGATTATAGTATTACGAGTATTATATCAGAGGTAGGAAGGATTTGCAAGATCAGTTGAACAGAACGGACTGCCTTGAAAGGAGGATAAAGTTGAATTGCAACAAAAACAAAACAGTGGTAATGGAGTTACTCGAATGAAATCAGGCTATGCTAAAGGAATTAGATAAGGAAACGAAACAATAAAAGTAGTAGATGAGTCTCGTATTTTGGACAGCAAAATAACTGATGACGATCGGGCTAGAGATGATATAAAATGCAGACTGGAAATACCAAGTGAAGCATTTCTGAAGAAGAGTAATTTTCTAACATCGAATACAAATTTAAGTTTTAGGAAATCTTTTCTGGAGGTATTTGTACGAGTGTAGCCCTGTGCGGAACTGAAACCTGGGCGATAAGCAATTCAGACTACAAGAAAATAGAAGCATTCAAAATGTGATGCTACAGAAGGATGCTGAAGACAGACGGGTAGATCACGTAACTAACGAGAAGGCACGGAGAGAAAAGAAATTTGTGGCACAACTTGACTAAACGAAGGGATCAGGCGATAGTGCACATTCTGAAACATCGAAAGATCGTCAGTTTAACAGTAGGGGGAAGCGTGGGGGCTAAAACTGTACAGGGAGACCAAGAGATGAATACAGAAAGCAGGTTCAAATAGACGCAGGTTGCAGCAGTTATTCGGAGATGAAAGGGGTTGCGCAGGGTAGTGTAGCGTGGTGAGCTGCATCAAACCAGTCTTCGGACTGAACACCACCACAACAACAACAACAACAATTAAGTCACTTCCGTAAATATTGGATCTTATGGTACACTAAAGTTAGACATCTTGGTGCGTCAGATCGATTTTGTGACCACAGTGGTGATCGTCTAGTCGATGCCTTGACCACTAAAAGGAGCTTTTTTTTCTCCAACACAGTAGCGTTTTTTCTAATTAAATTGCTCAAGAGCGTACAACAAGGCAATATCGAAGTGTATAATTGCTTCTGTTTCCACTGAAAGAACAACAGTCAAACTAGCACTTTAAGCTGTAGTGTGAACAATTGGTGCATATTTTAGAAGAACTCAGTTGTAAGAGAGATGGTCGTGACGAGCAGATATTGGCTCCAGACAAGAAAAAGAAGCGTAAATTCTCGAGGCAAATTTGTTGACTTTTTTAGTTACTGCAGCTGTAATAAACATCATAACTCGCTGTTTTGTCGTCTTCCAGACTCTTGAGTAAATAAATAGTTGTTTAGCGTTCGGCTTGGAGCAAGGAACGGCGCAAGCAGGCTGCTGCTTGTAACACAGGCCGGGCTGGTACGACGTTTAGCACTCTTACGGAGATAACGACTACACCGAGTTTAGGCTGGGCTTCGAAGAAAGGCATACTGACCCGTGATCATGCATAATCGGTGACTAAAAATACATCGCCTCGTGGAACTGACTCCCGTTGTTAATGTGCGTGTCATGTAGTGGTGTGTCACGTGAGCTCCTCCATCGTCTGCCGTTACAAAAAGCACATCTGCTGTCAATGGTGAGCTCAAATAGCGAAGGTTGTTGTGGCAGCCTATTCTTAGTGCAGAGACGCTGCTGAAGCGGGTAACGGTGAGGGTTTTTGTTTTCTTAGGGCAAGTGTCTTCGAAGATACAACGAATATTCGGATTCCACTGAGAGAGACATTGCGTAGGTGAAGTTAGTAACCAACTTCTGGATTCATGTCTGACAAACAAGGTAGTGCGATTCGTACGTCTATTGCATTAATACATCCATTCTCTTCCGCGAACTGCCCTTCGTAGCATAACTGTGTACAGCAGCCAGAACACGTCTCAAACATGATTCGATTTGAAAATTATAAGTGCGACATTAAAAGATTAAATTAGGAATAGCGGTTTCTAAACCATGTCCTGTACCTATTTTCTGTGCCCGTTTTGCGCCTCAAACTTCATCAGCTTGTTGGTAATCCACCAATGAGATCAGCATCATTATTATCAGCCATTGACATCCTCAATGCTTAACTAAACATGTTCCTCCGGCTTAGTTTCCATCCTATCTGAGAACTTGTTCGTTCGGCCACTTATAGGAGTGCCTAAGGTTCGACGTCGAACCTGAAATACGGTGAAAATTAATTTCTTCATTTCGGAAGAGCAATGGAAAACCGAAAATTGTGCCTCACAATATTGTCATTTAATATCGCAAGATGACTCAAGAACAGGTAAAGCCTACTGCACTGTAGTAAAATCCGTTCCACTAGCTTTTGTTTTCTGCTTTAAACGCCTAGGGATTTCCGTATAAAAATGCACAAACTTTCACTGTCATTGCATTTATCTACGTAGATCATATATACTGCAGACAATGTGTTTGTATATATTTTGGGCAGCCAAAGGTGGGTAACATGCGAAACGCAGCACTACCAACGTCCGAAAAATATTGGTATCTGAAACTTCCTGGCAGATTAAAACTGTGTGCCCGACCGAGACTCGAACTCGGGACCTTTGCCTTTCGCGGACAAGTGCTCTACCAACTGAGCTACCGAAGCACGACTCACGGCCGGTACTCACAGCTTTACTTCTGCCAGTACCTCGTCTCCTACCTTCCAAACTTTACAGAAGCTCTCCTGCGAAACTTGCAGAACTAGCACTCCTGAAAGAAAGGATATAGCAGAGACATGGCTTAGCCACAGCCTGGGGGATGTTTCCAGAATGAGATTTTCACTCTGCAGCGGAGTATGCGCTGATATGAAACTTCCTGGCAGATTAAAACTGTGTGCCCGACCGAGACTCGAACTCTACCTGACCGTCTATATTAAATTTATTCAAAGGCGTTATAACGCTAGTTCTTACAATGACTATTGAAACTACAAAAATATTTTAAAATGTGTATGTCAAAATGTAGTTATAACCTAGTTATTTAACTAGACGCTCAGAAATGTAATTTACAAAAACTATTTGTTTATAAAGAAGAAGCACAAAAATGTGAATGTTGTAATAAAATGAATAACTCGAATATGTATTATGTACTAATGTAATTCGAAACTAGAAATAAGTACTGAAGAGCAAAAATATAAAAGTAAATTGAATTACAGCATGTTTTGTTTTTTTTTCCTAGACAGGACATACAAAACATAATCATGGTAAATTGAAGAAAAAATAAATTATACTTTCATGTTATCTAAACAACTAAAAGCTGTAATTTGTTTGGATGTTACCATTATAACCAAGGTTAACTGTAACATCGTGTTCTAATTAAATTGATAAATGGGCTTGGAAGTGATGTGGTAATTTCCAGTATGACAGCTTTTGGGAGATGCCATATCTCATTTAAGTACGGTATTCTCTCCGAAGTTTATTATATGAAGATTAGCCAAGCCTTGGCTGTACAGTATTACTCAGTTAAAAGTGGTTAACGGGGATATCTGCTAGAAACACTGGCAATTTGTTAGTATAACGACTATACGTTGCGTGCGAAGTCATACTCATAATTTCCTTTACTCACAATTTCTTAGCTAACTATCTGTGCAGTGTTTGTTAGAGAAATCCATGGAGACCATTTCTATTGCATTCGTTTCCTAGGAAATAGTAAGAGCCCTTTTATTGTTAAAACAGTGAAGGATACATTTGAAAACATCGACAGATGATTCGAGATTAATTGATTATCGTTAAATAATGTTATGACTCAGAGTACAGAATTCAGTACTTTCCATAGAACTGAACAAGATATGAGTGTAAGTTATTGATACAATAAAATACAGGAAATAGTTCGGGATCACAGCTCGGCCACCATTGGAACCGGAGGAAGAGGCAAAGATTCTTGTGACTTGTTTTGAATGTATTCCAGCAATACCTACAGCAGACGGTTAGACAATCTACTCGCAAGGAAACGTAGTGGACCTAGTGAAAAGCATTTATTAGATTGAAATATATTGGAAAAATTTCAGGGAAATGTAATTTGAAGAAAGTGACTTGACAAGCGCATTAAAAAAAAAAAAAAAAGTCTTTATTTCAACATCTACAATATTTATACAAAAGGAACCCACCACCTTAATGATTAGTGGGTCATAACAATACTACAATGTTATATATTCAGCAGCTATTTTCATTATTATTACAATGGTACTATGTTTATTACTGTGAGCTACAGACAGGATACAATACAGGGTAATAGGCAGACTACAGCTATTAATCTATACTACTTGCTAATTATTAGTTTTCTTACCTACTTCTTAATTCCTAACTGCCTGCAGCGTTACAGGAGTGTCAGCGTAGATATAAACCTACTATTTTAGGCCCTGCTCATCGAGCTAATCCCGATGAGCGTGCCCCTGACACTGGGCAGGCCAAGATTGATTGTCGCTGCAGGTTCCTAACTTAATATCTATATCTAAAGCTAGAACTACTGTACTAACCTACGTCAATTCCGGTGCTTTTGGTCTAGATTAGTGAACCCGGTCCCCCTAGTCCTGCACGTGGCGGATTGCAACTGAAAAGTCGACCTGTCCACGCACAGGCGGTATAGGATCGGGGTAATTGGACACGTTCGGTATTTGTCGTTAGTCGTGAAAGTCCCTCAAGTATGCTGTCAGTACTTTCCGTGATACCTCGTTTGCCAGTCTATTTAAAGTTTCAAAAGTTTCTTCATGTCTTAATAGGTCATATGTATTGTTATGTGGAATCTGTTGTCTTAGTGTCACTGCTACATCATCGAAAAGGGGGCACTCGGGTAGGGCCTATGACCAGTGAGAAAGTGTATTGGACCCCACGTTGGCTCGAAGTACTTCATCCCTAGCCTTTCTTTAACATTTGGCAGGAACCCAAAGGTTCTTCTGCCAGTTTCTTCCGTTTCCCAAGAATGCTGCCATAAGTCCTCACCCCTTCTGCGTATTTCTCCCTTGTCCCTCACCAGTGCTCCCAGGATATTCTCTATTTTCGTGTTGTTCCCCTTCTTAACCCAATACCATGCTGCTTGCTCCTGTATTTTTACATCTAAAGGACAGAGCCCCATTATTATTAATAGTACACTTCCTGGGGATGTTCTGTACGCCCCTATAGATCTTAATAGCATGTTTCTTCGGACTCTTCTCACTGCCATGGCAGGCACCACCCTCGTGAGCCTATGTACCCAGACTCCCGATCCGTAACCCACTATTGATACAGCTGGATTAGGTGTGGTGGAAGGTGAAATCGTTTGTGGTCTATGAAAGTGAGGTTGTTTAGTACTTGTAGTGCTTTTTGGGTTACGGACTCAATGTGCCTTCCAAAGTTCCACCTTTCATCGATGATGACGCCCAAGTAGCGAGTCTCTTGTCGTCTTATAACTGGTGAGCCTCCGATTCTGACTGTAGGGTTCCTTACCAGCTGTCCCTTCAGTAATAAGTACGTCGATTTTGTTGGTGAGATCGTCATCTTAGTATTTGTGCACCACAGTTGTAATTTGGTCATTGCTCTGTCTATTTTTGGCTCAATGTCCTCACGGCTCCGGCTGCCGACCAGCAGAAGGAGGTCATCTGTGTAGGCTATCACCTCTAGCACTTCTTCACTCTGCTGCAAACTATCTAAAAGCGGTTCCATATGGATGTCCCAGAACAGGGGACCTAAGACGGAACCCTGGGGACATCCCTTAGTTATAGTTTTTCCTACTCTACCGCTAGGGGATAATAGCCAGACCTCCCGCCCTTCACAATAGCTCCTCAGGCAACCATATAGCGACCCTGGACACTCCTTCTCCCGCAAGCAGGAGAAGAGCGAAGGCCACCACAGGTTGTCAAAGACGCCACTGATGTCAACCATGATGCCAATAACGTACTTGTATGGGGTAGAGCCGCAGACCTCAGCCGCCAGAGCGATCGCATCAGTTGCCGATCGCCCCGGCCTGAAGCCGAACTGCCTGCCACTCATCCCGCACAGCACTCGGTGTGCAATCAGTCTGTCAGCTAGCAATTTCTCAAGTAATTTCCCAAAGATGTCCAGTAGGCAGATCGGTCTATAGGACTTGACATCCGCTGGGTCCTTGTCAGGTCCCTTTTTGATGATCACAACGTTTGCCTCTTTCCAGATTTTCGGGAATTTTCCCTGTCTTAGGCACTCATTGTATAACTGGGTTAGTGGCGCCACCAGTTGGGGTGCCAGGAACTGCACCACCTCCGCCACAATGCCGTCTGGGCCGGGGGCTTTCCCTGTTTTTAGTGCTTTGATGTGGCCAGCCACCTCCTCTTCAGAGAAGGGGTAGACTGCCCTGTTGTTAGCTATTCTGTCCAGATCTTGATTTAGTAGCTAGGACTAGCATTCCGTATCGCTGGCCTCATCGTCATCAGGCAGCAGGGATTGGAGAAGGACCTCGGCAGTCTCCTGCCAGGACTCCGTCATCCCATCCCCGTGCCTGACCGTTGATAGCATCATTGGGGAACGGATCTTTTCCCTTACTAATTTGTAGGGTACTCCCCATGGATCCAAGACCAACTAGTCCAGCACAAATCTTTCCCAACTGCGTATTCTGACCTCTTTCAGTTCTTTTTTAAATTTCTCTTTTGCCTCCTGGTATTGCAGTAACCATCTTCGCTTTTCCCACCAGACGACACTGCGCTGGTAGTGCCTCCTCAGCCTTCTGACAGACTGACGCATTTCCTCAAGTTCAGCTGACCATGGTGACGGGGAGGCCGCCATGGCCCTCCTCCTGGTTGGAACAGCAGCCTTTACCGCTCTAGTAACTGCGCCCACCAGTTCTTCGGCCCGCTTGTCTATGTCCAGGTCCTGTTGTGCGTCACCTTCTGGCAACGGAGGAATGTCGCACTCTCTCGCTAGTCTCTCCCAGTCAGCTCTCTTGAAGTTCAGTTGCAACTCCCACCCCATGGCCCAGAGACACCCTCTATTCCCTAGGCTGAACATAAGATTATGGTCACTTGTTGTAGCGTTCTCTTTAACTTCCCAGTTCTGGATGAAGTTGGCAGTATTTGGTGTAACCAGCGTTACATCTATATTGGTGCCGAGGCCCCCTCCCGCCGCATAGGTGGAAGGGTTGCCAGGTCTATTTGCAACCACAAGTTGTAAGGCCACAATCATATCCTCCACTTTTTCGCCATTTTCATCTCTTGTACCACTGTACCATAGGGGGGATTTTGCATTTATGTCGGCTGTTATAACCAGTTTGCGTCCCCGCAACGCCGTGGCTACTCTTGTTAGGTGATCCAGATGTTGTTCAATATTGTCTCCATATTGAAAATACATATTTATAAAGGTTATAATTCCCATGGGAGCCTGTATCTCCACGACGTTGCAGTGACTGGTGGAAAATTGTGCGAGTGTTGTTACACGTAGAGACTGGTAATGATAATTGCCGCTTTGGGGGCGTCCCCACTACTAGCCATTTGCCATGTAGCGGCTGCAAATGAAAGTTTCCCAGCTTGAGAGTACGGCTCCTGTAAGCAGAGTACGTCAAGCCTCTTCTCCTCCACCTCCCTTCGGAGCTCCTGCATCACAAGTCTGCTGTTATGCGTGTTTAGTTGTCCAACAGTTAGTTTAGTTATTATGGGAAGTAAGTATGCATTCTGTCGTCAGGCCAAGTCTTGCTCCAATCAAAGGCGATTCGACCGTGAGCTAGGACTGATTGAATGTAGATGTCGTCTAGGTCAAATTTCTCCCCACGTCTCTCAAACACTATCTTGAGTAAGTCTCGCAGGGCTCCGAAGTCGGTAGGAAGGTTCACTGACTTTAAGTGTATTCTATCTACAGCCTCCATTACCGAGAAGGTGACCTTTCTTCCATTCTCATGTCCTACCCGGACCACATGTCGTAAGGCAGTGGTCAGCATAGCCGGCTGCTCCAATCTTGCCAGTTGCATTGTAAATTCAATGTTGGGATACACCCTAACCGGGTCTACAGGCGGTAGCCTGATTACTGGGGTATCTGCCACGGTTGGGTTTGCACTGGTGCTTGTAACTGTACTTTCTTGGAGTGGTTGTCGTTTGGTATGTTTAGGTTCGTGAGTAGGGGCCAGGGAGGCCGCCACCACCACAGGATGCTTCTGCCGTTGTAGATCTTTATTCGGCCTTTCTCCCCGGTTTGGGGAAGGGGGAGCTGTGTTCTTTTCCGGGAAATCATTTTGCATACATCTGTCCACCATAAAGGGATCTGTTTGAATTTCTTTCTCTACTGTCGTAATTTTTACGGTGCCCGAAAGCGACCTTAAAAATTCCCTAAATCTGTTAGCCCTCACAGCATCTCTCCTTCTTTTACTCGGGGACTTGTGTTTAAGCATCCTGTTAACTGAGCCCTGCTCAGCCATAGTTAATTCTAGAAATGAGGCGTTGTTCTAGCATCCGGTAAGTGGGGCAGTTCCGTCCCGTAGCACCACAGGATTTCTTCCCACGATTTTTACACGGAATGCAGACCCCTGTTGCTTTACATTCCTTGCGGTTGTGTCCACTCTCGCCACACCTGCAGCAGGCCGACCCCCTGGTGCAGTGCCTCAGAATGTGGTCCAGGTCGCCACAGTTATGGCAGCGAGGTACCACGATATAGTCTCTGGTGTTAATGGCGTGAAAGCCTACATATAGTCTGCCCATTGATCTTATTCTTTTCCACAATTGCGCAGAGACCTCGGCCACGTGATGTACCACATCACGATCTCGAGGCCCTGTTTTGAATTTCAACTTGAAAGAGTTTTTAAATTCCTGTTCGTCCACGTCATCGAAATTTTGTGTTCTAATTGTCTCATGTAGCTCGTCATTCGTCATCACTGTAGGTACATCATATAGTATTATTAGTGGGTTTCTCTTTCTGGGTGGTTCACATTTCACAACTGAATTTAGTTTTTGATTATTTAATAGTTTTTCTTTGTCCTCCTCACTAGCAACTTCCACAATTACAGAGTTTCTGCTGGGCTTAACTTTCTTAATCTTAATTTTATCCTTGACTGGGTCAATTGTTGTTGTTAACAGCTCTTGTATTCTTTTAACACTAGTATCTTGGCCAGGCAGGGTCCTCAAGAAGACTGCCTGCCGTATCTGACCGTTTTACAACTCTTTCAATGGTGTCTTTGGTTGAGATTTGTTTAGTTGGCGCCTGTGCAGCCACAGCCGCCCAAGTCTTAGTGAGTTGCTTCCTTAGCCTTTCATTTTCTTTTTCTAACTCCAAAACGCGGCCTTCAAGTCTTGCATGAGCTATGGCCCAGGCCGATAGCTCATTCTTGATTATATTAAGAGCCGCTTGACTAATTTTCCCGTTTTCCACATTTTGCTCTAAGAGCATGGTAATCCTTGCATGCCTCTGAACGACACTCTCATCCTCTGCCTGTCCCATCCCGTCCTGTGGAGAGGGAGCAGACATCGTAGATCGTAGATGCCCGTAAAGGCGCACTCGAATCACTCGCTTCGATTTCAGCCATCATAGGTAACGAGTGATAAAAGATGTGGGAGCCCGTCTCTTGCCCCGGACCGGCCCCTCTGGCATGGGGGGGGGACTGCTGCAGCTCGCCCACCGACCTCGCCCCTAGATCAAGGGCACTTCCGAACTGCTGGGTTCAGCGCGCCGTTGCCAGCGCACTGGTCCCCCTCGGTGGCTCCGTCATCGACGATTTCACGCGACGCTCCTCGGCAACTGCACCCCGCACTCCGGAGAGGTGGATGCACCTTTCGTCCTCCGCCGCCTACTTGCCCGAGTTTCCACCTCTCGGCCAAGGACCCGCTCCTACTCAGGTGGCGGGTCGGTCCCACAGTCGTTCGGCGGTCTGGACCCATCTAACCTGGCCCAGGCGATGTCACCACCTCCTGAGTTTGGCAGAACACGCCCCGGTTACCCAGGGGCGCGGCGAAGCACCCTTGCCGACTCGCGCCGCGATCCCACGCCGACAAACGAAGTCGCCGGCATGCAGAGCACCTGTTGGTCTGTGCCCCGCTAACAGAAGGGACAGATGTTCGGTCCCTCGACACAGCTCCCCCTGTGCCACGCACCCTTCGCTTTTGCATCGGGTTGGGTCGCAGCTCTCCCTTTTGTCGCAAGGCAGAGTGCCGAGCTTAACATCTGGCACCACGGGAAGGCGGAAAGAGCCACTTGGGAAGGAGAGGCTATGAGAGACGCATCACTTCCCCTGTGAGGACTGCTGCGGCACGCTCGACTGGAACCGATACGCCCCAGTGCGAGCTTCCGTGCCTTATGGCGCGCCGGCAACGGGCGGGCCCGCGCCGTCAAGCGACTGACCTCACGCCAGACTGACAAGCTCATTAGTCCATTTCATTAGTATGAGACCAGCTAGAACTAATAGAAGAGATAGAGAAGTGCCAAAGAAGAGCATTGCAGTTCGTCGCGAATTCGTTTAATAAGCGTGGGAGCGTCACAGAAATATCCAGTTCAAGTAGCAGACGCAACTAGAGAGTCGTTCTACACTAAGGGTGCGTTATATCAAGAAGAGTCATGCGACATGTTACTTTGTCCCCGAATCAGCTCAAGAAGTGAGCCTGGGGTAAAAATGAGAGAAATTGCAGCGCATACGCAGGCGTACTGTCACACACCATTGGCCATATGAACAAAATACGAGATTACAGATTGTCGGACCACTTTTGGGATCGGGTTGAGGATTTCATAGCAGATAGAACCCAAAACGGTTTTTTTAACTCCATAAAATCGATAGATTTCACGTACATCTCAACAGAACTGTTCGCAGCGATACTGTTGTCTGTACCGGTGTCCAAAATTAAAGCAACAAACCGTTATTTCGCCGTCCTGCGTCTAATCCACGATATAATCATACAAACTGTCAACCAGATGTCTGTACGGTCTTGTTCTGCACGGAAGATGTCATTCCGGTCAACAGACAACCACGCCAACGATGACGTCAGAGCATCTATGAAACAAGGTAGTGTTTGCCAAGTAGTTACACATGCACAATCGCTGTATACACAGTCACAGATGGTGTAGTATGGCACAGAGAAGATGTCTACCAGATTCTCTGCCGTGGAGGGCCATAGAAAGAAGGGAAGCAGGACAATCGCAAACTGATGTGGCCCGATGGTTTAGTGTGAATCATTCTGTTGTTTCTCGAGCGTGGCGACAGTTTACAGAGACCGAAACAGTATCCCGAAGAACAGGGCAGAGCCGACCACTTGTGACTTCATAAGAGAGGACCGTCATTTGTCTGTAAGGGCACGTCAGTGCTGCCTCAGTACTGCACGGCATCTGGCATGTGAGCTCGCAGCATACCCTGGACGTGCTGTATCGAGGAAAACGGTGTGCAGAAGGCTTCGGCAGAGTGGCCTCTATTGTCGAGACCTGCTGTATGTCTGCCTACGTCGCGTCTTCAGAAAAGGGAACGTCTAAAGTGGAGTCATCAACATGCCACCTGGGCTGTCGACCAGTGGGTCAACGTTCTTTTTACAGATTTAATCTGGAGAGTGATTATCGATGGATTCGCATTTGGAGGGAACATGGAACACGATTTCGGGACCAAAACGTACCAAAACAATGTGGAAAGAGATCGAGATTGAGGAGGATCCTTAATGGTGTGGGCAGGGATTATGTTTACCACACGAACCCCTTCTCATGAACTTGTACGGGTGAATCGACAAGGTTTAACTGCTGTGGAGCCAGACTTCGTATTGATGGACAATAATGGTCGACCTTATAGAGCACGGATGGTTGATATTTTCTTGTAAACGGAAGATATTGAACGCATGGCGTGGCCTGCTCGCTCGGCCGATTTGAATCCCATAGAGCATGTCTGGGATGCACTAGGGAAATGGTTTGCATCACGTCAGCATCCACCAACCACTCTCCAAGACTGTGAGCTGTTCTGCAGGAAGAATGGGCGTTATTGCCTCGACATGAGACTGCTGACATCATTTACAGCATGCCCCCTCGTTGTCAGGCCTGTACTGCTGTCAGAGAGGGTCACACCCCATACTGAGGAGATTAACCAGTTGTCGGGATGTGTGTGCAAATCCGTTAATTAAAAAAAAAAAAAAAAAAGAAAACGAAGAAGAGTTTTGTATACTTCTTGATTCAAAAGACTTTACCAACAGCCGTATGTTTTGACTTATTTTATATCTCAGATGCTACCAGTTTCGGCAACTCAATATTGCCAGCTTCAGGCCCCATACGCTATTATCGTATTGACAATCTTATCGAATGGTGCCATAAAATTGGGATCGTAAATCCGATCGTTATGCAAGAGATTCCTGTGTGCGGTTATGCGGGTTCCAGTTCTGAATACTCTGCATTTTTTCTACATTACTATCACTCGTTTATACTGTTTTGTGGCAAAATAAGAGCACACTTGCAAAATTTCCATTTGTTGCTTTAATTTTGCACACCAGTGTAAATGTTGCCTGCAACGCCAGAAGACTTACAGGATGTCTTTTACATTTTTCCTGTAAAACTGATATATACTGAGGTGATAAATGACGTGGGGTAGCTCCTAATATCGTGTCGGACTTGGTTTTGTTCTGCCCGGCGTAGTGCAGCAACTCAGATCGCCTTCGAAATATTGAGCCGTGCTGCCTCTACAGCCGTCCACAATTGCGAAAGTGTTGCCACTGCTGGGTTTTGTGCACGAACTGACTTCTCGATTATATCGCATAAATTTTCGATGGGATTCTTGTCGGGCGATCTTGGTGGCCAAATCATACGATCGAATTGTCGAGAATGTTGTTTCTTTTTTCAAATCAGTCACGAACAATTGTGACCCGATGCCATGGCGCATTGTTACCCATAAAAATTCCGTCGTTGAATGGCTGAAAACGGTCTCCAAGTAGCCGATCATAACCGTTTCCAGTCAATGATTGGTTCAGTTGTACCACAGGAGCCAGTCCATTCCACGTAAACACAGCCCACACAATTGCGGAGCCACCACCAGCTTGCACAGTGCCTTGTTGACATCCTGGGCACATGGCTTCGTGTGGTCTGCGCCATACTTGATCCCTACCATCAGCCCTTACCAAATGAAATCGGGACTCACCTGGCAACGCCACGGTTTTCCAGTCGTCTAGGAACCAACTGAGATGGTCACGATAGCAGGATAGGCGCTGCAGGCGATTTCGTGCTGGTAGCAAAGGCAGTCGCGTCGTCATCTGCTGCCATAGCCCACTAACTCCAAATTTTGCCGCACTGTCTTATTCCCACACTGATTTCTGCGGTTACTTCACGCAGTATTGCTTGTCTGTTGGCTCTGACAACTCAACGCAAACGCCGTTGCTCTCGTTCGTTAAGTGAAAGCCGTCGACCACTGCATTTTCCGATGGTGAAAGATAATGCCTGAAATGTGGTTTCCTCGGCATGCTCTTGACATTGAGGATCTCGGAATACTGAATTTCCTAGCGATTTCCGGAATGAAATTTCCCATGTGCCTAGCTCCAACTACCATTTCGCGTTCAGTCTGTCAGTTCTCGTCGTGCGGCCATGATCACGTCGGAAACCCTTTCACACAAATCATCTGGCTGCAAATGACAGCTCCGCCAACGCACTGCCTTGTATACACGACACTACCGCCGTCTGTGTATGTGCATATTGCTATCCCATGACAATTCGTCATCTCAGCGTATGTAATCCTTAGTGTAATTAACGTTTGTCGTTTTCTTAAACAAACGAGTGTAATAATTCTTCTTCATCTGCATCTTTCCTGTAGCTGACATCCATTGATGTAAGCTGTAGATTTTTTGTCGTTAAATAATAATATAATACAGGAGGGATACCGACAGACTTCCAGAAATGTATCATTGTTCCTGTACCAAAGAAGGCAGCAGCTACAAAATGTGAACAGTACCGTACTCTAAGCCTAATATCACATGCATCAAAAATCCTTATAAAAATAGCTCTGAAGAGAATTGAAGAGAAGGTGGAGGATATGCTAAGATCAGTTTGGTTTCAGAAGGGGATTGGGAACAAGAGAGGCGATTCTGGCACTGAGACTCGTTATCGAAAATCAATCAAAGAAAAATAAATCAACTTATATTGCCTTTGTAGACATGGAAAAGGCATTTGATAACATTATCTGGCAAGAGATGTTCAGAGTGCTCAGGAACAGTTGAATAAAGTTCAAAGACAACCGTGTGATATTCAGTTTCTGTAAGAATGAGGTGGCAGTGATTACGAACTGTCACCAGGAGCAAGAAGCAAATATTAGAAAAGGGGTAAGACAAGGATGAGCTCTCTCTCCTCTTATATTCAATGCTTACATTCTGGAAGCTATAGACCTCAAGTTCGAGAAACTACTGAGGTGGGGATCAAAATTAATGGGCAGAAGATAGACATGCTACGTTATGCAGACAACATTGCTATAGTCAGGGAGACAAAACAAGATCTAGAGTAAGTCCTCAGCACAATGCAAGAACTTCTATGCAATAAACATGGAATGAGAATAAACAAGAAAAAGACTAGAATGAGATTTTCACTCTGCAGCGGAGTGTGTGCTGATATGAAACTTCCTGGCAGATTAAAACTGTGTGCCCGACCGAGACTCGAACTCGGGACCTTTGCCTTTCGCGGGCAAGTGCTCTACCATCTGAGCTACCGAAGCAAGACTCACGCCCGGTACTCACAGCTTTACTTCTGCCAGTATCTCGTCTCCTACCTTCCAAACTTTACAGACGCTCTCCTGCGAAACTTGCAGAACTAGCACTCCTGAAAGAAAGGATATAGCGGAGACATGGCTTAGCCACAGCCTGGGGGATGTTTCCAGAATGAGATTTTCACTCTGCAGCGAAGAAAAAGACTAAAGTGATGGTATGCAGTACAGGAGCAGAATATGAACCTCTGAGAATGAGAATTGGAAGAGAGGAGCTGGAAGTGATAGAGGAATTTACTTATCTGGGAAGCAAAATCACAAGGGATGGTAGAAGTCGGAAAGAAATTGCGAGCAGAATACAAAAGGCCAAAATTCTATTTAATCGGAGAAGGAACCTACTCACGAGCAACAACGTCAGTCTGAAAATGAGGAAGCGTATCATGAAAGGTTTCATTTGGAATGTGGCCCTATACAGATATGAAACTTGGACAATAGGAAGAGCAGAGAGAAGACGGCTAGAGGCCCTGGAGATGTGGTACTATAGAAGGATAATGAAGATCATCTGGAGAGCCAAGTAACAAATGAAGAGGTGCTTAGAAGAGTACAGGAAACCAGATCTCTGTGGAGGCACATCCAAACAAGAAGAGACAAACCTGTAGGGCACATTCTACGACACAACAACATCATTGGAACAATAGCAGAAGGAGCTACTGAGGGAAGGGGCGACCAAGGATATCGTACATGCAACAGATCATGAATGACGTTGGATGTAACACATACGAGGAAACGAAGAGGAAGGCAGACAGACGAGAGGAATGGCGCTCTGCTGCAAACCAACCTCAGGGTTGATCACTAAAAGAAAAGAAATAATCGCTAATTATTATCCTAATGTTACCAGATACTGATGTTGTGATTATTAAGTCTGCCTGTCCCATTATCATGATTTTAGCGTGCCTGCAATTTACGTTTCAGATTTAATTTTCCGCTGTAAAGCGTAAGTTGTGTGACGCGGAGACTGCGCGCTAACCACGTACTTTTACCTGAATCATTATTTCACTCCTTTTAGAACCTGCAGTCTTACTTGCTTTCAAAAGAAGTCCAAAGATTTATTGCCGTATATCGCGATACATTTCGTCGTACTGCAACATTACGCGGTCTCACGTCACCCGACTGACTGCTGTCCACCAGTGGACTCTGCGCTTGCATAGAAATCTTCAAACAGAGAAGGTAACAAGGAAAAGCGCAGAACCAGCTGTGCAGGGAGTCGGGTACAAACAAATATTCAGTTTTTTTAGAAAAAAGTCTTTCATCTGTCATTTTCACTCTCAGACCTGCTCTTTTAATCTGTTCCTTAGTGAGCATACTAACAATTAATCTTGGCATTTTAACCTACACGGACAACAGGACAAATTGCAGACTGCAGCGAAATGCAGGAAGATTTGCGGAGGATTGATGATTGGCGCAGGAACTGGCAGTTGACGCTGAACACAAATAAAATAATGTAACGTACTGCACATAAGTGTTGGATTACGCTGTTGCCAGTAAATCACTGGTAAGAATAAAATACCTTGGAGTAAACATCTGGGACGGCCTAAAGTGAATCAACCATATAACACTAATTGTAGGAAAGGTCACACTGACATTCATTGAGAGAATCTTATCCATGACAGAAGTTACTTACGAATCATTTGTGAGACCGAAGCTTTAATAATGCCCGTCAACCTGGTACAATTACCAGACTGGAATAATAGAAGAGGCCGAGAAGAGCTAATGTTTCGTCACGGGACTGTTTCGTAAATGCCCAAGAAACTATAGTGGCAGCCGCTACAAGGGAGGCGTTATGTCTCACCGAGAAGTGACTGCTACTGAAATTTCGATAGCGTCGTTTCAAGAACTGTCGTATTAACATGTTATCTCCTCCCACATATGTTCGAAAAATGACCACTGCTAGAAAATAAGAGGAATTAAACGAGATTTATCATTGTTCTTCTTCTCATGCGCCGTTTGCGAATGGAAAAGTGAAAAAAAAAGGCGGGCGGAGATCCACAGCGTCAGTTAATAAATAAGTCAAGAAGGCTAGGAGAGCGTTTCTGCTAGAAAGAGCGGGTAATCAGTTGTAAGCATCGCACGTAGACAATAAACTGACATCACTTAGTTCTACTAAGATGTACGCAGAGGAATCATGGTCAAGCGAATATCTCGTCCATAAGGGACGGCATTATGAGGGCTGCAACTGTTGATAAATACAGTTCAAACAGTTTCTGCTTGTTTATTCCGCCACTACGCGTTTCGATGGCTCACACCATCATCTTCAGATGAAGAATTCTTTATTTACATGCTTGGTGTTGCTAAAGAGTGCCGACGTTAAGTGATGAGGCCATGCAGAATGAACTTAAAATCACAACAATATATCTAACGGGTATAATATATCTAACGGGTATAAACCCACACTAATTTAGTTAAATTTTATTTTTAGTTAAAAAAATAAAAATAAAATGAACAAAATAACGGCCAAGAACCAAAACAATACACAAACAATAAGAATTGCTTTCCAAACAAACAATAAAATTTGCCAAAGACTGCCTCATAACTTAAAAAGCAGTCTTCTGGCATACATAAAATCATGCGTAGCAAATGCTCAGCTTAGTCCACAGATCAAACAGTCTGTAACTTCCACACCAGATTCAAAGAACACGTAAACGCTTTCTGTTACAACACGCCACACAAATCTGCAATAGCCTCCCATATAAAAAGTACAGGACACCCACTTGATAGTGTAGAAAACAATCTTGAAGTACTGCATACACTGAACGAAGGACACAGAATGTCTCTATATGAAGAACTAGAAATCCACATACGCAGAAAAAAACCAGGGGAACATCTACTCAACGGCAATAGTGAAACAGGCTCAATCAACTTTTTGAAAAATTTTGACAAAGTACTTAAAAATTCTGATAATTTACAATTTCAATGCACAGCCATTAATATAACCACTCCCATCCATCCCTCAATATGTCCAACCTTCAATACATAAGCAAAATCTGTTGTAATCTTTTTGTACATAATAAATTAATATAATAATTCAAGTGTGCACGTATCTATATTTAAGTGCAGCCCATTCATTCACATTTTTTAAGATAAAAGGGAAACATAGTTATGTACATAACCATTTTTGTATCCACTGCTGTAGTTCAGTTATATTTTTTTTAAAATGTATTTATAGCTACCTTATACAAAACTGAGTGGTGCGGATGTCAATATTGTGGTGCAGCCCATTCTTATTTTGAAAAAATTTAAAAAACATATTTGGGTAGAAACCAATTAATCTTTAATCACTGCACCCAATGTAAACAAACATGATGTTACAGTGCAAATGTAATGTGCAGTGGAGAGAACGTACATCAGACAACAGTACGCAGACTTTTTACAACTCTACTGTTCCCGTAAGTACAATTCACTGCCAGAAATCCACGTTTTTTAACCTCTAAAGTGCCGTTTCTAAAGAAACAATTTTATCGTTGGAAAAAGACGCAAAATAACTAACACTGTACTTGGTCTACGACCGTGAAAAGACGTTTGTACTGTTTACCGCCACTACCTATGTAAATAAATAATTCTCCACCTGAAAATTGTGATGTGAACTATCGAAACGCGTAGTGGCAAAATAAACAAGTGATTGACGCAGAAACTATTTTATTTGTATCATGGGCAAAGTTTAAACAGAGCGTAAATCGTGGTCTGGAGAACCATATACATGATAAGTGGACCAAGGACAGAAAAGACCCAATCTGGTTTACAAGGAAATTCGGAAAATACTGTGGAAGCAAAGGTTGTTGCAAGAAAATTCGGAACATATTGAGGAAGAAAAGCCTGTTTCGCTCTCGGTTCTAAAGAGAACGTGTAAGTGACAACAGGCGAAGGTTAGTATAGATCCGTGCGTCTGTGAAAAGATCTACGCGGGACCACACAAAAAGTACCACCGTCATACCTTAGCAAAAGATCTGACGGAGAACCCGAGAAAATTCTGGTCCTCGCTAAGCGGGTCTAAGGCTTCCATCCAGTCACTCGTTGACCAGTCTGGTATGGCAGTAGTGATAGCAAAAAGAATACAGGAGTTTTAAATTTTGCTTTTAAGTAAGCAGGAGAATAGAACAAACATACCGTCATTTGACCATCGGACAGAATCCCGTACAGACGACATGGTATTGTATCCTTGGCGTAGAGAAACAAGTGAAAGATTTGAAAACAAGTAAGTCGCCAGGTACGAATGAAATCCCAGTTCGGTTTTACAAACAATACTCTCCGGCACTGTCCGCTTACTTAGCTTGCATCTATCGCGGTCCCCTCGCCCAGCGCCAAGTCCCAAGCGACTGGAAAAAGCGCAGGCGACTCCGGTATGCAAGAAGGGTAAAAGAATGGATCCTCCAAATTACAGACCAATATCCTTAACATTGGTTTGCTGCAGAATCCTTGAACACATTCTCAGTTCGAATATAGTAATTTTTCTTGACACCGAAAAGCTTTCGTCCATGGATCAGCACGGTTTTAGACAGCATCGCTCGAGCAAAACTCAGATTGCCCTTACAGAGTGAACTGTACTAAGGACAACAGGCAGATTCCATATTTCTAGATTTTCGGGAAGTATTTGACACAGTGCCCCGCTGTAGACTGTTAACAAATGTATGAGAACATGGAATAGTTTCCCAGATATGTGAGTGGTGCCTAAGGGAAGCGAGATAGGACCATTACTATTTTCTGTATATATAAAGTATCTGTCCGAGATGATGAACGGCAGTCTGCGGTTGTTTGCCTATGATGCGGTGGTGTATGGGAAGGTATCGAAGTTGAGTGACTTTAGGAGGATACAAGACGACTTAAACAGAATTTCTAGTTGGTGTGATGAATGGCAGCTAGCTCTAAATGTAGAAAAATGTAAGGTAATGCGCATGTGTAGGAAAAACAAACCCATAATGTTCGGATGCAGCTTGACACAGTTACGTTATATTGGCGTAACGTTGCAAAGCAATATGAAATGGAACGAGCGTGTGAGGATTGCAACAGGGAAGACGAATGGTCGATTTTGGTTTATTGGGAGAATTTCGGAACGGGTGGTTCATCTGTAAAGGGGATTGCATATAGGAGGTAGTGCGACATACTCTTGATACTGCTCGAGTGTTTGGGATCCGCACCAGGTCAGATTAAAGGAAGACATCGAAGCAATTCAGAGGCGGACTGCTAGATTTGTTACCGGTAAGTTCGAACAACACCCAAGTGTTACGGAGATGCTTCAGGAACTGAAATGAGAATCCCTGGAGGAACAATTCTCTTTTCGAGGAACACTACTGAGAAAATTTAGAGGACCGGCATTCGAAGCTGACTGCAGAACGATTCTTCTGCCGCCAACATACATTTCTTATAAGGACCGAGAAGATAAGATACGAGAAATTGGGGCTCACAAGCATAGTTGGCCAGCGTTAATCAAAAAGTTAATTTACCTAATCGTTAATCCGTTAGTAAAAAAGTTAACTTCGTTAAACGTGAAAGCGTTACTGTACAAGCCTGAGACGCACCGCTGCCAGTCGCTACAATCTCCAAAGAGTCTCCAGTGCTTCCCTGTCGCATCCTTTTAACGAGATTACTGCTACTGGCTCAGCTGTCTATATCCTAATGCCCAAGACGGACTTTTTTTCGACCAGACCCTGGCTTTACTGTTTCTACCAACTGTACATACAGCGCTTCGTGTGCTCTCCTTAAGTGTTGTGCCTGTTAAGGCTTGAGGTATGATCCCCAATTACTGATATTTTAGGCAAGCACAGTTTACAATCGAAAGGTATTTTTTCTCCCAATCTGGATAGAAGACTAATGCAATCACTTAGAAGTGTGCACGAAATTTCATCAATTGTAGCGACAGATTCCATGATTTAGTCTCTCCACAGTCAATCCACTAACGAAAAGCAGACTTAACTTGAAGTCAGTAAACAAACTGCAATAAACAGCCAAGACCTGCTTATTCTCTCTCGCACTCGATTGTTTACATCAACCGCGCGCATCCAGGAGTATCCAAACACCTACATGACTGTACATTGTCAGAATATGGTTTCCGCGGGCGGCGCGGCGTCATTTTTGTCGTAGAGAGTAGGTGTCTAATTAACGAATAACGGACTCAAAGAAAGTTAATGGAAGTTAAAGAGTTCATTGAAGTTTCTTAAAATTAAGTTAATATTATTCCCTTAGTCGAAAAGTTAACTTCCTTAATTAACGATTAATAGATTAACGTTCCTGTACCCAGTTATGTTCATACGGAGGCATATAGATAACCGTTTTTCCCCGTTACAGAATCACTAGTATTGGTGCAGGGCATCCTCCACCGTACATAGTGTGGTGATGTGCGGAGCATGTATGTAGAAGTAGATAGGATGATCATTGTACCGGAAGTACCTTCTGCCACATCCCGTAAGGTGGCTTGAATAGTAGATATGTAATGTAGAGAAGAGGAAATAATAGTGGTATCCGAAACAGCCTCCGCCACAGAGTAGAGGCTTGTGAAGTGTAGATGTCGATATCTGTGAGGAAAGCGTCTGGAAACGTGCTCCTCGCCCGGTGGCCGCACGGCTGACGAGACTCGAGGACAGTGGAGCGTCGCGCGGGGCCTGTGGCGCCTCTGGCGGTGGGCGGGCGCACCGCGCATTGAGCGGCGAGGGCTAGCGGCGTCGCGCGACGGCTGCAGGGGTTGTTCAGTCTGTCGGCGGCAGCGCAGCGGAAAGCACGCGCCACAAAAGCTCTCCAGGCCCAAGCCGAGCCGCACACCGCAGCTGGCAGCTCTGCCCGCGCGTAACTGCAGAACCAACTCTCTCACACAAACACACGTACAGTCCTCCGAGAGAAAGAGAGTAGAATGCCTTCGCCCAAGGCGCGCTACGACGAGGTGCAGATGAAAGATGCCGCCCCCGAGGAAGCGGCCGCGCTGGGGGCGGCCGGCGGCGATGACGGTGAGATCCGCCTCAAAGCCAAGATGTCGCTGCTCAACGGCGTCACCGTCATCGTGGGCAGCATCATCGGCTCCGGCATTTTCGTGTCGCCCACGGGCGTGCTCAAGAACACCGGCTCGGTGAACCTGTCTCTGATCGTGTGGACCGCCTCGGGCGTCTTCTCCATGGTGAGTACGCTACGGCTGCGCCGACCGCGACCACGTGCTCGCTAAGCTCCGCGCCACGCCTGCTGCCACCTGCTTCGCTAGCCGGCAGACGCCGCTCTGCCAAAACACGCCCCACTCGCGCTCGCAATACAGAGATGGAAAAATGTGTACTCTGTTAAAGCCTGTGCCGGTAGACAGTTATATATATGTGCCCCTCCCTATGTAATTTATTTCCATAATCATACAATTCAGATTTAATTGTACTCACAGCTAATATTAAATCGTCTCTAGTCACTATTTAATGGACTAACTTGAAGTAGTACAGCTGACATACAGTTTACCTGTACCTCTTCAGTTACGCCGAAGCGCGTTTCGGGCTTTCACCCATCTTCAGGAGGGGGAATACATTTAAATCTTTATCAATACAAAGTTTTTGTTCACTGCATTTTGAATTTACGTAGTTTCGCTGATGCGCGGCATCTTTCTCTATGTGAACAACTTAAAGACATTCCGATGTAAACAAACGCATAAATCGGTCACAGGACGACCGCTGCGCTGCATCGGTGAGGCTGAAAGTGTTTCTGCTGTGCATAATTGCGAAAGCAAGGAGATAAAAGTTAAAGAATAAAACTACATCTAACTTACCTACTAACTGAACATAAATATATGTTATAGGGAAACGTGGCAGCTAAGCGAATTGTTATTTTCGAGAGGCAGCTGTAGTGTTGAAAACGCAGTCGACACAAATGTTGTACTGATGAAGATACAAAAAAGTACCACATCAAATAAAGATTAAAGATTTGGGGGAGGGGGGGGGGTGACAAGCTCGAAAGACGTCTTGGCATAAATAAAAATGTATAAATAGTGTGTTCACCATAAATTTTTCAAGTAATTAAATAAGTAACTAAATCAAAGCCACGAAGCACTATAGTGGATCAATTAATCTGTGTAATGTTTTCTTAATCTCTTGTGTTAACCTTCGCATCTCAAGTGCTACACACTCTATTTCATCGTTACGTGTGCTTATCTTTTTTACCTTGCTGTTGTTGGAACAAGGCGACATTTAATTTTACGAAAATGGCATGTGATATGATCTTTAGTGCCAAACCACGCGTAAGTACCAATTTTTAAACTATTGTATATTAACTTCTACGATCATTGGAAGAACATCCGCTTTCGCACCAACAATTTGCAAGACTTGACATTCTTTTTAAACGTGCTGCGAGCGCAAATTTCTTCTTGCAGTTTGCTATACGTACTTCTAGACGTTAATTATTTTTCCTTTAGATAATCGGCTGCGATAATTACTTTTTACTCTCCATTTTTATGACCCGATGAAATAAAACGGTGCGTTCTTGACGTGCTATAAAAGTTAGGTTTCCTGAAAAGAAAATGTGAATGGAGAAGCTTTCGCTACTGCAGGTGTCAAATATTCACTGAACAATAAAAAGTCCTCGTAATAAATTTTTACTTACTAATTTCAGCTGACACGCACGTGGTATCGACAACTATCGCGTGCAAACTGAAGCACGTATGTCAACAGAAACCATAATGTAGCCACTGCACTGAGAATTTGATTTGACCTCGGAACGAGGCAGAAGTCGAAGATATGATAATCATGTATTTACTGGAATATCAAAGATAATTATGTTGAGCTGACAAATCAACATGTTTAGGCCGTGGCTGGAAACCTCTGCGACGGCTTGCAATTATGATGGCAAGAGAGAGAAAAGTTACACAAAAAATCCCAAATTCATGGAACAAATAAATTATTTATACGGAAGTAGTCAATTAGAATTTTTCATTTATGTTACATGGATTATTTGTATGGAATTATGATAAGGATCGCATATATTTCATTCTTTGGTTTTAAATTTACACCTATGAGGTGACTGCAATGAATTTGTTTACCGACCTGATGGTTATTTCAGCCAATGGACTCTTCAGAGCTCTGGCTATCCTCTTCAGTGCAACGTGCTCTGTGTAGGCAGCTTAGGTTCCGATGTTGAAACTTGGGCTTCCCTGCATGAGAAAAAAGTTAAATTAAGACCGTTGCCTGAACGTAAAATTACACTTACATTGAACTGGTGCTTTTTTCAGTAAAGGATTCCGTCAGTTTGATATAAATATGGATCATGCCCCCACGACAAACAATACTTGTAATTTATGCACCTAAACAAACGTTTATGAAAATAAAAGGAAAAATTAAATTATTGTTAAATTTGATGTCCTCACGGTTGGCTACAGTGCGCCAAATATCAAAACTGTTTTTGTCACCGGTCGTTAGGGACGCGAATGAAAGACTAGTATTCTACGTAAATAAAACATATTCCCTTATATGAAAGTGCATTTGTGCACAGGCTACTCAACAAATTTAGTTAATGACATTAAACTGCTATCACAGTTTCTTCGTTAATGGTGCCTGCGTATGTCATTAATCAGAGGGAGGACGGCTCCGCGGAGAATGATTATTAGATTTTGTACACGTTCGCGAGACACATCGAATTGTAGCTCTGTGTTTCTGAAATTACAGAAAGAAAGATATGTTAATAAATGTTACGAATTATCATAATAAGAATTCAGCATCATACGATAGACATCAAAATGAATTACGCAGCAAATGTAGATCTTCTATTTTTCCCTTAAACACATGGAACTCTTGAAGTGAGTCGAAGAAATGTAGCTCTTTTTACGAAATGCCCAACGTTAGGAAGCGATTTGCATTGTCAGCCCTGCGGTCCGACGAATGTACGCACGAAACTCTGCTTGTCTGCCGTCAGAAGTGGCCACGACGATGCTGTCGTGGACTAGGTATCCCTTGTAAATCTAGCGATGTAGCACAGTGGTTAAGATACTTTATTCTTGTTCGAGACCAGCACGTAAATTTAGGTTCTAAGCGGTTTTCGTAAACCAATTAACGTAAATGCTGGAGACGGAAAGGAACGCTGTTTATTTCCTTCCCATACTCTTCACATCCGACTTTGAGTCCTGTGAGTGACTACGGGTCGTCGATGAGACGTTCAAATCCTGATATAAGTTATTTTTATTTGTATCTCGGCTTTCTTTGTGGCGTGTGCTTGAAGGCGTATATTTGTAAAGCATAAAAGTTAAGGTAATTTGTAACAGTAGGATTATATGCAGATTAATCATAAGTATATAGTGGGAGCTTTCTTGCATATGGTATATTTATTAAGTCACTCTAGCAAGTGTTAAAGTCCGACATTTGTCTTGGTCTTTATCTGGTGACAACAACAAGAGATCAAAGTTACAGCAGAACACAAGGGAATTAAAGAAATTTGCTGCCATGGAAATTGATTTATATCAGTGGGTTAAGCTGAAAATTTGTACCGGACTGGGATTCGAACCAGTGTCCCCTGCTTACTATGCGGGTGCGCTGGCCACTATGCCATCTGTACGCAGCGGACACCACAACCGCACGAATTACCCTAGCACGTCATCGCCGTAATTATATATGTAGTATTTGTTCTTTCGGACATTTCCGAAAGAAATCAATTCACACTGGCAACTAATGTCTTTAATTCTTTTTGTTTCTTAATTCATAGTAGCTGCAGGACCGAAATTGCACCTATTCTTTTGGATACAAATAAAGTTACATCAGTTACATATCGCAAAAATAAGTTCACGGGCTAACCACTTAAATATTAACATGATCGGTTAGACCTTACATCGCGCCCTTAAAAAACGGGTTAGCGTCAGGGCAGGACTTCATTCTAACTAGCTCAAGTTTCGACATTTGCTAATAGTTGTGGAAATTATTTTGAGGCATAAAAGATGCCTTAAAAAATTCAAACTAAGACAATAGACAAATTATGCACATTAAGTTGATATAATTCATAGCCCAGTGAATAAGCTTGAGAACTACAAATCCCGAAGTCGAGGGTTCGATTCCCAGTTGCCCTTAGATATTTTGCTATTGCATCATTGTTTTCATTTCGTGCAACCATTTACTGATATGAAAAAATACTAAGTTGCACCGTGGTTCGAAACACTCATTAAAGTGTAGGTCATCCCTTTATCTGGCAGGGTCCGTTTTAAAGCCAGAGGAAGGCGAGGGTGTACCAGCGTGCCTAGTAAAGGAATGCTATATTCAAACCTACCTTAGGATTCAGGACTGCTTCACTACCAAACAGATAATTCCTTCTTGAGGATTCATTAATCCCTCTATCGAAACAGAGCCACGACGGCCGTTTACACAAAACTACGGAGTGTCCTCCAAAATGCATCACATCGTTTCTATGAGCGAGTGTCAAGACGTGCCCTTTTTATTGACGCAACAACTGAAGGGACCACAGCTCACATCTTTCTCCAGCGAAGACATTGCTGTACTATTAATAAAGAGTCTCTCGAAAATAAGAAAAAATGCATCGACAATAAATACATACAACCTCAAATATCTTCCGTTGCCTAATCCCTCCCCTCCTCAATCCGCCGTGAGACATTTCAGTAGTAACGAGTTAAATTAGCAACATGCGTTCTATTCTTCAGAAACACTTCACATACTGCAGTCGTCTTCTTTAATGTTGCTGTAATAGTACTTTTCTGCTCTTCGAAGAAACGTGTGTTGTAGCTAAAGCATGATGAGAGCTGCGCCGCCCTTTGTTTCTATTATTGCACTTGCCATGACGGTATCTATTGTTCCCTTGGCGCTAGGCATTCTGTACTGATTGCAAGCCTAAATTGCAAGCCTAATCGTGTTTACGTTACTGCACGCTAACAACATGATAGGAGTAACATGTTCACGTAATCGAACGTAAGCAGTACGTCACAGAAATACAAACCGCAACAGGTGCACAACTGCGCGCTGCTGCAGTCCGTGTGCCAGAAGATATGCTACCGGGGGTTCGGCAGAATTACGTAATCTTTTTTCAGGGAAAGCGCCGTTAGAAACGTGTTGTCATTAATGAATATATTTCAGGAGTTGGCACCAGACAGTGTCCGCCCCCGTAGCTGAGTGGCCATTGCAGATGCCTGCCTTGCAAAGGACCTGCGTTCGATCCCTGTACTACCAAGGATCTTTCCTCGGAGGGAGGACTGGACCGAGGCGCATTCGGCGTCGTGATGCCAATTGAGGAGCTACAGGGTGTTTCAAAAATGACGGGCATATTTGAAACGGCAATAAAAACTAAACGAGCAGCGATAGAAATACACCGTTTGTTGCAATATGCTTGGGACAACAGTACATTTTCAGGCGGACAAACTTTCGAAATTACAGTAGTTACAATTTTCAACAACAGATGGCGCTGCAAGTGATGTGAAAGATATAGAAGACAACGCAGTCTGTGGGCGCGCCATTCTGTACGTCGTCTTTCTGCTGTAAGCGTGTGCTGTTCACAACGTGCAAGTGTGCTGTAGACAACATGGTTTATTCCTTAGAACAGAGGATTTTTCTGGTGTTGGAATTCCACCGCCTAGAACACAGTGTTGTTGCAACAAGACGAAGTTTTCAACGGAGGTTTAATGTAACCAAAGGACCGAAAAGCGATACAATAAAGGATCTGTTTGAAAAATTTCAACGGACTGGGAACGTGACGGATGAACGTGCTGGAAAGGTAGGGCGACCGCGTACGGCAACCACAGAGGCAAACGCGCAGCTAGTGCAGCAGGTGATCCAACAGCGGCCTCGGGTTTCCGTTCGCCGTGTTGCAGCTGCGGTCCAAATGACGCCATCGTCCACGTATCGTCTCATGCGCCAGAGTTTACACCTCTATCCATTCAAAATTCAAACGCGGCAACCCCTCAGCGCCGCTACCATTGCTGCACGAGAGACATTCGCTAACTATATAGTGCACAGGATTGATGACGGCGATATGCATGTAGGCAGCATTTGGTTTACTGACGAAGCTTATTTTTACCTGGACGGCTTCGTCAATAAACAGAACTGGCGCATATGGGGAACCGAAAAGCCCCATGTTGCAGTCCCATCGTCCCTGCATCCTCAAAAAGTACTGGTCTGGGCCGCCATTTCTTCCAAAGGAATCATTGGCCCATTTTTCAGATCCGAAACGATTACTGCATCACGCTATCTGGACATTCTTCGTGAATTTGTGGCGGTACAAACTGCCTTAGACGACACTGCGAACACCTCGTGGTTCATGCAAGATGGTGCCCGGCCACATCGCACGGCCGACGTCTTTAATTTCCTGAATGAATATTTCGATGATCGTGTGATTGCTTTGGGCTATCCGAAACATACAGGAGGCGGCGTGGATTGGCCTCCCTATTCGCCAGACATGAACCCCTGTGACATCTTTCTGTGGGGACACTTGAAAGACCAGGTGTACCGCCAGAATCCAGAAACAATTGAACAGCTGAAGCAGTACATCTCATCTGCATGTGAAGCCATTCCGCCAGACACGTTGTCAAAGGTGTCGGGTAATTTCATTCAGAGACTACACCATATTATTGCTACGCATGGTGGATATGTGGAAAATATCGTACTCTAGAGTTTCCCAGACCGCAGCGCCATCTGTTGTTGAAAATTGTAACTACTGTAATTTCGAAAGTTTGTCTGCCTGAAAATGTACTGTTGTCCCAAGCATATTGCAACAAACGGTGTATTTCTATCGCTGCTCGTTTAGTTTTTATTGCCGTTTCAAATATACCGGTCATTTTTGAAACACCCTGTACCTCACAGAGGTAACGGCTGCAAGGCCGGCACGAGGACAACGGCCGGGAGACCCGTGCACCGAACCCATGTCCCTCCAAACCGCGTCCTGATGACACCGCATGGCAGAGGAAGATATGGCGGCCGGTCAACGTCGCTTGATTGCGGAGTTTCGTTTCATTTTCTTCGTTGACAGATAATAGTTCACGTATTTGTTTCAGGGGCCTATTCTTAATGCAGCGATTACTTTTTCTCGAAGTTTTCTTTAGAGACGTTTTGTGGAATACCCCACCGATCAGGCCGATCCAGTGGTCAAGACAGTCACCATCCGTATTCTGTAGGCGCGAGGGTGTCAGCTCCTCTCATCCATACGGCTGTGTCGTTAGATTTCACCACTCTCGTTGTGCCAAGTGAGCCAATGCAACGAACCTCTAGAGAGCGTATTTAGAGTTTGTCGCTTACGACTTTGTATTGATCTGCAATGCAGCAGTGAGAAGGAATCGCCTCATTGATGCAAGCAGTTCTGTTCTGCTCTGCACTTTGTTCTTCCATGTTTTGAACTGCACTTTGTAAAAAGTGTTACTGAACTGCGTATTTACTTTATAATAGTGATGCTATCAGTAAACGAATAGGGCAAACAGCAATAAGTATTAATCAAGAAATGGGATGATACCAGGGGACGACGAGGGATTGGGGGAGTTGGAGGACAAGGATGGTATCCCTGGGCACAAGTTACTCTAGTTGCTCCGCTAATGGTATGCATAAAGTGTAGGCTACAGAAGCATTCTACAAATAAGTCCTTTCATGCACAGGCAGCAGTTTATACATTGCCCAGTCGCACAAATGTGACCAACTGTCAAAAGCCTGAATAGCCACTATTTGCAGCGCGAAACGTGCGGGAAGAGAATCAGTTGGGTTATGGAAGGTACAACCAGGGATTTGTAGCCATACCGATTGAAGAGGCGTGCCCAGCTGCGCTAGGTTTCTTGGTTGAGAATCCATGACGTAAACAGTTCGATCGATCCCCCACAGACTCTTGATTGGGTTTAAATTCAGAATGTTTGGTGGACAGAGGAGTATGGTAAACTTTTTTGCTCTTCGAACCGTGCACGTTCACTGTGAGCTATTACATGTTGTATTGTCCTGCTGGAAGACGCCATTGTGCAGAGGATAAACAAACAGCATGTAAGGGGGACATAGTTCCCAAGGATAGATGCATAACTGTGTTGAGTCATTGAGCATTCCAGAATTACGTAATTGCCCAGGAAATGCCACGAAAACATTTCACAGAACCTAACGCTCTATCCTCCGGCTTTTGCGTTTGCTTTCGAACGTTTCACGCCATACATGCAACGGCCATCTCTCCGATGGAGCACAAAACGTGATCCAGCTGAAAAGGCTACCTGTCGCCAGTCAGCTTACGTCCAGTTGCGGCGTTGGCGCGAAAATTACAGCCTTCGTCGCCGATGAACAACGGTCAGCAAGGATGCATGAACCAGGGGCCCGCTGCTGGGTCCATGCACAGCAACGTTCTCTGAACACTTCTTGAGGAAGCATTGTTGGTAGCTCCCTTGGTTCATTGGGCGGTCAGGTGGTCAAGCAAAAATTTTTGGAAATTTGCGGCAAGTTCCTCTGGGCCCACTCTGCTGAGGTCATCGGTCCCTGGGCTTACACATTGCTTAATCTGACTTGAACTAACTTACACACACACGTGGCAAGACGCCCAAGACCACGCGGCTATCACACGCGGTGTTGGTCAAAGCAGGACGTCTGTTAGCGCGTACACATCACCTCACCCGTCGTTCACGCTTGTCATCTACGGCCCGTTCAAAAATGGCTCTGAGCACTATGGGACTTAACATCTATGGTCATCAGTTCCCTAGAACTTAGAACTACTTAAACCTAACTAACCTAAGGACATCACACAACACTCAGTCATCACGAGGCAGAGAAAATCCCTGACCCCGCCGGGAATCGAACCCGGGCGTGGGAAGCGAGAACGCTATCGCATGACCACGAGCTGCGGACTCTACGGCCCGCGGTGCACCACAGTTGCCTCGGTACCTGTTTCGGATAGAACCATTTAGGTATGCACGGTATACTTCTATAACGGCTGCACGCGAGTAGTTTACAAACTTAGCCGTTTCGGAAATGGTTCCACCCTTGGCCCGAAAGTCAATGATCATGCCCTTTTGGATGTCAGATAAATCGCTGTTGTTGTTGTTGTTGTCTTCAGTCCTGAGACTGGTTTGATGCAGCTCTCCATGCTACTCCGTCCTGTGCAAGCCTCTTCATCTCCCAGTACCTACTGCAGCCTACATCCTTCTGAATCTGCTTAGTGTATTCATCTCTCTGTCTCCCTCTACGATTTTTACCCTCCATGCTGCCCTCCACTACTAAATTTGTGATCCCTCGATGCCTCAGAACATGTCCTACCAACCGATCCTTTCTTCTAGTCAAGTTGTGCCACAAACTTCTCCCCAATTCTATTCAATACCTCCTCATTAGTTACGTGATCTACCCATTTAATCTTCAACATTCTTCTGTAGCACCACATTTCGAAAGCTTCTATTCTCTTCATCAGTTATTTTGCTCCACAAATAGCAAAACTCCTTTACTACTTTAAGTGCCTCATTTCCTAATCTAATTCCCGGAGCATCACCCGACTTAATTCGACTACATTCCATTATCCTCGTTTTGCTTTTGTTGATGTTCATCTTATACCCTCCTTTCAAGACACTGTCCATTCCGTTCAACTGCTCTTCCAAGTCCTTTGCTGTCTCTGACAGAGTTACAATGTCATCGGCGAACCGCAAAGTTTTTTATTTCTTCTCCGTGGATTTTAATGCCTACTCCGAACTTTTCTTTTGTTTCCTTTACTGCTTGATCAATATACAGATTGAATAACATTGGGGAGAGGCTACAACCTTGTCTCACTCCCTTCCCAACCACTGCTTCCCTTTCATGCCCCTCGACTCTTATAACTGCCATCTGTTTGCTGTACAAATTGTAGATAGCCTTTCACTCCCTGTATTTTACGCCTGCCACCTTCAGAATTTGAAAGAGAGTATTCTAGTCAACATTGTCAAAAGCTTTCTCTAAGTATATAAACGCTAGAAACGTAGGTTTGCCTTTCCTTAATCTTTCTTCTAAGATAATTCGTAGGGTCAGTATTGCCTCACGTGTTCCAACATTTCTATGGAATCCAAACTGATCTTTCCCGAGGTCGGCTTCTACCAGGTTTTCCATTCGTCTGTAAAGAATTCGCGTTAATATTTTGCAGCTGTGACTTATTAAACTGATAGTTCGGTAATTTTCACATGTCAACACCTTCGATCTCCGAAGGCAAATTTGTTGCGACTGAGACATCTGAGCGTAGTTTAAGAAGTTCGTAAGTACTTCATGAACGTAATCATTTACCTCCAAAAGGTTCTGTTAAAATTTCTTTACAACAACCAGTTTCGATCCTCTATTGGTTCAATAACGAAATTTTAACAGCAGCTGTAGACGATAAATCAAAGTTGTTCGATCACCTAATCGTACGTTACGGAAAGATTCAGCTCATAGACTCACCACAAAGATTCCTCAGTTTCTCCTGAATTCCACAATTTGTTACGAATCGTCAATGCAGCGCAAAACTATCTCGCCCATGAATGTCTCTACTGTGCCGGCTATAGCTTGAGACTTGGGGCCTCTTTGCCAGTCATTTATGGGTCCACTGCGTATGTCAATGTGTCAATGTCTCATCTTCAGGAGTGAAGTTACGTAAGTTATTCTAGATTTTTCGTTTTTCTTAGCAATCCAAGTGAAGCATATCGTCATTATGTGAGAGCAAGAAAAGAATTTAATTGTCCGACGTTGAAGGTGATGCATTTGTTTTGAAAGACGTCCTGGAAGTCATATATGATTGAGCAGAAACCTGTTTCAAAATGGTTCAAATGGCTCTGAGCACTATGGGACTTAACATCTATGGTCATCAGTCCCCTAGAACTTAGACCTACTTAAACCTAACTAACCTAAGGACATCACACAACACCCAGTCATCACGAAAACCTGTTTCATTTACGTGCGGTATGTACTCTGAGATATAACTGGTTTAAGGCTTCCTTTTTGATTTTTGCAAGCTACTAGTCGCCTAAATACTGTGTGTAAAGATGAATTCGCCAGCACACCAGAACTGTCGAAAACAAATTCCACAGTCTTCTCCCCCGGGCAGTTACAGTAAGGGCGGAGTTTAAAGTTTCGTCGACACAGCACGAGCTCAAAATAGAGGTCGAAATCGACTTTGAACACCTGCCCCATGAAATGCTACTGAGATTTTATACAGAAGTTACGGGCGAGTTAGCCTCTCTTTTAACCATACCGTAGAATCCTCGACGAAAACTGTCCAGTAGATGGAAGAAAGCGCTTGTGACACCAGTCTACAAGAAGGATAGCAGAAGCGTTCCACAAACTATTATTCAATATCTTTGACATCTGCCTGTCGTAGAATGTCAGAACATATTCTGAGTGCGAATGCAGTGACCTCCTTCATAGCAACGAGCATGGAATCCGAAAAAAACATCACCCACGAGAAGTCTAAATCTCGATTTTCTTACATGAAATCCCGAAAGCCATGGATAAAGGCAGTCCGGTAAATGTAGCATTTCTTCTCTTCCGTAAAACTGATTAACGAAAGGACGATCACGTAGGAAATAAAATGAAATTCCTGACTGACTTCAAGATTTCTTGGTAGTGTAAACCTAGTATTTTTTTTATGTAGACTCATGGACAGATGCAGAAGTAACTCTGTGTCACCCATGCAAGTGTGTTGGGACCTTTACTATTCATGTTAATAACACTGCAGACAATAATAATAGCAATCAGACTTTTCGCAGATAAAGCAGTTACAATAATGAAGTGTCTCCATCAAAAAAGCTTCACAAATATTCAGTCAGATCTTGGTAAGATTTAAAAGTGGTGTAAAGATTGGTGACTTGCTTTAAATCTTCAGCAACGTAAAAATGAGCACTTCAAAAAACGAATAATACCAACATCTAATGATACAATATCAGTGAGTCAAAATTGGAAACAGTTCATACAAATATCTGGCTACAAAAATTGGTATGAATACGAAATGGAGTCGTTAGTTAGGGTCAGTCATAAGTAAAACGGGTGACAATCTGTAACACAAACTTTCCAAAGACGTTTAGAGACCGTCTTGAAGTCTCTACAGCGGTCCAGGCCAGTCCCTACACAAAAAGAGGGGGTAAACCTAAATCAAAACTGCTGTTCCAATTACAGATTTGGGTTGCTTATACAATCAAGAATTCAATGGTAGTAGCATCGGGCTGCAAACTCCTTTATTAAAAGGACGAATTTAATTCGTCTGGTTATGAACTAAACGTAATTTTATTTTTTTTAATTTTATCCATATTTTGCAGCTTAAAACGTGACTGTATTGAAAACATTGGAGGTATGAATTAAACAGCGCCTTCAGTCACAACTTTTTCGTGTTTTATTAACTACACGACACATTTCGGACCCTGTGGGTTCATCGTCTGGTGTTGTTTGTCTTAATACGTGTTTTATTTCTTACGACCCATTCTATGATACTGCTAAAGTATAGAACTGATAGGCGATACTGAAAGTATCTGAAGGAGGGCAGTACGAATGTTTTGTTTGAACTATAGGAGAGATGATAAATCTGAATAGGCAAATGCCTGAAGATAGCTGCTAACCGCTCCGCGAAAATCTACTTCCAAAATTTCAAGAACCAAAGATAATACAGGAATATACACCGTCCAGTCGACCTGTCAAAAGGCTGAATAACCTTCTTTTGCAGCGCGGTCCACTGTGAGACGTACAGGGATAGTGTCATTGACGCTCTGGAAGGCACAGACTGGGATGTGGAGCCATGCAGATGCCAGTGGTGTGACCAGCTGCACTCGGTTTTCGGTTACGGATCCATGAAGCGTGCACCCTGATCGAGGTGATCCCATAGATACACTATTGGGTTTAAATCTGGAAAGTTTTGTGGCCAGGGGAGTACGGTAAGCTCATCCTGCAGTGTCTCCAACCACTCAAATACACTGCGAGCTGTGTGACTCATTGCATTGTCCTGTTGGAGATGCCATTGTCCCAAAGAAAAACAAACTGCACGAAGGTTGGACATGATGTCAAAGGATTCAAGTATACTTTTGTTGATCCATTGTGCCTTCCAGAATGACGAGATCTCGACCAGGGAATGCCACGGAAACAATCCCCAGACCATAACGCCCCTTCCTTGTTTGCTTTCATACATTTTACGCCTTACACGCGAACGACCATTAGTCCAATGGAGCATTAAACGTGGCTGATTTGAAAAGGCCGCCGATCGACACTCTGGACGTCCCGTTGCGATACTGGCGTTCAAATTTCAGGTTTCGTCCCCAATGAACAGCAGTCAGCAGGGGTGTATGAACCAGGCGCCTGCAGACTCCAAACCAATGGGACATTTGATTTCGGAAATTTCAAAATTCATAGAGCGACAGAGTCAAGAGCGTGCCGAGAATAATAAATGTACCGAGAATACTAAATGTCAGGCTTTATCTCTCAGCACTGACAACACAGTGGCCGACGGCCTTCGCTTAACGACTGGGGGCAGAGGTGTTTACATAGAGTTGTCAGTGCTATTAGACAAGCAACACTGCGTGAAATAACCGCAGAAATCAATACTGGATTACGACAAACGTATCCGTTTAGGAGCGTGCACTACATAGTCTACAGTACCTCTGTTGGGCACGTGACTTTACCGGGTGGACCCAAGACGACTGGAAAACCGTGGCCTGGACATACCAGTCCAGATTTCAGTTGGTAAGAACTTACGCTAGATTTTAAGTGTGCTGTAGATCCCAAGAAACCCTGGCCCCAAGTTGTCAACAAGGCACTAAGAAGCTGGTGGTGGCTCGGCAATGGTGTGGCATGTATTTACATAGGTCATTGACTGAAAATGGTTATGTTCGTCTACTTGGAGACCATTTTCAGCTATTCATGGACTTGATGTTACCAAACCGATGGTATTTCTATGGATGACAGTGCACCGTGTTACTGGGCCACAATTGTTCGCGATTGGTTTGAAGGTCATTCTGGCCAATTCAAGTGAATGATTTCGCCACCGAGATCTCCCAACACGAATCCCATCGAACATTTATGGGACACAATCGTGGGGTCCGTTCGTGCGCAGCATTCCGCACCGCCAACACTTCCGCAGTTATGGACAGTTATAAAGGCAGCATGGCTAGATATTTCTGCAGGGGACTTCCAACGACATGTTGAGGCAAACGTTTGTCACCTCAGTGAATAGCCTAAAGAGCTACCATCCATCTAGTAGAAAGAAATTTGCGAAACTCCAGCCGAGGTTTCCGCTAGGAGGAGGAGGGAAATTCCTTAAGCCACGTATCTTGTCACCTAGACGCGATCAGCAAGACGAGATCAGTGACTGCAGCACAGCAATAGATGGCTAAGCCGGCACAATTTCCCTGATTTTTACCTGCTCATGCAGCGTGAGAAATAAGGTAAAGGGAGATATATTCGTGATAGATTTACGTTTACAACGTTTTTTCTCTAATATGAAAGCATTTCATCTAGTTATGTATATCATACTAACAGGACAAACTACAAATAGAAATCAACATTTATGTTAGAAGTGGAATTGTAAATGATAGAATACGACAGGCTGTGACAGGTAATTTCATAATACGGATAAGTGATTGCTTAATAGGTGTAAAGTTGTTTTCGTGATAATTGTACGATGATTAGTAGAGCGCAGATAAGCAACAATATCTGCCAACAATGATATCCCAAAATCCTGAAAGCCGAGGTGGTGCGTTCCTTCCCCAGTAAGTGTGGTTGCAGTGAGCTAAAATTGTCACGAAATAACCTGTTATCGCGAAAATACTTTCCTTTTCCTTTCTTAAAAACTTTCTGTACAAGCGCTCTTGCCGGGCAGCAAACTGACTCACGCATAACAGTAGACGTGTTTGCCGTTCATTGACGTAAGTGATATAAGTGATATAATTTCGGCTTTGTACTGCGAGTTCGCAACACTTCAGACAGTATTTCTGCACTCGATCGCGATTAGAATTGGGAGAGATAATAAAAATGCCGAGTGGTGAGTGCGCGCCTACATATCGTCGCGTCGCCCCACTGAAGGTCAGTATTGATTTTGAGTTAGTGTAACGCGGCTTTGGCTGCAGCCGCCGTAAGGACTGCTTTGATATCAGGTGGCAGGCGATTTGGAACACCTGTCCATTTAGCTCTGCAGACACGCGTCTGAGTGCTGCGTGGTGACAGCTGCGTCTACTTTTGTGATTCTGCTGAAGGCACCCATTGCGATTCCTGTCGTAATATCAGTTGTCTCTTGCGACGAAATATAGAGCTTGAGTAGCATTTCTCACTCACAGTCGGATGTTTTAACAATGTAAACGTTGACAGCGTCTTTTCTAGCATCTTTTAATCCACTAAATAAGGAACTACTGCGGTAATTGTAAGTAAAACAGTCGTAAACCCCTTGTTGGTTTAAATACTGCAGTTGGTAATTTGGTAACCGCTTGTGTTACTTTGACATGCTCGCCGTGTAGTTGAAACAACGCCTGTGGTATATTTGTTTATTTTCTTGTATGTGTAAACGTGAAAATGGTGACGAGAGGAGCTAGTACAGTCATATACGCAGTTTCGATTAGATGTATTTATCACTGGGGACGTGTTCTGGATAGATATTAATTTTCTTAAGGCGAAGTAAAATAGTACCTTTGTCTGACAGCGATATGTAGTGCGAGAAGTTTTGCTAAGAAGCCGCGCGTGTGGTTTAAAAGAGTAAAGGAAACCCTCGCGATCAGACCCTGAAGACCGTGCGATAGTCGACCGACCGCCACATCACCCTCATAGTTAATCATCGGGTGCGGTATGGAGGGGCACGGGGTTAGCACACCGCACTCACGGCCGTTGTCGACTTTCCGACCTTGGAGCCGCTACCTCTCGATCAGGTCGCTCCTCACTTGTCATCACGAGGCTGAGTGCACGCCGGTCCAGTCCTCCTCATGCCGAGAACGAATCCCTGACAACCGGGAATCGAACACGGGTCCCTCGCCTGAGGGTATGCTGCCTTGACCACTCGGCTACGGAAGATGACGCGCCTTTGATTTACAGCACCGTAATCAGAACTCGGAAATTCTGGTTAGTTGACAGTTTAAAGAGTCTCCAATCTTTTGGTAGTTGGCAGTTTCTATATGTGAACCAGTCTGAGTCCGTTGAGTGTATTGTTATCTTAATGAAAATATTATTTTGGTGATTAATGTTATTTACTTGGAATACAGCGAAGATTGATGTGCAGCACTATTCTTTGAATAAACGGAAACATACTGTTAAAATTCAATGAGACATCGTGACAGTGGTGTGCCTTCTTTACAATCCTAATAAATGTCTGCCTTGAAGGCTAGGTTGGTTATATACTGAAGCGCCAAAGAAACTGGTATGGGCATACGTGTTCAAATACAGAGACATGTAAACAGGCAGAATACGGTGCTGCGGTCGGAAACGCCTATATAAGACAAGTCTCTGGAGCAATTATTAGATCGGTTACTGATGCTACAGTGGCAGGTTACCAACATTTAAGTGGTCGGCGCCCGAGCGGTGGGACACAGCATCTTCGAGGTAGCGATGAAGTGGGGATTTGCCTGTACAGCCATTTTACGAGTGTACCATGAATATTAGGAATCCGGTAAACCATCAGATCCCCTACATCGCTGCGGCAGAAAAAGATCCTGCAAGAGCGGGACCAACGACGACTGAAGAGAATCGTTGAATGTGACAGAATTGCAACACTTCCGTAAATTGCTACAGATTTCAATGCTGGACCATCAACAAGTGTCAGCGTGCGAACCATTCAACGAAACATCACTGATGTGGGCTTTCGGAGCCGAAGGCCCACTCGCGTATTCTTGACGACGACACGACATAAAGCTTTACGCCTCGCTTCAGAATTTCCAGGAATATCAGTCCACCGCTGATTAGATTCTTGTACTGAAAGAAGCCATATTAAAACATTGGAAATACAACAAGAAATGGCAATATTGTTCGTTGTGTAACGACAGCATAAACGGACAAACGTGAGAAAAAAATCCAGAAGTTTAAAATAGCAAAGAAGATTACAAGTATTGTAAAAGTTACCATGGAAGGGTCGAAAGGGATGGTGAAAATGAATGGAGAACATTTCGTGGCTTTTGAGATAGGAGGAGGAATCAGGCAAGGAGATGGAATTATCATCACTGTTGTTCAACATAATTGAATTCAGCAAGCGAAGCAGAAGAGGGAATTAACATACGAATAGAAATGACTTTACTGGCCGTTGCAAATTAAGTAGCATTAATCCCTGAAAATCTAGATGATCTGAAAATACTGGCAAGAATACTATTTAAAAATGAAAAGAAGTTGGATTAGAGGTAAATGACGAGAAAACAGAATTCATGAGGGCAGAAAGAAACTACAAGATGAAAAGCTGGGAAAGCATGCAGACTGATAAGTAGGTGTTAGGGGAAGAAGCTGAATTTAAATATCCGGGGGTTGTAGTAAACAACAAAAACGATTTGAAATAAGAAGAAGCGGGGATCAAAGCTGTATCCAGAACGTCAAATTCGCTCAACAAATTAATGGCATACAATTCTTTTTTCAACAGCATCCAAAACAAGACTAATAAAACTTTACATAATCACACCAGTATTATTATACGGGTCAGAAATATGGAGAATGCATACGTATACTGACAGAAATATATCGGTTTTTGAAAGTAAAATCCTGCAGAAGATATTTGGACTAATTTCTGAGGGAGGAGAATGGCGAAGATGAAAGACCGGGGGCCTTAAAATGAATTTTAGTGAACCAATTGTTGTTGCACAAGCCAAGACAAGGAGACCAAGATGGAGTGGCCCTGTCTACAGACGAGAGGAGGGATCCAGACTGAGAGAAGTGTCAGAGAAGAAACGCGAAGGCAGGCTTAAATTGGGATGGAGAGACAAGGTGACCAAGGATCTTCAGATACTTGGTTCAAGGGAAGAAGGTGCCAAAGACAGAACGTGTAGAAGAGGCTACTTGACGAGACCAAAATTCGACTTCGGTTTGTGGGGCCGACAGAGTTAACAAGAGTTGTATTGTCAAAATGATTTTCTAAATCCATAAATTCTATACATGTTGGTTTGTCTTCATTCGGACTATAATTTAAGATAAGTCGTAGGGTTAATATTGATTCGTGTATTATTACCTTTCTCTGGAAATCAAACTGATCTTTCTCTCACATCAGAAATCTTTTCCATTTTTCTGTAGACGATCGGTGTCTGTATTCTTCTACCACGATTCCGATGGTTCGATAGTGTCCATAGCTCATACAAACATGCAGTCTTCCGCGGACAGTGTCAATCTCATTAAAATCCTCCTAGTTGTACTGCCACGTGAACTTCTAAAATATTTTAAATACTAAAACAAAACTGACATTTCAGACAAGTGGCAGCTGTCTTTCTCGAAGCCAAGAGTTTCAAAAAACACGAATACTTGGAAGACAGCTGTGGATGCACACGCGCAAAATAGGAGGAATCAAAATCCTGAAGCAGCCTGACAACAACAACAAAATCGGCTACAGGCTTCCGGCGTCCTAGCTGCCGTCAGTCGCGATATGATGGCACACGATCGGCTGGCGTCGTGCTACTGCCCAACCAATGGCAGCGAAACACAGCCCTCGGAAACCTACCGCAGAATCGTAGCGGGTGACCAATAGCCAGCAAGCTGTGCAATCCACAAATGGCCTGCCATATATCCCCTCCCTCTCTTCTAACATCCACCAATGCGAGGACCAATAAACCGTACAGATTATAAATATGTATGTATGTATGATGTATGCAACCTAATGTTACAAAACGCCGCGCATTAAAACTGTTTTTTCCGGGGCTCATATTTAGGATTCTGTTAGTATTAGAAAGGTAGGATCAAATTTTTTTATAGCTCTTGGGCTAGGGTCCATTTGTATACCCAAGAGAAGTATCGTCTTACAGTAACTATCCTATAGTACATAGTCAAAGTTTGAATATTACACACTTCTTGTAGCTTAGGAAAATGGAGCAAATCGGTTGGTTCTTGTTGGATTAGATGCGGTGTAAGGTGCGTCTTGAAGGGCCTTATGGAGGCACCATTTAGTTCATGGACGGATCCTGAGAAGCAGCACAAAATAGAGCCGCGGATTCCAAGGCGGCTATGCACAGCAAATGGCTGAAATTTTTGTGATGTGTTCGTAAAATCCCGATCTCAAACAGACCTGATAATTTTCTCGATTTCTTTATTCATTTCCCAGATATAGAGCATACCCTAGGTGTACACGTAAAATGCGCATGTAAAATCCGGCGTGAGACGTAGTTTATAAAGAAACATACTATGATGTGTCCCCGTTATCTTCACAAGTGTTCTGAGAACCCCATTTTGTTGTAGTACTCAAGGAATGCAAAATTTTTGTGCTCATAAAATCCGGTCTGAGGTGATAAATTACGCAGTTTTGCGTTATTCCAGTTTCACATGAGTAAAGTATCAAAATTTTAGTCACTCATAAAATTGTTTTCTTATGAGTGACATGCCCTGCTACAGCAGGGAAAAAGAAGCGAACCAGCGGGAAAGCGCTCCTGTCGGAGCACAAAGAAGGCGAATATGCTTCTGTTTATTAAGACTGACTGAAAGGTGGGGTACCAGATCCTCATTATACGTTTCTCAGTACCTTTAAAAATTTTATCAAGAATTTTGGCTTGCGAACATATTCGCGCTTTTTTATGCTGAGAGGAGGAGTCAGTTGCAGTTGGAAAGAGACAGAGAAGTAATAAAATTCTGGACTACAGTAGGCAAAAACCGAAGGAAAGGCTTTGCGTGAGAAAGATAGGGACAAGACAATGCAACATAGTGGACAGTGACAGAACAGTGCTAGGGAAAGAGTGAAGGGGAGAATGCCAGTGGAAGAGGAATAAAGAGAAGGAAAAAATGGAAATGGGTGAAAGCTAGTGATAATGAGACAGCCTCTGACAATGATGTGGAGGGACAGAGATAGTAACAGTGAGAAGGGACAGCAGCAGTGGGAAGGAATGACTGAGATAGCAGGAGTAAGAGAGAGCAAGAGGGAGACACAGACAGTGGAGAAGACGGTAGTAGAATACAGAACGGAGGAGACTGTGGCTGAGAGACAAGAGACAGGGACAGAAGGACACACAGGGATAATCACAATCAGATGGAATGAATGAAAGAGTGAGAGAGAGAATGGGCAAGTCGGAGTGGATGGGAATGAGCGACTTACAGCGATGGACTTGTAGTTGAGAGTTACAGTTGAGGAAGCTCGTAGGAGTGAGAGGTAAGTTGCATCTTAAAATGAGCGCGAATATCTACACATGCCAAAATTTTTGGGAATTTTTTTCAAAATGCCGAGAAAAGTAGAATGAGGCAGCTGCTACCCACTTTACAGCATATGCACCTTTTCTGTGCTCGGATACGAGCATTTTTCCTCTGGTGTATATGTGGTTCAAATGGCTCTAAGCACTATGGGACTAAACTTCTGAGGTCATCAGTCCCCTAGACTTAGAACTACTTAAACCTAACCTAAGGACATCACACACATCCATGCCCGAGGCAGGATTCGAACCTGCGACCGTAGCAGCAGCGCGGCTCCGGACTGAAGCGCCTAGAACCCCTCGGTCATAACGGCCGGCGGTGTATATACTTGCACATATCCTCCTAAACCAATGGACAGATTTCAACCAAACGTGCAGCACTGTCTGTAAAGAATCGTTATGTGAATAATGGGAATAAGAACCACCTACTTATCAAAGGGGCGGGATTGGGATGAGAAAAACCGCAGCCCATGGCGCACGAATACCCAGACTTTATTCAGCCAGTTTTGAGAGTGACAGGACTTGGTGATGTGCAACAACTCTTACGCTTAATTTTAAACATTTACGAAATTTTTTTCTTGCTCACAACCTCCACAAAATTACGTTTTAATTTATTACTTCTTTACTACAAACTGTATTCCCAATACCTTTCGCAGACAGTATTCATATAGAGCATTCAATGTACCTGCAAAACTATATCAGTGTGTAATACATAGTTCAGGTGATATGTCATAAACATGGAGCCTTGTGAAAATTAAACTGCACGGCGAAATTCGCTAGTGGCACAGGTGAAATATATGTATTAATACATATGAAGTATGTTAAATATATGTTACACTTGCCGGCCGGGATGGCCGAGCGGTTCTAGGCGCTACAGTCTGGAACCGCGAAACCGCTACGGTCGCAGGTTGGAATCCTGCCTCGGGCATGGATGTGTGTGATGTCCTTAGGTTAGTTAGGTTTAAGTATTTCTAAGTTCTAGGGAACTGATGACCTCAGAATTTAAGTCGCATAGTGCTCAGAGCCATTTGAACCATTTATATGTTACACTTGAGGGATCGATTTTAACCACCGGTGGGGAAGGGGGGGGGGGGAGGAGGACAATGACGCAGAGAGCAAGGAGGAGAAAGTGAACAGAGATGAGAAAGGGAGAAATGGAGAAATGGACAAAGATGCAACAGGGAGGGAGATTGAGGAGGAGGAGGACATATAGGAGGGATCTGGGGCGAGGGAGGAAGACAGGGAAGGGGATACAGATGGGGAGAGACGAGAGTAATAGAAGACTAGAATAAATATATATCTGGGCAATGCTGGGTATTCTGCTAGTCTCTAATAAGTATGACATTGGTGGTCTAGAGCCACCGTAAAAAAAGAAAAAAAAGAAAAAATTACGCAGCAGTATTCCTAGAAGGATTTTAATGAAATATTCACACCTGTCCGTGCTTGCCTTCTTTGTTATGTTTCTTCTTCTCCTGGTGTACGAGGTGCTAAAGGGTTGTTTCAAGATCACCTGATGCACCTTTGCAGAACCAACACCAAGATACAGTGCTGGCATTTAGATTGTCTATTCGGGCCTCAGTTTGTTCTGATAATTTACTCGAAGCCACAACCCGTGGACGAGGCAGACACGTCGATGGGGAGTTTGGTGCCTTCTCTTAATTCTTATGAAAAGTAATTACTCTTCTTTGTCGCAGCATCATTGACGAAATATTATAACTACCGTCTTTCTAAAACGCAGCTGTGCAATTTCGCGGTCACTACCTTTTCTCCTGTTGTCGGGCGAGACATGCCAAGACCTGTCAGTCAGTTTCCGTTGCCTGCAAGGAGACAGTGGAGCCGTCAAGTTTCTTTGTCCCTGACATGATTACTCTCCGCGGCCACCGGTGGTCTGACGACTCTGGTAATTGTAACAGAGGAAGGGAGGCTGCCTCCTCACGACCGGTGGCCCACTGAAGGAGACGGGCTAGACCTCTAATTTTCGACACCTTTCGCCGCGAGAGCGAGCTCACGGAACCGAATGTCCTTCTGGAGACCAACGAAAAGCTAACATAGATATTCCTAGTCTGAAAGAGATATGAAAATGAGATTCTCAACCGAGCTCCAGTTCTGAGTTCTTATGTGTGGTTTTGAGTATTTTGTTCCACCTGAAGACAGCATTCTGCACCCTCCTTTATTCGTGTTTTGCTTTGCATTCTAGGTGATTTGATCCTTCCTGGACTATTCTGAACAAATGCTATGCTTCGTCTCAACTATTATAGAAAAGTTCAGATTAAAAACAGGAACATATTGGAAAACAAAGAACAGGGTTGCCCATGCATTAACTAGAGTCAGATAAAGTGAGTCTCTCTAGATCAAGCAGTCTTTAGTAAGCGTCAGAATAAAACTTAACGCCAGCGAAGGTTTGTGACAGTATGCTCCGTCTGTAATTCACCTTGTCGTCTGTGCTTTCCGTTTTTTCTCCTGTCGATTTCCCTATCTTTCTACAAGTTGAGCGTCCAATTCAAACAGTAACAAACCCCGATATTACTAGAATGAGAAATATTTCAACCTAAATAGAATTAAGGACAAAATGGAAAACTGCAGTTACATCAGACATTAAGGTTCCGTAGGCTGATGACGACAGCGTGGTACCACCGTTGTAAATGGATTCACCGAAGCACATTCCAGGTCGGGACTTGAACATCGACAAGGTAAAAACTGTGTTCCAGCTAGCACCTGCTTAGTGTAAGTTTACCAACAATGCGTCCATAATGCTGATTCACTACGATGCAACTAGAACCAATAGTGCTGTAGAGGTCCTAGACCTTCTCTGGGATATACTACAGCAATATTTGAAAGGCTAAGTGTCAAAGTATTTAATAACTGTGACATAAGCAACTGCCGTATGCTCCTAGCGTATTGAAGTGCAGTTCTTTAGAATCCTATGTGCGAATCTGAGATGCAGACAACTTAGAGACGACACTTTCGAGTGGTAGAGATCATTGATCTCTCAGAAAGTTCTTGAAAATTATTTGCTAGGCAACCAAAGCAATAATAGCGCTGAACATAAACTCCGGTGGGTTGGGCATATGGTTACAACGTATTACTCTGAACTAACGGTAGTAGACATGTAGGAAGTGAGAAGGAGAAGTTAAAAGACAGTCTCAAAACTAACCTCGATCAGCGGACCAACATTACACAACTGGGCTACATGCACCACCGACCTCGAGGAAAACCATTTCTCAAAGAGTGGCAACTTGCTGGAAGAGCACGATGTGGTGCCTCATTGGTTAGGCGCGGAAGGAAAACGCAAACCAACCTTAAGGGACAAATGGCTGCTCGCCATACGGTCCCCTCATATTTGCTTGCGGCTAGCCAAGCATATACGTTACGGATTGGGCTGATCTGCCACGAAAGACACGCTCATAGTAGAACATCGCGTACGTTAGAGGACGATACCCCAATGTACAAAGTCACAGGTCCAGAAATTTGAGAACGTTTCCGTCTATGCTTTCAAAATTAAGAATGGAATCTGAAATGCCGATTGAATTTTTACCAGTCAATCAGGGGAGGATCGAAACGTATTTCCACTGTATGAAAGAAAGAAAATTGTGCGGCGACTAGCTTTGCCAAAGCTCCGCGATATCGATATGTAAAGAACTCTAGAAGGCTAAAAATATGAGTACGTGTTTTGAGTTGCGTCAACAACATTCGCCGATTTGACCATTGCGTTTAATAGGTTTTTTCGACAGCTAATCGGTAGTGGCTTTCATATTTTATATTAGAGAAATTTTATAATACCAGACATGTTGCATTTGTTTATTCATTTGCGCCTACTCTGAATTACTTCCTGTTACCTGATAATTTATAGAAGACTTTTGTAAATTATATTTTGAAAAACATTTTATCTAAAATGACAACTTTACGGTTAAAAATACAGTAAAAATTATTATTGCTAACACAACAATCACTATAAATATTTTTTTCATATATTCTATATTTGCTGTAATAATTTTAACAGTTCACAACTAGTTTCAGCCCTCTAGCCATTTCTCAAGTTATTTTGTGATTTCTTACAAAATTTAACACATAAATACTGCAATATTATAATAATATATATTTTGCAATATATCAGATATACTTAATGTAAGGAGCGGTAAATGGTTTCCGTTGTAAGGCCGTACAGTCCAGAAGCGGCATGCCAATCAGGCAAAATCACAATGAGCATTGAGGTCATCATCCCGCCGATGCATCTGGTGGAAGTTATCCGTTTGGTAAAACACTGCGTCCTGATGTGGGAAGAAGCCCGCGACTGCCTGCTGCACCTCCTCGTCCAATAGGACTCTTCTGCTCTTCAAGGCATTTTTGAAGGGACCGAAGGCGCAGTAAGGACTTGAGTTGGCGTAACTTCCGCATCACGACGTTTGCAGCATGGGCACGTGCGTTATCATGAAGCAGCACGGAACTTGGCGCACCATTCCACAACTGTGGTTTTCGACGGACATGCTGCCCCATGCGCATTCTTCATGCTCCCATGGATGTTTGTTGGTTGATTCGGGGACCAAACGGCGAGGTCATCGGTCTCATCGGAGTAGGGAAGGATGAGGAAGGAAGTTGGCCGTGATCTTTCGAAGGAAAGAGACGATATGGCAAGTTCCTCAACAACTGAAGTGTACTCCGCTTTGTACCGTTGCTTGTGCTGCAGTTGCGGTAGCAGCCTGTGAGCGCGCACACTTGCACAGTATCCCGCAATGGCAGCTGACAATGCCTTTTGACACAACAGTTCCATTTGTATTGGCAGCTTACAATGGCGCCTGGCTTACTTTTGTACCACTTTCCTGTCTCTTACCCACTTTTGCAGATCTTGTAGAAATAGTAAACAGCCAATCAGTTGAAAAATGATTTACTAAAATTCCTTTACAATCTTTCAGCGTTTATAAAAACGTCTTCTTCAGAAGGAAATATTCACAAGCTATTTACACTTCTGACATTGGCAGCGTCGGACGATCTGTAGAACTACGAACACCGAACAAATTTTCAACTGCTGAGATCGCTAAAACCATTTTTTCATACAGATGACCGGCTTCGGCAATTCTCTATTGCCATCTTCGAATCAGCAAAAGATCAACAATATCTCGTTCCGAATACAAAAAATTATTCAGACTTACTGGATTACGTGTTGTGGCAGCGGTGCGTTAAGGTATAGCCGAAAGGCCTCAGTCAGTCATAGAATACCACCTCCATAATAATTAAAACATGCACAACATGGATGTTGTCATTTGGTATTTCCTCATCAATATACAGAGAGTGCACAAGTATCACGTAAAATGCTTGCGCTAAGGAAAGCTTCTGGCAAGACAGGGCAGCAGTTCTATGCGCAAGGCGTTGCGCAATAGTGAATTAAACTTCATCATGATAAACTCGCTTAAAAAGTTAAAAGTATAGCATAAAAAATCAAACTATATTTATCTGTGTGTATATTTAAAATCAATAAAGTGATATCCTATTGTTCCTTTTGCACTATTCAGTTGGAAGTAATCTGTTTTTACTACAGTGTACTTTTTAGATGGTAACTTATTATTTCTTGCCATTTTATTAATTTAAATATATTCACAACTAAACGTTGTTTGATTTTTAATGTCACGATGTTATTTCTAACCTTTTTTACTAGTAGTGCCCTCTCTTGCCATAAGATTTCTTTAGCGCAAGCGTTGCGTACGTGGCACTTGGGCACTGGCTGCACATTAATAAGGAAATACCAAATGACAAATACCAAGCTGTGCGTGTTTTAGTTATTATGGAGGTGAAATTTTGTATTTGACTGACGCCTAACGGCTACATTTTATTGCACCAGTATGTTTGAGTAATTTTTTTGTATTCGTAATAAGTAACATGTTTTCACTGTTAATTTGTTTAGGTTGTCAACATTTGCTTCAGAGACGTTTTTATAAACTTTGAAATCAAGGCAAAGTGGTTTTAATAAACCTTCTAGTTTGCGAAAGATTGGCTGTTTACTACTTCTGCAAGAAGATTCCATCGTACAGTTGCTGCTCCAGTCATGTACAAAATTTCAACACATTTGTAGATGTCAGTGCATCTTCGAGGTTTTGGATCTCGACAAAGACTACATGTTCTGAAGATGCCTCTACTCGCTTCCCTTTGCGCGCTACCAGCACCAGCCTCCCAAACCAGTGCCCCCACGTCTGCGCCCGCAGTATGGTTTCTGCAGGAGTATAAGATTTCGCAGGAAAGCCCTCTCTAAGCTCCAGTAGGGATCTCGTTACGGAAAATGGGTGTCTACCTCCACCGGCGCAGCTCTCATCAGCAGGACGAATGCGTCTAATCGCCATCTCTGGAGAACACCTGAGACTTGCTGCTAGCTAAGCGGCAGAACCGGAGATAAATGCCTTCCCGGCGGACTCATATCTCACCGCTGGCGTCCGGAAGAGGCTGATCTTCGCCTTACGGCCTGCGGAAACAAGAAAAGACTTCATCTGTAAATTTGTCTTCTGTACAACGAAAGAGCTTGCAGGGGCAATCTCTAGTATCTTCGTTAATCTTGAGGCAAATGTAACTATTTCTGAGCGGCAGATCAGTTGGTGTGAGCCTGACATGGTGACTCATTGCACCAAGTGTAAAATAAATGTAGAAAAACGGTAGTTTCCTCTTGTTGCGAATGTTTCCAATCAATCAGTAATTTTCTGTGTCATTGATGCTGAAGTTGATGTAGTTGTGAAGAATCAGCGGTTTCATCTGCGCTTATACCTCGCAAGCCACCTCATGTTGTGTGGTGGAGGGTGCTTCTCGTACCACTACCTGATTCCCCGCCTCCCCCCCTCTCACCCCCTCTTTTCCGTTCGCGAGTGGTGATCGTGAAGAGTGACTGTCGACGAAGCGCTAATTTCTTTGATTTTTCTCATTGTAGTCATTTCGTTAGACGTATGTAGGAGGAAGCAACGCGGTGCAAAAATGGTTCAAATGGCTCTGAGCACTATGGGACTTAACTTCTCAGGTCATCAGTCCCCTAGAACTTAGAACTACTTAAACCTAACTAACCTAAGGACATCACACACATCCATGCCCGAGGCAGGATTCGAACCTGCGACCGTAGCGGTCGCGCGGTTCCAGACTGTAGCGCCTAGAACCGCTCGGACACTCCGCAACGCGGTGCCCGACTGTTCTTGAGGTGCACGCTTTCGCATCTTGAACAGTAAACCTCTATGTAACGCTTAACGCCTCTGTAGTATGTGACGCTTAACGCCTCTGTAGCAGCGTCTGCTGCTGCAAGTTGTTGAACACCTCCCTAACAGTCTCACTCATATTAAACGCTCCCGTCGAGAAACGTGCCAAAGCCTATTGGATTTTGTCTTTCTTTACATGTCGAATCTGGTTAGTGTTCTGTAAGCTGCTACTTTTGGGGATAAATTAAATTTCCGCAAGATTCCTCAAATGAATCTTAATCTGGCATCTGCCTTTTGTGTAATTAGTTTTCAGTGGTCATTCCACTTTAGGTCTCTCTGGATAGTTACTCCTATGTATTTTACGGTACTTTTATTAAGATGACTTCCACCAGTTGTAATGAACGAGGACGTGCTGAAAAGTAAAGCCTCTGAATTTATATCGAGTGAGATATTACATGTCATGCATATTACTCGGTCGACTTTCCCACATCGCTGTAGCAAGTTGCAACTTTCTGCCGCAAGAGGGCTCCGAACTTCAGCGTGTAACATGACGGTGGCTAATTTAACTACGTCAGTGCGTGAGAAACAGCGTGCTGTAATAGTTTCTGAACGCAGAAAACCGAAAGTGGGGATTCGGAGAGTTCATTCTCACACGGAGCACGGTCTCTTTCAGCGTGACAATACCAGACTACACACGACTGCTCAGACATCAACAATCCGACGTCTTGGGTTCGCTGTCGTCATCACCTTCCAAATAGTCCCGACTTGGCCGCATCCGACTTTCATCCGTTCCAAAACTTAATACATTCGAAGATCTCATTTTGATGGTCATGAAGTTGTGCAAGCAGAGTAGAGGTGTTGTGGTTCCAACAAAGTCAAGCATTCTACAGTGATGGTACCAACAAACTGGTTTCTCGTTTGATGATGTACATATACGAAAAGTAAAGGTGTAGAATGTTAATAAAATATGTTTTATTTACAAAGTTTTAAGAGTTCACGTAAAAAATATTGAGGCATTACTTTTCAGCACGCTTTCGTGCTTTAGAAAATACATGACACAAAGCAGTTATGTCAATTATCACTACCGGTTTCTGTGAATACCTTCTACGGAAAAATACAAATACATTGAGGTGGCAAAACTTATCGGAAAGCGATATGCACATGTGGCGGTAGTATCGTGTACACAACGTATAAAAGGGCCGTACTCAGGTATTCATGTGCAAAGATTTCCGACGTCATTATGGCCGCACGACGGGAGTTAAAACTTTGAACGCGGAATGGTCGTTGAGACATTTCATTTCGGAAATCGTCAGGGAATTCAATATCCCGAGGACACAATGTCATAAATGTGCAGAATACCACATTTCGGGCATTACCTCTCACCACGAACAAAGCAGCGCCTGACGGCCTTAACGACTGGAGCAGCTGCGTTTGCATACAGTTGTCAATGTTAATAGATAAGCAACACTGCATGAAATAACCACAGAAATCAATGTGGAACGTACGACGAACGTATCCGTTAGGACAGCGCGGCGAATTTTAGCCTTAGTGTGCAGACGACCGACACGAATGCCTTTGCTAACAAGCACGAAATCGCCTGCAGCGCCTCTCCTGGGCTCGTGATCACATCAGTTGGATCCTAGACTACTTGAAAACAATGGCCTGGTCAGATGAGTCCCGATTTCAGTTGGTAAGGGCTGATGGTAGGGTTCGAGTGTGGCGCAGACCCCACGAAGCCATCGACCCGAGTTGTCAACAAGGCACTGTGCAAGCTGGTGATGGCTCCATAATGGTGTGGGCTGTGTTTACGTGGAATGGACTGAGTCCTCTTGTCCAACTGAACCGGTCATTGACTGTAAATGGTTGTGTACAGCTATCTGGAGACCATTTGGAGCGATTCATGGGTTTTGTTCCTAAACAATGATGGAATTTTTTGTGGATAGCGACGCGCCATGTCATTGAGCCACAATTGTTCGCGATTGGTTTGAAGAACATTCTGGACAGTTCGTGCGAATGATTTGGCCACCCATCGAACATTTATGGGACATAATCGAGAGGTGATTTCGTGCACAAAATTCTGCACGCTAAAACACTTCCTAGTTACGGACGGCTGTAGAAGCATCGTGGCTCATTGTTAGTGCAGGAGACTTCCAGCGACTTGTTGAGTCCAGGGTACGTCGAGGTGCTGCACCACGCCGGACGAAATGAGGCCCGACGCGATATTAGGAGCTATCCCATGACTTTTCTAACCTCAGTGTATTTACTCACATGTCATTACACATACTGCCCTGGAAAACCATATTTTAACTATAAACGCATCACACTGGCGCAACTTTAGCGCAAGTTGCACTGTTAGGAAGAGTTTATAATTAAAATATGGTTTCCAAGCTATGTGTAATGACTGTGTAATATTACTTTTTTACCGAAATCGATACTAATAACAAAGAAAGATTAATACAGCTTTGTGCTGTGAATTATATTTTACGACAGTTAACTGTTTTCAGTGATTTGTCGTCAATAGAGTAATCCAGCAGTAATGGATGTCATCGTCTATTTATCTGTAGTACGTTATGTACATTTAAGTTCAGGGACAACCGCCAGTTCTTGCTCCCGTCATGTCCTCTACAGACGTCCCTTCATTTTGATACAGTACTTTAGCGTTGCAACCTTTCTCAGTAATAGCCATCAGATCTGCACTACACTTGTCAATTCCTTCTAGAATAACTCTTCTTCCAAGACTTAGGAGAAACTTCTTCGCCTCTGTCGTCTGGCTGTAGGCACGATGCTCCTCGGCCCCGCGTGGAAGACACTTCCTACAGATAAGTCGCCATGAGTATTGCGGTCTGGACGTGACGGAAAGGTTGGCTCTGAAATGTTCTTTTCTTCTGGCGAAGCATGACTAGATTTTCCGGGCGCGTCGACTGTTAGTGCCATCGACATAAAGTCCAACGAAAAGTTGAAAGAGAGGCCTCTCTTTGATGGGAAACCGGACTAAATACTGGCCTATTTCTTTCCACCAAGCCATAATATCTTATAGGTATATGACAAATATTGTGACCTGTCTCCAAAGAACTGACGGTTACCGAAAAAATCTACTATTATTTCTGGAAGACAATGCATGAGCACATACCGTCAATGCATTTACGACAGTATTTTGTGTCACAGTAAATTTCAGGAGTTTTAAGTGGCTTGTGGGAGCGTGAATACCTACAAAATTTAAAAACATATATTAGCAAGACAATTAAGCAAATATGGGCACATGGCTGCAATAAAAAGCACACAAACAAATATTATTTACTCTCAAATCAAAGAATATACTTGAACTTAACACCTAACATAAAACGCCAACTCTTCAGAATTCCTGACCTTTAAATAAATGTACCGTAAAGAAAAGACAGTGCATGGTAAACCAACAACCCAACTACTAATTCTACTAGTTTGAAGGAAGCGTAATGGAATGTGATACGTGGGCACACGTTCAGGATATAATTCACAAGTGAAATGAGAACTGACAAATACCTAAAATTAACACACTATGCTAGAGTACAGAAAAGACAGAAAGGTCCAGCAAAATAAAATCCTAGGCCACCCGGTTGTACAGCGCGTTACAAAGGGATGCCGACAAATTTCGACGGTTTATAAAGCGTGGCTTAAGGAACAAATTGCGGGCGGGAATCCGTGTCCGGGAACGACATCCAACGACGCTTCGGAGCGTCGAAGCTGTAGGCGCCGGCACCTAACACTAGGCCACACATCTGGCAGCAAACGATTTTTTTACGCTGATGGAGCGTAAGCGGAATGTGTCGCAATGTTGTTTGTTATCAAGTGATCGCGAGTGATAGCCACGATCACCAGTGGAGAGGATGGAGCAAGTTGCTGCATAGACAGGCCTTGTCTTTTATGAATAGGATGCTCTGATGCCTCGTTGGATGGCTGTTTCAGGCAAGAGTTTCCATCCAATGTTTCTTTGTCCCCTATAACGAAAACCACGCTATGCATAAGTAGATAATCTATTAAAACACGACAGTAAAAGAGCGCACCCCTAACCCTGTCTAACTCTCATGACCCTTCATCAACTGAAACGTATTTCAACCACTCTGAGGCTTTGCAGCCGCCTCACTGCTGGGGCGACAGTAAACAGAGAAACAATGAACTCAATTGCTTGCACAGTTTGAACTTGAACGACTGTCGGATAGCAAGCGACTGCTCAACCGATGTTGCAAGCACCACCGGTCCGGTACTCTCCTCGTGTACCCCCGCTCGTCGTCATGGCCTCCCCTGCGGGCCGAGACGCCAGGCACCGACAGCCCACGCGGAACAAGAGTCTGTGCGTAGACAACATGTTGAGTGCTAGCTCGGGCCCGGACTCCACTACGCAGACCCACTGCTGGCCACGTGAAATCGCAGCTCTGCCGGTACTGAACATGTAGCTCTGTCCGTACTCCTCGCGCCTGCCTGTGTTGCTCCCTGCTTGTCTTTCCTAGGTAGCTCTCCATAGAAGTGACTGTCTCTTAGCCCCACCCATCATTTACATGGAGCCGCATTCAAGCGTCACTTTTCTTTCCAGCTTGTCAGCTTGTTGGTGTGTTTACCCAGGCGCCCGCTAAGAGACCAGGCAGTGCCGCTACTCGCTGGCCAATTCTCGGAATCAGACACTCCAGGACGTAAACAAGACCAGGTTGCACGCCTTCCGTGGATCGACGCTGCACTACTAGTGTTCTCCCGCAGCTGCCCATTGGCGTCGATACTTTCTCGAGTTACAGCCGCATCACCGTCACACCCCACACTGCTTGTCTGTCACTCGCGGCTGCTTTTCGCTTCGCGGTGGTACTGCACTCAGCTACTTTCAAAGTTCAGCGTTGGTAGCAGTTGTCGGGCGGCGTGAGAGTTCACATGTCCCATGGGCCGCGAAGGCATCACAGTATTAAAGTGTTTCCGATGACATCGTAGAACTTCGTCGACTGTTCTTACTTTATTATGGGAAAAAAATTAGATTCAATCTCTCCAACATACAGACTGAAATAACCAGTTGCAGTACTGACGTACGTCAACAGTGTCTGAATTGTCAGTCGATACACCATTGTTACGTGTTAAGGTTTCGGTTCAATTTTATACACACCGATCGCTATAAGCAGTTGAAACGGACATAGCAGTCTTAATTGCTAATGGTGCAACGATTTCCTAGGACTCTCGTCCAACGCCGCTCCTAAATCTTGGGGTTCAAATAAGACCTATGAGCTGCCTTCTGTACTCAGGCTAACGGGCCGGAGCATATGCAACGATCAGAACCTGCCTGCCCGGTATTGTTCCCGCACAACGCCGGACACATCACACATGAAGTGCGATGGTGTGGCAAATACACTGACATATTTAAAATACAGGTTCTATTGAGAAACTGACAATAAAACAGAACAGTGAAAGGTGTTGACGTACGCTTGCTGAATTGCGAAATAAAATGTAAGGTGCATTTTGTATGTTCACTAATGTCCAACCAGATGACGGTACGTGAATTGCAGCCGTTCACTTCAAATGGTTCAAATGGCTCTAAGCACTATGGGACTTAACATCTGAGGTCATCAGTCCCCTAGACTTAGAACTACTTACACCTAACTAACCTAACGACATCGCACACATCCATGCCCGAGGCAGGATTCGAACCTGCGACCGTAGCAGCAGCGCGGTTCGGAACCGAAACGCCTAGAACTGCTCGGTCACAGCGGGCGGCCGTTCACTTCAACAGAAAGGGTTAATTACGTAGGAAGCAAGGCAAGTTCCGAACAACATACCACACCCTCGTAAACCTACTCGCGCATATTTTGAAACATACTTCAATGAAAATAATTCGTTGCACTCTACGTTGCGTGATGGTGATTTCCTCCTCATCCAATCTACGATCTGGATCTCGCACCTGCCGATGTCCATATCTTTGGCCCAGTGAAGGATACACTCCACGGGCAGCAGGTTGTTGATACAACAAGACGTTGACTCCAGTCCAGTAGTCCCAAGCGGGCATACAGATCCTCCCAGTAAGTTGGCAAGGGCGTCACACTGAAGTGAGATTATGATGAAAAATAGGCTTTTGTAGCCGAAAGAGTGGGGAATAAAAAGGTATATTGGAATCCTGAACGAAAACAACAAGATATCGGTAAAAATGTATTGCATTACTTATTGAACGGCCCTCATATTTCTTGATTGACAGAATATTTTTGCAGTCTTTTACAGTCGGTAAGTCTACACACAACCACAGTATAACATATTAATATTGTTGAAGTTTCGTAATGATAATCACAAATATTTTGAGAATAACTCATGTCCGCGTTTATATAAGCACTGCAAGCAAACAACACTCCATTTGTTAGGGAACAGACTACAGTTCCATAAAAATATTTTCTTCAGATTTTTCATGAGATTCAAACCACAAGGCAATAAACCATTAACAGATACCTCACCATTTTCCGCATAACGCTATTTACTTTGTGATGCGGCACTGTCTAGTTGCTCACACGGGTCCCGACTCATGGTGACTGCTTCGTGTCCATGCTGGGGCAATGACCACCTCCGCGGCGACGCTCTCAGATCAAATCAAAAGCGTCAACGCGCTACTTACATGATCAGTTATGGCGTAAGGTAATTCAACAGTACGCTCACCAAGTACTATCACCGCTTAACGTGGATCCGCGCAAACATCTAAGACATCGGCACCCCGTAATCCCACAGTTGCATGGCTTCACTTTCCATATAATGCTCGTCACAAAACTTTCTAAAAAGGATTTCAAATAGTAGCACACCAACATTTACTGACGAAATTATACGTTGGACATCAAGCGAAGTTCGAATTGAGACTTTCTTCTTACGGAGGACGCAGAATATTACCTTGTATCTAGAGTCGTACACGGATGGAGAAGTAAATTGAGGTGCGTCCCACGGAGTAATGTAGGGACCATCACTCTCCATTCGATGTATTATTGACCTAGCAGACAATACCAACAGTAACGTCAGACTTTCTGCAAATGATGCAGTAATCGGCAGTGAAGTATTGACCGAAAAAAAAGAAACTGCACGTATATTCAGTCAGAGCTTTATAGATGTGATCAAAGATTTGCAGTCAGTTTTAAATATTCAGAAGGGTAAAATTCTGTAGTTTATAAACAAAAACACATGCTATCCTATGCCCACAATATCAGTGAATCACGACTGAATCAATCAACTCATACAAATATTTGGGCATAACAATCCGTAGCGATATGAAATGAAACGATCACTTAGACTCAGTAGTAGGTACAGCAACTGGCATGCTTTCTGTTCATTGGTAGGAAATAAGAATGCCGTGCCGATTCTGGGATAAATCCACACGACTAGCACGCTAGAGGAGCCAAGCCTCCCCCACCCCCCCCCCCCCCCACCCCAGCCAAGCTCACCATCCTAAACCACGTCGCATTTTCTTGAAGGTGGACCAGTCAGAGAGCTACTAAGTCAACACACGCATTTGGGTTGCCTAGTTGCAGGGATCAGTTGCTGTGTCAACAGTAGCCTGATACACTGTCATCAAAAGTATCCGGACACCTGGCTGAAAATGACTTAAAAGTTCGTGGCGCCTTCCATCGGTAATGCTGGAATTCAGTGTGCTGTTGGCCCAACCTTAGCCTTGATGATAGTTTCCACTCTCGCAATCATACGTTCTGTCAGGTGCTGGAAGATTTCTTGGGGAATGGCAGCCCATTCTTCACGGAGTGCTGAACTGAGAGGATGTATCGATGTCGGTCGGTGAGGCCTGACACGAAGTCGGCGTTCCAAAACATCCCAAAGGCATTCTATAGGATTCACGTCAGGACTCTGTACAGGCCAGTCCATTACAGGGATGTTATAGTCGTGTAACCACTCCGCCACTGGCCTTGCATTATGAACAGGTGCTCGATCGTGTTGAAAGATGCAATCGTCATCCCCAAATTGTTCTTCAACAGTGGGAAGCAAGAAGGTGCTTAAAACATCAATGTAGGCCTGGGCTGTGCCACGCAAAACAACAAGGGTGCAAGCCCCCTCAATGAAAAACACGACTACATCATAATACCACCACCTCCCAATTTTACTACACGCGCTGGCAGATGACGTCCACTGGGCATTCGCCATACCCACACCCTGCCATCGGATCGCCATATTATGTACCGTGATTCGTCACTCCACACAACGTTTTCCCACTGTTCAATCGTCCAGTGTTTACGCTCCTTACACGAAGCGTCCTTTGGCATTTACCGACGTGATGTTTGGCTTATGAGCAGCCGCTCGACCATGAAATCCAAGTTTCCTCACCTCCCGCCTAACTGTCATAGTACTTGCAGTGGATCCTTATGCAGTTTGGAATTCCTGTGTAATGGTCGGGATAGATGTCTGCCTATTACGCATTACGACCCTTTTCAACTGGATACTTTTGATTTCACAGTGTAGTTTCATCAGCAAATATTCTGCCTCATCAGTAAATGTTCTCTCACATGGCCCCACAGTATTATCAATATGTTTGAATGTTTCTGATGCTCTGTGTGGACATGAGAGAAAATGAATTGAGAAATCTTTCCTTATGTAGAATATTGGGGAAATGCGCTGAGTCTAAAAATTAGACTTGCTTAAAAAATATACGTCCCACCTATCCTATGTAGAACATTGTGTCGGACTGTACCAACAGGACTGACAGGGGTTATTCAACACATAGAAAGAGAAGCAGCATATATATTGTCACATATGTGTCAAATCCACAGGAGTGCGTTACTGAGAAGCTGAAAATCCTTGAAGCTAGACACAAATTATCCCACGAAACCGTACTTACAAAGTTTCAGGGACTAACTTTGAGAGAGGAATATTAACTCATTACGTATCGCTCTCGTAGTGATCAAGAAGACGGGGCTGGGCTAATTACAGCGGGCGCCGAGGCATTTAAGCAATCACTTTTCCCTCCGCTGGGAGACTAGGCGCAGCTCTCTAGACTATCGCCGCCCGTCAGACGGTGTTTATCTTGGCTGGTGGTGGGGGTGTTAATCCGGCCCCCAGATACGGCAGCTCTGCGCCGGCCGTCACTGGTGCGGCGAACCGGCCGCGTAGACGAGGTCACGGTGTCTCATTCATGCCGGGGCGCCATCTGATAGAGCCTATTGAAAGTCGGTCGCTCCAGCTACCGTGTCTGAGAGCGGGGAGCGGAAGCAGTCGACAGGGTCAGAGGTGCTGAGGCACCGTAGGCCAGTGGTCCACAAACTTGGAACATCACAGCGACAACCATCATCTTAGTTTAGATGCAATCTGTCCATCCGCATCAAAAGTACTGCCGTAATCACAGCCTGAAATATGGGAAAGATTTTACTGAGGATAACTTTATACTGTGTGAGGATCCAAAATTACATTTACCATCATTTAATGATTTTCTTTCTTTTAAAAATTAAATCATAACTTTCATAATACTGGTCACAATTTTGTGTAATTAGATACGTTTAACAAATTAAAAACTGATCATGAAAATGACGAAATAGGAATTTTAATTAGATATGTTAAGAAAAGTGTCGAATAGAATGGGCCATACAACAACATAATACAATTTTTTTAAATAAAAAAGGTGTTTTGTGGTTCACAAACGAATGTAATGCGTTCATGTGTAAGAATTACTTTACAAGAAAACGTTAAAGTAAAAACTTGCAATAAAAACTTAACTTTTACAATAGAAAAAAATGTTGGTTCTTCCACGTGATGCAAGTTAGCTAAACAATATTTGTCTAATCTCCAAAGCCGAAAGTAAAAAAAAGGCTGTGTTCATTGTAATGTAATAAATCCTTACAAGAGCCAAATTTAAAAAAAAAATCCCCACTAACAATGTTGGTTTCAAAAATCCTATATGAGGAGTCAAAGATGTCTGCTGATTCCGTAGAAATAATTTTAGTCTCCTTTTCAAGTTAGTCCTAGGAACATTAAAAAGGTCGGTGGCAGTACTTCCAGTGTTTCCAAAACTCTTGACACCTTTTGCTTCATTTTAGCCTCAGACCACTCCCCTCGACACTCATTGGCAAGCTTCGTCTTGCATGTTGGTATGGTATCGTGTCCTAAAAACAAAGAAAAGATTCACTTCTACAGTAAAACTTGCTCAAAACAGAATCGCTTGGGACTAAAATAATTTTCCAGATTGGACGAGTTTCCGGATTACACAGAACTCACTGGCCTACGTAAAATTCGTCCAGGTATCATGCACAAAAGTACAGTCAAAATTTTTAATTATGCATACCTTCACTTCAGCACAGTTCATTTGCTGTGTATTGGGCACTAGAACACTGCACTATTACACTTATTGATAACACAGCATTTCTACATTATTACTCGTACTTTATGGTTCAAATGGCTCTGAGCACTATAGGACTTATCATCTGAGGACATCAGTCCCCTAGAACTTAGAACTACATAAACCTAACTAACCTATGTTGTTGTTGTTGTGGTCTTCAGTCCTGAGACTGGTTTGATGCAGCTCTCCATGCTACTCTATCCTGTGCAAGCTTCTTCATCTCCCAGTACCTACTGCAACCTACATCCTTCTGAATCTGCTTAGTGTATTCTTCTCTTGGTCTCCCACTATGATTTTTACCCTCCACGCTGCCCTCCAATACTAAATTGGTGATCCCTTGATGCCTCAGAACATGTCCTACCAACCGGTCCCTTCTTCTGGTCAAGTTGTGCCACAAACTTCTCTTCTCCCCAATCCTATTCAATACTTCATCATTAGTTATGTGATCTACCCATCTAATCTTCAGCATTCTTCTGTAGCACCACATTTCAAAAGCTTCTATTCTCTTCTTGTCCAAACTATTTACCGTCCATGTTTCACTTCCATACATGGCTACACTCCATACAAATACTTTCAGAAATAACTTCCTGACACACAAATCTGTACTCGATGTTAACAAATTTCTCTTCTTCAGAAACGCTTTCCTTGCCATTGCCGGTCTACATTTTATATCCTCTCTACTTCGTCCATCATCAGTTATTTTGCTCCCCAAATAGCAAAACTCCTTTACTACTTTAAGTGTCTCATTTCCTAATCTAATACCCTCAGCATCACCCGACTTAACTCGACTACATTCCATTATCCTCGTTTTGCTTTTGTTGATGTTCATCTTATATCCTCCCTTCAAGACACCATCCATTCCGTTCAACTGCTCTTCCAAGTCCTTTGCTGTCTCTGACAGAATTACAATGTCATCGGCGAACCTCAAAGTTTTTATTTCTTCTCCATGGATTTTAATACCTACTCCAAATTTTTCTTTTGTTTCTTTTACTGCTTGCTCAATATAGAGATTGAATAACATCGGGGAGAGGCTACAACCCTGTCTTACTCCCTTCCCAACCACTGCTTCCCTTTCATGTCCCTCAACTCTTATAACTGCCATCTGGTTTCTGTACAAGTTGTAAATAGCCTTTCGCTCCCTGTATTTTACCCCTGCCACCTTTAGAATTCGAAAGAGAGTATTCCAGTCAACATTGTCAAAAGCTTTCTCTAAGTCTACAAACGCTAGAAACGTAGGTTTGCCTTTCCTTAATCTTTCTTCTAAGATAAGTCGTAAGGTCAGTATTGCCTCACGTGTTCCAGTATTTCTACGGAATCGAAACTGATCTTCCCCGAGGTCGGCTTCTACTAGTTTTTCCATTCGTCTGTAAAGAATTCGTGTTAGTACTTTGCAGCTGTTGGTTATTAAACTGATGGTTCGGTAATTTTCACATCTGTCAACACCTGCTTTCTTTGGGATTAGAATTATTATATTCTTCTTGAAGTTTGAGGGTATTTCGCCTGTTTCATACATGTTGCTCACAAGATGGTAGAGTTTTGTCAGGACTGGCTCCCCCAAGGCCGTCAGTAGTTCCAATGGAATTTTGTCTACTCCGGGGGCCTTGTTTCGACTCAGGTCCTTCAGTGCTCTGTCAAACTCTTCACGCAGTATCGTATCTCCCATTTCATCTTCATCTACATCCTCTTCCATTTCCATAATATTGTCCTCAAGTGCATCGCCCTTGTATAGACCCTCTATATACTCCTTCCACCTTTCTGCTTTCCCTTCTTTGCTTAGAACTGGGTTTCCATCTGAGCTCTTGATGTTCATACATGTGGTTCTCTTATCTCCAAAGGTCTCTTTAATTTTCCTGTAGGCAGTATCTATCTTACCCCTAGTGAGATAAGCCTCTACATCCTTACATTTGTCCTCTAGCCATCCCTGCTTAGCCATTTTGCACTTCCTGTAGATCTGATTTTTGAGACGTTTGTATTCCTTTTTGCCTGCTTCATTTACTGCATTTTAATATTTTCTCCTTTCATCAATTAAATTCAATATTTCTTCTGTTACCCAAGGATTTCTACTAACCCTCTTCTTTTTACCTACTTGATCGTCTGCTGTCTTCACTACTTCATCCCTCAGAGCTACCCATTCTTCTTCTACTGTATTTCTTTCCCCCATTCCATCCAATTGTCCCCTTATGCTCTCCCTGAAACTCTGTACAACCTCTGGTTCTTTCAGTTTATCCAGGTCCCATCTCCTTACATTCCCACCTTTTTGCAGTTTCTTCAGTTTTAATCTACAGGTCATAACCAACAGATTGTGGTCAGAGTCCACATCTGCCCCTGGAAATGTCTTACAATTTAAAACCTGGTTCCTAAATCTCTGTCTTACCATTATATAATCTATCTAATACCTTTTAGTATTTCCAGGGTTCTTCCATGTATACAACCTTCTATCATGATTCTTAAACCAAGTGTTAGCTATGATTAAGTTGTGCTCTGTGCAAAATTCTATCAGGCGGCTTCCTCTTTCATTTCTTAGCCCCAATCCATATTCACCTACTACGTTTCCTTCTCTCCCTTTTCCTACACTCGAATTCCAGTCACCCATGACTATTAAATTTTCGTCTCCCTTCACTATCTGAATAATTTCTTTTATTTCATCATACATTTCTTCAATTTCTTCGTCATCTGCAGAGCTAGTTGGCATATAAACTTGTACTACTGTAGTAGGTGTGGGCTTCGTATCTATCTTGGCCACAATAATGCGTTCACTATGCTGTTTGTAGTAGCTTACCCGCATTCCTATTTTCCTATTCATTATTAAACCTACTCCTGCATTACCCCTATTTGACTTTGTGTTTATAACTCTGTAGTCAGCTGACCAGAAGTCTTGTTCCTCCTGCCACCGAACTTCACTAATTCCCACTATATCTAACTTTAACCTATCCATTTCCATTTTTAAATTTTCTAACCTACCTGCCCGATTAAGGGATCTGACATTCCACGCTCCGATCCGTAGAACGCCAGTTTTCTTTCTCCTGATAACGACATCCTCTTGAGTAGTCCCCGCCCGGAGATCCGAATGGGGGACTATTTTACCTCCGGAATATTTTACCCAAGAGGACGCCATCATCATTTAACCATACAGTAAAGCTGCATGCCCTCGGGAAAAATTACGGCCGTAGTTTCCCCTTGCTTTCAGCCGTTCGCAGTACCAGCACAGCAAGGCCGTTTTGGTTATTGTTACAAGGCCAGATCAGTCAATCGTCCAGACTGTTGCCCTTGCAACTACTGAAAAGGCTGCTGCCCCTCTTCAGGAACCACACGTTTGTCAGGCCTCTCAACAGATACCCTGTCCGCCCCGGTAGCTGAGTGGTCAGCGTGACAGACTGTCAATCCTAAGGGCCCGGGTTCGATTCCCGGCTGGGTCGGAAATTTTCTCCGCTCAGGGACTGGGTGTTGTGTTGTCCTAATCATCATCATTTCATCCCCATCGACGCGCAGGTCGTCGAAGTGGCGTCAAATCGAAAGACCTGCACCAGGCGAACGGTCTACCCGACGGGAGGCCCTAGCCACACGACATTTCCATTTTTCCAACAGATACCCCTCCGTTGTGGTTGTACCTACGGTACGGCTATCTGTATCGCTGAGGCACGCAAGCCTCCCCACCAACGGCAAGGTCCATGGTTCATGGGGGGGGGGGGGGGTGGTAACTAACCTAAGGGCATCACAAACATCCATGCCCGAGGCAGGATTCGAACCTGCGACCGTAGCGGTCGCGCGGTTCCACACTGAAGCGCCTAGAACCGCTTGGTCACCACGACCGGCTTCTCGTACTTTAAATTCGTTTATTATTGTATGTACGTACATATTATTCCGATGTTTATTTGCTTTACTTTTCACTTTTTGCGCCACATATGAAGGAGGGAAACTTGTTTTAATTTTCTGTTCAAAATTGTTTTTTTTTTTTTTTCTAGGCAATTTTTAGCAACATACAATAGTTCCAACAAGTTGGGAGAATTTCTGTATGCTACAAATTACGTAACATCGTTTATGCATGCAGTGGCTTCTTCAGGCGTATTAATTTTTCTGGGTACAACATTTTGCTCCTCTTCTTCTTCCTTTCCTTCTTGTTCTTCATCCTATTAAATCTGTTGCTGAAGTGAAATTGGAGTGAGTTGCCAGAAAGTCATCACTACGAATGTAAACATCTGCACTACATGAAAAGTTTCGCGTTTTCATTAATTCAGCAATTGTTGCTGCATTTTCTTAAACTTCGATGGCCACAGAAGTGTCCTGTTCTTGTTCCCTAAACCCCGCTTTGTTGAAGCACTTTGTGACAGTTTCAGGTTTTATTTCCTTTACTGCCAAGCCAATCAGATTTACTGCACCCAGGACAGAAACTGAACGCCCAAGAGCAAACGCACTTTCCGCTTCTTCAACACTGAGAACAAAAGATTGCATCAGTAATCGTCTAAATGACACTTGAATGTGTTAATAGCCCCCTGGTCCATGGGTTGTTTGAGGCTGGTTGAACCTGGAGGGAACCAAGCCAATTTCACGTTCGATAACGTTACTTTCGGGTGGCAGGTTGCATTGTCTAGGAAAAGGAGAACGTGGCGATTTCCCTTTTTCATTTTGGCGTTGAAAGAGCGCAGCTATTCTTCCATAAGCCCACTTACCATCCAAGACTTTTTATTACTTCGCCGTGTGACTGGGAGCTTACTGACGTCTGTCTTTGAAACAACGCGGTTTTGTCATCTTTCCAATCACCAGTGGCTTCTACATTTCACCTAACATGTTTCCACATAGTAGTACCGCGTGTCTTCCCTTGGGCATTTTTCCGTCGGTGCACTTTTCACCTCGAATTGCTAGCGATTTTGAAGACAGCGCGCGATAAAACAGTCCCGTTTCATCGGCAGTTAACACGCCTTTCGGGTCATAATTCACAATTAAGTTGGACAGTATTGTCTTCCATTCTGCAGCTACACTTTCCTGCACATCCTTAGCTTTCCCTCACACTTCATCCCATACGATGTTGTGCCTCGCTTTGAAACTATCCAGCCATCCTGTGGATGCCTTAAACACTGTAATTTCAAACTCTTAAGCGACTATCAGAGCCTCACTCTGCAACATGCGTCTAGATAAAGGTAAGTTTTTCGCATGTGCACTTACGAACCATTCCCACATTATTTAATTAATTTCTTCATTTCCAGTCTTCTTCACCTTTTTCATCTGCCCGTTCCATTTCGTTAATTGATCCCGAATCTTATCCTTGTTTCTGTCCGCCCTTGGTAGCTGACTGGTCAGCGCGACAGAATGTTCCTGGCCGGGTAGGAGATTTTCTCCGCTCAGGGACTAGGTGTTATGTTGTCCTAATCATCATCATTTCATCCCCATCTACGCGCAAGTCGCCGAAGTGGCGTCAAATCGAAAGACTTGCACCCGGCGAACGGTCTACCCGACGGGAGGCCCCAGTCACACGACACGTCCTTGCTTCTTAAGGTCTCATAAATTTTGTTTTACTACATTTGGAACGCAACATATTTTCGCGCACAGAGAGTTTGTCTTTCTCACTCGAGTCGATTACATTAATCTTTTCGTTAAGTGTTAATGATACATACCGTTTGTTCAACATCATGTTATTGGCAGAAAATAATGAACTTGCCGGGTAAAACCATTGTTTAACGGGACAATACCCACCTCTTTCACTGCGCATGTTGCAGCAGAGTGTTGATAGATGCGCAACAATGTACCTGCACGCGTCGGCGTGCGTCAATAATGAGGATAACTAGAAGGCCGACAAACAGAGCGCTGACGAACGAACCGTTTCCTTTGATGTACTGTACCAACATTGAGCGTAACTTATTCGTTGTTGCACAGAGCGGCGCGGTTTTAGGTCAACATCAGCAGCGCCGCGCTGCGCTGTACCTCTTTTCTTGGTTTTGCGCCGCTTAACAGATGTGTTGAAAGTACCGTCCTACTACTGTAATACAGTAGTACTGTACAGGCTCTTTTCTGTATTATACAATGAATTATTAAGTACATTCTAATATTTGCTTTCCGTTTCCGCGTTAGGCACTTTCCGTTTTATTCAAAAAAATCAGCATATAAAAGTGCACCGAAGGCGTCGGAACTGAAATACTTGTACAGTTTGGGCAGATTTCCGAATTATACACGTGCCGATATGAGCAAGTTTTACTGTATAACCCATATCCTGCGACACAAATATGGCCCATACTACCCGACTGACACGCACATTAAAACATGGCGGAAACAGAAACTAGCCTAAGTGAGTGGAATTTCATTATTACGATACGATCTACATTAGAATACTTCAAAATTAATACTAGTATTCCACATTACTTTTTACCTTCAACGTACAAAGCGCTGAAAATTACAGTGCTCACAAGTTTCGACAGTCTAAAACAAAATTGCGACACAAACTGAACAGTTACCTCACTCGTGTTCTAGCAAATGGCAAAGTGATGTCTGCGCCTTATTCCGAGCTCTGCATGTGTTCGCTGTCTAATGACAAACTCGAGAAACGCAAAGCGGACCGTACTTCCTGCCAGTCCATTCTAGCCGCCGTTTCACTAAATGTAATCGTTGAACACTAATGTGAAATGGTCGCAGAGCTATTTAGCCATAGCCAAAAATTTATTTCATCGACACGTACAGCAATAAACACACTTTTTTTCAGAAAGTAAGGAAAACGCACAATAAGATTAGTGTATGAGAACTTCCGGCGATTGATATAAAAGCTATCTATTTCGACTTCCATACAAAACCGCCACACGCTCATAGCTAACTGTACGAGTACGCAGCAGACAAGTGCATGGTTGACAGCAGCGTAGCAGCGAAGTTGGTGCGATGAAATGCTATAATTTTTGTGGAAGAAGTGCTCGGAAACGTTGCCGTATTCGTTAAGTTTTGTTGTGGCACACAAACATGGGCCTGTGACTGCATAGCAGATCTTCGTCAATGCGTAACCAGTGTAGAGCTTCACATTTCGGCGATACTTACATGGGACACAGAAAGAAGCAGTCATAAAATTTAACACCAGCTCAACATAGTGCTGCTTAGTATCATATCCACGCATAAGTAACAAAGAAAACGCACGTGATTATCGCATTACTTGCAGTCTTACAAACCAAAAGCCCACAAGCAAATATACTTCTCGGGTTTGCCGTCGGATCGTATTGTGTAAATACCTACTGTATATCGAGCAGTTGCATCGATGAAATATCGTGCGATTTACACAATACGATCCGGCGGCAAAACCGAGAAGTATAATTGCACCAGATCCGTCGGAAAGCATGAAAAGTCACAGAAGCCCACATATTAAACTTTTCACGGTGACTAGCTACCCAGCTATACTGTCGGCGAAAACTGACACATATAGCCACTGTAGTTCTAAGCTTATAGTCCACTGGAAACTATCATCACAGAAACTGTTAAAATTGTTTTACATTTTTTTTTATATGAACACTGAAACGTGCCGGATAGCCGAGCTCATAAGTACTCCGCTTCCGGGATTCGGGAAGCCGCGCCTGTCCCGGCTGGGATGTATCCTGTCAATTAACGACGAGGGCCAGTGTACCTGCCAGCCTCAATCACGTGTCACATCCACGCCACGCACAATGGCTGCTGCATTGCGTTCCAAAGGTCGACCAATACGCTGTTTACCAGGTAGTCACAATGTTCCCGCTCATCATCATACTTCCTGCTTGTCACAAACAGTTGCTTTAATAGAATGAAATTTTTAATACGAAATTTCCTGGCAGTTCGTGTGCTAGGCGGAGAGTAGAACTCAGGACCTTTGCCTTTCGCGGGCAAGTGCTCTACCGATTGAGCTACTCAAGCACGACTCGCTACCCGTCCTCCCAGCTTTAATTTAGTCAGTACATCGTCTCCTATCATCCAAACTTCACAGAAGCTCTTCTACGAACCTTGCAGAACTAGCACTCCTGGAAGAAATGATATTGCGGAGACATGGCTTAGCCACAGCCTGGGTATGTTTCCAGAATGAAACTTTCACTCTGCAGCGGAGTGTGGACTGATATGAAACTTCCCGGCAGATTAAAACTGTGTGCCGTATCGAGACTCGAACTCGGGACCTTCGCTTTTCGATTCTCGGCCCGGCACACAGTTTTAATCTGCCACGAAGTTTCAGTTGCCTTACTATTAAGCGAGTCGGCATTTACGAGGTGCGGAGTTAGTTATTTGCTGTGTGGTTATGTATAACCAACTACTATCTATCCCACATTCCAGTTCCTGGCCGCTCAAAGAATAATCCAATACCGATCCATGTGAAACGTTCATCATAGGAGCCTAATAATAAAAATCCACGAATATGCTCTACGTATACTGGTTAAAACTGTCTGTTATTGCCATTTGATATATGTCTGTCTGCATTTTGAAAAACGTTCTTCCCTGTGTGAAAACCTGTATTTGAGGGAACATCAATGCGTTCCAAAGACAATGCACCACGAAGTTGGCTGTCTACTCTCGGAATGTTCCTATCGGTAATAACAATACATTCATTCCAATAATTTGGCTGGCGCCAGGCGGGTAACTATACAGACCTCAGACGGGCGTGTTCTTCATCGGATTGTCTTGGGCTCTGGTGGAAAGTAGGGGTCGCTATGAATTTGCGTTTGGTGCGTATTAGACCATATATAGCTGCATATGAAATTTAGCTTAACGTACTGAATTTTTCCTTAGACTTGGAAGTCTCTATCTATCACCAATCTCGAGAAAACTGATGTTACGTACCACACTAATTTGCGATCACGGTGCCAGCGATAAAGCAAGAATGCAATACTCATAACACCCCCCATATCTCACAAACGGTTAGAGATACAGAAGCGAGTTTTTAGTAAATGATAGCACGCTGAAAGGAGAGTATTTTGTCATATGGTAAACAAGTGGAGCTTCCTTATCTACAGCTGGTGAAAAGTGAATTAGTGTGGCTTTAACCGTCCGCTGTGGCAGAGTGGTTCTAGGCGCTTCAGTTCGGAGCCGCGCTGCTGCTACGGTCGCAGGTCCCTTGGTCTCTGCCATCCATGACCATCTCGCTGATATTCACCGTGCTGCTTGTTCTATTGACTTCCTTTGGGTCCCTGGCCATGTGGGTATCCCGGGTAATGAGCTCGCAGATCGTTTGGCTGGGGGAGCAGTTACTTATCCCCGTTTTCTGTAGCCCCTCCTGCAGCGGATTTACGGCTTCACATCAAATCCCACTTCGCACAGTCATGGGGCAATTCTTGGTAGGCTACTCCCCTGTCTAATAAACTTCGTGCAATTAAGGTGACACCAGGCCCGTGGCGTTCTTCCTTTCGCATCTCCCGAAAGGACTCGACCACACTGTGTCGTCTCCGCATTGGCCATACTCGGTTGACCCATGGTTTTCTTTTGCGTGATGAGCCACCCCCACTATGATGTTGGCTGACGATTCCCGGATGGTCTCTCTGGCTCTCGGTTTCCTCCGGGAAAGTGGTTTTTATTCTCAGTTTTAAGGTTTTTAATCTCTCTCTGGTGTTGGGGCGGGGCGATGAGTGTTTGGGTGTCTCCCACTGTAAGCAGTGTTAGGAGATTCCTGATTCACCTCCCTGACCGAATTCCTCTTTTCTTCCCCTTTTACTCTGTTTTTACCCTTTTTTTAAAGGCTTGGTTTGTCTTTCTATTCCCATACGTACTTTCTACATTATGGCAGTTGTACCTTTTAAGTCACAGGTGGTCTTGCCTATGCTGCTTCAGCATAGTGTTGGGTTCGTTCTCTTGCCGACTTCCCTCATTTTGTTTTTTACCAATGACAACATGACTGCCTTTTTACGTTTTTTCCTTTTTTCCGTTTTATTGTTCTGACCTTACTGAGTTGTCCCATTAGCGGAATGGCGCATATTTGAAACAAGGGACTGATGACCTTGCTGTTTGGTCCCTTAAACCTCAACCAACCAACCAACCAATGGTCGCAGGTTCGAGTCCTGCCTCTGGCGTGGATGTGTGTGATGTCCGTGAGTTGGTTGGGTTTAGGTAGTTCTAAGTCTAGGGGACTGATGACCTCAGATGTTAAGTCCCATGGTGCTTAGAGCTGTTTAGTGTGGCTTTACAACAAGATAAGTGAAAAAATTACACTTTTATTTTTATATCCACAATGTGCTTTTTCATAATTTTTTGACCTAATAGCAACTTAACTTCATTAGAATGTTAGGAAGGTGACATTGCCAAAAGAAGCAAATTTTGAAATGACAACCAGCGAAATGTAGGTGATATTCGAGATTCGCCGCTGATGAATAAGTGTTTTTCGAGTGGCAGAGAGTGTTAATTGCTGTTAGTTTAGTAAAGGGAGTGGTCCAATGACCAGATCTAAAAACTTATAGAAATGTAGCATGAAATACCTTGTTTGTGGCAACGGACACATGAACATGACACCAAAAAAATGTAAAAAATAGGTCGTTCAAAGAGACGATTGAAACATTTCTAGACAGTAGTCAACCTGTGGATAAAAGCGTTACAAAAACGAACAAAAGTGCCAAACGAGGCAATACCTCAGAAACGGGCAAACAGCGTTTTCTGATTGAGCGAAAATTGGACATAATATATCGAAAGTGATATAATACTTTGTAAAGAACTGTTTTTAGATGCAGAATACGAGCCAGATTGTAAATGTGTTTCATTACAAATCACAGATGATGCTTCATTCCAATAAAACGAAACGCATTTGGTGACAGCAAAGACTGATTTAAAATACCTTCAATTGTTTCAGAAATAACCTCAGAAGGATGGATGTCTCTTTAAGGAGGGAGTGGGGATGAGTATAGTATAGTATAATACTGTGAGCGCCATTAACATGTTGTTTGTACTATGTTCATTATTGTAGGCTATTACCCATATATCCATTGTTTTACAGTTCTTTACAAAGGTTCAAACAACCGGCGACCGCCACATTTCTCTTACGAGCGTCCTCGACACGCTCTCTCGAAGATACAAACTACTTTCAAAGTGCGAAAATATACTGGGTGTTGTGTGATGTCCTTAGGTTAGTTAGGTTTAAGTAATTCTAAGTTCTAGGGGACTGAAGACCATAGATGTTAAGTCCCATGGTGCTCAGAGCCATTTGAACCATTTTTTTTAATATACTACAATAAATAAATTGCCTATAAAAGTCCGCATTGTACAATGTACTTGCAGTGAGATACATTCGCAACTCCTGAAATTCGTCGCCTGTGATCTCTGGCCTGTCGTGGATGCACGACAGTCCTGGATCCGCGGATAAATCGCGAAAATCTGCCGATTTGCCCCACACAGACGCGGCCTGCTGGAGGAAGGGCAGATAAGAGAGCTAGGTCCGATAGAGAGGGTCTGAACGTTAGTGGGAAGCAATGGACCCCAGATCGGCTGGCCCAGTCCGTCAGAGATGTCCACGAAACTGGCGAGCGATTCTGGTCCGAGGAGAAAATCGGCTCGTGTGTGGCCAGCTGAAATTCACCGGCGAGACGAATTACTGCGTGATGCTCTGTTAGTCTTACTAGAACATTTATCAGAAATATTAGTAAATAGCTGTATCCCCCACTTGTAGCTTAGTTCTGCCACTCAGCAACACTTTTCTTTCACGTCACCCTAGCCTTACAACTTTTCTTTAATGATAATAAAAACACGGCGTATGGACGACCGGTGTACCTGGACCGCATAGATAACATAGTTAAATTCCGACTTTAGGTCGTCCAGGAGGTGTGCTCCGATATCCTTTTGGTCCAAGAATTCTAGTTACCTACATGAATTCACTAGTAATTTTTGGACGGCTCGAATGATAACGAACTGGACCGATGGCCAAAAATAATAAAAAACTGAATATGGTTTAAGGCGACTGTACGCGAAAAGCAGGAACTCCAGGTTCTAATCTTGGCCCTGGCACAAATTTTCGGTTTGCACTTCAGATGCGTAAAATCGCATCGTCTCATTTTCAGTGCGTGGTTTAGTGCAGAATATATGCTTATTCAAAGTGTGTACATGTCGTATTGACTCGGTGTTTACTTGGAGACCAGTTGCCCTTGGATCTGTTTACTCTCTCGAAGATGCAAAACATGTTTTCTACTCGTAGATGCTGCCAAATGTACTATATCACTGTTGTCTGTTTTTCTTCTTCTTTTCGTTGCTATCTTCATTTGCAAGTGTTAAGGTTGTTTATTAATTGCCCCGTTTCACCTGGCGGCAGCAACGGTGCAAGCCTCCACCCGTAACTTTATTTTCTACGAGAATGTGGATCATAAAAAAATATTCCCGGGGTTGCCGCACTTGTTGGAAGCTGTACAAGATTAACCCGCATTTCTATTTTACCAATGCTCGACTGTTGCCTTGAGTATTTCAGAAATGCTTCCAAGCGCTAGTTGCCGTCAGGAAAAATCGTTAAACCCTTATGCGAATGAGGCGGATTTGCATCACTCAATAAATCACTGTTGTAAAATACTGTTGTTTTACATGAACATTTTGATAGTGTGCCAGTACTTCTGAGTAGATGTTTCCGGATCTCTTGGACTTTTTACGTATTTCTGATAATTGATTACAGGCGAAGAGTATCGAGAGACGTAAGTTCCGACATATCTTTGTATTGAATTGAAGCAGACTGTGTTCATTCCCATAATGGCACGTGACGTGATAACTCTCCAACGTCTAGGAGATAAGCGTCACAGAAGTTTTCTCGGAGGTCCTTGGTTCGATTCCCGATGTCAAGATTATATTTCTCTATAGACAGTGGTCAGTTTAATCTTTATAAATTAGTCTTTTCCTTATACAGCGATAAACTGTTATTTGTATCGACCTTCTGTAACACTTCCGCAATAACGACTGAGATTGTTGTGGATTCTACGCTCGACAGCACTGTTGACTAGCATAATGCTTTTCTTTAACATTGTGACACTGATGTCACACGGCGGGTAGTTTCAAACAACATATAGACGCAGATGGTATCTGGAGCTAAGCATCCCAATTTGACGTTCATTCAGTAACCATACGCCACAGTTAAAATGTGCTATAGTGACTTCTCTACAAAGACTAAGATTGGCGTAGTGATCAACATTTACAAACGGTTCCATATAGGTGTGAGACTTGGAAGCTCACCAACCGACAGATCACTCAGCAGCTTCAATTGTAGATTAACCACTGTCAACAGATGATATGTTCTAGATGGATGTGACTGATACTGAACAAAGACCTTTGAAAGTGTACTGAGCAAAGACCACTCACTCTAAATGTGAAGGACAGGAAACAACGGTGGTTAGGAAGTACGCTAAGAAACCGCTGTGGCTGTGTCTGCGTCTGCGGTGATGGCATGGAGTATAAGAGGAAAAAACAGTCGTCGAAGACTTCTGGGCTGGTATTAGAGGGGTGAAGATTTAAAATCTCCTTCTGGTTTCCCCGATAAGTGTGTTGCGTGGTTTCTCTTAATTAATTCAGGCGAACGCTGCGATGATTCCTTGAATGGCAGTTGACTCTCAAATTAGATATGGATGTATTTCTTGTAAATAGAGAAGAGCGATTGTTTTTGGAGTATACTGCGATAAATTACTGTAAACAGTAAAGTATCAGAGTATCAGTCCTGAGCGACTAAAGTGGAATCCTAAGCAAATGTAACTCAACCACGGAAGAGGCTGCTTACAAAACTAAGACCATGAAACTTCCTGGCAGATTAAAACTGTGTGCCGGACCGAGACTCGAACTCGGGACCTTTGCCTTTCGCGGGCAAGTGCTCTACCAACTGAGCTACCCAAGAAGCACAGCCTGGGTAGCTCAGTTGGTAGAGCACTTGCCCGCGGAAGGCAAAGGTCCCGAGTTCGAGTCTCGGTCCGGCACACTGTGGTTTTTAAATGTAAAGATGTAATTGTGATTATTTCGTTTGCCAATGGATAAATGTTTCTTGCTTTGTACCTGTGGTAAAGTTTGTAAAGTTCTCTTTTGGAATATTATTAATTGTGAAAAACGCAGTCAATAACATTTATGAAGATTTACGTAATTTACGATAACGATATAACATCTATAGACAGGGGACAGCGATAGTGATATCGATAGTCGAAAGGTTGTTGTGTAGTAGAAGAGATGGTGGATGGTGTGTCTGTGAAGCGTGCGCGGAAAAATAATACTGTGTTTTATGAAAAGCATACGTAATTGTATGGACAGTGATACCGAACTACCAGATTGTTAATACTGCGGAATGTAATGCCATCGCCAACGAACTTAAAGAGCAAATAAACCGGACTGTGAAAGTGCCGCTAACAATACTTTGCTGTGGCCGACACGAACTGTGCTTTTATGCGAATGAACTTTGCTGGTATTGGTTTTGGGTGGTGGAACTGTTGTCTATCACATTCTATCAAGCCGTGAAAGTGAAGACTTTAATTAACTGTGTAATATAAAAGACTTTCAGTGACGTTGTCGAAGGTTGAAATGCGAGAACAGAGTGGACATTGTTTACGGTGTGCTTCACACACAAGAACAATTCTATGAACTGTGTATTTGTGGCTAAGACTATATGAACGTGACGAACTGTGTAATTATGGACGATAGCGTCACGGACAGTGCATAAAGTGTAAAAACGAGCGATGTCTATCTACGTAATGTACTTTGAAAGAGAGGACATGTTCAACAACGGTCGTATACTGGCGTCTTGTGGTTTGTTAATCACCACGGGGTTAATGATACAGCTGTGCCGGAACTTTATTTGCGTTCGGAGAAGATTAACCAGCGGAACTGCCTGTATCCTGCTCTCATCGTAACCCGCCGACATCGTGCTGCCCAACGCAACGCTTCGTCTACAACAAAAAGTTAAGAGATTTCGGCGAACGCTCTCCCCTGACCTAGAAACTTTCTTTCTTTATTAAAAGTATAAGAATTACAGACTCTATTCAAATAAATTCTTTGTTTAGTTTGTTTGCTTTCTGCTAACGAAAATAAAATTACAATCATCTCATTAGAGCTAATTCTCCTTGCATGTCAAAATTATTGTAGTTATTTTATGTAGTTTTATGTATTGTTATGAGACTAGATATGACAGTGACTAATAAGAATATTTTGTCACGAAATATGGCGTCGCGCGAAAATTACGGCGAACGCCATAATTGCTTGCGTTCTGACCAATAAAGTAAAAGCTGCTATTCCCGTATTGGTGCATTTTCTGACGTGAGCGTGAATTATAAATGTCAGCTGTCAAATCACGTAGGGACTGTTTACCCAGTAATAAGTTTTTGATTTTGTATTGCTACGAGTCGTAGTATTAAGGGACACTGATTATCCTCAAAAGTGGGTAGATCTATGGTGAACCCCCCCCCCCCCCCCCCAGTGTTCATGCAATTAACAGTATTGTGTGTGATTCACGAAATTTTGTCGCTTTTTCTAATTCGTTTCAGATATTGTCTTAGATGTCTTTGAAGTTTCAGAGAATATATACAAAATTTTGTCGGTTCAGGTTAATTTCAGAGCAGTTTCTCGTGAATATTAAGAGTTTTCAGTTCATAAACAAAGTGGGATCGTGACCAATTGAGAAATATAACAAAGAGTGTGGTTTTCCATCTAGAATTGTGGATGACTTCACATTTCAGATTTTGATAATTATTTTTCCTGTGGGTTGAGCTCATCACACCACTACCATACTAAACGGAAGATTTGGCAGCAGCAAGAAAGAATGCTCGAGAGTAGGCAGACTGCACGCACAGGTACTGAGGAAGGCGCTGCACGCAGACAGCGTTGGCAGGTCTGTTAGACGAACGCCACTTAAGAACGAGGAAGATGAGGTGGAATGAGGGCCCAGGTTGGTAGGCGGCCTCCCACGCCGAACAGCGAAAGTACAGTAGCATCCGCGAGCAGCGTAGGCGACGGACAATGGCCGTGCATCGCTTCTGGAACAATGGCCTCATGTTTGGTAACCAGACTGGTTGAATAACAGACTTCATCAATCTGTCAGTTGTTTATTGACTACGTATTATTATACTTATATATTCAACTGAAGAAAGTAAATCATACACGAGGTTAATCTTCGGTGTGTGCACGACAGTGCACGGTACCAATCTGTTCCACAAGCCGCTCGCGAAAATCAGATCGATCAGGGGGTCATACGTCGGACTCTATCGATGACAGAGCCAATAGGGTAACTGTTTTGGATAGCCCTTGGCCTATCGACCATTTGCGTACCTATAGGAAGAAAGGACATACTTTAGCTATCTTACAAAACAGGACCAGAATTTAAACATTACACGCTTCTTCCAGCGCAGACAAATCGAACACATCGGTTCCCCCATTTGAATTAGGTGCGGTGTAGCGTGGACCTTAGGCGGTTTATAAAAGCATCATTTGTTCATGGACGGTTCCTGAGAAACCTCCCAAGAACTCAGATTTTTTGGTACGAAAAATACAAATAGTGGGATGGCCATTTTTATAATTTATATTCATGGCAGATCATCGACATTTTTACCGTATGTTCTTAAGACAACGTTCTCGGGGAACTCGGGAACGTTTGTCGATATTATCTTTTACCGAGGTCCGGAGATTCAAAGTTACCGTACGTATTTAAAAAAAAAAAAAAAAAAAAAACACAGTAACCTGTTTGTAGCCGTTTTTGCACCGTGGGCCCCAAGTATTTAAATAAATAGCCACAAAAATGGCCAATTTTAACTGTAGATTCCTTAGACATTCATCTAAAAATGCTATTTTCTCGTTTTCGCGCCGGCCGGAGTGGCCGAGCGGTTCTCGGCGCTACAGTCTGGAACCGCGCGACCGCTACAGTCGCAGGTTCGAATCCTGCTTCGGGCGTGGATGTGTGTGATGTCCTTCGGTTAGTTAGGTTTAAGTAGTTCTACGTTCTAGGGGACTGATGACCTCAGATGTTAAGTCCCATAGTGCTCAGAGCCATTTGATCCAAACCGTTTTCGAAAATATGTATCTATTATGAAGATATATTTGAAACACGATGATTTTTGGGTACCGTATCAAATGTATCACTTGCTGGGACGAGGACTTGTATCATTTATATTAGTGGCAAGTCGTCGAAATGTGTTCCATATGTTCTTGATGATGATCTCGGGGAACTCTAAAACTTTATTTTGATATCATCACCTGCAACCGAGAGCCAGAAGGTACCATACTTAATGCATGAAATATACATTCAGAGGAAGTGTAGTTTTAACTGGCGTAATGAACACGTTGCAATTGTTCTAGACCTTTCAGTCCCCTTGTCCATTTCAATGGACACTACTTTTCGAGAGTAATATCTCATATCTGAGAGCACAGATGTTTTTAGGATTGCTTGTACGTCGCAATGGAAGTCTTGTGGTTCAATCTGATGGGCGATCCTGCCATCTAGTGGTGAAGTCACGAAGTATTTGGACGTTGTTTGAGACAAGATGGCCGCACAGAGGAAGCATGTAAAAGGTGGGTATATATTTCGACCAATTTTACGTGTTTAAAGGCTAGAGTTCCCCTTGTTTTTAAGTTTTATTTGTTTTAGTAAGGTTTTGGATACTTTCTATAGCAAAATTAGATACATGCTTCGGAAAATCACTGTTTTATCGACGTTACAAAACTGATGTCCATTGAAATGGACATTTAGTCCCAATGGTTGTTTTTACTTGTGTGCTTGTAATGTATCTCTGCTATATGAAAATAACTTCTGTGATGCAACTGCGCCTTTTTTGTATCGTAGGGGACGAAACTAATTTATTTTATGTTACCAAAGGTTCAGTAGATAAAATTCCAAGCATTTATGTACAATATTGCAGTAGTTGTACTTGATGTTATTGCTTCAGACTTGGTATTTGCGTCTTGTTTCAACACTGTTCATGAAATTGCTTACATCTGACGTATTGATTTTCAGAATTTTATCATATTGAGAGGGATGCTTTCCAAATACTGGATTTGCTGATGTCAGGTGAGGTTTCTGACTTAGAGCTCTCAGAAAACGATGAAAGTGGCCCTGATGATGCAGAATCTATTCCACAATGCACTAGACCTGGTATGTAATAATAAAACTATCAATCTCACCTGACTATTATATATATTTTGACCTGGTTGTTGCTATACTGCATTGTCATTTTTAGGTGCTGATGTAGTCACAAACTACAAAGAGGAACAACTGGAGGACGATAGTTGCAGCACAGAAGAAGACCAAAATCATACTTATGCACAGGACTCAAATGTTGAAGACTCTATTATTCCATCTGAGTGGCTGTTTACTGAAAAAAGTGATATTAGATGGAGATGAAAATCGCCTACACTCCAAAGCACACCTATAGGTGCAGACCAGTATTCAGTGCAGCCATCAGAGTGTGATATGACACCCATTGAATATTTTTCAGAGTACATTTCTCATGCTTGCTTAGAAAATATGGTTGAAAAAACCAACATGTATGGATTGCAACATGGGAAAACATTTACACCGACAAATGTAACGGAAATAAAGGCATTCCTAGGACTTCATATACATATAATTATGGGATGCTTGAAATACCCCAGAGTTAGAATGTATTGGTATTCAGCATTGTATTTAGATCTCTTTGTGGAAAGTATGTCAAGAGAGAGATTTTTCCAACTGAGATCAAATTTCCATGTAGTTGACAATTTGGCAAGGCCAGAAAATTGCAAAGACAAATTTTACAAAGTGAGACGCATTTATGATTGTATTAGACGTAGATGTTTGGAACTACAGATTGAGGAAGAATTATGTGTTGACGAGCAAATGATTCCTTTCAAAGGTCATTTATGAGTAAAGCAGTATTGTAAGGGAAAGCCTAAACCCTGGGGTATAAAACTGTTTTTATTATGTGGAAGAAGTGGTCTGTGCTATGACTTTCTGTTGTACCAAGGAGATACTCCAGAAATCTCAAACGCTTTTGTAAGAAAATTTGGTTTAGGTGCATCTATTGTTCTAAAACTTGTTGAGAGAATTAACAGGGAACATGCTTATTTATATTTTGATAATTTCTTCACAACATTCAACTTACTAGAAATATTAAAAATAAAAAATATATATGCAGCAGGAACAGCAAGACTATGTTGCATGCCAAATGTACCTTTCACCAGTGATAAGGATTTGAAAAAGGAAGGGCGTGGTTTTTCTGAAGAAGTGGTGAGCATGAATGAAGCAGTGATAATGTGTAAATGGTTTGACAACAGACCAGTAGTTCTGGCATCAAATTTTGTAGGATGTGGTAGTCAAGATGAAGTACAGTGCTGGGAAAAATCAAGAAAGACATGTTTCTGTCTCACGGCCTGAAGTTGTACATCGTTACAACCATGCTATGGGTGGTGTTGACAAAATAGATATGTTAATTAGCATGTATAGGATTTTTATTAAATCTAGAAAATGGACATTGAGAATGTTGTTCCATGCTGTAGATTTAGCGTGTGTGAACAGTTGGTTGGAATACAAAAGAAATACTGAATCACTGGGAGAGAAAGAGACAATGGATTTGCTTCATTTTAAGATGAGAATAGGAGAGGCTCTTGTAAAATAGGCACTAGTACCAAAGTGAAACGTGGCAGACCCAGTAGTGCTTTACAGGACATAAAAGTAAAAAGAGCAAGAACTGCGATTCGTCCAGCACCAGAGATTCGGAATGATCTTGCTGGACATTTTCCTGAGTACCATGATAATACAGAAGCTTCAAGGTGTAAAATGCCTAGTTGTAAGAATAAAACTCATGTATTTTGTGACAAATGTAATGTTCATATATGTTTTGTCAAAGGAAGGAATTGTTTCAAAATGTTCCACAATGCAGGATGTAACAACAGTTGATACTCTTTGTCCATTACAATGGACATTCTGGAAAATGTAAATAAAAATGTTTTCAGTGATTTTGTTGGATTTATTATGTTTCTAATACCCATTTTTACCTATTACAATGAATAGATATTTTTTTTTCATGGCTGAGAATAATTTGGGTCTGAAAGGGCTAGAGTAACTGCAAGGAGTACGAGGTCACCAAACTATGTTACTAGTCGGCGGTTTTCGCCACTGAATGTTTGACGTGCTCTCTCTGTGTAATGAGCACATCATGCCTAAGCAAATATGCCGAAAATGGTAATGCAGTGAAAGACAGGCTAAGAAAGAAAAAAAACTTAAAAGGACTGTAAAAAAATTGTGTGAAAGCCTGCAAATTCAGTAAAATATTTCCATGAACATTTGTACTTTCTTAAGACATATGTCTTCAGCCCGACGTTTTCGATTAATTGCGGTCGATGAGCAAAGTAACCAGAAAAAATATAAAGCAAACGAGTTTCTGTCAACCTTGTATTATGCGCATTTTTTTGACGTTTATACGTGTCAAATTACAGAATGTGTCGAAGTTTGTACATAAGCTGTCGGAAGGTTATTGACCTCTAGAATTCGTCTTACATAAGCAGCATATCATGCTGTACCAGCGGAAAAATGCTCCTGTCGGAGCACAAAGAAGGCGAGGGTGCTCCTCTTTTAAGGACTCTGAAAGAAAAGTGAGGAAACAGGTGCCTCAATACGGATTCAGTCTTCTTCACCAAAACTTTTGGCATGCGAACATATTTACGCTTTTTAGTGTTGGAAGAGAATAGCAGAGAAAATATAGAGTGGAAGAGAAAGGAGACAGTGATGCTGGGAGAGAGGAAGTGGCAGTGAAAGAGATGGATGCGAGGAGGTGCTGGTGCTCAGTGACAGACGCAGTAAAAAGAGAAAGAGAGATGAATAGAGGTAGGAGCCCTGGGAGCAAAGGAGAGAGGAGACGATAGAGATGAAAAATACAGATGAGTAGAGACCAACCATAGGATTAGGGGGGAGGGGGTTCCTGACCAGCGAGCTTTAACATGTAGTGAGGACGCTTTTTGGACCGAAATTTTAAACACGTGGGTGTAGAGGAAAAAAATTAGCTGGACCCAGAGGTGCCGAGGTATGGTGGAGACAAAAGAAGAGAGTGACGGAGAATAGGAGGCAGTGGGAGGGATGTATACGGGTACGTATATAGACAGTGACAGTGAAAAGGGGGACGTTGAGTATGACGGTTCATCTAGGAAGAGAGACTGGGTAAAATGATTTAGAATGCTCTGTTTTAAAATAGCGCGAATACGTTCACATGCCAAAATTTTTGATGAGGAAGTGGGAATAAGAACTGAAGCAATTGGTTCCCCACTTTTTTGTCAGTCTTTTAAAGAGGAACGTACTCGCCTTTATATGCTACGACAGGAGCACTTTCTGCCTGGTAGTCTAGTAACTGACATGCTTGTCACATCTCTTTAAAATCCGAGCTTGGTACATTCTTCTCTCTAATGATATTGTTGTAGTGACTTCACCAAGTTCTCTGATTTGAAGCTCATGTTACCAGTGGCTTGACAGTCACCTGTGGATATACAATGTGTATATTTTCTTTATCTGTTTCGTTGAGCTAATTTTTCACTCAGTCTTTACATACGAAGCACGAGCTCAGATTAGGTAGGGATGAGGGAAGCTTATGGGCGTGTTCTTACCGAAGCAAACATCGTGCGGTTGTAAGGTTTCAACGAGGCCCTTAATCACGATGGCTGTCGTATATCTCAACCACGAAGTACACAACATGTCAAAGAATACACGTCCCGGTTTTTTCGTCTTCCTTCTCTTCCCTCTCCTCCTGCACTATACGTTAAATACGTAGCAGCACGTCCCTTTAACAACAAGTAATGTTTCACCTTCGACAACAATGATAAGCTCAACTGTGGACAAAGCACAGAAGATTAAAAACTGCTTTTCTGTGGAGCCCATAACGTAGATCCGCACGTAGGTATATGGTTAGAAACATAAGCACCTCAAACATGTGTATGGTTGGCATTGCTCATTCGAGACTGCCTGAAATATTGGTTTTCTACCGTTTTACCACCATCTCAAATTTAGAACCTGTACGGTTCTGAAAGACAAGATAAATGTTGAAATGAACATCATACCTAACTGGCAAATGTTATAGACTGTATTGCAACTAGGACTAGCTACCCCATATATATATCAAGAGCTATTAAATGTACCGAGGTGTGGTTTTCGCTAAGTTATAGCGGGCACTGTGTCAAAATTTCTTCCGAACACAAAATTTTTTTAACGTTTATAACCTCCGAATTGACACACTTCTTTAATGGATCCATATAATATTTTCTGCGCCATTTGAAAGAGCCTACAGTCTTGATAGTATGGTCTACTGGTCAGCTGGAAATCTCTGCTGCCAGGGAGAAATGGATAAACAGTCACCTTGGTCTGTCTCTTGTGGTGCGGTCAGTGGAGAATTGCGTCATTGGTGCCTCTTTTATTGATCTGGCTATAAATAGTCACAAGTATCTACAGTTCCTAACAGTTATGCTGCCACAGATTAGAAGTAGTGGCACTGGACACAATGCAATCACTATGGTGCCAGAGTACTAGGTGAGTCAGCTGCTCCTGCTGATTCCTATTATGTGCCACCCCATGTGTCGGGACAATACTGGTGACCAGTTCGTTCTGGAGATGTGAATCACATTGTCAAAATGTCGCAGAATAAATGGTGAAGTATACGAAGACATTTTAGATCTACTGTGCAAATTATTTTTATGAACTGCTTTAGCACATCTAAGGTGCGAGTCAGATACACTGGTGTAAAAAATCGCAACACCAAAGTTAATTAACCTAGAGCAATAAAATTTGGGGAATACATTTGTGTAGGTAACATATTTAAGTGATTAATATTGCAAGATCACAGGTTAATGTAGGAGATAGATAAGACGTTTGAAACGTGAAATGCTGGTACATTAATAAACATGTCACTGCCAAAATGTTGAATGCAAGCATTGGGTCCTGCAGGTGCCGGGATGTCAGTTTGTGTGATTGAGTTCCATGCCTTTCGCACTTGGTCGGCCAATACAGGACAGTTAATGCCGTTTGTGGATGACGCTGGAGTTTTCGTCCAATGATGCCCCATTTGTGCTCAACTGGAGACAGATCTGGGCCAAGGCAATATGTCGACACTGTTGAGTTACATCGGTATATGGGCGAGCGTTATCGTGCGGCAAACATCCCCTGGAATGCTGTTCATGAATGGCAGCACAGCAGGTCGAATTACTCGACTGATGTACAGATTTGCAGTAAGGATGTGTGGGATAACCACGAGAGTGCTCCTTGATCCGGACGTTAACTGCAGGTGTAGGCCCAGTGGCCTAGCACACAGAGAGGTCGGTTGCAGGGGCTCAGCTGGCCTACTTTCAACCAACACAGGTCCATTATTATCACCGAAGCAGAATCAGCTTTCATCAGAAAACACAACAGACCTTCACCTAGCCTTCCAGTGAACTCTTATTTGGCACCATTGAAGTCTCAAATGGCGGTGTTTTTGGTTCAGTAGAATGCAGTCTGCAGGGCGCCTGATTCGGTGCTGCTCTTGAAGTAACATTTGCAACAGTTGTCAATGTATTGTCAACTGCTGGTAGAATCACTTGTCCGCCCGGAGCCCGGTCATCTTGCGACCGCACATTCCCATCACAACGCTGGCAGAAGTCACGTACAGTTGTTACATTGCTGCCAGGTCTTCCTGCAATATCGCCGAAGGGACATCCAGCTTCTCGTAGCCCTATTACACGACCTCGTCCGAACTCAGTGAGCTGCTATAATGGCTTCTTTGTCACCTTAAAGGCATTCTTGAGTGACATCAGCTCACCACGTCCAATGTCAAACGTAACTAACGTTCACGACCGTTACAGCGTGTATTTAAAGCAAATTTGATTTGCATCCTCATAGTGGCACTACTAACGCCACACTTAAGCGACTGGCGAAATAATGGAATAGACATAATCTTTCAGATGCAGAACCACGCCTACCGACTTTCATTTTTGTCGTACAACACCTCCACAGTGTTGCCACTTTTCCCCCGGAAGGTTATTGTCAGATTTACCGTTTTGATATCTCCTGTTGATTTCGTTGTTTCCTATGGTGAAAGTCACTTATAAGGAAACGTTTGTGAACCATCTACGGAAAATCATGTACTATAAATGGAATAAACTTACCCAAAACCTGTATTACTACACTTATAATTACACAATGAATGATGGGACACGTAACAAGTATTGCAGAAGTAAGGTGTATCTTAGTCCAAAAATACCGTGTAACTCGTGGACAATCCTCACGTCTAGTTTTTACAGGGCGATTCCGTTTTCTAACAGTCTCCCAAAGCTCTGAGAGGGGAACTGCCATAGACTACGTGGCTCTCGCCTGTTTGGATACGTTTCCTACCATCGGTGGGGGCAGCTGAATCACTCTATATAAATATAACAGATAATTACGGACCTCCTTAATAGAAAATCTTGAGATCGTTGGATAGGGTGAAGTCCAGATAACATTCACCTTGTAGTATTGCCTGTCTGATACCGCTTTATATCAGGTATGAATGGTGGAGGTCAATAATTAACCCACTTAATATGACACTCATAATAATACACACACGAACAGTCTTTGAGTTGAGTGTTTGCTCACGTTCGGAACACTAGTGCAGACGATTGTGGGATCTTACCTCTATACGGCGGGACAGTCCTTGTGGTGATGTTGTCTTGTTACTATTTGATAAATTTCCACACATGTTGTGCTGCCGAAGTCAAAAATCTTTCGAACGGCACGGAAAATAGTGTATAGTTCCATTAAAAAAATTGTCCAAATTCGGCAACTACGAAAATTAAAAAAAATATTTTGGACGTGAGAAAATTCACTGCATTCACTGCTTTTATTTATTTGCTCATGTCGCAAGCATTATGACTATGGTACATCCTATAATAGGAAATATACAGGGTGGTTCAGATGCGACTAGCCGGCCGCTGTGGCATTGTGGTTCAGGCGCTTCAGTCTGGAACCGCGCGGTCGCTACGGTCGCAGGTTCGAATCCTGCCTGGGGCATGGATGTGTGTGATGTCCTTAGGTTAGTTAGGTTTAAGTAGTTCTAAGTTCTAGGGGACTGATGACCACAGATGTTAAGTCCCATAGTGCTCAGAGCCATTTGAACCATTTTCAGATGCGACTACCGCTATCGTTCTGTGCAACCCGCAACGTTCATGAGACATTCTTGAATTACTCATATTAATAACGAGCAGGATTTTTTAAATAAATTTAATGCAGTTAACATTTGTACCGGGATAAATTTTCGCTGGTGGCCACGGTTTTAGGGTTACTCAAGAATAACATACAAACGAGGCATCCAAGCGCACCTCCACCAGACACCCATCGCTTACCAGTTAGGAGTTTTAGTAAGTTGTTAGTGGCACTCCCTCCTAGTTCTGACAAAAAATTTCCGACAGCACAAAGTGTTCCCGATATTCGACCATTTTTGTCTCTATTGACTGGTCTATTACAACACCAGAATAGTCGGCTAATTCGTAACATTATTAATTTAAACGAGCCCGTGAGGGTAATGAACGAAAAACCACTTTCGTAAACGTTAAGCTAAAAGTAGTTGTGTTGAAAATTCGATCCAAACTTAGCCCTTGCGAGCACGGTAGTTTAACAGTCAGACGGCTTGACGAATTGTCGATGTAATTGTTTATATTACGCTGTTAAAATACGCAAAATTTTTAAGTAAAATTTACACAGACGTCAATTTTACAATTTGTAAGTGCTGGACTAAGTTGGTGGTGTAATAAAGCCAGTCAATGAATGTCTAAAAAGGTCAAACTTGGGAAATAATTCGTGCAGTCGCAAATTTATGTCAGTGATAGGAGGCAGTGTCCCGAAGGGTGCGTTTAAACGTTGTTTTCGTGTGTATTTCTCGAATATCTCGAAAAATATGGCTTATAGCTAAAACTTGTCCCAGTAAAAAATATAACTACATTAAATTTCGTACTGAAAAGTTCTGTTCATTTTTTTCTATAGGCCTAATAGTTTGTGCATAGCGAGCGAGAGAGTATGAAACTGTCACGCGTGGTTTATGGCCAGATATAACATTGCGGGTAGGTGAATCATCCTGTATATTAGGTTATATTGTCTTGGACCAAAAGCTGGCCAGCTCACACCGCAGTGAGTGGGTGATAGTTTGCAGGTGTCCAGTCATACACAATCAGTTCTTCCAGGAGGCTCCACCTACACGTGTTTTCGCTGGATCGTCCAACTTCAGTGTGCATTATGTTGAGATATTACCAAGTCGTCCACTGCTCGCTAAAGCACGGAGCGACTTTGTTGGTGATAGCCAGAGACTGAGGTACTTGATCCTTTCTTTCTGCAGATATGTCAAGAGTATATCAGTGAGGTTCTACAAGGTACATAGAAAACTCTTCCTAGATTTAAACCATTTTTGGGGTTTACTGCCGAAGTTAATCTCCACTATAACCTAGCGAGAACAGCGCCACGATATGTTCGTATTTACACGCTCTTACATGTATTTGGGTTGGCTCGTCTTTGTTGCCACGTTCGGCGGAGGTAATGTACGCTGTCTGCAGCAGGCAATTGGAAGCGACAAAGGCGGACTGAGGGATGTCTGTGATTCTGCCTGCTACTGGAGCAGCCGACAGTCCCTTCGTTGTTCCGCATTGGTTCGACGCGCAGACAGGCTGTTGCGTCTGCTATCCGCAGGCGGCCAGCGGTCAAGGTCGCTCCTCCTCGAGCTTACAATATGATCGTCGCAGCCGACGCAACAGCCACATGTAAGCGAGATTGACTATGTTGACAGTACGTGATGTAGTGCTGTTTCGACGCGATGGTGGCAGATCGGTGAACAGAAGCACATGAAAGAGCATCTTTTTCGTCACCTTTGTATTACCTTTACCAAAGTGACTGAAGTTGTGACAGTATTAGTGGACCACAATATTATTGTACATTGCCTTCGTTTTCTCATCTTACTAGAACTCATGAATACACCTTGTTCGAGAGCTGCTTCTTTTCTCATTATTACGTTTGGTTTTCATAAACACAGCACCATCCTCAAACAATAGAAAACACTCTTGTCGACTCGAGCGGGTGCGCATACACCGCACAGTTCAAAAATATGTGTGGTGAATTCACCATGAAGCACTTGCAGAACAGGAATTAGGTTTATGATGTTACGTACAAAGATGCAAGACAAGTTTATTGTCGAGCACAGACATGGCAAGGCAATTTTCTGTCTAGAAAACAATGAGAGGCTAACAGGCTCGATATCCCATCACGCTGGTGACTCAAAACAGTACTTTGTAATGTGACAGATTACAAACTTCCTCAGACTGTACTTCGTTAATTTTATTGATATAACGCATATAGTACAGTTCGGAATACATATTTCAGTATCTGACATGTCTACGAAACCAATCACATCTAAATGGCTTCAGTGAAAAAACTTCCAAGCATGGATAGCCGAAACCACCAGTACCCAGCCATACCACTTTACGACGGAGGTAAAATCACATAAACTTAGGCAAAAACTTTTTGCACCACATGCTGTTATTGTAGTAGTCTTCGATCGGAAAACTGGTTTGTTGCAGTTCTCCATGTTACTCTGTCCTGTGCAAGCTTCATCATCTCCGCATAATTACAGCACCCTACATCCTGCTTACTGCATTTGTCCCTTGGTATCTGTCTACAGTTTTCACCTGCCACACCTCCTCCCCTACACTAAATTGGTGATCCCTTGACGTCCCAGAATGTGTCCCATCAATCTATCTCTTCTTTTAGTCAAGTTATGCCACAGGTATCTTTCTTACTCAATTCTATTCATTACCTCCTCATTGGTTACATGATCTATCCAATCTAATCTTCAGCATTCTTCTGTAGCACCACATTTCGAAAGCTTCTGTTCTTGTTTTGTCTGAACTGTTTATCGTCCACGTTTCACTTCCAGACAAGGCTACACTCCAAATGCCTTCAGAAAAGACATCCTAACTCTTAAGTCTATATTCTATGTTAGCAAATTTCTCATCTTCGGAAACGCTTTTCTGGTTCCTGTCAGTCTACATTCTGTATCCTCTGCTTCGGCTATCATAAGTTATTTTACTGCCCAAACAACAAAATTCATCTACTGTTTTAGCGCATAGCTTCCTAACCTAATTTCTTCAGCGCCTATTCATGCCTTCTCGACTATTTAAAAATATCAAAGAGTACTCCAGTCAACATTGTCAAAAGCTTTCTCTCTGTCTACAAATGCTATAGAGATAGGTTTTCCTTTCCTTAACCTACGTTATAAAAGAAGTCGTAGTGTCAGTATTGCCTAGCGTGAGCCCACATTTCTCCGGAATCCAAACTACCAGTTTTTCCATCCTTATGTAAAGAATTCGTGGTAGTATTTTGCAGCCATGACTTACTAAACTTGGCAGCACATGCTTTCTTTGGAAATGGAATTATTACATTCTTCGTGATACAGTATTTCACTTGTCCCAAACATCCTACACACTACGTACGAGACCCAAATTGCCCATGGAACGTACGAACTAAGAAGTGAAGACTTAGAGAAAATATTTAATGGATTACGGTGCACGATATTCGAAAGTCTCAGTAAAAATATCTATAGGCTGTGGGTGAAGATGCGTAGCATGCTATTTACAAGAGGCAGGGGAGAACAATAAAAATCGAAGACAAACATACATGCTCCGATAAAAAAGGGCGTAAGACAAGAATGCAGTCTTAACCCCCACTTTTCAGCCTATACGTTGAAAAGGTGAAACTAAGAACTACAGGGCCTGTTGAATAAAATGAACAGTCCAGTGATCGCAGGATATCGACGGAGAGTATTCCTAAACTTTACATCAAAAGAACTGGAGCACGTAGTAGACAAGTGGAGAAATTCAGTTATCTTAAAAGCAAAATAACATATCATGGGCAAAATAAGGACGACATAAAATTAGTAGCACAGCCCTAGGAGCAACCCCCTCTCTAAAAGAAGTCCGCTAGTGTCAAACATAGGCCTTAATTTGAGGCAGAAATTTCTGAGAATTTACGTTTGGAGTCCGCATTGTTTGGTACTGACTCGTGAACAGTGGAAAAAAAACAGGAACAGAAGAGAATCTAAGCGTTAGAGATGTGATGCTACAAATGTTGAAAATTGGGTGAACTGATAAGGTAAAGAATGAGGACTTTATCAGATGAAGACATAAAGTCTGAGGATGAGGCCGTGATGATATTTTGGCACTTTAATTTACAGGTCCACACAAACTTTTACACCATGTAGTGTAAATGAAGTGGTTCTCCGCAGAACAGGTGAGGAAAGAAACATACGTGAAACACTGAGAAGAAGGGACATGATGACAGGACGGGTGTTAAGAAATAACTTACATAGAGCTAGAGGTATACGTAGAAGAGAATACTTGGATGGTAAGCTTGAGATTAAAAGGTGTGGAACAAATAATTAAGGACTCCAGGTGTTAGAGTTACTATGAGACGAAGAAAGTGGCACAGGGATAGAAGTCCTCGTGGGTGGCATCAATCTAGTCAGAAGACTGATGACCCACGAAAGATAATTAGTGTATAGCGTTTTTTACTGTCGATGGTTGTTACAAAAACGACATAAAAAGCATATTTGTTTAGGTTAGGTACGAGAAATATACGCAGGAACAAGAACCGCGGTCACTCTACGCTGACCTAGGGGTTAACCTACTTGTTAAATTTCCAAGTAGCTTGGGCTGAGCAGCCAAAAACTTAGGCATTTGTGAGGACAAATACTTCACGCCTGTGATACGAACGCAGAGAGAATAAGTTCATTTTTTCTTCTTCATAGTAGCTACCACAGCAATGAATTTATTAAAACAGGTCAGCTTTTTGCAGTTTTTCTGGGCGAAAAAAATATTAATACAGAAAAAAGTGGAAAGTGCTACCTTCTTTTAACGGAACAGATTCACTTTAAAATTTGGGAGACCATTTAAACCAGAACATGAGTACAGATTCAAGGGTGCAGAAGCACGTGCATGTGACTGTACCCAGTATTATACAGTTAGAAGAAAGATATAATTCCGGCTGGTTTCTTTCGGAAATCCTATCGACAGCCGCTGCCAGTAAACGCGTCGATTTCTGCTACTTCAGCGGCCGGTAATTCGCTGGTGAAGGTTGATTTCGGAAGACGGCGCTTTCCAGTGCAGGCGCCTGCCGTCAACCGGACGGTGACCTTGCTCGCGTTGTGTTCAGAACGAGGCGGATCGGCAACTCGTCGGTTGCCGGGTGGAAAAGCCAGCACGTGGCTACGTTCTTGAACTTTCTCCGGTCGTAAACGCTCCGTTATGCGTGGTGGGGCAACCCTGCCGTCTGCGAAGTAACCAACCCGGTCGGAAGGCGTGGCTGGCACCCGCAAGGTCGCCTGCGTAATCCCGCGAACGGCCTTTCGCGACTTCTGGACAGCTGCGTCGGCTATTAAGCACCCGTCAGTACACGACAACCCCCCCTCGTTCACATGACTCTTACCTTTGGAAGCGGCTCGTATTTTAAACTTGTTTCTATACGTCGCCACAGAAATACGTAGCGTCATTGAAGCTACGATACTGTGTAACTGACTGTAGATGTGTCGCGTCGGTGCAATGTCGCACGCGGCTACAGCACATTGCTGTTGCTTGTTACATATGTCCGTCTCGGAAAGTGAGTTACGGCTGCAATGGATAGATGTATTCACAAAGAAAGAAATCGTTGTTGACTTGAAATTAGCGTTTGAAAGTGGAGATTTGGTTTGGAGAGTAACCGACGTATGCCATCCACTGCATTAATCGTCACTTCTTTGCAAGGTATTCGTCCCTTTCACCATACTACAGGGTGGTCCATTGATCGTGACCGGGCCAAATATCTCACGAAATAAGCGTCAAACCAAAAAACTACAAAGAACGAAACTTGTATAGCTTGAAGGGGGAATCCAGATGGTGCTATGGTTGGCCCGCTAGATGGCGCTGCCATAGGTCAAACGGATATAAACTGCGTTTTTTTTTTAAATGGGAACCCCATTTTTATTACATATTCGTGTAGTACGTAAAGAAATATGAATGTTTTAGTTGGACCACTCTTTTCGCTTTGTGATAGATGGCGCGATAATATCGCAAACGTATAAGTACGTGGTATCATGTAACATTCCGCCAATGCGGACGGTATTTGCTTCGTGATACATTACCCGTGTTAAAATGGACCGTTTACCAATTCCGCAAAAGGTCGATATAGTGTTGATGTATGGCTATTGTGATCAAATTGCCCAACCGGCGTGTGCTATGTATGCTGCTCGGTATCCTGGACGCCATCATCCAAGTGTCCGGACCGTTCGCCGGATAGTTACGTTATTTAAGGAAACAGGAAGGGTTCAGCCACATGTGAAACGTCAACCACGACCTGCAACAAATGATGGTGACCAAGTAGGTGCTTTAGCTGCTGTCGCGGCTAATCCGCACATCAGTAGCCAACAATTTGCGCGAGAATCGGTAATCTCAAAAACGTCAGTGTTGAGATTGCTACATCAACATCGATAGCACCTCTACCATATTTTTATACACCAGAAATTGCATGGCGACGACTTTGAACGTCGTGTACAGTTCTGCCAATGGGCACAAGAGAAATTACGGGACGATGACAGATTTTTTGCACGCGTTAGTGACGAAGTGTCATTCACCTACAGCGGTAACGTAAACTGGCATAATATGCACTATTGGGCAACGACAATCCACGGTGGCTGCGACAAGTGGAACATCAGCGACCTTGGCGGGTTAATGTATGGTGCGCCATTATGGGAGGAAGGATAATTGGCCCCCAGTTTATCGATGGCAATCTAAATGGTGCAATGTATGCTGATTTCCTACGTAATGTTCTACCGATGTTGCTACAAGATGTTTCACTGCATGACAGAACGGCGATGTACTTCCAACATGATGGATATCCGGCACATACCTCTTGAAACGGTTTTGAATAGCATATTTCATGACAGATGGATTGGTCGTCGATGCACCATACCATGGCCCGCACGTTCACCGGATCCGACGTCCTCGGATTTCTTTCTGTGGGGAAAGTTGGACTTGCTATCGTGATCCACAGACAACGCCTGACAACATGCGTCAGCGCATTGTCAATGCATGTGCGAACATTACGGAAGGCGAACTACTCGCTGTTGAAAGGAATGTCGTTACACGTATTGCCAAATGCATCGAGGTTGACGGACATCATTTTGACATTTATCGCATTATTGTGGTATTTACAGGTAATCACGCTGTAACAGCATGTGTTCTCAGAAATAAGTAGTTCACAAAAGTACATGTATCACATTGGAACAATCGAAATAAAATGTTCAAACTTACCTACGTTCTGTATTTTAATTTAAAAAACCTACCTGTTACCAGCTGTTCGTCTAAAATTGTGTGCCTTTTATTTGTGACTATTACAGCGCCATCTTTCACAAAGCGAAAAAAGTGGTCCAACTAAAACATTCATGTTTCTTTGCGTACTACACGAATATGTAATAAAAAATGGGGGTTCCTATTTTAAAAAACGCAGTTGATATCCGTTTGACCTATGGCAGCGCCGTCTAGCGGGCCAACCATAGCGCCATCTGGTTCCCCCTTCAAGCTAGACAAGTTTCGTTCTTTGTAGTTTTTTCGTTTGACGCTTATTTCGTGAGCCCGGTCACGATCAATGGACCACCCTGTATATTCTGCGCTTGCGATGTACCTGCATACAACAGCATCGTCCGCGAAGACCCTCACGGAGATTCTGACACTCCGGTTACGCGCTATTTCATTCTTTTGCAGTTTCAGGGATTTTACGCCTCTTTTTTTTACCGTGTTTGATTTACGCGGTATTTTTTATACTTCACTTTCATTGTGAAGAACTGAAAATCCGTCATTCCTGCGGTAACAACAGGTACGTTAAAAGTGATATGTAGACTGGCAAAAATACGGAAAATCAGAAAAATTAGTTACACGTGCGTTTCTTCGAGTGCACACGGTTCCGTTAGGGGGCCGCCGATCTTCACCAACTCCAGAACTGAAACAAACAGGAGTCTGAGAATGTGTCGTGACTACTGAGAACACAGGTCAGTGAATAAGTGTTTCTAGATTAAGTTGTGCTAACAGATAGGTTATTGTAATTTCATTTTTTGTGCTGAATCCACTAGATTGCCTTTTTTCTTTCGTGCAGCCTTGTCATAATATGAGGTAGTTATGAACAATAAAATTAGCAAAATACATGACACTGGCATGAAAAGTAAACCTAATTTTTCATTATGAACAAACGTTGTATAGAATTATTGAAGTCAGTTTTTAGTCACCAGTCTTCTGACTGGTTTGATGTGGTCCGCAACGAATTCCTATCCTGTAGCAACCTTTTCCTTTCAGAGTAGTGAATGCAGCTAACTTCTCAATTATTTGTTGAAAATATTCCAGTCTCTGTCTTCCCTTGCTATTTCCTTTTGGCTTCGGAGGGACAGAAATGAAGAAACTAAATGAGTTCTCCCTGTCACCGCCTTCCCTATCATCAGGTCACCACCACCCCACCAGATGATCTGCTGCTCTCCGAACTGTGACAGCGTCGGATGCTTCTTCAGGCACTGCAGGGATTTCCATTGCTGACTCAAATTAATTGGTTACTGTAAAGAACTGAAGGAGACTACAGACCAGTGACAGACAATTGAAAGAAAATCAAATATTTTCTCGTAAACATACTTTCGATACGAATAGATGGTAACTAACCAGTCCACAATTTCGTACTACACAGGCAGTCCGCAGGCTTGCTGTGGACAAGTGTGTGGAAAGGTGTAAAATACAAACAAAGATGATGATGATGATGATGACTATTCCAGTCCCTAGAGAGTTTTGACGAACTTAAAGAAAACCAACTCCGGGTTGTCGTTGTTGGGGTGGTGCCAGGAGCCTCGCCGTCTGAGGCCGGTGTCCTTCCACAAAAGCGTCGCCTTAGCTTGGGTTTTCGAAACCAACGGCCACTAGATCTTCTGCTGTTCTAGGCCTTTTCAGAAATTTATGAATGAACTGATAGACGAACCCAGAAATATCTCCGTCCCCACCGTTTGTTAGTACTGTGCTTAGACAAGTTATCTGTGGTTACAGATGGCTTGAGAAAATACTTTTAATGCATAATTAAGTGAATTAAATTCTGCGGGCAACTTTGTAGGTTAGGTAACAACTGCTATGAGTATTCATCTTGGGTGTTAATAAACGTTTCAGCTGTATTTAGTCCTTTTACTGGATCACCACACTTTTCCAGGCACTAAAAGCCACATCTTCAAGCGAACCTATGATTATAATATAAGCCCGGAAAAGCTCCGAATCTTTTTACCCAACAATCGTTGTCCGTCAGAACAAAACACCGCCAAAAGACGGTACGTCATAGATTAAAAACTGCCAGATTCCAATACAGTAAATGAGTCCAAAACAAATCATAACATAGTGATCGCTTCTCCGATCTATACCGAACCATGTATAGGGGACGCGTCTTCTGTATAGATCAGAGAAGCGATCACTACGGTACGATTTGTTTTGGACCCATCCACTATATTAAAATCTGACAGTTTTTAATCTATGACATACCTTATTTTAGCGGTGGTTTTTTTTTACGGACAAGGAATGTTGGGTAAGAAGATTCCGAGCTTTCCCGGTCTAATATTTTAATCATATGTTCACCTGAATATGTGGCTTCTAGTACCACGAAACCGTTAGTGATCCTGTAATAAAGGACTAAATACAGCTGAAGCGGTTATTAATACCCAAAACGAATTAAATTCGTCTCTTCTTAATAAAGGGGGCGTGCAGCTCACTGCTTACTACCGCTGAACTCGTAACTGTATAAGCAACCCGGATCTGTGATTGGAACAGTAGTTTTAGTATTGTTACTCTCTTTGTGTGGGGACTAGGCAGGACCTCATAGGGACTTCGACGCGTGTTCTAGACACGTCTTATCTCACTGATTCCTTCTTCTTGTAAATTTTTTCTGCTTGTTCCTCTCTTCGCAGATTCTGCGGGAAACCACCTCATTTACCTTATAAGTGCACCTAATTTTCACCATCCTTCTACATCACTACGTATCACACGCTTTTTTTTTTTCAGTTTTCTCACAGTCCATCATTCACATCAACCCATGTTGTGCTCCAAATGCACATTCTCGGAAATTTCTTTCTCAAAGTAAGGCCGATGTTTGATACAAATAGACTTCATTAAGTCAGGAATGCCCCCTCTGCTTCGTCCGTCATGTGTTATTTTGGTTCCAAAGTAACACAGTGCCTTCATTTCGTCTATATTGTCATCCCCAGTTTTGTTGTTAAATTCATCGTTAATCTCATTTCTACTGCTGCTCATTGCTTTGGTCTTTCGTCGGTTTACTCTGAATTCATCTTCCATGATCATTAGACAGATACTTCAGTCCTTCTCCACTTTCACTTAAGACAGCTATGTCATTAGCTGATCTTATCAGTGAAATTATTTTACACTGAATTTTTGTCTCACTCCTGAACTTTTCTTCTATTTCCATCGCTGTGTCCTCTCTGTACACATTGGAAAGTAACGGAGGAAGACTGCTTCCCTGTTTTACATCTTTTGTAATCTGAGCACTTCTTTCTTGGTCTTCCACTCTTGTTGTTCCCTCTTATTTCTTGTAGATACTGTGCATCGCTCTGTAGCTTCCACCTATTTTCCTGAAAATTTCGATCTTGCGCTATTTTACATTGATGGTTTCTCATATCTCAGGTTTTCTCGGCGTGATTGATTAATGGCGTTATTTCGTTTTCAGCCAATTTGTTTCTATTTTTCTGCACATTTCAGCGACTAATCTAGTCTTTGTGTTCAGGTGCTGCGAGCTGCTCTAATATACGTACTCGCTGCCTCGACTCCAGGCTTGAAGTATTGTTAGTGTCGGGCCGCTGTTTATGTCCAACAAAATGGCTCTGAGCACTATGGGGCTTAACATCTGAGGTCATCAGTCCCCTAGAACTTAGAACTACTTAAACCTAACTAACCTAAGGACATCACACACATCCATGCCCGAGCCAGTATTCGAACCTGCGACCGTAGCAGCAGCTCGGTTCCAGACTGAAGCGCCTAGAACCGCTCGGTCACACTGGCCGGCTATGTCCAACAAGTTGGACTTCTGGCGCCCGCTACGCCCGTAACTGTTAATCAGTTGTTTGTCTTTCGTAGCTGGCATCGTTTGTTTCGTGTAACCCACTTTCTTCCACTTTCTGGTGGACGAGATAGGCAACGAGATCGTAATAAATTGAGTACTGGATCCTTAACGTCTCTTTAGTTGAAACCTGCGTCCCAGTTTGTTACATTTTGACACCTTTATTTCGATAGATGTCCGTAATTGCGCTGTTCCAGAAATTAGATATGTGCACTACGTTCTTGAAATATTCGATTTCGTGATTACACTCGAGACAGTGCTCGAAGACAGCTGGTTAGCTTGGTGGTTTCAGTCGAGTGTGTCGTTGATACTCCTCGTCGGAAATCTTTTCACTTGAATCACCTGTGTGCAAATGCCAGCTCCGCCAATGCGCAGTCCCTTTAAATCCTGCGTATGCGATGTCACGCCACCTGTGTGCGTGCTTATCGTTGTCGCATGACTTTTGTCACCTCGGTGTATAGTTTGTGTGTCAATCTGACATATGTCGTTTGCGAATAGACGAAATGACGTGTAGAGACACACCCAGAGCAATTTGAAGGCCATGAAATATTTATTTGTACACAGCTGATAAATATTCCAAAGACTGGAGTTGGTGCTCTTAAAGTTCGCTGCTTCGTCTAATAGGAATTCCTTACTACCTCTACGCAGTAGGCGCAGATGAGACTATGGCATTACTTGAAATTTATGGCACATAACGTTTCTCATCGTGACTCGCTAACTTTATTGCCCCTTTCTTTCTCAGAGATAAATTTGAGCCTCAGTTGGCAAGCAAAGCAAATTACGTTCTAGTCTGCGGTCTTAAAAGTAAATTGGCGTAGGTTTCACTAAATCTCTTCTGAATTTAACAGGACAGTTCCCCGCTCACTGTAAGAACTGGATGGCAACAAATATTGACCTAAGCAGACAATGCTGTCAACGTTTCTGTTTATCATCATCCTACTGTACGAGCCTACGTCCGAGTTCATATTTAACTGGCAGCTCTTTACTGCGCAGGTGTTCCATTCGCGAATGGTGCAAGTTCCTTAGTAGAGTTGTTTACGCTAGACATAAGAGTACCAAACACTATAATTATATAAAGGGGTTCCCATGGACACAGCCTCCAAATGTTTTTCATCTTTCTTCTTTTGACTAGGGTGCGCCTCTACACGATTTTCTCAGCATGGGTCACACCGAGTTTCGTTGTATTCATTCTGCTCCTAAACATCTTTACATGGCCATCCTTTGACACACTGAGAGATTGTCCATAGCTGAAAAGTGCAAATACCTACCTTTTTCTGACATGCAACTTGTCTTATATTTCTAATTTCGACCAATCTCAGCATAGACAATTGTTTTTTCTTGAATCCCTTACGATAACGGACTGGAAACGATTGACAGAAAGACATCCAACCTCATTTAACGTTGCAGGTTTCAATAGTTTGATCAGTAAAAGCGCTGTTAGTCTATAATTTGGCTCCCCGTGGAATTCTGTCACTGTCAAATAATCAGTTTAAACTGCATTTCCGTTGCAAAGTGACCTCAACCCCAGTCAAGGACTCGGGTGACTCTAGCCTGTTTAGCGTCTTATAGGATAGTTTAATCAGTAAGAATATTATTCTCAAAAGACAGCTGTTAGGGTTACAGGTGTGTACACTGTTTCAGGAAGTTGTAAGTTTCATGCTGGTATACATTGCAGTGCGTAGTCAAATGGGATAGTTAGTTACCTGAAATTCTCATTTCACAATCAAATGTTGCCTTTTGTAATAAGTGGTATACCTGTAATATTTATCTAATATTACTCTGTCACCGATAATATATTATAAATTAAAAATTCAGCGATCCATTGTTAAACAAGTCTTCGTGATATTTAATGCAGGAAACGCCATAGGAGAAGAAAACTGAAATGGACGAACTAAAGAGAGAAAATACAATTTTACTAGTGTTAACTATGTTATGGGTTACTCAAGCAGGAGCGAATGGGTCCATGATTCGTCCCGTGCTTCATCTGAAGTGTCTCCGTTCGGGAGAAGGGTACGACAGTGACATCCTTACCTAGTATTTCTTTTTTTCCTTTTTTTTTATGTTGACTACGTAGGCTACTATAGATTATCCATGCCCACAGTGTTCCCCTTCCACAACAAATATAACTTGCCATCACCCCAATTTTGAAACATGTCATAGATGCCTGCGGATTTTATTAAAATAACAATAAAGTATATAAAATGAAGAGGTAGAGCACTTGCCCACAGAAGACGAAGGTCCCGACTTCGAATCCCAGTCCGGTGCACAGTTTTAATGTACCAGGAAGTTTTATATAAATGTTTTAATATTGTAATTTATTTCTGCCGGTGCTTAAAACATCGTAATAGTATAATTCAAAAGAAACTAAAATCCAGAGAAATATGTCATATGAAAAAAGTGGTCCTTAAAATTTAGATATTCACGTTTCATGCAATTAATTTAAGAACTAAAACACCAACAAGCTTTCACGACTTTGGCAACGTCATAATTTACACATACCAAAATTGAATTGTGTCCTCGTCATAACCAGTATTTCACTTAGTCAGTGAGACGAATGATAGATATTGACAATTCAGGCAGCCAGGCGGTAAAGTTGTCGGGCCGGGCTTACAGCATCACATTCCCGGTCGCTATATTCGCGCTCTCTAGCGGAAAAAGCAGAAGCATCGACAATATAGTTCTTGTATTTGTGTGTGTGAATTTATTTACTGTTACTCCTTGTAATATATAAACACCAAAATTTGAAAAAAAAGCTATTCAGTATCTAATACCATGAAGTTATTTGTTGCCAGAGGAAAAATGCTCCTATCGGTGCAGAAAAAAAGGTGATATGTTTAAAAAGAGTCTGATGGAAAAGTGGGGAACAAGCTGCCTCATTCCGCCTTCCTCACCAAACGTTTCGGCATGTAAACATAGTCACGCTCTCTTAACACAGAAAATTCTTCATCGTTTTACCCAGTCTCTCTTTGTAGTTGAGCTTTCTACTCAGGATCTCTCTCTCACTACCACTGTCCATATAATCTCTTGCCCACTGTTTCCTTTTCCTCCCACTGACACTGATTTACAGTAAGTCCCACTGCCACTGCCTCCTCTCTCACGCACACTGTTTCCTTTTACCTCCCTTTCCCATTCCACCATACCTCGGCAGCTCTCAAATTCTCAGGGCGGGGGATCCAACTCATTTTTTTTCTCCTATACCCTTGAGTTTAAAATTTCGGTCCCAAATTCACCCTCCCTACACCTACGTGTTAAAGCTAGCCGGTCTGGCAGCGGCCAGGATCGTTACCTCCCCCCCCCCTCCCCCCAAGCCTATGTACGATCTCCACTCTTCTATATTTTTGATTTACGCCGTCTCTTCTCTCTTTTGATGTTGTCTTCATTCCTCTTTCTTTCACTTCCACTGTCTCTATCCATCCATTATTGTCTCCGCTCTCTTATTCTGGATACTTCGCTCATCGATCGTAGTTCATCGAAAATACCTGGCTTATGATTTGTCTTAAATGGGCGAAAATATTAGACGTGTTTTACTGAATTTACAGTCTACTAGTTTTACATAATTTTTTACAGCCACATCAAGTTTTTTTAGGCATTTGAGGAGCATTTGTTGCAGATTTTTGTCACTGCAGTACCAGTTTGGGCGTATGTGTATACACGTGAAGTACAAACTATACAGAGACAGCGCATGATGAAGTTTCAATGGTGGAAAAAATGACGACTAAAGCACAGTTTGGTGGCCTCAGGATCCTTGCGATGACCCTAGAACCCTTTCCATCTGTTCACTACGTCAGTTAAAACTACATTTACGCTTCAGACCGGACATTACGTGCACGTTTTACGTGTGTGAGTGCCGTAATTTTGAACCTCTGTAGCTAAGAAAGTTTCGGAAGTTCCTTGAGAATATCATCTTCAGAAAATAAGGAAAAAATTTGGACGATCTGCTATTAATGAAAATTATGGAAGTGACCAACCCCACACCTACAGTTTCCGTACCCAAAAATCCCGACTTTTCGGGGTTTCTTGTGGAACCGCCGGTGAACAAATGGTGCTTCCATAAGCCGCCTAAGATTCTCCCTAGTGCCCTTTAAACATACAGCCACTGCATCGTTTTTTTTTTTTTCAGCATGTTTTTTTAATGTGTAGGTGTCCGTTGAATAAACTTTTGTGTTTAAGGATCTCCAAGACTTGGCTGAAATGTTTGATAACTGATATATGTAAAACACAAATGTTATCAGTGAATTGTTGTTTCTGAAGTGATGTGGCTATTTTCGCACTGCTCGATTCTCCCGTGGATGATGGGGGCCTCGCCAGTACCCTACTCTTCAAAGCCCGTTCATGTTTCCGCTGTTCCAATGCTAATTAATAATTAGTTAAAACGCTATGTATCCTAACACTGTCAAGCGCACTGCACATGCGGGCAACATATACAGCAACATGCATTCACATACGATAAGAGGTCTGTTCAAAAAATTTCGGAACATTCGTAATTTCACGCCAATGGTGTGTTGGAATAAATTGAGGTTGGCATCCCTGCACACACCTTTGTTTAATGTGTAACTGCTGGAAGCTTCAATGTTGCATGTCTGTTAGTTTTTGTTCAGTGCTGAATTAAGTAGAACGTTGTGTCGCACAGTTCGCGAATTCGAGATGGCACAGTTAGAGAAGCAACACGTCTGCAATAAACTTTGCGTGAAACTCAAGATCTTTGCAGACACACACCAAATGACGCAGGAAGCCTAAGGCGATGAGTGCTTCAGCCGTACTCGGTGTTACGAATGTTTCACACTGTTTAAAAGTGGCCGGACGGAAGTTAAAGATGACAGTCTTTCAGGACGCCCTTCGACGTTTAACGACGATGCTCACATCAGGAACTTCAACGGAATTGAGCGTGCCAATCGAAGACTGACTGTCCGAGAGACTGCAGAAGAATGTAATATTTCAGTTGGATCATGTTATGAAATCCTGACATAGCATTTTGGAATGCATCGTGTTGCCGTCAAGTTCGTCCCACGACTTAAGGGTCAAGACCAGAAGGACATTCGCCTCGCAATCTGTGAAGAGGTTTTAGATAGCACAAATGAGAACAAGATGTTCCTTAAGAGAATCATAACTGGTGATGAGACGTGGGTTTACAGTTGACGCTGAGACAAAGGTGCAGTCGGCGCAAGGGAGTCAGTAAAGGTTCTCAAAGACCAAAACGTCAAAGCCATGCTGATATCCAGCTTAAGGAGATGTGTTGGAATAAAATCACATTACTGTGTACTTTTTTTTACATTAGTTACAGTTAACAGCAAATACAATCATTGACACAATGAACGCGCCATTTGTATTGTATCTTACAAAAGTTGCTCAAAGTGGCAGCAATCAACCTCAATGCAAGCATGACATCGGCGAACAAGATTCTGACACACCCTGGCAAATATCCCTGGTGTGTTTCGAATCACATCACAGGCAGCTACAATTCTGGCAACTAATTCCATCTCCTTACCCACTGGGGTCTCACACACAAGTGAACTTAGATATCTGCACAGGAAATAACCAAGGTGATTAGGTCAGGTGAGCTCGCAGGGCATGGAATAGCACCTTCCAATCCAGCTACCAGGAAATACAACACTGAGGGTTGCGGACATCCACAGCGCCCATTTCACGAGTACTTTTAGTGGGGTCCGCTGCAACATGTTCCTTTCTTCTTTCCAATGAACCAGTCTTCCGCATTCGTCGATCGATAGAAGTAAACACCCATCGTGATGCATGGTGCCTGTTAGAAAATCGTTTCCTGTAGTGCCTTTCAGCAGCGAGAGCATTGCAAGTTGCTTTCCCATACACAAGATGCATGTCAGTGAATTCTGCAAAACTGTACCGGTATTGCTCCATCATATTGTACTATACGTCCTAAGCACGGAGTAATGAATGGGTCTGTCGTTGATTCATAGCATGTTCTGTAATGGGACAACGTAAATACGATACAGCAGAGCCACCTTATGGACCAAAAAGTAAACAAAACCTGCATCATGACTTCGTAGTAATAAGGTTTGTCCTCCCGTGGTTCCTTGCAGGAAATGATGTACATGCAAATAAACAGCATGTTAGTTGCATATAATCCGGAAAGCAGTAATTTTGGACAAAACGGTAGGCAAGTTTACTTCCATATCTCCTTAAGCTGGCGTCTCCGACCCCAGGTTTCCTACCTCAAATTGTACAGTGGAGCATTCTCTATATCCTGTTACATTTTTTCCGGCTGTTACGGAAACACCCTGTATGTAAGTGCTTCACTATACTGTTCTGAGCCTACAGTCTTCAGGTTGTAAACGTTTCCGGCTCTTTTAGCAGAATCTTTCGATGCGAGCTTCAATAAAAATAACATAGTGATACGCTCTGGACAAACTTTTAACTACCAGTACCCCATTCAACGTCTCCGGGGATCTTAATTAAAAAAAAATGGTTCAAATGGCTCTGAGCACTATGCGACTTAACTTCAGAGGTCATCAGTCGCCTAGAACTTAGAACTAATTAAACCTAACTAACCTAAGGACATCACACACATCCATGCCCGAGGCAGGATTCGAATCTGCGACCGTAGCGGTCGCTCCCCTCCAGACTGTAGACTCGCCTCCTAGAACCGCACGGCCACTCCGGCCGGCCCTTAATTTTCGTTCTGACTGTAGTAGCATATTATACCCGTTACATCAACCCTTCCATCATAAGACGTCATAACGTCCTTTTTCAGTCCGACCGGATGATGGTGCTAATCTCTGGAGGATTGTCCAACAATCTGCGACGGGATACAAGTTTCTCCTTTTAAAATTATCTACTCTCATAAATCTCATGACAGGCATTCGCTTTCACACAAAATGTCAACTGTACGCAGCACTTTACACACAGTCCGAAAAGTGAAAAGAAGCGAATACAAAATGTGAAGAGCTAATTCTTTGGAAATTACCTCAATAAAAGATTTTTCCTAAAAAACAAGTAAGAAAATACATTCATAACGATAACAAAGGTAACAAAACGAAAAATTTCGTATAACAAGTACTTCATAAACTAATCGTCAACCATATGAACACGCCTAAAATTCGTTCGCAGAGATGAAATCTTAACGCTGACCCACGACACACGCTTGCATCAACCGTCCACAACGCAGTCTGTTAACTGTTGTTCTTTTGAGCGGCGCCGGGACAGTGCAGTTCCTAACATGGGCCGTAAAGGTAATGAGACGACTCTAACGGAAAGAAAAATTATTTACGCTTGCATAATGTGCATAATGATTGCAAATCCTATTACAAGATAGCTCAAGTAGTCGGTAGACCTAGATCGATGACAGTCGAAAACAGGTCGCTTTCGCGTAACAGAAACATTGAGAAACCAGTCACGAACCAAACGCCCTCCTTCACTGAACGATGCAGACGTGAGGGAAATCAAGAAAAATCATAAAATTGGCGCTCCTAAGTTGGCTGGAGAGCCGAGGGGACAACAAGGTATGTACTAACACAGTCAGAAATACCTGCAAGAAGTACGGATATTCCTATAGCAAAAGGTGAAAAACAGTCAAATCAGATGTAATAGTAGAAGGCTCATTGAAAACCCTTTGACTTAGGTTTCTACGTTTTTAAAAACATTTTCATGAGAAGGATCAGTGGTTAACAATGGTTGCATAATATTGTGGAGGTCCACTAAATATGTAAATATGTAGCCATAACCTAAGTGCCCACTATGAAACACAGTGGTGGTACCCCGACGGTGTGGAACTGTATGACAGTTGGAAAACTAGATTTTATAGAGGGTACGATAGATCAGAAATTTTAAATCTAAATGATTGACCAAAAAATTATATCTCCAAGGAAATGACATCGTTCAACAGGACAACGACCCGAAGCATACGGCTAGAAATACGAGGATGTGACTCCTGTACATTGCACCGAAACAACTCGTTCTTAGAGTCCAGATATTAATCTCACTGAACACCTTCCGAAATTACTGGAAGAGAACATCAGAAAAAGAGACACAAGAAGTACTTAAAAGGAGCCCTTAAAGAAGAATGGGACAAAATTCCACCTCTGTGACAGCAGACTTAGTCAGCTCCATGCACAAACGACTGGAAGCAAAGGGACACCCGCACTAAATTTTTGTAATTTGAACAAGATTTCCAGGCTCAAAATGTCAGAAAGCATTAGTGGACGAATACTTTGTGAAGTGATTTTTGTATGAAATTTTCCATTTTGTTAAACTTGTTATCTCCATGAATGTAATTTAATTTGTTCCTTGTTTTTCAATACAAATTATTTACTGGGGTACTTTCCACAAGACTGGATCTTTAGATTTTGTACTAGCATCTTCTCATGTGGCATAGTACAGGGCGTTTCAAAAAGAAAGAGCAGATTTCAAACATTTATTTCTCAAAAACTACAAATGATAGAAACACAATTCCAACGGTCCTTCACTCAATATGAGTACCAAATGTTACACAACAAATATCAAAACTGTACCTCAATATGAGCACCATTTGTTACACGACAAATATAAAACCGGTATCTCATTTCTTGCCACACACGACGCAACTGGTATTTAGTTACCGAATTCACGGCCGCAACAATTCGATGTCGTACCTCTTGAAGAGTAGCGGGCATAGGTGGGACATAAACACAGTCCTTTATGTACCCCCACAAATAAAAATCGCAGGGAGTAAGGTCTGGTGACCTGGGAGGCCACAGACGATGACATTGATCTTGTGCTCCTGCTCTTCCAATCCACCGTCCTGGAATGGTGTTATTTAGGTACCGTCGTACAGGTTCAGAGAAGTGTGGTGGGGCGCCATCTTGCATGAAGATGAAGTGATTTGAATCTTCCTGAAGTTGAGGAAATAGCCAGTTTTCTAACATGTCCAGGTAAATGGTTCCTGTGATAGTTTTCTCCATGAAAAAGAAAGGTCCATAAACTTTGTTTACCGAAATTGCACAAAAGACGTTAACCTTTGGTGAGTCTCTTTCATGTTGAATAACGTCCCTCGGAGTTTCACTCGCCCAAATTCGTACGTTATGCCGATTAACTTTACCAGAAATGTGAAACGTTGATTCATCTGAAAAAATTAATCGTTCGGCAAAATTGTCCTCTTCCATGTCCTGTAGAATTGCAGTTGAAAATTCGAACCTTTTGTTGTGGTCGTCAGGACGCAATGCTTGCAATAACTGCAGTTTGTACGGCTTCATGTGCAGACGGTTACTCAGAACGCGCCATACCGTTGTTTTAGACATGTTTAGTTCGTGACTTGCCCGTGCCGTGGATTTTCTAGGGCTCCTTTCGTAAGCTGCACGGACACGCTCGACATTTTCATCCGATGTGCGTGGACGACCCGTGCTTTTTCGCTTGCAGATGCAACCATCTTCTACGAATCTGTGATGCCACTCATAAATTTGCTTATGACGAGGCGGCTGTTTGTTGAATTGACGGCGGAATGCACGTTGCACACCAACAATGGACTCTAACTTTGCAAATTGCAGCACACAAAATGATCGTTCCTGTGGTGTCGTCGCCATTTTCCTACAAACAAACGCCAGCGCCACTGCGGATTTGCATGGAACTTCTGCGCGGACCATTGAAAAACTTTGAACCTTTCTCTGACAAGAAACGTTTGAATTGTGTTTCTATCATTTGTAGTTTTTGAGAAATAAATGTTTGAAATCTGCTCTTTCTTTTTGAAACGCCCTGTATTACCTTTTTAAAAATTAGCGAACCCGACAATGCTTCGCAGTTGATAATGTGTATGCGAATCAGAGATACGCCCTAATGTCCTTCTGCCCCCTCCCCCCCCCCTTATGCATCTCCTCCTCCCCCCTCTATTTGTTCTTCTCCTCCGCCACCCCGCTACCTTTGTCTCTAGTTAACAAGAGATACTGAGTCGACGATTAGAACTACACGGATTTCTCATTATAGCGCGCACACACACACACACACACACACACGACCTGGTTGTCTTGTTGAAGAATGCTAAGAACTAATTTCTTAGCTTCTCCAGTAGACACCGAGCGAGGTGGCGCAGTGGCTAGCGTACTGGACACGCATTCGGGAGGACGACGGTTCAATCCCGTGTCCGGCCATCCTGATTTAGGTTTTCCGTGATTTCCCTAAATTGCTCCAGGCAAATGCCGGGATGGTTCCTTTGAAAAGGCACGGCCGCCTTCCTTCCCCGTCCTTTCCTAATCCTATGAGACCGATGACCTCGCTGTCTGGTCTCCTCCCCCAAACAACCCAGCCGTCTCCAGTAGACAACTGTCAGGTAAAGGACAGTAACCAATCTTGAGGTAGTAATTTTCACGACGTACTATTGAAGTTCGTCTGGCAGCAAGACGTTTGCTGAACGGCCAGTTTGCCCACAGCTGACATGTTCTAGGGTCAGCAGAGCCCTTGTCTGCACTTCTCTGCAAAGTAGCGGGCCGGTGATGCGCTGTTGGAGCCACGTACGTAACGTAGGCTCGTAGCAGCTACACAGATTTCGAAACGAGCGCCACGTCCTAATTGGTACGGGGAGTGCCAAGGGCAAGGCGAAAGTTGTAGACGGGGAAGGAGCTACCGGCTGCTGTGAGGGGCTGGTCGGCCGGTTTGTGCCCGACCGGGTCTGGGACGTGGCCGCGCCAAGGCCGCCCGCAGGCTGCCGCAGTCTCCAGCGGACAGCCACGCCTCCCTACCGGAAGGACGTCGCGGCACCCGTGGCTGCCGATAAATATAGAACGTCTGGTCGTCCCACAGTTTCTGGGCCTCCACGCGCCATGCTCTTCCTTCCCTGCATCTTCCCATGCAGACGGCAAGTGGAGGGCTTTCCAAAACGCACCTAACAGATGAAAGGAAACATCAGAGTTTAACGTCCCGTCGACGGCGGAGCACAAAGTTGGCTTGAGGTAGGATTTGCAAAAAGAGTAGTTCATGCTCTGTTAAAAGCACTTTCAGTGGCACGAGTATTATTCTACGAGGGTTGCTCAGAAAGTAATGCACCGCATTTTTTCTTCAACAGTTCTTTATTGCAAACAATCCTGTTGGCAGAACATCCGCAACTGAGCATTATAGCAGAGGTTGAAAATACCGCTTCAGTTGTAAATTACTTTATTTTCACACGACCTGTTTCGGACTGTTATGAGCCCATCCTCAGGTGTCGTACTGGAAATAGCAAAAGATGGGAGATAATTTCCACACGCCACAACACACATAGAAAACAAAAACAAATTTTACCAAAAAATTTTAAAAACTTCTAAAAAACATTTCGAAACCGCCGGTCGGGCTAGGTGCTATGGAATCTATGTAAATGCGCAAGTGGCACCAGACAGTACTACGAACAAGTGCCTGAGTAGGGAATATATGCAAATGATGTTAATGGTTAAGGCGACTGCTTGCGATAAGCAGGAAATTCGAGTTGACATGACATGTTCATTACATTCCACACTCAGCATGGATGGCTCTGAGCACTATGGGACTTAACATCTTAGGTCATCAGTCCCCTGGAACTTAGAACTACTTAAACCTAACTAACCTAAGGACATCACACACATCCATGCCCGAGGCAGGATTCGAACCTGCGACCGTAGCGGTCGCGCGGTTCCAGACTGAAGCGCCTAGAACCGCTCGGCCACACCGGCCGGCACCATACTCAGCGTATCCAAACGGTTTACACTGATATCATTGCATCTTAACTGATTCGATCTCCGTCGAATAATTACTTTGTCTAGTGCTTTTAATATATACGGTCTGATCAAAAGTATGGGGGTCATCTATTAGTTGACATAAACGTTGGGTGTATCCACACTTCGCTTTTGTGATGGGTTGACCTCTCCTGGGGACTCGTTCAATGAGGTGTCTGAATGTCTGTGCAGCAATGGAAGCCGATTATTCTTCAAGAGATGGAATCAAGGAGAGTTGGACGCTGCAGTCTGGAACGAAGTCGATGCTCTGACTCATGCCAAAGGTGTTCCATTTGGCTCAGTAGGGACTCCAGGTAAGCCAGTCCTTTTCAGGAATGTTACTGAACACAGATCGTTCTCTCACAGTTACTGTTTTGGCAGGGTACATTGTCACGCTGAAACAATTATCGTCACCGAAGTTATCCTCCACTACACGCAGTACACAGTACTGGAACATGTGTTCATATCATTTCTGCAGTTAGCATTTTCTTAAGCACAATAGAGGTACTACAAACCAAACACAAAAAAACCGTAAAACCACCACCTATGTAGTATGTTCGCACACCTGATGGCAAGTAAAGCTTTCCAGGCATTCGCCAGATCCGAATCCTCGCCACAAGGTACGAATTGATTCATCGCTTTGTACACCACCGCAAACTTTGCTTAGCATTGACTGGAGAAACGTGAGACTTATGAGGAGCTACTCGACCGTTCTACAGTATTCTTTATAAATCTCTAAGCAAAGTCATTGTGCTAACTGGCCTGCTTGCAGCACTGTGGAACTCAAGAGTGATTTCTTCCACTGATTTCATGCTATGGATTATAACCGCCATCAGCAATTCTTGACGGTCCACTCTGTCAGTAAACGAGATCCGCTTGGTCTTGGTTTAGCTGTGGTTGTTCCTTCGCGTTTCCACCTCGCAATCGCATCATCAACTGTCGACTTAGGCAGCTTTGGAAGGGTTTACATGTCTGACAGATTTGTTGCTCACGTGACCTCCAATGAACTAGTCCACTACTCACTACGCTCTGCTGGCCGTCCCATTCTACTGTTACTGGTTCTCTGCTGCAACACAGTACTACGGGGAGTCCGCCTCTCATTACATCTACTGGTCGATTTGCATTATTTAGGGCTGTCCCGATAATTTCGACCACATAGTGTATTCCGTTGACTATTTCAGTGAACTCTTGAGACACTAAAACAACAAAGGTATCTTTAGGATGAGATGTAGATAATAAAGGTGTTCATCAGCCTGAAAGTTGTTAAGGCGGATCTGAACTCAAATGCGAGACTTTTCTTTATTCAGGCAATGCTCTTTCCTCCTGAGCCTTCCAGAAACGGCACAATACCAGCACTCACGTTTGTTTCCTAGTTACCAGTCCTCACATAAGCCCTCCCGTGCACCTTGCCGGAACAGCACTGTTGGAAAAATGAATACTGCGGACAAATTGTTCAGCCACAGGGCTGTGACCTTGCGACTTGAGTTGTGCCTGTTCTTAGCGGGTTAGAGCATTGCCTGCGAAGGGCATGGGTCCGGGTTTGAGTCCCTCCTAATCTGCGAGGAAGTTTAGAAACAGGACACTCTAGGCTGCAGAAACCCGAAGGCTGATTTGGAAACAGCAGTGCTTCACTAACCGCTGTCGTTCTTCCTGTGGCATGCCGTTACCTTCTTCCGACCTTTGAACAAACCAACCGTCACATTAACAGGCATAGCCAGAGGTGAATGGAACAAGTGGTCAGGGATCGGTCCTCTGGATCTCTAGTCTCATTCTTACGGACTGAGTCACAGCCATATCGTGGCAATGTTTACTTGCCACGTCAGTGTTAATTGTTTCCGTCTCGTGTTTAGCGTGTCGTTGACAGTACAACCTGTAGCGGCGCCGCAGGAAGTTTCCTGTAGATACGGCGACGCCCTATCAGTGGTAACCGCAAGCTGTCTTCCTGTCAGATACCGTGGTGTGTGTGTGTGTGTGTGTGTGTGTGTGTGTGTGTGTGTGTACGCCTCTCCACGTTGTGCGTTGCGTCATCTCGGCGGCGCCGTCCACTTAACTGTGTCAATGACAGCCAGGGTCACCCCAGGTCTGACACTCGGCCCTCTGTGACGTCACGGAAGGGAACCAACGAGGCCTTTCCGTGGCGACCGCAAAAATCTCTCACAAGCCACTTTCGCCGTGGAGGCTCAGGGTCAGGGAGGGAGAGGTGTGAATTGCGGGAAAACCTATTCCTACTTACTAGGAAACCCTCGAGTGCGAGGTCACAAGTTCAGGTTTCAGTAAGGTTCATTTGCAAGTACTGTATTAACAATTACGACTGCTAATACCATATACATCAGAGGGCGACAGAAAATGAGTGTCGGAGAGGCGAAGTGATTAACCTTCCATGGGATGTATGTAGCACACTTCACAAAAAGGACATTGTCAACAGTCAAGAAACGTTCAAAACAGACCACTCACTTGCACCATCATCACCGAATGAAAAGTGCCGCGCTACAGTGATCTCAAAGGTTCGTATCACCAAGATCGAAGGCGAACTCCTTGGGAGTTACAAACCGTGCAGGACCTTCAGCTAGGCAGTAAAAGAATGCATATAGAAACACATTGGTATAATGGGGTGACGAGAACTGGTAGAATGTGATGGCAAGCAACCGAATGCGAAACAGTCTATCGTGGAGCTTATCGTGAAACTGATTATCCTGCAGGGAGTGCGATAATATGTTTTACAGGCACGGAAAAGCAAACATTCAGAGGCTTCTTTGCCAGTGGTTCCACGTGGTATGAACTGCAATGTCACATCCTTTTCAGGAAGGACAGCTTGCTTTAAAGGAGTATGATTTTTTTATACCCAGACCAGGAATCAAGCAAAAGCAAGTTATTTTGACCAGTAATTGGCCAAAAGCAGTGCTCATACTATAGCCGTGCTCTCTTACTCCCATTTTCCCCCTCTTGCTTGCCATGACGTAAATATTCACTACTACCCTTGCAAGATCACGCACACGAGATAGGATCGTTGGGTGCGGATCAACTCCAACTTCTCGCAGCACAACAAAGAACTTTTCAGCCAATTTACCATACAGATTGCCAGTCGGCATAATTGTATAGGAATGCGTTAAGGCATCGATTTTATTTGATCTCTTGGTACTCCTAATTTCCACGATTCCATTCATATGAATTTCCTCTTCAAATTCCGGTTGGTCGCAGTTAAAAACAAATTCCTTTACTAAACGATGGGAGAAGTTTATCCACAAATTTTCGGGCCGATTCCGCAGTTTGCTGTACATCGTGAAATTGACACTTTGTTTTAAATTTCTTTATCTTAATTCTTCCACTTATGAGCACTGAAGTTATACAACCATCCTGCGCTTCTCTTGAAATCACAGTAATCTACGTATTTGATGTGCATAACGTAGTAGGTCACTATCATGTAAATTGTATCGAGCATCATTGAAACGCTCAAACACCAGTTTTATTTTTTATTTTTATTATTTTTTTTCACAAGTGCGCCTCTTCCTCCCTTGAATATTCGTATTTTCTTATGCCCTACACGCTCATATTGCTGCAGACTTTTTCGAAATCTGTTCATAACTGGCTTTTTTTTTCTATGCTGCGGATGATCTTCCATGTATGTAATTACGCTCAGTACCCGCTCCTTGGACAACGATTGTCCTTTACTAAGGACTTCACTGGAGACGCGATTTGTGGCTCTGTTCGACGAGGGTGGTGAACTACATGGCTCGACACCTGTTTCAGTATCACTTTCAGTTGTTAAACACGTATCGTCGTCATTGCCCTCCACATGTACATTGTCGACACAATCGAGCATATACAACACCACACATTCCACGGACTCATCCTACAGGAATGGTAATATGTCATTCGCCACTTCTTACTCATTCTGCGAAACTCCTTAGCTTCGTTTCTGACGAAATGTCAACTTCAGTAACTGTTGTTGTAGACACAATGCAATGTTTGCTTTATTTGTCGTTGCCATTGCTCTGCTTTGTACCAACACCACTAACACCGTAGCGAGTTATCGTCTACTTATCAGTTCAACTATGCATGCTGTGCTCACCATTGGATACCTTCAGTTCCGCGCCCTGTTGCCATTATGACACAATATTGTGACTGCATGGTAGACAATACGTGGGGCGTGGAATGATCTAATCATCATTGGCCTTTTGCGACCTCGGACTCAAGGTGTTGCTTGTTAGACAAGTGGTGAGATGGCCACCAAACAATCAAAGGCAATCGAATGCAGTTGTTTCGGTTTTAGAGATGTTGAGGGAATTACATTCTATATCTACATCTGCGTACATACTCTGCAACCCACCGTATGATGCATGAATGGAGAGTACCTTTTACCATTATTATTCATTTCCTTTTCTGCGAAGAAACTTCGTGGTCCTGACGCTAAATGTATGGTGGCAGCAGTAGAAACTTTATGCAGTCAACTTCAAATTTCGAATCTCTAAACTTACTCAATAGTGTTTCGTGAAAAGAACGTCGTCTACCATTTGAGCTCAAGAACCATCAGCACACTTCTGAACTGCTTCGATGTCTTCCTTTAGTCGGACCTGGTGGGAATTCCAGACACTCGAGCAATACTCTGGAATGGGTGGCAGAAAAGGTCTGTATGCTGTCTCGTTTATACATGAGCTACACTTCCCTAAAATTCTCCCAATAAACTTGAGTCGACCGTTTGCCTTCCCCTACTACAGTCCTTACGTGCTCGTTTTTTATTTATTTATTTATTGTTCCGTGGGACCACATTAAGGAGAAGTCTCCATGGTCGTGGAACGAGTCAATACATGAAATTATAACACGATTGTAGAAACAGATAAAATTAAATGTAAGAAACATATTCAGTTGTGGATTGTAGAAACAGATAAAATGAAATATAAGAAACATATTCAGACGACACGTCGTTAGTTTAAATAAAGAAAATCAAGAATGTAACACTGGAATTTTCTTAATTTTTTAGCTCTTCCAGGAGCTCCTCGACAGAATAGAAGGAGTGAGCCATGAGGAAACTCTTCAGTTTAGACTTAAAAGCGTTTGGGCTACTGCTAAGATTTTTGAGTTCTTGTGGTAGCTTATTGAAAATGGATGCAGCAGAATTCTGCACTCCTTTCTGCACAAGAGTCAAGGAAGTGCATTCCACATGCAGATTTGATTTCTGCCTAGTATTAACTGAGTGAAAGCTGCTAACTGTTGGGAATAAGCTAATATTGCTAACAACAAACGACATTAAAGAAAATATATACTGTGAGGGCAATGACAAAATTCCCAGACTATTGAATAGGGGTCGACAAGAGGTTTTCGAACTTACACCACACATAGCTCGAACAGCCTGTTTTTGAGCCAAAAATACCCTTTTTGAATCAGAAGACTTCCCCAAAAAATAATACCATATGACATAAGCGTATGAAAATATGCGAAGTAGACTACTTTTCGTGTTGAAATGTCACTTATTTCAGATACTGTTCTAATGGTAAATAAAGCGACATTTAGTTTCTGAACGAGATCCTGAACATGGGCTTTCCACAACAGCTTACTATCTATCCGTACGCCTAGGAACTTGAACTGTTCCGTCTCGCTTATAACATGCCCATTCTGTCTGATTAAAATATCAGTTCTTGTTGAATTGTGAGTTAGAAACTGTAAAAACTGAGTCTTACTGTGATTTAGCATCAAATTATTTTCCACAAGCCACGAACTTATTTCATGAACTACATTATTTGATAATGTTTCAATATTACACACAAGATCCTTCACTACCAAGCTGGTGTCATCAGCAAACAGAAATATTTTTGAATCACCTGTAATACTAGAAGGCATATCATTTATATAAATAAGAAACAGCAGTGGCCCCAGCACCGATCCTTGGGGAACGCCCCATTTAACAGTGCCCCATTGGGACTGAACATCATTACCACTCTCAATATTGCGGAGAATCACCTTCTGCTTTCTGTTCGTAAAGTAAGAGGCGAACCAATTGTAAGCTACTCCCCTTACTCCATAATGTTCCAACTTCTGCAGTAATATTTTGTGGTCAACACAGTCAAAAGCCTTCGTTAAATCAAAGAACACCTAACGTTCGCAACCTTTTATTTAATCCGTCCAAAACCTCACAGAGAAAAGAGACTATAGTATTTTCAGTTGTTAAGCCATTTCTAAAACCAAACTGTACATTTGACAGCAAATTATGTGAATTTAAATGCTGCAGTAACCTTGTATATACAACCCTCTCGATAACTTTAGCAAACACCGATGGCATAGAAATAGGTCTACAATTATCAACATTATCCCTGTCTCCCTTTTTATAAAGTGGCTTCACTACCGAGTACTTTAATCGGTCAGGAAACCGACCACTCCTAAAGGAAAAGTTACAGATATGGCTAAGTACTGGGATAACATACATGGAATAGTGCTTCAGTATTCTGCTAGATACCCCGTCATATCCATGAGAGTTCTTGGTCTTTAGTGATTTAATTATTAACTCAATCTCCCTCTTGTCAGTATCATGGAGGAGCATTTCAGGTAACAGTCTCGGAACACTTTTTTCTGCGAGCGCTATATGGTTCCCTGTTGGGACTAGGTTTCTATTTAGTTCACCTGTTATATTCAGAAAGTGATTATTAAATACTGTACATATATGCGACTTATCAGTAACACGGACATTCCCACTACGCACTGATTCTATATCCTCGACCTGTCTCTGCAGACCAGCCACTTCCTTTACGACTGACCATATGGTTTTAATTTTATCCTGAGACTTAGCTATTCTATCTGCATACCACATACTTTTTGCCTTCCTAATAACTTTTTTAAGCACCTTACAATACTGTTTGTAATAGGCTACTGCATTTAGATTGTGACTGTTTCTAACGTTTTGATATAATTGCCACTTTGTTCCACAAGATATTCTTATACCTTTAGCCAGCCACCCAGGCTGCCTGTTTGTGCTAGTACCCTGTTTTGAACGTTCTAACGGAAAGCAACTTTCAAAGAGCACGAGAAAAGTCTTGAGGAAAGCATTATATTTATCGTCTACTGTATCAGCGCTATAAACATCTTGCCACTCTTGTTCCTTGATAAGGTTTACAAAAGTCTCTACAGCAACTGGATCAGCTTTCCTAAAAAGTTGGTAACTATATTTAACCTGTGTTGCAGCACAAAAATCTTTTAGACTTACAATTTGTGCAACATGATCTGAAAGGCCATTCACCATTTTGCTAACAGAATGCCCTTCTAGTAATGACGAATGAACAAAAATATTGTGTATGGTTGTTCTACTGTTCCCTTGCACTCTCGTTGGAAAGAATACGGTTTGCATAAGATTATATGAATTAAGGTCTACCAGCATCCTTTTCCTTGCACAATCACTTATACAATTTATATTGAAGTCACCACATATAACTAACTTTTTGTATTTCCTATAAAGTGAACCAAGAACCTCCTCTAGCTTTAGCAAAAATGTTGTGAAATCGGAGTCTGGGGATCTATAAATAACAACAGTAAGAAGTTTAGCTCCACTAAATTTAACCACACCTGCACAACATTCAAACACCTTTTCAGTGCAGTACTTTGAAACATCAATTGACTCAAATGGGATACCGTTTTTCACATACATGGCTACTCCCCCACACCGCAAAGAGCTCCTAGAAAAGCTGCCAGCCAACCTGTATCCTGGTTAAGGAAGCCTCTGAATTATCTCCTTATTTAAGAAGTGTTCAGGTATACCAATAATTTCAGAGTCAAATCTATAAGCAGTTCACTAACTTTATCTCTAATGCCTTGTATGTTTTGATGAAATATACTAATTCCCTCATTAATCGGATACCTAAGCTTTGTCGAAAGTGGTTTGTTTGTTAGAGAGACTTCCCTTAAGCAGGAATACCTGTCAGCTGACTTCAATCTAAAAAAGGTACAGCTATAACACCCACAACTACCGGAATTTTCCCATGAGTGATCCCACCACACCCACCTATGCTGTCACCTATAAGCTTTGGCAACCTCCCCTTTCCATACCTGTTGAGGTGCAGGCCATGTCTAGTGAAACCCGTCCTGCTGACAGACTCCACCGACACCACTGAAATGTGACTCATGCCTTCTGTCATCAGCGCACCCCCAAGTCTCATGTTATTACGCCTGACGGCTGTATTAAGATGAGGCCAATCGTGACGCTGAAACAGTTCCACGAAATGCACATTCGTGTTGCCAGTCTGAGTGACTATCTTTTCCAGGTCACCATCTATGTCATACTCCCCATCCCTGTCAATACTATTACCAGCCCCACCCACAATCACTACCTGATCCTCTTTTGTAAAATCCCTATATAACCCCCCTATGTTAAAAGTCACCTGAGCCAATCCTGCATTAGGCTTCACAATGCTGGTGACCTTTGCAGGTCACGCCTAGATATTTAATTGACGTGATCGTGTTAAGCACCACATTACTAATGCTTTGTTCGAACAACATGTCATTGTTTTTCACACTCAGATGCGTTGACTTGCATTTTTCTACATTTAGAGCTAGCTGCCGTTTATCACACCAAATAGTAAAATTGTCGAAGTCGTTATTTATCCTCCTACCGTCACTCAACGATGGACACTTCCTCATATACCACAGCGTCGTCAGCAAACAGCCACAGATTGCTACTCATCTTGTCTGTCAGATCATATATCTGTATAGAGAAGAAAAAAAATGGCTCTGAGCGCTATGAGACTTAACTGCTGAGGTCATCAGTCCCCTAGAACTTTTGAACTACTTAAACCTAACTAACCTAAGGACAACATACACATCCATGGCCGAGGGAGGATATGAACCTGCGACCGTATCAGTCGCGCGGATCCAGACTGTAGCGCCTAGAACCGCTCGGCCACTCCGGCTGGCAGAGAAGAAGAGCGGACCTATCAGATTCCCTGGGACGTTCCTGACGATCTCCTTGTTTCTGATGAACGCTCGCAGTCGAGAACAACGTAGTCGGTTGTATTACTTAAGAAAGTCTTCGAGCCACTCGCATATCTGGGCAACTTAATTCGTATAGTCGGACCTTCGTTGACTGCAGTGGAGTACCACGTGAACCGCTTTCCTAAAATCTAGGAATATATGTTAGGAAATAAGGCAAAGTAGTAGACAGGGTTTGCTATTTAGGCAGCAAAATATTTGGCCATGACTAAAGAGAGGATTTAAACTGTAGACTGTTAATGACGGAAAAAAATAGTTTCTAAGAAAAATCGACGTTTGTTAATAATGAATACAACTTTTTCGAAAAGTTGAAAGGTAAGAGATAAGGTATTGGCGGAAGTAAAAGTGTGAGGAAGGGTCATGTCATGCTTGGCTAGTTCAGTCTGAGTTCGATCAGAGGGTTAGTTGCCCTCTGTAATAATAATAAAAAAAACTGAGTAAATGGATCAACAACGAACTTCTACAGGTGTGAACGGACCACAGGAACGAACAATATCGAACAAAATTAGATTTAAAAAAAGTCGGTAGAGCAATTGCCCGCGAATGACAAAGGTCTCTTGTTCGAGTCTCGGTGCGACATACAATTTAAATCTGCCTCGAAGCTTCAATAATCTTTTTAAATGTTAGGATACCTTGTCTGAAGCTATCTGTGGTGTTGCCTCATATGGAAGAGAAACGTCGGCAATAAACTGTGCAGACGCGAAGAGTAATGGAGCTTTTGAAACGAGGTGCTACAGAAGAAAACTGAGGATTAGATGGGTAGGTCCGATAACTAACCAAGATATACTGAATCGAATTAGGGAAGAAAGGAAGTTTACGGCACAGCGTGCAATGTCCGCCAAAAATTGTGGTTCCGACGGGACCAAAGGAAGCGTAACTCGTTTGTAGTATCTGTGTACGTGTCGGTGCAGTAACCTGGTATTCAATTTGTCGCTCTGCTGGATAGCGAAGATTTCATTCATCAGTAAGAATTGCCATGCATTTCATAATGCCACCATACTTTTTCCTGTTTTTATAGTTACGAGTGCTTTGAAACTTCCTGGCAGATTAAAACTGTGTGACGGACCGAGACTCGAACTCCCGATTTCGAGTCTCGGTCCGGCACACAGTTTTAATCTGCCAGGAAGTTTCATATCAGCGCACACTGCGCTGCAGACTGAAAATATCATTCTACGAGTGCTTTGTTTTCAATCTGTCACTTCGGTAATTGTTACTTCCAGCCATAGTTCAAATTTTGCGAAAATCGTAAACAGTCTTAATATTAAATTGCAGCTGGTTCATTCCTGCATACGCTTACAACCCATAAAGTTTTTAACTGAACATGTTTCATGTTGTTTTAGACGTCTGCAGTGGTCTACAAGGAAATATCATTTTTGGTCAACTGTAAATAACAGAAAAAAATTGCATGTAAGAACAGCTAAGAGCTATTGGTAAATATTTAATAAATATTGGTTTAGATCGCATCGTGAACGGCCAAACCTCCGACTCGTTTAGCAATCGAACACCCATATATAAAACAGCCTCAAACATCTGATTAGTTCACAAATGATTAAATGTATTACACATTTGATATTAAGCATGTAAGCGAGAAAAAGTTTATAAAAGGTTTGAAATTGTGATTACAATTAGTTGAAATTCGCTTAGTGTTCTCATTATGTAATACAACAAAATTATAGTCTGGGTATTTGCACTTTGGTTTGAGAAACATTAGTTTTCATCCATCGCAAAGTTTGACGCATATTTCTTTAACTAGGAATCGTACAGGCTCCGAAAGCTTGCAGTCTTTAATGCCTTTGTATGTGTGTTCTCCTGCCGCAGCTCAGTGAACAGATTTTTTTATCTGTCCAATTACATTATACTTTTTCTTTCAAATACTTAAGGGCTATGGGACACTAACTGCACAGAATATGAATGACAGCATTAGCGAGCAACTGAGGCTAATGACTGCCAATACCAAAGATATATCAAGTGTGTGTGTGTGTGTGTGTGTGTGTGTGTGTGTGTGTGTGTGTGTGTATACAGGGTGGTCCATTGATCATGACCAGGGCAAATATCTCACGAAATAAGCGTCAAACGAAAAAACTAGAAAGAACGAAACTTATCTAGCTTGAAGGGGGAAACCAGAAGGCGCTATGGTTGGCCCGCTAGATAGCGCTGCCATAGGTCAAACGGATATCAACTGCGTTTTTTTTTAAAAATAGGAACCGCCATTTTTTATTACATATTCGTGTAGTACTTAAAGAAACATGAATGTTTTAGTTGGACCACTTTTTTCGCTTTGTGATAGATGGCGCTGTAATAGTCACAAACGTATAAGTACGCGGTATCACGTAACATTCCGCCAGTGCGGACGGTATTTGCGTCGTGATACGTTACCCGTGCTAAAATGGACCGTTTACCAATTGCGGGAAAGGTCTATATCGTGTCGATGTATGGCTATTGTGATCAAAATGCCCAACGGGCGTGCGCTATGTGTGCTGCTCGGTATCATGGACGACATCATCCAAGTGTTCGGACAGTTCGCCGGATAGTTACGTTATTTAAGGAAACAGGAAGTGTTCAGCCACTTGTGAAACGTCAACCACGACCTGCAACAAGTGATGATGCCCAAGTAGGTGTCTTAGCTGCTGTCGCGGCTAATCCACACATCAGTAGCACAGAAATTGCCCGAGAATCGGGAATCTCAAAAACGTCGGTGTTGAGAATGCTACATCAACATTGATTGCACCCGTACCATATTTCTATGCACCAGTAATTGCATGGCGACGACTTTGAACGTCGTGTGCAGTTCTGCCACTGGGCACAAGAGAAATTACGGGACGATGACAGATTTTTTTGTACGCGTTCTATTTAGCGATGAAGCGTCATTCACCAACAGCGGTAACGTAAACCGGCATAATACGCACTATTGGGCAACGGAAAATCCACGATGGCTGCGACAAGTGGAACATCAGCGACCTTGGCGGGTTAATGTGTGGTGCGGCACTATGGCAGGAAGGATAATGGGCCTCCATTTTGTCGATGGCAATCTAAATGGTGCAATGTATGCTGATTTCCTACGTAATGTTCTACCGATGTTGCTACAAGATGTTTCACTGCATGACAGAACGGCGGTGTACTTCCAACATGATGGATGTCCGGCACATACTTCTTGAAACGGTTTTGAATAGCATATTTCATGACAGATGGATTGGTCGTCGATGCACCATACCATGGCCCGCACGTTCACCGGATCCGACGTCCTCGGATTTCTTTCTGTGGGGAAAGTTGGACTTGCTATCGTGATCCACAGACAACGCCTGACAACATGCGTCAGCGCATTGTGAATGCATGTGCGAACATTACGGAAGGTGAACTACTCGACGTTACGAGGAATGTCGTTACACGTATTGCCAAATGCATTGAGGTTGACGGACATCATTTTGAGCATTTATTGCATTATTGTGGTATTTGCAGGTAATCACGCTGTAACAGCATGCATTCTCAGAAATGGTAAGTTTACAAAGGTACATGTATCACATTGGAACAACAGAAATAAAATGTTCAAACGTACCTAAGTTCTGTATTTTAATTTAAAAAACCTACCTGTTACCAGCTGTTCGTCTAAAATTGTGTGCCTTTTATTTGTGACTATTACAGCGCCATCTTTCACAAAGCGAAAAAAGTGGTCCAACTAAAACATTCATATTTCCTTACGTACTACAGGAATATGTAATAAAAAATGGGGGTTCCTATTTAAAAAAAAAACGCAGTTGATATCTGTTTGACCTACGGCAGCGCCATCTAGCGGGCCAACCGTAGCGCCATCTGGTTTCCCCTTCAAGCTAGACAAGTTTCGTTCTTTGTAGTTTTTTCGTTTGACGCTTATTTAGTGAGATATTTGGCCCGGTCACTATGACTGGACCACCCTGTATAATACAGATATATATATATTGTACATGAAATGTTGTGCAGACTGTCCAAAAAAGAAAATTTGAAGTTGAGGCGTAGTTCCTCAATAATTGTCTTGATGCCGTCTCTCGATGAAATGAGTTAACGAAACAGACGATTTCCAATTTGATTTCACTGCTTGATCTTCCTCAAAGCTGGGAGTGAAGGAAAACATACAGACAGGCATAGTGAAGCTCCAGTCCAGTGAGTTTAACAAGGTGCAGCTAAAGTGCCTGGCGATACCGGGTGGAGAGCACCTGGGTGGTGTCAAGAGTTTGTGGAGTGGCAAACGACTGCCCTGTGCGTCGTTACTGGCGCGCCCCGCCGCTGTTCTGATCCAGCTCGTCCTCTCGACGCGAGGAGGGCCCAGCAGCAGCGGCCGCCATCGGCTGAGGGGCGCAGCGAGCGCATCGACTGGCCCACACAAAGGCCCGCCCAGAGGCTCGATTAAAAAGCCCTGGTGCGTGCGAGCAGCGGCGGATAGCCGGCCACAGCGTCGTGAAGTCTTCACTGAGATGCACGGGCACGCTTAGAGGACGAGGAGCTCCGGAGCTGTGCAGCCACGGAAGAGAGGTTGGGCCTCGGTGTTTCACCAGGGCTGCTTTCTCCTTAACTGTGCTCTGGAGTCGCTTTTCTCAGCGGTAGCCAAAACATAACGAACTACAGCAAGCAACAGTTGCACTGCTGCTGATGCTGGTGGTAATACCATTGATACTTTTGCCCATAGTAGTGCGAGGAGTTGGATGAAGTCAGCAACTTTATATATATAATCAATAAAATTGCTACACCAAGAAGAAATGCAGATGATAAACGGGTATTCATTGGACAAATATATTATATTAGAACTGACATGTGATTACATTTTCAAGCAATTTGGGTGCACAGATGCTCAGAAATCAGTACCCAGAACAACCACCTCTGGCCGTAATAACGGCCTTGATACGCCTGGGCATTGAGTCAAAGAGAGCTTGGATGGCGTGTACAGGTACAGCTGCCCATGCAGCTTCAACACGATACCACAGTTCATCAAGAGTAGTGCCTGGCGTATTGTGACGAGCCAGTTGCTCGGCCACCATTGGCCAGACGTCTTCAATTGATGAGAGATCTGGAGAATGTGCTGGCCAGGGCAGCTGTCGCACATTTTCTGTATCCAGAAAGTCCCGTACAGGACCTGCAACATGCGGTCGTGCATTATCCTGCTGAAATGTAGGGTTTCGCAGGGATCGAATGCAGCGTAGAGCCACGGGTCGTAACACATCTGAAATGTAACGTCCACTGTTCAAAGTGCCGTCAATGCAGATAAGAGGTGACAGAGACGTGTAACCAGTGGCACTCCATACCATCACGCCGGGTGATACGCCAATATAGCGATGACGAATACACGTTTCCAATGTGCGTTCACCGCGATGTCGCCAAACACGGATGCCACCATCATGATGCTGTAAACAGAACCTGCATTCATCCGAAAAAAATGACGTTTTGCCATTTGTGCACCCACGTTCGTCGTTGAGTACACCGTCGCAGGCACTCCTCTCTGTGATGTAGCGTCAAGGGTAACCGCAGTAATGGTCTCCGAGCTGATAGTCCTTGCTGCTGCAAACGTCGTCGAATTGTTCGTGCAGATGGTTGTTGTCTTGCAAATGTCCCCATCTGTTGACTCCGGGATCGAGACGTGGCTGCACGATCCGTTACAGCGATGCGGATAAGATGCCTGTCATCTCGACTGCTAATGATACGAGGCCGTTGGGATCCAATACGGCGTTCCATATTACCCTCCTGAACCCACCGATTCCATATTCTGCTAACAGTCATTGGATCTCGACCAACGCGAGCTGCCATGTCGCGATATGATAAACCGCAATCGCGATAGGCTACAATTCGACCTTTATCAAAGTCGGAAACGTGAGGGTACGCATTTCTCCTCCTTACACGAGGGATCACAACGACGTTTCACCAGACAACGCCGGTCAACTTCTGTTTGTGTATGAGAAATCGGTTGGAAACTTTCCTCGTGTCAGCACACTGTGTGAATGCTCTGAAAAGCTAATCATTTGCATATCACAGCATCTTCTTCCTGTTGGTTAAATTTCGCGTCTGTAGCACGTCATCTTCGTGGTGCAGCAATTTTAATGGCCTATATATTCTTAGCTCCACTCACGATTTAATTCTAATGAGACAGTGGTCTGTAACGTTCTGGGCCTGATACGAGCAAGTCAGAATTTCTGTTTTCAAAAACCTGTTATTTTTCAATGCAACCGCGTTTAAAATGAATACAGCGGGTTTTCAGTGGCATTATTCCTACACACCTGAATCATAACATCTGAAAATGAAATAGAGCTGGTAGACAGTTCACATCTTAAAACAATAAAATTTACCATAATGAAAAGTATTGCTTACATAGATCTAGAAACATGTGCTTTAAATACGACAAGGCATACCTGTTTTATATGTCCTAATATACTTAAGGCATAGTGCCATCGTCCCAAAATATACACAAAATCAGCTTAGGATCGTCGCACAGATTTAAAATATGGTGTAAATTCAGCCACAATGGCATTGGTATTTTGGCAGAGTTGTGACGTGATTATGCTTCCACTATATGTGAAGGATATGAGAGCAGTAAAGACATCAGTGTATTCCAAAGCTGTCACCTGTCTTAAACAGCCCCATGACGCATGGCTTCCTGCTCCGGCGAGAGGACCCTCCAATGTGTGGTGCTTGCGCCGTCCAGGTCACTGTGCGCCACGTTTTATTGGATTGCGTTTTATTTTCTGACCAGCGGGTCGCGGCTGACTTGCCAGCGGACCTGCCATCTCTTTTAGGCAACACTCGGACGAATGTGGTTAAAGTTTTAAAGTTCTGTGCCCTGTCAAATGTTTTTACAAAGATTTTAGGGAGAGGATTTTAATTTGCTCACTGTGTGACAAGCTCGCCCATATTTTATGTAAGTGGCCAGCCAATAACAATTTCCTGTGACATTCTTGTTGCTATGTTTCCCCTTTCCTTAGGTTTTACTTTCTTATGTAGCATTTTCCTTCTTTTCCTGCTTTCTTTGAGTGTGTGCTTTAGTTTCTTAGGTCTGTCCACATTCGTTCCTTTTAATGTGTGTCAGGGCGCTGATGACCTCCATGTTGAGCGCCCATAAGCCCCAACACACCACCACCACCACCACCTGTCTTCAAATCAAAGCCAAATGTTTTTCATCAACTTTTGTGTGTAGCTGAAAGGACGTAAGTAGATGGAGAACGTGTTTAATCCTTGTGGCATATCACACGTTATTTATCCCTACGAAAGAGTCTCTCTGCGCAGTGTCAAACTATATACAAATGGTTTTGACAATCAAAGCTGCTATGGTCTACATTTCTGAATTAATGAAGAACATATTTTACTTATAAAAATACTTCATAGGTTGACGTTTATAATTGTAGTATAGTGCGGAAGAGTAGTGCGTTCAGTTCTTTGAGCGTGAATATGCGACTTCGAATGTGAAGACAGGGACATTCTATCTGATGGTGATTAGCATATGACAAGGACAGCAGCCGCGACGAAATCGGATACATCAGTCCAAGGTGGCGTGGCAAACAAGCAGACAGATGAAGTGATACAGAAACCTGACCAGGGAACGGCCTCAGGCCTCATCCCGGCCTACCAGAGACCTTTGTCCGGCACAAGTCTACTAGCAGCACAGATACAAGAGTTCAGATATATGTTTTCTGGTGAAAGTTAAACTTAATTTTTTTAAAATAAAGCAGAAGGTAATTTCACGAAAGTCAACAAACGGTTTGCACCTTTTTTTCAAGGGCTGTATCATTTCGTAGCTTCGATCGTTTATAACATCTTGAGCAATATCATTTTTGTATTTATTTTTGCTCCCTAAAGGGTCTCGGCATCATGTATTTCGATCCTGAACATTTCGTAGTCATAAGTAGGTTTGGTAGATATAATGTATTCTTACGCAGTTGCGTAGAACTGCGAGACATATCCACTACTAATACACCATTTAAGAGAAGTTTAGTATTAACAGTACAAGAGCATCGATTGCGCTTGAAACAAGAATCGCGTTAAAACTCGATTACAACTCGTAAACTAAAAATTTTTAGTTTAGATAATGGATCAGAATGGGTCGAAAAAGAAAATCAAACTTCTCTCCTGTAATATGTACAGGAGAGATTTTCATGAAGACACAAATGTAAAACTTACCAAGAAAACAACGCTGCCTGACGATGGGCTCAGGCAGTAATGGTACAATTCAATCATTCTGAAAATATTTGTCGCTGGTTTCAATACTTCGTACAATGTAAAGCTTTGTCAGTCGTAAAGATGCTGTAACAGGCTTGCAAACAACCTCGGCAAACTACACAAAAAAAAAAATGGTTCAAGTGGCTCTGAGCACTATGGGACTTAACATCTGAGGTCATCAGTCCCCTAGAACTTACAACTACTTAAACCTAACTAACCTAAGGACATCACGCACATCCATGCCCAAGGCAGGATTCGAACCTGCGACCGTAGCAGCAAACTACACAACTCGAAGAAAATAATACGTGGATTTCAAATTTTCCCTCTTGACGCGGAATCTGCTACCGGGGTTTTGCATTTATGTAGCTGTATAGTTAGTAGTCCCTTCTTCGAAAGGAACATAAGAAAAGAAAATCTCAGCAGTCAATCCACAATACACAAATTTAGGAGCAGAAAGCTGTTTCGAAAAGGCTCTTTTTTTCGGAATGGGGAAAAGAAAGAAAGAAAGATAGATAGATAGATAGATAGATAGATAGATAGAGTGAGTGAGTGAGTGAGTTGGAAGGGGAGGGGGAAGGGTACATATGATGTTCCTTAATTCTTCTTTGTGCAGAAGTTTCTGCTCCTGTTCGTAACTGTGTTAGTGATTTTCTCCAGGTACAGTAGTGTATACTCCCTCTGTAAGCTTTCCGTGTAATTTATCTATATATGAGACATTGAATATTCTTTTTTAAAAAGCTTTCTCTTTGTTTAAGTTGACCTTGTGTTGCGCATGTGAACAGTGCGTGAAACAAAACTTAAATATTAATTACATTCTGAGTTTGAAATAACGAAAATGAATCTAAGTCACAAAAGAAACTAATTATGTACTCAGTGGAAACTATTGAACTGAAAATCAATAGTGCAGTACGTTCTGAAAGTTACGTAACATGAAGTACAATATCTGACTTGAAAGATCCGCACAATAAAGTATTGGTCAAGACGGTAGAAAATAACTGTTTAAGATAACCCACACTGTTCATTGTGAATTAATCTGCCTACTTAGCACAACATCTAAAAATTCTGACTACGTACTGTTCACTCAAAAATTCTGACTACATACTGTTTACTCACAAAAACGCAAAGTGAGATCTGCCCAGAAATAAAAGTAACTTACCTCACACTCAGCACACTGTTTTGTGTCTAGAGTACTAACGTCGCCGAAAGCAAATTGAAATCGGCATATGCAGCAGCTAAAGAAAAATAATCTAAATTTTTATTTGCTTGTCAGAAACAATCTGTCTGCTTGTGGCGTAAGATGAAATGCACACACGACAGCCGAACAGTGTGGCCGAGCGGTTCTAGGCGCTTCAGTCTGGAACCGCGGGACTGCTACGGTCGCAGGTTCGAATCCTGCCCCGGGCATAGATGTGTGTGATGTTCTTAGGTTAGTTAGGTTTAAGTAGTTCTAAGTTCTAGAGGACTGATGACCTCAGATATTAAGTCCCATAGTGCTCAGAGCCATTTGAACCACACACGACAAAATATTCAAAACATTATTAAAAATGAAACTTGAAAGAAAGTCGTTCTTGATAAATTATACTCTGATTAATGTCAAAGACTGTACAACGTAAGAAGACTGTAAAAATTACGAAATTCTCTCATTACAAAAATTACAGACATTTCAACCAATTGCGCAATTTCTCATAAAATGAAAACAGAGAGATCAAAGTAACACAAATCAAGAATATTATTAGTTATATAAGTGACAAAGATTACCCTCCATAAATAATTCTACCAAGCAAACATTTCATTCTTGGCCGTGCATTGGTTACCTTGAAATATTCTTCCAAAGATGTTCTCCGTTAATACAATCAATCAAATAGCTTTGTAAACAAGTTGTCATCTCCATAATAAAGTATTCCAGTATTCCAGAAAATTTTCCGAGATTCACTTATATCAGATCTCCTCCTCTAAAACTCAACTGCTCGCTAATATATCTCTAACGATAATACACCAGCCCTGCGCAACTGACTGGCGACCAAGACGCGCCACTGATTACATTAAATATGGTCAAGGATCTTATCTTCTATTGGTGCACCGCGCTCTTGCATCCATGTCCCAGTACAGTAAAGGTGAATTATTCGAAATGGCATAAAAAGTATCAAAACCTTACACTATGTATCTAAATAAGTAGAAAATGTGACGTTTGACGTCAACAATTGTTACCTCCCCGGAGAGTACTGGCTCGCTTTCGGCCTGTTTCATGCGGAGAGACACAACATGTAAGTGAATTACCACTAAAAGTGAGCTTTTAGTGAGAGAATTTTTGAGACTGATCTGAGGATTGCTGGAGTCAGAACGCAACGTTAGTGAGGTTGTGCAGCTACTGGGCTATGGTCTACGGCGCGCCGCTGCTGGAGTGTGCTGAAGAGCTGCACGCAGGCACCCTACACATTTCCGCAGCATCGCTGGATCCTCCAGTCTCTAATTTCCGCCAGCCAGCGGACAGTATATACGTAAAGTTCTTTGACATGAGTCCATACCCCTGTCCCTACCCTCCAACCATACCTCCTCCCCCCTCCACCCCTCTCTCTATCTCTTTCTCTCTCTCTCTCTCTCTCTCTCTCTCTCTCTCTCTCTCTCTCTCTCTCTCATACATATATGCGTATCTCCAAGAATTCTGATTCTAGACCCTCTCGCAACACTAACTTATCTTGAGGAGAATCCGTAGCTGGAACTTCCAGCAATTCCGAAGGCGTGACGCCAAGTAAGCACTTTTCCTTTTAGCTGCATAGGGAATGTATGACTTCTTTTGTCGTTACTCGACGAAATGAACAGCAGCCCCTGCCATAGCGAGAAGTAACTTGCTCATCTGCGAGGGTGCAGTCACGATCTGTTTCCTAGTAAGCGAGGATCCAGGGATGGGTTCGACGGAGGGGGAGGGGGGGGGAGGGGAGGGAGGTTCATAGTTTCTTACCTCGTCCTCGTCCTCCCCCTCTCCCACACCCAATGTAATTTGATGTCACCGTTGCTTTTAAGGCACCACAGATGCCTAGGATTTTACTAATAATAACAGCGTTTTAGTATAAATAAAATCAAAGTGAGCGCTCACCACTATCCACCAGTACTTCACTGAGTACTAAGACTGCAAATAAAGGTCTGCAGACATTCAGAGCGTGTAAACGTTGTTGTGGGTTCTAGCTGTGGACTCACTTAGTTGGTCGGATTTTTTTTGCCGCAGGCGTGGTCATCCTGTGAGTGAGGTGATTGATTGATTGAGTGAGTGAGTGAGTGAGTGAGTCTGTCTTTACGTGGCTGGAACGGTCCTTGCAGCCGGTCTCGCCGCAAACTCAACAATGTGGGCCAGCCCCCAGGGGAGCAACTGAACACTATCATGTGTCAAACATAGCTTCTTTCATAAATGCCTTTCCGTTTTTTGAAATTATTAGTTTTCGTGCTATTTTATTCTCTGAATATTAGCTGAGGGACTTGGGAGCTGATACATGTAAAAATAAGTGTGAAATCTTATGGGACTTAACTGCTAAGGTCATCAGTCCCTAAGCTTACACACTACTTAATCTAAATTATCCTAAGGACAAACACACACACCCATGCCCGAGGCAGGACTCGAACCTCCGCCGGGACCAGCCGCACAGTCCATGACTGTAGCGCCCTAGACCGCTCGGCTAATCCTGCGCGGCTGATATATGTAAAACTAACTAAAATGTTGTTTGGGGACAGTGAGGGTGGGTGGGTCATGACCGTTACTATTCCTTCTCCCTGCCTCTGGTCAACGCCTGGTTCCAGCAGTGCGTGAGGTTACCTAGCTGTGCAAACACGGAAAGTGATTGCGGAAAATGCTTCCACGGGCACCCAATGAGCCCCGCAGTTAACGTCCATAAGTTTACTGACGATGAATAGTAACGAGTGCCTTTGTTGACGGAAAGGTGGAAAGTGCAAGCAAAATGACGAAGTTGATTAAATCGTAGAGGTATACAGATGGCACAAGGTTCACAATGTTAAGCGGACTGGGATTTAAGTATCTGCCTTAAAGAAAAAGCGATGTGCACAAAATAAGTATCACATTGGCGGTATGAATAAGTGTGTTTGTCGCAAAAATTGTTGCCTAATATGAACAAAATAAGGAAAACGCACTTAGCGAAAAATTCACAGCTCTTGTACCACATAAAACTGAACAAGCCTAGCAAAGAAAATCCCTCTGGGATATATGACTCAAGCTAACAAAATTAACGATCACTCATGTACCAACGCCATGATACAGTTTTAGAAAACAGAAACTCCATTAGAAAAATTAACTATGGGAAGTAAAGCAGTTAGTCGTTATATCGCGAGTGGTGATAGTTGTTGTTGTTGTTGTTGTTGTTGTGGTCTTCAGTCCAGAGACTGGTTTGATGCAGCTCTCCATGCAACTATCCTGCGCAAGGTTCTTCATATCCCAGTACCTACTGCAACCTACATCCTTCTAAATCTGCTTAGTGTATTCATCTCTTGGTATCCTGCTACGATTTTTACCCTCCACGCTGCCCTCCAATACTAAATTGGTGATCCCTTGATGCCTCAGAATAATCCCTACCAACCGATCCCTTCTTCTGGTCAAGTTGTGCCACAACTTTCTCTTCTCTCCAATTCTATTCAATACCTCCTCATTAGTGAAGTGATCTATATATCTAACCTTCAGCATTCTTCTGTAGCACCACATTTCGAAAGCTTCTATTCTCTTTTTGTGTAAACTATTTATCGTCCACGTTTCGCTTCCATACATGGCTGCACTCCATACAAATACTTTCAGAAACAACTTCCTGACATTTAAATCAATACCCGATGTAAACAAATTTCTCTTCTTCAGAAACGCTTTCCTTGCCATTGCCAGTCTACATTTTATATCCTCTCTACTTCGACCATCATCAGTTATTTTGCTCCCCAAATAGCAAAACTCCTTTACTACTTTAAGTGTGTCTTTCCTAATCTAATTCCCTCACCATCACCCAACTTAATTCGACTACATTCCATTATCCTCGTCTTGCTTTTGTTGATGTTCATCTTATATCCTCCTTTCAAGACACTGTCCATTCCGTTCAGCTGCTCTTCCAGGTCCTTTGCTGTCTCTGACAGAATTACAGTGTCATCGGCGAACCTCAAAGTTTTTATTTCTTCTCCATGGATTTTAATTCCTACTCGGAATATTTCTTCTGTTTCCTTTACTGCTTGCTCAAGATGCAATAACATCGGGGATAGGCTACAACCCTGTCTCACTCCCTTCCCAACCACTGCTTTCCTTTCATGCCCCTCGACTCTTATAACTGCCATCTGCTTTCTGTACAAATTGTAAATAGCCTTTCGCTCACTGTATTTTACCCCTGCTACTTTCAGAATTTGAAAGAGAGTATTCCAGTCAACATTGTCAAAAGCTTTCTCTAAGTCTACAAATGCTAGAAACGTGGGTTTGCCTTTCCTTAATCTATCTTCTAAGATAAGTTGTAACGTCAGTTGTGCCTCACGTGTTCCAACATTTCTACGGAATCCAAACTGATCTTCCCCGCTTCTACCAGTTTTTCCATTCGTGTGCAAAGAATCCGCGTTAGTATTTTGTAGCCTTGGCTTATTAAATTGATAATTCGGTAATTTTCACATCTGTCAACACCTGCTTTCTTTGGGATTGGAATTATTATATTCTTCTTGAAGTCTGAGGGTATTTTGCGTGTCTCATACATCTTGCTCAGCAGATGGTAGAGATTTGTCCGGGTTGTCTCTCCCAAGGCTGTCAGTAGCTCTGATGGAATGTTGTCTACTCCCGGGACCATGTTTCGACTTTGGTCTTTCAGTGCTCTGTCAAACTCTTCACGCAGTATCATATTTCATCTTCATCTACATCCACTTCCATTTCTATAACACCGTCCTCAAGAACATCGCCCTTGTATAGACCTTCTATATACTCCTTCCACCTTTCTGCTTTCCTTTCTTTGCTTAGAACTGGGTTTTCATCTGAGCTCTTGATATTCATACAAGTGGTTCTCTTTTCTCCAAAGGTCTCTTTAATTTTCCTGTAGGCACTATCTATCTTAACCCTAGTGATATGCGCCTCTACAGCCTTACATGTGTCCTCTAGTCATCCCTGCTTAGCCATTTTGCACATCCTGTCGATCTCATTTTTGAGAAGTTTATATTCCATTTTGCCTGCTTCATTTACTGCATTTTTATATATTTTTCCTTTCATCAATTAAATTCAATATCTCTTCTGTTACCCAAGGATTTCTATTCATCCTCTGCTACCTTCACTATTTCGTCTCTCAAAGCTACCCATTCTTCTTCTACTGTATTTCTTTCCCCCATTCTTGTCAATCGTTCCCTCAGGCTCTCCCTGAACCTCTCTACCATCGCTGGTTCTTTCAGTTTATCCAGGTCCCATCTCCTCAGATTCCCACCTTTTAGTAGTTTCTTCAGTTTTAATCTACAGTTCATAACCAATAGATTGTGGTCGGAGTCCACATCTGCCCCTGGAAATGTCTTAAAATTTAAAACCGGTTCCTGAATCTGTCTTACCATTATATAATCTATCTGAGACCTTCCAGTATCTCCAGGCTTTTTCCATGTATAAAACCTTCTTTTATGATTCTGGACCCAAGTGTTAGCTATGATTAAGTTACGCTCTGTGCGAAATTCTACCAGGCGGCTTCCTCTTTCGTTTCTCACTGCCATTCCATATTCACCTACTGCGTTTCCTCCTCTTCCTTTCCCTACTCTTGAGCTCCAGTCACCCATGACTATTAAATTTTCGTCTCCCTTCACTATCTGAATAATTTCTTTTATCTCATCATACATTTCACCAATCTCTTCGTCATCTGCGGAGCTAGTTGGCATATAAACTTGTACTACTGTGGTAGGCGTGGGCTTCGTATCTATCTTGGCCACAATAATGCGTTTACTATGCTGTTTGTAGTAGCTTACCCGCATTCCCATTTTCTTATTCATTATTAAACCTACTCCTGCATTACCCCTATTTTATTTTGTATTTATAACCCTGTAGTCACCTGATCAGAAGTCTTGTTCCTCCTGCCACCGAACTTCACTAATTCCCACTATATCTAACTTTAACCTATCCAATTCCCTTTTTAAATTTTCTAACCTAACTGCCCGTTTAAGGGATCTGACATTCCACGCTCTGATCCGTACAACGCCAGTTTTCTTTCTCCTGATAACAACGTCCTCCTGAGTAGTCACTGCCCGGAGATCCGGATGGGGAACTATTTTACCTCCGGAATATTTTACCCAAGAGGACGCCATCATCATCTAACCATACAGTAAAGCAGCATGCCCTCGGGAAAAAGCAAGGCCCCTGCAACTACTGAAAAGGCTGCTGCCCCTCTTCAGGAACCACAAGTTTGTCTGGCCTCTCAACAGAAACCCATCCGTTGTGGTTGCACCTACTGTACGGCTATTTGTATCGCTGAGGCACGCAAGCCTCCCCGCCAACGGCAAGTTCCATAGTTCATGGTGGAAGACGTCTCTGTTAGAACTTCTCTTCCACCCCTCCCCCATCTCTCTACAAACGTCCTCCGCATATGGGTTAAAACGTTGAGGTTCTCCAAGAAAATTCGTTCTCTTTCGGCATGGTAACACGAATTTTTTTAAAGAGCACTTTTTCTAGAACCATAAACTTGCAGGGACAAGCGAAAATAAACGTAACACCCTAACGTTTCGAATGCTGACGTCAAGTAAACGGAGTGATAGTGCGCCAACGTGTGAGGTTCGCACTTGTAATGAAGGCTGCCGTAGACACCGCCTTCCTAACCAGCGAAACACGGAGGCTCGTCCACTACGTCAGAACAGGCGACGGCCTCGGTAACTTTTCATTCGCCAATTTTCGCAGCAGTAAAGGCAAAAACCGGTCTGCCGAGTACGTGCTTGTTTACTTATAGTAATAAAGGTACTGCCGTGTTTCTCGATACGGATCGAGGGTTCATTTCCATACTGGCGCTGCAGGAAATTGATGTTCGGTAGGCGCTCTCAAGAAATCACAAAAAAAGGTAGAAAAGAATAAACGTCGTTCGCTGGTACTGTGTTGCTCGTCCTTGCAGTGGGCAGGACCATTACTCAGTATAGAGGTCCCGTCTTCTTTCTCAGTTTGAGACATTCCACATTTTATTTTTCGACTACTGCCTCTTTGTACAGACAAGAAGAGGTTTAGGATTAATGTTTGACGTTGTAGTGGCACGGAAAAGCTCCATTCCGGTTAACAGCAAACGAGGTAACTCTCATTATTAATTTCAAAACCTGTTTCTAACAGTCTAATAAGAAATCTGCCAAAGCCTGGTTTCGAGAGTGCACTTTAGATTGTGACACTGATGCACAGCTAGAGGATCAGTTATCAACAATCTGTAGCCTGGACCGTAAACGTTAGGTGCTAACTATTCTAAATCGAAATTGCGTCGCCGTCGCCACAGATACCGTCTGCGCGCAGAAATCCCAGCGCTCCTGCCTCCGCTCGGATAGGAAACCGCTGAAGTCCACGGCTTAAAAACCAAGTAAAAAATCTGAAATTCGCATATGGTATAAATCTACAGTATCTCTAAACATGTTAAAAATCTCTTCATTTTAATTGGGGCCAGAATCATGTTAATTTTCCTGGAACGGGCGAAACTTTCCCGCCTGGGAAATAGTTTCTAACTCATCACATTTTGTCTCGGAAAGTACTGAATGTGCCAAAATATTGCATTGATGAGTAACCACTCGAGCTGCTGGGAAGTCCTTAATTTTCGTCCATGACCAGCTTCGGTTTTTATATTGAAGCTATTTCCCAGTCAAATCAAAATGACATTATAAATGGAACCAAATTTTGTACATAACAACAAAATGAATACATAAATAATTTGCATAGTATGAATGTTTGGGCTTAGATATGAAAGAACCAAATTTACACTTGCACAATGTAAGGATGGAAAACGTTGGGTTGCATTTACAATGTCAATTTATGATTTTACTGCAAGATTTCTTTGATATTAAAGCCATACCCTATCGTGTAGTTAGCTAAAGGTCTTTTTAGCAATTGGAGAGGTTATTCATTAATTCAGCAAACAGTTCCGAAACATCAGCGCTCTCTAAAAATGGAGGGGTTACTAGCAATGAAATATGTCGCTAACTTGATTACCAAAGTACTTCGCTCGGCAATGAGTCTTTCCACAATTCCATATAGCATTGCGTTTGATATGCATAAGTTTCGGAGTACGTCGCTGTTTCGCAATTTTGTTAGTATTTATTTTGTATGAAGTTTACAGAGTATCTCTTACAAAGATCATTTAAAAATTCTGGAATTCATATATGGCGTAAAACTGCACAGTGTCTCCCTTGTACTCCGTTTTCGACTACTTTCGTCGCACTTCCTAAGCCAAGTGAAACTTAATCACACGAATGTCCTTTTGGAACGGTCCAATGAGATTGGCAGGCAAAGTGCCTTTCCCAGCAGTGTGGGAGTCGTCAATGCCAGCCTCTCTTTGGTTATTATTTCAGCCCAGCACGCTAGCTGCCAAATGTCAACTACTTTAAACCTGACTATACATACTGGTAGCTGTAGTGTTGGCGTCACAGCACCCCTGTTGCCTGTGGAAACAGTTCTCCACGACGCATGCTAGCAATGTCGTCAGACAACAGTTAACGACCACACAGGGAAGCTCGGCACATTGGGTTTCTCATCATATCAGTTTGAAAAACCGGACAAGTCCGAAGAGGACTCACGCTCCGAGGATTCCGTACAAACTTAATTATGTATACAGGTAGTTAATCCATCTCGAGAATCTCAAGGATTTTTTTCCCTTTTGTCCGTATCGACACTGGCAAAGTATCTGTAAGTGGAATTCAAAGACTTTCGGGAATGTATTAATCTTAGTTTTAAGTTTAAATTTTTTGTGTGATTTCGCATTCTCTATTGTACCTGTCCATTTATTTTATTAATTTTGGAGTTATATTAACAAGCATTGCTAATTGACAATGCCAGATGCTTTGACTTCGCCTGCTCTCGTCCCTTTTGCGATTACTGATAAGATTAGACGGAATTCTTCAGAGAAGAAAACGGTACAGCCGGCTGTTTATTGGCTAACAATACGAGCCCACTGATTGCCAATACGTTTTGTGAAACATCGGACATCAACAGCGCTTCCAATTTCCGCAATATTTGCCGTGCAAGCTGTACGTGATTCACCCTATATAGAGAACTCCCAGCTCTACAGTCCGCATCCTCCATATGTGACTTCAAAATATGAAAATTTGCTGCATACTGGCGATTTTGCACGTCAAAAATGGTTCAAATGGCTCTGAGCACTATGGGACTTTACATCTGTGGTCATCAGTCCCCTAGAACTTAGAACTACTTAAACCTAACTAACCTAAGGACATCACACACATCCATGCCCGAGGCAGGATTCGAACCTGCGACCGTAGCGGTCACGCGGTTCCAGACTAAGCGCCTTGAACCGCACGGCCACACCGGCCGGCTTTTGCACGTCAATGCCAGTATTGCCGAGCGGAAGATGTGAGCAATATAAAATTCTTTATTATGTAAAATACACTTCAAATGAACAGTGTGTACATCATAAAATAGCTGACGTTATATGCGGTCCAGTCACTTTAAAGGGACGTCCTCCTATGTTCAATGTCGGCGTGCAATAACCAGCCACAGAAGGCAGGTGGCAGCACCGGAAGTGCGGCTATATAACGCTTGTAGCGAGGGACGCACAAAACGGAGCAGTCGTTGTTGAACGATTTACGAAACGTCCAAAAGGCAGCATCATTGGTTTTCTCCCGGGTTCGATTACCGACCGGGTTGGAAATTTTCTCCGCCCGGGGAATGGATGTTTGTGTTGTCCTCATCATTTCTTCACCATTCGTAACAGTGGCTAGACTGGATTGTGTAAAATTTGGACTGTGCCAAAATTGGGACTTCGTATAGGCGCTGATGACCGCGCAGTTGAGTGCCCCACAAACTAATTATCAACAACATTCACTTTCGGGCCAAGGTTGGAAACATTACCGAAACGGCTCAGCTTGTTCGCATGCTGACTTGGTTAAAGTATACTGTGCATGGCAGAATCCAAAACCAGGGTGGAGGCAACTGTTCTGTACCAAGTGCCATAGATGACGGAGGTGAACTACATCTGCGGAGGTGTGTACGGGCGAACAGACGCGCAACCTTTGAGGAACTGACCGCCCAGATGAACCAAGGGACTACCAGCAGTGTGTCCTCAACGACCACTTACAGAACTTTTCTGCGTATGGGTCTCTGCAGCAGGCGCCTGGTTCATGTATCCGTGTTGACTGCATTTCATCTGCGACGAAGGCTGGAATTTGCTCGTCAGTGCCCCAACTGGGCGTCCACTATGCGGTGACAGGAGGCCTTCTCAGATGAATCATGTTCAACGGACAGATGCCTTCTGGCGTGTACGGCGTGAAACGTCTCAAAGCAAACACCCTGCAACAATAGTCAGAAGGGTGCAGGCCGGACGAGGAAGCTTTATGGTCTGGGGAATGGTATCGTGGCATTCCTTGAGAGATCTCATCATTCTGGAAGGCACAGTGGATCGGCACAAGTATGCATCTGTCATTGGGGACATGTAGTTTGTTTTTCCTTGCCAGGATGGGATCCACGAGCAGGACAATGCAACGTGTAACACAGCTAGCAGTGTACGTGGGCGGTTTGAGGAGTATCAGAATGAGTTTGCCGTACTCCACTGGCCACCATATGCCCGGATTCAATCCAATCGTCAATCCGTGGAATCCCCTCGATCGGGCTGTTCGCGCCATGGATCCTGTCGAGAAACTTAGCGCAGCTGACCACGGCACTATAGTCAGCATGGTTCCACATCCCTGTCGGTACCTTGCAGAACCTCACTGACTCTCTTGCTGCACGACTCGCAGTTGTCCACGCTGCAAAAGTGGTTAGCCAGGCTCTTGACAGGCGGTCACATTAAAGTGACTGGACAGTGTATCAAACAAATAAATACACTACTGGCCATTAAATTGCTACACCAAGAAGAAATGCAGATGATAAACGGGTATTCATTCGACAAATATAATATACTAGAACTGACATGTGATTACATTTTCACGCAATTTGGGTGCATAGATCCTGAGAAATCAGTACCCAGAACAACCAACTCTCGCCGTAATAAAGGCCTTTATACGCCTGGGCACTGAGTCAAACAGAGCTTGGATGACGTGTACAGGTACAGTTGCCCATGCAGCTTCAACACGATACCACAGTTCATCAAGAGCAGTGACTGGCGTATTGTCACGAGTCAGTTGTTCGGCCACCATTGACCAGACGTTTGCAGTTGGGGAGAGATCTGGAGAATGTGCTGGTCAGGGCAGCAGTCGAACATTTTCTTTATCCAGAAAGGCCCGTACAGTGCCTGCAACATGCGGTCGTGCATTATCCTACTGAAATGTTTCGCAGGGATCGAATGAAGGGTTGGGCCACGGATCGTAACACATCTGAAATGTAACGTCCACTGTTCAAAGTGCCGTCAATGCGAGCAAGAGGTGGCCGAGACGTGTAACCAGTGGCACCGCATACCGTCACGCCGGGTGATACCCCAGTATGGCGATGACGAATACATGCTTCCAATTTGCGTTCACCACGATGTTGCCAAACACGGATGCGACTATCATGATGCTGTAAACAGAACCTGGATTCATCCGAAAAAATGACGTTCTGCCATTCGTGCACCCAGGTTCGTCGTTGAGTACACCATCGCAGGCGCTCCTGTCTGTGACGCAGCGTCAAAGGTAACCGGAGCCATGGTCTCCTAGCTGATAGTCCATGCTGCTGCAAACGTCGTCGAACTGTTCGTGCAGATGGTCCCCATCTGTTGACTCAGCGATCGAGACGTGGCTGCACGATCCGTTACAGCCATGCGGATAAGATGCCTGTTATCTCGACTGCTAGTGATGAGAGGCCGTTGGAATCTAGCACGGCGTTCCGTATTACCCTACTGAACCCACCGATTGCATATTCTGCTAACAGTCATTGGATCTCGACCAACGCGAGCAGCAATGTCGCGATACGATAAATAGCAATCGCGATAGGCTACAATCCGACCTTTATCAAAGTCGGAATCGTGATGGTACACATTTCTCCTCTGTACACGAGGCATCACAACGACGTTTCACCAGGCAACGCCAGTCAACTGCTGTTTGTGTATGAGAAATCGGTTGGAAACTTTCCTCATGTCAGTACGGTGTAGGTGTCGCCGCCGGCGCCAACCTATTGTGAATGCTCTGAAAAGTTAATCATTTGGATATCACAGCATCTTCTTCCTGTCAGTAAAATTTCTCGTCTTTAGCACGTCATCTTCGTGGTGTAGCAATTTTAATGGCCAGTAGTGTAGGTAAAAGGTGAAAAAAAAAAAACATAACGCATTTTCTTCATATTAGGACAGCGGTTTCATGATCAAAGAAGAAAAACCAGGATTTGAACGTTACAAGGACTGGAACCAGTGCAATGTTCCTATGTAAGAATTATATCGACCACTGGTGGCCCTCCTTCCCTGTGCCAACCGGCACAGACAAGGCGATACAGCCAACTCCGGCAGGGTGGTCATTCAAGCGGCCATCTATACTGTGGCGGACGTGGGATTTCGTAGTGCAGTTAGGCCGTAAAAAGTAGTGAGCACTTCCGGGCTTTCGGTGGACAAGTAGGCCGTAATACTGTTAACAAATTTCAATGGGCTTAGTTTTCATAGAAACCGGAATGCATTCTGGAATACTAGGTTCTTTTCAACGACTTTCGATCTCTTACAACTCCCAAAATACTCGACTAAAAAGATTTATAACTATAATTCGTGATCACAGCCACATCCACACAGTATCACTATAACAGCGTGTAAATATGTAAATTAGCTGATGGGAAATCATGTAACGCCAAGGGTGACCCGACAGGCAGGAGATCTGGCTGTAGCTACTCTAGAGTGGACTCTTGTGCTGAAGCGCGCCTCTGCTGAGCGCATGCGCGCTGTGTCTAGCTGACCTGGTATTTTGAGAGGGGAGCGGCGGCGTCCCTAGGGATAAAGGAGGCGGGTCCTGCAGGATTCCGACACAATGGCGGGAGGGGGACTGCTGCTGTCAAGGGGGCGCAGCTGCCTGGACTGGAAACCCTCGCCCCACCTCTTGTCTGCAGTCAGGCCTGCCTACACATACACTCAGCGTTAAAGCAAGGGAGAAAGGCTCGCAATTTCATTTACAAAATGTTCTCATAGGAACGATTCTGCTTGGCGTAATGGAAAGTTTATTAGCCGCTTTGTGAGGATTTTCGGTTTCATGAGACTCCCCACGATTTCCTCTCCTGTGCCACTCTCTTCATCATACTGTTTGAGAAGCATTTCCATCCAACGTACTCAATTACTTGTATATACTCCCACCTCTGCCTCTTCCCCCCAATGTTTTTTTCACGTCGACTGCTCCCTGTAGTACCAAGGAAGATTTTCTCTGATGTCCTACGATCCTGTCTCTTCTAGCAAATTGTTCCACATAGTCCTTTCTTCGCCGATTCATCGGAAAATCTCATTTCTTATCAGCGCTCTTAATTTCCACTATCCTTCTGTAACATAACATCTCAAACGCTTCAATTCATTTTATTTTTCAGTCTTCACGCACTCCACGATTCACTTTTACCGTGCCTCATTCGTACTTTCTGACAATTTCTCTCTCGAAAATATTAAGGACCACGTTTGATGCCACTAGGCCTCTGTCGTTTAGGAATGTTCTCCCTGACTGCTAAACTGCTGCTTTTTCCTCCGTGCTTCGCCCGCCATGCATTATTTTACTTCCGCTGTACAGACACCCAACGCAACACCCATAAAAAGGGAACAATTTATAAACAGAGATATTCCATGCACACGACATGCGATATTGTGCAAGACGCACCACATAACAGAAATAAAATTTCATTGACATCAACTCCGTCTCTGAGACAGGCTGATAATCTTTCACTTTACCCTTACAGAAACGTTTGAAGACGCGGTTACTCTGCTGCTTAATGGAGGACTTGATTTAACGCCCAAAAATTAACATCTACACAAAACAAGAGTTGTCGCATGTAGTTCATGCGTTAGCTGCACTTCAGCTTTCGAGTGCAACTAAAAGTAGTTGTAGAATGAGATTTTCGTATCTTTTTGTTAAGAAGGACAATAGCAAAGTGCCATGATTTAACATTTTCCGAGACAGGTGGCGTCTCATGGCTATAAACCGAAGACAATAGGTTTGCCTTCTTCACGCATCGATACCAAAGTTTGAATGATCCTGTAAGTTTTTCGTATTACAAGAGCTGAAGACCTTTTTTCCACACTTTCTGGAACAGCGAGTGTATTACTGAGTATGACGTATGAAGCTTTTGTTACAAGCGATCAGAAAAGTTATCGATGGATACAACCACTGATGAGTCAAAATATTATCACCACTGTCAAAATGGTTCAAATGGCTCTGAGCACTATGGGGCTTAACATCTGAGGTCATCAGCCACTAGAACTTAGAACTACTTAAACCTAACTAACCTAAGGACATTACACACATCCATGCCCGAAGCGGGATTCGAACCTGCGACCGTAGCGGTTGCGCGGTTCCTGACTGAAGCGCCTAGAACCGCTCGGCCACACTGGCCGGCTCACCACTGTCCACCTCGAAGTTGAATGCCTCGGTGGTGTTGCGGGCACGTGACACAGTAAGGAAAGAATGTAAGCGGAACAGAGACGAACTGGCAGTCACAATAGCGAAGATACGGGCCCCTAATACGGAAATCCATTGATATAAACGGTTTTGGCAAAGGGCACAGTGTTGTGGCGCTGCGGCTGGAAACAATAATCTCTGAAACAGCGAAGTGGGTCGCCTTTTGGAGTACTACTGTTGTGAACACCTACGAAAAGTAGCTGAAGGATGATGAAATAATGAGTATCCCGTAAGGTATTGGACGACCACGTCTTATCACAAACCGTAGAGATCGGAGGATTGCGCACTGTGTTATCCAGGATAGGCAACCATCTGTGGCAGATCTGACGAAAGAGTGCTTCTGTAGGCACAAGTGTTACGGGGCACACCGTTCAAAGGTCATTGTTGAACATGAAGCTTCACATCACACGACCCCTACGTGTTCCTGTGTTGACGCAACGACATCGCCAGTTATGATTGCAGTGGTCACAGCATCACTGAGTTTTCACTGGGGATCGATAGGAACGTGTCGCCTGTCGAATGCATCGCTTTTCTTGTTACGCCAGGTCGATGGTTGGGTCCTTACAAGCCGCGATCCAAGCGCAGGGTTGCACGAAACATGCACCGCGCCATCGTCGGTGAGGGATGCTGTGGGGTACATTGAGTTGGGCTTCCACGGGATCCATGATGGTAATCGAAGGCATCATGACAACAGTGAACTACGTCAACATCGTTGCGGATCACATGCATCGCTTCATGCTTGATGTCTTCCCCTAAGGCGATGACATCTTCCAAGCAGGGTAACCGATTACTGTCTGTGTTGCAAGGTCAGAATCGTTCAATGGGTCCGCAGCTCGTGGTCTAGTGGTTAACGTTGCTACCTCTGGATTACAGGATCCCGTGTTCGATTCCCTGCTGGGTTGGGGATTTTCAGTGCCCGGGGACTGGGTGTTTGTGTTATCCTCATGATTCCATCATCATTCATAAAAGTGGCTAGACTGGACTGTGCACAGATTGGCAATGTGCACGGGCGTTGAAGACCGCGCAGTTGAGCGCCCCGCAAACCAATAATCATCCATCATCATCATCATCATCATTCTACGATGGTTTGCGGGGCGTTATATAGTGAACTGACCTTAATGTCTTGGCCAGCAAATGCGCCTGATCTGAACCCATTCGAACACATATCGTGCACCAGCTGCGTACCCGCAAACCACCATTCCGTAATTTCTTGACCTGTGCGTAGATATCTGTGCCACACACTTCTGGAATTCTGTCAAGGACTTGTAGAATCCACGCCTAGCAGAAACTCTGTTGTACTGTGTTTTAGAAGTGGAAGAACACGCCATTAAACATGTGGTTATAATGTTTTGGTTCATCGGTGTATCTTGTATAGGACGGCCATGAGCTCCGCAATCATGCTGCTTCTCTCTGTTAGGAATATGAATAAATAGTTTTTTTCTGAGAACCTGGGATTTTGCATAAGGGAGGGCGGCAGCTGATCTACACAGATATGTAATATGTAAGAAGCATTGCGTGATGAGTCAACATTGAAGGTTCCTAACCAGATTTGTTAGAGGCGGCCGGAAACATGTTTACCGAGGAGCTAACCCACTGCACAAGGTATAATACGGGTGGAAGAGAACGGCAGGTCTCCGTGGATCCAATACCAGGGCAGTAGCTGATGTGTAAGAGGATGGTTGGGTCGGGTAACAGTGAAAAGGTCAGTGAATCGAAGCGTGTGGCAGATTTTAGTTCTATAACCTAACCAGAATTTGATTGGAACGTCCTGAGATATCAAACAAAAGCAACGAAGTTCAGGGAGCGAGGACATTAAAAATTATAGACGTAGACTTGAATACTGTTAGCAGATTTAGATAGATGTAGGTTGCAAGAATATAGGCTTCCACGAAAACTAGCCTGCGGGCTACTGCCACTATTGCTACTAATCAAAGGAAGTAATTCAGTTAAACTATCTGCTTCTCTTAGTGTCTGAACCAAATTGTTAGACATTGCAGAATAAGGAAAAACACTAATGATAAAATCAGTAATTTTGTGGGTAAATATTTACGACCGTCAAGTGTGTGTTGAATTCCTAACGGACCAAACTGCTTAGGTCATCGGTTCCTAGATTTACACACTACTTAAACTAACACACACACGCCCATGCCCGTGGGAGGACTCGAACCTCCGGCGGGAGGGGCTATCAAGTACTTGAAGAAAAGGTAACTGCTTTAGAACCACTCCCAATCATTCACGTCAATTTGTTAACAAGTAGCACGCTAAATCGGTAATCAATAAAACTTCCTGGTAGATTAAAGCTGTGTGTCGGACCGAGACTCGAACTCGGGACCTTTGTCTAGCGCGGGCAAGTGCTCTACCTACTGAGCTACCCAAGTACGACTCACGACCCGTCATCACAGCTTCAATTCTGCCAGTACCTCGGCTCCTACATTCCAAACTTCACAGAAGCTCTTCTGCGAAACTTGCATAACTAGTACTTCTGGAAGAAAGGATATTATGGAGACATGGCTTAACGACAGCCTGGAGGATGCTTCCAGAATGATATTTTCACTCTGCAGCGGAGCGAGCTCTGATATGAAACTTTCTGGTAGATTAAAACTGTGTGCCGGGTTCTTGGGTAGCTCGGTAGAGCACTTGACGCCGAAAGGCGAAGGTTCCGAGTTCGAGCCTCGGTCCGGCACACAGTTTTAATCTGCCAGGAAGTTTCATATTAGCAAACGCTCCGCCGCAGAGTGAAAGTCTCATTCTGGTAATCCTTATTTAAAATGAACCGTGCCACAAGTAGGGAGGTGGCGAGCGGCAGCAGGTATGGCGGTACTGACCCTAAGTAGCGTTTGAAGAAAAGCATTTTGAGCCACCAGCTGTACGTGTACATTTTTATTCTCAACCGGTTTCAGTTTTAACAAACATCATCACGTAGATTAACAGTGTGGATCAAAATGCTTTTCTTAAAAAAAATTCAGACGAAGCTGCGAGTGCAGAAAATTAAAGTACTATAGTACATCAGATCAGTGGATGCTGCTTCTAGTTGCCACTTGCGATTTCCAGTACATCAGACTTCTTTTCGGATCAATGTGACGTGGCGAAGTACTTTGTCTTTCTTCATTTCGCCGGTCGCACTTTTTTAACAACTTCTGCTCAAGCATTTTCTCTGCTATTGCTCCATCGTCAGTAGGTTTTCTTTATTTAATTATTTCCCAGTTACGTTACTTGTGTGAATGTCCGCCCTGGGCAGAACTGGCGTATTTGGCGTGCAGCAGATCCGACTTTTTGCTTCACCATTGGGTATTGGTCTAAGTGTGTGACGTTGACGTCGTCTTTCGTTCCGTTGTGTTGACACATTCAGAGAACCGGTCCAGTACACTCTTATCACTTAAAGCAGCTTTGTTTCTCAGAGAATAAATTGCAGGCCACTTCTACAGCGGAGTGCTGTAAGCGTAATGCTATAGCAGCCTCGTAGATCGCACTAGTTAGCAGAGATGATGACGTTTGCACACGATTTACTAAAGTGGAGAGCTGCATGAAACAAGCCTTAGAACCGAAGACAACGATTACTACTACTACTACTACTACTACTACTACTGCTGCTGACGTTTTCCAAGAAACCTCAACAAATGTACAGCGCGATCCATATAAACCTGAACTTCTTTAGTGAGTCATAATTTCCTTCGGAAAGCTCGTGGAAACGGAAAATGTTGTTTTAATGATCTTAGTAGCTCTGGAAGAATCAGATATAGCGTACCATGTTGTCAAGTTGACTGTCGTTTCTGCGCATTACCTCCTTTGTCCTGTATGATTCCGCGCTTCTCGGCTTTTTTTCTTGTGGAGGATATCTTCAAGCCGCGCGGGATTAGCCGAGCGGTCTAACGCGCTGCAGTCATGGACTGTGCGGCTGATCACGGCGGAGGTTCGAGTCCTGCCTCGGGCATGGGTGTGTGAGTGTTTGTCCTTAGGATAATTTAGGTTAAATAGTGTGTAAGCTTAGGGACTGATGACCTTAGCAGTTAAGTCCTATAAGATTTCACACACATTTGAACATTTTTGGTATCTTTAAAAGCCGAATGTACAAGAAGAGACCATGAACAACTGCAGAATTCCGTGAGGCTATTACGCACGAAATAAGCTATGCTGGTGAGGATACACTTCACAGAACGTCGAAGAATATGGTGAAACGATTGGTTCAAATGTTATGACCCATTAAAGTAGTTGAAGTTTATTTGTATGTGTACACTCTGCTGTTCACGCAGTTTTGCAGGATGCCTTACGTACAGCGCAGTACTAAAGGTGGCGGGCGGCGATTAAATGACGTCATGATTTTTGTTGTTGTTGACAGGTGGGCGCCTACTGCTACGCCGAGCTGGGCTGCATGATCTCAAAGAGCGGCGCCGACTACGCGTACATCATGGAGACGTTCGGACCGTTTCTGGCGTTCGTGCGGCTCTGGATCGAGTGCATGATCGTGCGGCCTTGCTCGCAGGCGATCGTGGCGCTCACGTTCAGCGTGTACGTGCTCAAGCCCTTCTTCCCAGAGTGCGATCCGCCGGACGACGCTGGCCGCCTGCTCGCCGTGTGCTGCATCAGTGAGTACCCAGTCCTGCTGTACCATCTCCACTCTGGCACTCCTCCTTAAAATACAAAAGTTTTATACTGTTATGCCTTCACTCCGTCTACAGCTACAAATACACTGCTAGAGCCACCATAAGGTGCCTGGCGAAGGATGCTAGTCATTCCTTTCCCTCTTCCACTGGCAAATGGAGCAAGGGAAAAAGACTGTGTACATACTTCCGCACGAGCCGACATTTCTTTTGTCTTCAGATTCTTATGCGAGATGGATGTTGGTGGCAGAACGATCGTGCTGCAGACAGTCGCAAGTCGCGGTTCTACAGGCATACTCAGTAGAGTTTCGGGTTCGGGGAAAGAACTTCTCCCCCCCCCCCCCCTCCACCGCATCATGTATTCCCATTCGAAATCGCAGAGCATTTCCGTTACACAGGCATGTTGACCTAGCCTAGCGGTAAGATATACAGCGACACGCCTCTAAATTGCTTCCTTGTCTTCTAGTAAAACAGAGGCGATTTATGGCGTTCACCAAGTAGTGTTATAGGCCCTCCCTTTACTATTCCTTATCTATATAAACGATGTGGGAGACAATCTGAGGAGCCGTCTTAGATTGTTTTCAGATGACGCCGTCATTTACCGACTAGTAAAGTCATCAGAAGATCAAAACAAATTGTAAAAGGATTTAGAAAAGATAATGAATGGTGCGAAAAGTGGCAATTGATCCTAAATAACGAAAAGTGTGAGGTAATCGTCATGAGTGCTAAAAGAAATCCGTTAAACCCCGGTTACACGATAATTCAGTCAAGTCTAAAGGCTGCAAATTCAACTAATTACAATTACGAACAACTTAAATTGGAGGGAACACATAGAAAATGATGAGTGTACTAAAGACACTGCCTACACTACACTTTTCCGTCCTCTTTTAGAATACTGCTGCGCCGTGTGGAATCCTTACCAGGTAGGACTGACGCAGTACATCGAAAACGTTTAAAGAGTGGCAGTACGTTTTTTATTATCGCGAAATGGGGGGGGGGGGGGGGGAGAGTTTCACTGAAATGATACAAGATTTGGGATGGACGTCATTAAAACAAAAGCGTGTTACGTTGTGGGGGAATCTTCTCACAAAATTCCAATCGACAACTTCCTCCTCCGATGGCGAAATATTTTATTCACGCCGACCTACACAGGGAGAAACGGCCACCATGATCACCATGATATCAGAGCTCACACGAAAGGATACAGGAGTTCGTTTCTTCCGCGCGCTACACGAGATTGGAATAATAATGAATTGAGGAGGTGGTTCGATGACCCCTCCGCCAGGCACTTAAATGAGATTTGCAGAGTATCCATGTAGATGCACATTTAGATTCCATCCGAGCTCGTGGGAGTCCCAAAAACTCGACTGGGTCGCATATCTGTTCCGTCTGCGGTCTCTTAGAGGCCTATATGAGGTACGCCTGCATAGAACTCTTCAAATACACTGAAGTAGATTATTCGCTTTCCCTACAACAGCCATTAAGTGCTCCTGCCACTTCATGTCACCCTGCAGCGTTACACTTAGATATTTAACGGACGCAACTGTGTAAAGTAGCGCACCATTAACACTGTATTCTAAAGCTGCAGGATGGTTTTTCCCACTGATTCGCATTAAACCCATTTTTTTTCTAAATTTATAGCGCGTCGGCATTCATCACACCAAAGAGATACACTGTCCATGTCGTCCTGTATCCTCCTCAAACTTCGCGTACACTTGCAGTTTGCTGTTCATTCTATCCGTCAGGTCGTTTGTCTATACAAAGAGCAAGAGTGGACGTGTAACACTTCATTGGTGCACTCCTTACGGTATCTTTCTCTCTGACGAACATTTACCGTTGGTGACGACTTGGGGCGTTTATCACTTAAGGTTTTCGTGTCAGTCACATATCCACGCTATAGCCTCGATTTCGTTTTACATAAATAAAAAGCTTTCCACAGATAATACAATTGTTTTACTTCGTCTAACATTTTTCTTCGCTAAAGGTGGAAGATAGCCAAGCGAAGAAATCCTAAAATTAGCAGTAATGTGATTCCTGCATATTGGTTTTCATAGTCTATGGTTCAGCAGAAGTAGATTCTTGCACTCTCCACATCAATGGAAAACGCATCCCTGTGCTGGGAAGCACCCATAAGTACTTTGTCGTAGATTCTGCAGATGCTTTGAAAGCCGCTTAGTAAGTAGTATGTGAAAGAGTTGTATCTACGCAGGTACAGTTACTGTACCTTCTGAAGTCTGGAAATGAAAGGCGGTTGCCGTTTGAGAAACATCACCGCTATAGTTGTACGTTCTTCATTGCTGCTTCTTCCACTTCTAAGTTACCGTGCCACACTCATAAATGTTAACTGCCACGTTTCGATCTTTGCAATCCAAGAGTTAATACTTCTTCCAGCCATCGTACAACATCGCCAAATACTGATCTTTCGTGAACTGAAAAAAAAACTGATTGTTTTTAAAATAAAAAGCGGTGAACTGAAAAAAACTGATTGTTTTTAAAATAAAAAGCGGTAATATGTCAGCCATGCCTCTCCATAAGTAAAATGTCGTCTTTCCGGAACCTCACCCTCTCTCTCTCTCTCTCTCTCTCTCTCTCTCTCTCTCTCTCTCTCCCCTTCCCCTCTCCCTCTGGTATTGACGGCGTCCTTTGGCAGACTCCTCGTGCGTCTGCCCCCGTCTGGAGGGCGCATCGCCAGACAAAAGGGTCGCGCGTTACCAGACTAACTACTGTCTGAGTGTCTGGTGCCAGGGCGTTTGTACTAGGTCACTGCCGCAGAATGCAGCTGCCTGTGCAACGGAGATGCCCGACATTACTGAAATACTTACTTTGCTTTCTACCTACTAAAATGCTCTACAAATACCTACTTTAAAGGAACTGAGAACTACGTAAAAAACAAGGCAGTCTTTATTACCTTTTATTCACCGTACCGTAACAAATCTCTACTTCCACGAGGAGGACATTGTGCAGAAAATATGATCTGGTTTGGGTACATTGCAAACAGCAGCTATAGTCCCGTAAGTTTTGACTTTGCCTGATGTAAAATGAGGACAATGAATATATGAAGATATTTGCGTCGGATCTAGCAATAAATCAAATAACGATCGAAATGTGACTGTTTACCGGTGCTTTAGTAACATAGTGACAGAATCAGAAAAACAATATTTCAGATTAGGCGTATTTGTATTGTTGCTGACAAGACAGTAAGGTAACCAAAATTAAAGCTAATTTTTTGTGTATGTGTCAACCAGCCTAGAGTACAGTTCAGTTGCCTCATCTTTATTGCCATCTCCTCAGTGGGAGGGGTGGTATAAGCAGGTCGAAGGGGAGCTCGTTGTCAGCCTGACCAGCCGCCGCCCTCGTCTGGGGAGTCGTTTTACGCCGGCCGCTGGGGATGGCCTCAAATTCATTATGGGCTGCCGGGGCGCGCTGGCATCTGCGGAATTCTGCGAGCCTCTGCTGGCGATCAGGTCACCACGCCCTGGAGTCTTCAGAGCTGGCACACAGGCAGCCACGTGGCGAGGTCACGTTCTAGACCGAAAGCAGCCGCGAATTGGGAAACCTAGTCGTAAGTCGAGCACCGTGTTCTCCAACTCTGTATTCTAAAAGGGTTTGCTATGGCTTACCGGACAAATTGCGTAGTAATAAATTACCGAATCATCGTCCAACATTTTAATCCTAACGAAACATGACTTATAATGTACCAAGTTGCTTTTCATCGAATTTCGTGTTCAGGTTCCAGCCCGTATCTCCTCCTATTGCTGCTTACTGGAAACTTCCACGGTCAGCGGAAGTCTAATGTCCTTTTTCTATGCTCAGCCACTATTCTTCACCTCGTCGATATACGTGAAAGCGAGGCGACACACCACAGTTTGTTATTGCATTCATTATTTGTTGATAATGTCCGCTTTTTTCACTAATTTGAGTCTGTATTGGGGGTTAAACAAACGTTTTTTTAAAGTCTCTTTCATTAATGAGTTTAGATTCTAATTATTACTATCGTCTAGCTGCGTTGTTTAGCAGTTGCTACCAAAGATGCTCATTAACACCTACTAGGCACCCGATTTGCGTTTCGAAATGAATTGATATCCTTGATCAGCGCAGTACATGTTCACGGAATTAATTCCTTCAAAAGACACACGGTTCATTTGACACAGCACGATGTTTTGTCCGAAAAGATGTTTCCCTTCAATATTAATGAGGAATAAACTATTATTATTATTATTATTATTATTATTATTATTATTATTATTATTATCATCATCCAGAGATAATCCAATACACGTTCACTTCTCGTGATACATTGTTCGAACACGTAGGACACTACAGCTTTTCCTTAACTCGGTTTTTATTAACACAGTTTCTTTGATATGATTCACTACTATGAATGATCACATTTTAGCTGGACAATAAATAGGGTCAATAATCGCAACTAAAGTTGACTTGTGATGTCTGAGAAGTATCTTCGCCAACAACTGAAGTTCTTAAACTGGAATTAATGATATCGATTTTTAACTGATTGAGATGTTCGCTGGATGTCATTTATCTCAGTTCAGTCAGTTCTCATACTTTTGACAATAAATTAAACGAACAAAAATTTACCTTTAACTAGCCCGGCTTCCACTGAATTTCACTATTTCACACAGTGGCGCATGAACTTAGGAGACACGAATACTCGCGACACTAAAATCTCGAACACAAACACTCCCAAGCGCTAAGTACGTTAACAATACGTTCGGTGGGTTTATATAATAGATGTGAAACAAGAGGGACTTTCGTTAGAAACTTTTTGAATAAAGCCTGTTGCTACTTTGCCTATATAATAACACACTATTCCATTGGCTCTTATTAGTCTTTTATTTAATTTTCTCTACTATAAAACGGGAATTGATGGTTTCATATGAAATGTGGAAATTTTTATGGCCAGTTCAAAAAAAATTTAGTTTCAAAAAAGATGAGATGTGTAACGAAGGGTTACAAGCCCTGCATGTTAGCAAAAAAATGGTTCAAATGGCTCTGAGCATATGGGACTTAACTTCTGAGGTCATCAGTCCCCTAGAACTTAGAACTGCTTAAACCTACCTAAACTAAGGACATCACACACATCCCTCCCCGAGGCAGGATTCGAACCTGCGACCGTAGCAGTCGCGCGGTTCCAGACTGTAGCGCCTAGAACCGCTCGGCCACTCCGGCCGGCTGCATGTTAGCACCCGCTTCCCCAAAATGAAAAATCGCAACTTAAGTTTTCTGAACATTAGCTTAGATTTCGCACGTTTTCTAAGGCCACGGTGGAACTATTCTCGTTTATGGATTTCAGAGCTGACATTGTTCCTATAGTTTACTTGTGATTCAATACTAAACTAATTTTTTTTTTTGCTTAGAGACATAAATTTGATTTCCCTTTAATATATCTATAGGTTCACCTTTCTAGCACCTCTCTGAAGGCTAGTAAAGGAACAGGAGAGGAAATCGTGGCGAGCCGTATCAAACCTGTCAGACGACTGAAGACTCAAAAAAAGGAAAAAAAGAAGCTTCTTCCATTACTCTTGGCATTATTTCAAGGAAAGAAAAGGCAACAATAGCTCAAAAAATAGCAATGAGTGTAGCAACCGAAGTTACATATTATGAGATACTCCTTTAATATTTCTGCTAGAATGGCTACCGCAGTTTGTGATCTCGAACGACCCTAAAAGTAAAAGTCGATGCACGGTTTCCGTCGTGTACTATACGCGATACATTCGCATGACTTCATGTAGAAAGAGGGTCTAGCCCACTTGCCCAGAGTAGCCGACTGAGACAGATGGTTCAAATGGTTCTGAGAATTAGAACTTAGAACTACTTAAACCTAACTAACCTAAGTGCACATGCATCCATGCCCGAGGCAGGATTAGAACCTGTGACCATAGCAGTTCGACTGAGACAAGAAAATTGTTCGTGTAAAAGGGACTTAAAGGAGCCCTCGCACGGGATGAGAAAGTGTTTGTGAACGAGGAGGTGGTCGAATTTTGTGACATTACAACGTCGAGTTTCACGTTCCACAACACACCATAGCGTGAAAGACTGAATGAGAGCCAACCGCTGTGGCCAAGCGGTTCTAGCCTCTTCAGTCCGGAGCCGTGCTGCAGCTACGGTCGCAGCTTCGAATCCTGCCTCGGTCATAGATGTGTGTGATGTCCTTAGATTAGTTAGGTTTAAGTAGTTCTAAGTCTAGGGGACTGATGACCTCAGATGTTAAGTCCCATAGTGCTCAGAGCCATTTGAATCATTTGAACTGAATAAGAAAAGTCAGATTTTTGTTTAGTAGAGAGGCATGTGGCCAATAAAAGATGAGAGATCGCATTCTATGTCGCAAGCAGAACTTGAGAGATAGCAAATGGGATTTCGCAGTTTCCAGTTGAACCTCTTGTTTGATGGGTTTTAGAACTTGCGAATAAATGCTGTTTCAAACCACCAGTACATTGTGGTTCTTTTTAAATCGTTGTTTTTGGTACGATTTGTTATAATTATACATATACATCTACATTCACATGATTACTCTACAATTCACAATTAGGTTGACGACAGAAGATTTGTCGAACCACCTTAAAGCTACTTCTCTACCGCTCCACTCTAGATCAGCGCGAGGAAAGAACAAACACTTAAATATTTCCGTGCGAGCTCTGATTTTTCTTTTTTGTTGTGATTATAATTTCTCCCTACGTAGAGGGAAGTCACCAAAATACACTCCTGGAAATTGAAATAAGAACACCGTGAATTCATTGTCCTAGGAAGGGGAAACTTTATTGACACATTCCTGGGGTCAGATACATCACATGATCACACTGACAGAACCACAGGCACATAGACACAGGCAACAGAGCATGCAAAATGTCGGCACTAGTACAGTGTATATCCACCTTTCGCAGCAATGCAGGCTGCTATTCTCCCATGGAGACGATCGTAGAGATGCTGGATGTAGTCCTGTGGAACGGCTGGCCATGCCATTTCCACCTGGCGCCTCAGTTGGACCAGCGTTCGTGCTGGACGTGCAGACCGCGTGAGACGACGCTTCATCCAGTCCCAAACATGCTCAATGGGGGACAGATCCGGAGATCTTGCTGGCCAGGGTAGTTGACTTACACCTCCTAGAGCACGTTGGGTGGCACGGGATACATGCGGACGTGCATTGTCCTGTTGGAACAGCAAGTTCCCTTGCCGGTCTAGGAATGGTAGAACGATGGGTTCAATGACGGTTTGGATGTACCGTGCACTATTCAGTGTCCCCTCGACGATCACCAGTGGTGTACGGCCAGTGTAGGAGATCGCTCCCCACACCATGATGCCGGGTGTTGGCCCTGTGTGCCTCGGTCGTATGCAGTCCTGATTGTGGCGCTCACCTGCACGGCGCCAAACACGCATACGACCATCATTGGCACCAAGGCAGAAGCGACTCTCATCGCTGAAGACGACACGTCTCCATTCGTCCCTCCATTCACGCCTGTCGCGACACCACTGGAGGCGGGCTGCACGATGTTGGGGCGTGAGCGGAAGACGGCGTAACGGTGTGCGGGACCGTAGCCCAGCTTCATGGAGACGGTTGCGAATGGTCCTCGCCGATACCCCAGGAGCAACAGTGTCCCTAATTTGCTGGGAAGTGGCGGTGCGGTCCCCTACGGCACTGCGTAGGATCCTACGGTCTTGGCGTGCATCCGTGCGTCGCTGCGGTCCGGTCCCAGGTCGACGGGCACGTGCACCTTCCGCCGACCACTGGCGACAACATCGATGTACTGTGGAGACCTCACGCACCACGTGTTGAGCAATTCGGCGGTACGTCCACCCGGCCTCCCGCATGCTCACTATACGCCCTCGCTCAAAGTCCGTCAACTGCACATACGGTTCACGTCCACGCTGTCGCGGCATGCTACCAGTGTTAAAGACTGCGATGGAGCTCCGTATGCCACGGCAAACTGCCTGACACTGACGGCGGCGGTGCACAAATGCTGCGCAGCTAGCGCCATTCGACGGCCAACACCGTGGTTCCTGGTGTGTCCGCTGTGCCGTGCGTGTGATCATTGCTTGTACAGCCCTCTCGCAGTGTCCGGAGCAAGTATGGTGGGTCTGACACACCGGTGTCAATGTGTTCTTTTTTCCATTTCCAGGAGTGTATTTTCACACTCTGAGGAGAAAATTGGTGATTGAAATTTCATGAGAAGTTCCTGCTGCATTTGTTTTAATCAATGCCAGCCTAATTCGTGTATTATATCCGTAGCACTCTTTGCCCTATTTCGTGATAATCCAAAACGAGCTGCCCTTCTTTGAACTTTTTCGATGTTCTCCGTCAACCTTATCTGATGCGGATCCCACAACGCGCAGCAATACTGAAGAAGCTAGCGGACAAGCGTCGTGTAAACAGTCTCTATTCCAAAGTATTTAGCTGAGTTTACAGCCTACAGATTCGTGTGATTTATCGTGTAACCCAATTGTAACTGATTTCTTTTAATACTCTTGTGGATGACTTTACACTTTTCATTATTTAGGGTCAATTGGCACATCAGTTTGCAATTTGTTTTGATCATCTGTTGATTTTTAGAAGACGGTAAATGACAGTATAATCTGCAAATAATCTGAGGGCTGCTCAGTTTGCCTCCTACGTCGTTTGTGTAGATCAGGAATAGCAGAAGGCATAAAACACTTCATCTGGGTACGTCGGATATTACTTTATTTTATTCGATGACTATCTGTATATTATAACGAACTGTGACCTTTCTGAGAGGAAATTACTAGTCAGTCACACAACTGAGATGATACTCCATAGACACGCAATTTGTAAGGAACGGTGTCAAAATCCTTCTGAAAATTTAAAAATACGGAATTCAAAATGGTTCAAATGGCTCTGAGCACTAAGGGACTTCTGTGGTCATCAGTCCCCTAGAACTTAGAACTACTTAAACCTAACTAACCTAAGGATATCACACACATCCATGCCCGAGGCAGGATTCGAACCTGCGACTGTAGCAGTCGCGCGGTTCCGAACTGAGCGCCTAGAACCGTTCGGCCACCGCGGCCGGCATACGGAATTAATCTCAAATCCCTTGCTGACAGCTCTCATTACTTCTTGAGAATAAAGTGATAATTGTGTTTCACAAGAAGGATATTTTCTTAATCCGTGTTGGATATTCGTCAATAAGCTGTTTTCTTCGAGGCAAGATATGGCGGTAAGTTATACAAATTTAGCGTATTGTAGTGGCTAGAGCAACGGAGCTACGAAGTGTAGAAGGTTCGCGTCTTGCTATAACGGCAAAAATTAATTCTTCACTTTTGCATTTTCTAAAAGATTGTGAGTGTGTTTTAATTTAAACCAATTATGTTCTGTAGTATTGTATTGTATGTTAACCGGGGACCTAGAAACGACGGAGAGGCTCCATCCCCGCCGCAGCCGCAGTGGTTCACAACCCCACGACGACTACCGCAGTCCACTTCACCCCTCCGCCGCCCCACACCGAACCCAGGGTGATTGTGCGGTTCGGTCTCCAGTGGTACCCCCTCCAGAGAACGTCTCACACCAGACGAGTGTAACCCCTATGTCTGCGTGGTAGAGTAGTCGTGGAGAACTTGTTTGCGCAGCAATCTCCGACCTAGCAGATGGAAAACCGCCTAAAAACCATCCACAGACAGGTCGGCTCACCGGACCTCGACACAAGTACGCGGGCGGATTCGTGCCGGGGACCAGGCGCTCCTTCCCACTCAGGAAAGCCGTGCGTTAGACCGATCGGCTAACTGGGCGGGCATGTTATGCAGTACTCGAAGTTATGTAAATAAAAGAGCACTGTGTCTCAGGAGTGAGTTCGTTCCATTTTGCGGACATGTCGAGAAACATGGAGCAACGAACTGCGAGACAGCTTATTCACCTCGGGTGTCACAGCCGCAAATTTATTGGAGGGCAATTCCGGAAAAAGTTAATACATTTTCTTACAGGTTTCCAGTTCACGCAAAATTTATTTTTGCAACAGTGCATATGGAGTATAAACTGATTGCATTTACACATAAATAGTCCATGCGGTTCTAAGGTATCAGGTATCGATCCGTCCTGAAACACCCACACATATGTGGTAAAGCCTCCACGGGCGGCAATGCAGGTGCTCACGGTGGCATCCAGTCGATCCTACAGATGGCGAATACTGTCCTGGGGTACGTTACGCCACGCCTGCTCGAGTTGTTCACATAGTTTTATAAGAGTTGTTGGTTGACGAGTCACACGTGTTACATCTCGTCGGCCAGGTAAGTTGCTGCACGTCTTGCAGAGCACTTTGAGTTTCACGGGCAGTGTGTGGGCGAGCATTATCCTGTCGGAAAAACACATCACGTTCCTGTTGCAAGAGTGGGAAAACAATTTGTCTAGAGCAGTGGTTCCCAACAGATGGTCCGCGGATCCCCAGGGGTCCGCCAGCTATGCCAGAGGGGTCCGCAAGATGCTATTAGAATAAAAAATATGTTAAATATATTTCGTATTATAACAGATTTTTTAGTTTTGGCCACTTCCTGCATGAGCAGAGCTCTAGCGAACGCTAACTTCTGCGTCTATCGTCTTCCTAGAGCCAAAGGACACTAGCACATTCTAGCGCAAAACTAAAATTAGATAGGTGCAAATAGTTCTGTTGTATGCCGTTAGACTGCGCGCGCTGCCTCTTTGCAGCTGACAACTGACAGTCACTTTACACAGAAACTCGCATTTCAAACGACAATCGGCCATTTTTAATTTATTTCCAGTGCTTACATATTCAATATTCTGTATTAAAACAGTAGTGTTTGTAAAGCGTTGTTTTTTGAGGAAGCTACAGTTCACGTAGTTAAAAATGGACCGTTGGTTAAAAAGTGGTTCGTTAAGACGAGAAAGGCCTACAGATGAAGAGGAAGATAATGCATTTGTTATACTAAACACCCAGATTTGAAGACAAAGATTTTGAGCAATAATCAAAAATTTAACAATAACAATGATGGCTAAATTAAAAACTTTTTAAGCTCAATATTTTTTCAAAAATGTCAATGTTTTTTTCTAAGTACAAAAATATAAAACGTATAAAAATACTCTTAATTTGGTTTTTTTAGGTACTTGATACTGTGATATGACAAGGTACCAATCATGCTCGATGAGGGGCCCTCGAGAAAATTTTGTTGGGAACCCCTGGTCTAGAGCATAACGCACGCACCTAGCGCTGGTTAGCGTCCTCTCCAGAAACACCAAAGGCGCGCTAGAATTTTACCCAGTCAGTCTTGGACGAATGCACTCTACGCGACAGCTCTCAGCGGGCCTACACGTCCCACGCGCAAACGACCACCACTTGCGTGCAGGTAGAATCCGCTTTCAGCGCTGAAGACCACGGCGTGCCATTCCATCTTCCAAGTGATCCTCTGGTGGCACCAGTCGAGCTGTGCACGTCGTTGCTGTGGCGAGACTGGAAGACGGATTAGAAGTGTACGCGCTCGTAGTCGCACTTCTAATAACCGGTTCGCAACAGTTTGTGTTGACAAGTCTGGTCTCGCAAGCCCGCTTATCTGTGCTGTGGTAGCTGTACCATCTGCCACTCTGCCTCGTGCATGGATGTTAGTGATGTCCTTAGGTTGGTCAGATTTAAGTAGTTCTAAGTTCAAGGGAACTGTTGACCTCAGAAGTTAAGTCCCATAGTGCTCAGAGCCATTTGAACCATTTGATCTGCCACTGCTGCCCTTACAAATATGATGAGCCTAGCGGGCGTTCGTGTTGCGTGGACCTCCAGAACGTACTGTGAGAATGTTCAAGTGACCACTGATACCAGCATCGTTGCACAGCTGATGGAGCGCATTCAATAGGAGGTGTGCCAGTTTTCCGAAATGACCCTCCCGCCACTCGGAAGGTTACAGTTTGACCCCTTTAAAACTCCTTGACGCAATAATTTATACCAACAGTCGTATGATTTGTAGAAGTTTATTTTATTTTATGAACTTGTATATGCTACCAGTTTCGGCATTACATTGATGCCATCTCCAGGCCCCACTCGTCATAGTCGTAAAATCGCTATACACGAAAGGAGCCACAGTCTGTGTCACCTAGCCACCAAGAGCTGTTGCAAGACGATTGATTCATGGATCCAGTTACATTGCTCCTTCCGTGTATAGCGATTTTACGGCTATGACGAGTGGTGCCTGAAGATGGCATCAATGTAATGCCGAAACCGGTAGCACATAGAAGTTCATAAAATAAAATAAACTTCTGCACATTATACGGCTATTGGTAAATTATTGCATCAAGAAGTATATGCCAGCCGTCGTCCCACGATCCATAATGAATCAACGAAGAACCTTTAAAACTCGCTCTGTTGGCTGTAGGAAGCACGAGCGCGCCTCCGCGGCTTGGTTGTCTGCTTGCTTCTGTGCCACACTGAGCCTTCTGGCTGTGGGCATTCCCTATTGACACAGCCGGCGCTCTGGTAGCTGCGTTACTACGTTATCTTTCCGCGGACGACGTTGAAACCATAGTTGCAAGGTGTTTTTTGTGACTGGACATGCAACTTTCCTTTTTGCCATAGGATATTGAAGTTTTTATCTATTTACTATAGACATAACAACACGATTAGCATACTGACAAGGTAGGAAATGTGCGCTTTAATAAAGTTAACGTACGAATTTTTCGACCGTCCATTTTCGGACACATACTGTGTGATTCACGAGCCAGATGCAATCCGAAAACTGCCGCTGGAGGGCGTCGCCATCCCAAATCACGATGAGGAGGAAATTTCGTGTGTTAACCGCGATGGAAACCACGGCTGGCACACAGAACGATGAGGAGCACGTCCCGTGTGAGGACGGCTTATGGCGACGCGCGCGCGGCCCGAGGAGCGCGCTTTTCCGTTATTCGCCTCTTTTGTCGGGCAGAGAGAACGGCTTTTCCGCGGTGGCAGTGCCGACCTTGGAGATATCCCTCGCCCCGTGTGCTTTGTACCTGCGGTTGCCTCCGGGGCCCGCAGACCCTCCGCGACCCACGGTTCGGCCACGCTCAGGAATGCAACCCGCCTCTTCTGCCGCAGGCTGGCGCGGTCTTCTCAGTAGCAGAACCACGCGCGCTTGTCACAGTAGTGTCGACATCTCAGCTACCACAAGGGCGAGCAAGAAATCACCTACGTGATAAATCACAGTGATTGAAAACTCGCAATTTTCACAATAACAACTTTATAGTATTGCTGCTGTGAGCACTGTCACAACTGGAAATCACAAGTCGCAAATAGAAGCAGCATCCACGTCGAGTGCCATCTTTTGGACAAAGTTCGAACTTCGTTCTAGAACTTCGTCACACTGTGGATGTGTAACCTACCTATCATCGAAGAAATTAAGCAAGAAGCTAATTTTCTCTGAGAAAAATTTTATACTTGGTATCTTACCTGGCAGTAGTTTGATATGTTTGGCTAGTGTAATTAGAAAAGAATAAATGGGAATAACACAGTGATAAAGCAGGGGTCACCAAAGCATGCCTGCCGGAAACATCATCGCGGTGACCTCTCTGAAATGAGTCCTGAAATAGCATCCAAAATATACACTACAGGCCATTAAAATTGCTACACAACGAAGATGACGTGCTACAGACGTGAAATTTAACCGACAGGAAGAAGATGCTGTGATATGCAAATGATTAGCTTTTCAGAGCATTCACGCAAGGTTGGCGCCGTTGGCGACACCTACAACGTGCTGACATGAGGAACGTTTCCAACCGATTTCTCATACACAAACAACAGTTGACCGGCGTTGCCTGGTGAAACGTTGTTGTGATGCCTCGTGTAAGGAGGAGAGATGCGTACCATCACGTTTCCTACTTTGATAAATGTCGGATTGTAGCCTATCGCGATAGCGGTTTATCGTATCGCGACATTGCTGCTCGCGTCGGTCGATATCCAATGACTGTTAGCAGAATATGGAATCAGTGGGTTCAGGAGGGTAATACGGAACGCCGTGCTGGATCCCAACGGCCTCGTATCACTAGCAGTCGAGATGACAGGCATCTGATGCGCATGGCTGTAACGGATCGTGCAGCCACGTCTCGATCGCTGAGTCAACAGATGGGGACGTTTGCAAGAAAGCAACCATCTGCACCAACAGTTCGACGACGTTTGCAGCAGCATGGACTATCAGCTCGGAGACCATGGCTGCATCACAGACAGGAGCGCGTGATGGTATGGGGTGCCACTGGTTACACGTCTCGGTGACCTCTTGTTCGCATCGACGGCACTTTGAACAGTGGACGTTACATTTCAGATGTGTTACGACCCGTGGCTCTACCCTTCATTCGATCCCTGCGAAAACCTACATTTCAGCAGGATAATGCACGACCGCATTTTGCACGTTCTGTACGGGCCTTATTGAAAAAGTCTGGCCAATGGTGGCCGAGCAACTGGCTCGTCACAATACGCCAGTCACTACTCTTGATGAACTGTGGTATCGTGTTGAAGCTGCATGGGCACCTGTACACGCCATCCAAGCTCTGTTTGACTCAATGCCCAGGCGTCTCAACGCCGTTATTACGGCCAGATGTGGTTGTTCTGGGTACTGATTTCTCAGGATCTATGCACCGAAATTGGGTGAAAATGTAATCACATGTCAGTTCTAGTATAATGTATTTGTCCAATGAATACCCGTTTATCATCTGCATTTCTTCTTGGTGCAGCAATTTTAATGGCCAGTAGTGAACGATGGCGGTAACCGCACGACGACTTCACTGTCTGCCACAACCAGGCGCAACTCGTGGCACGTCGTCTTCTGGCGAGGCTGTATGAGCTACAAGGCCTCACGAACAGTGTTGCGTGACAGTTCGGCGTGTTTATCGCGTATGTCTGACGTCGTGTCGCGGGTGCCGCCAGTTCCGAACGCAACATGCAGGTCACAGAGGTCGAATCTTATCGACGGCTCGGTCCAGATCTTCCAAGGCCCCATATTTTTTTCTTTACATTCGTATATGCAAATAGAATGCATATCTCGCCGCAGGAGACAGCTGAGGTCATTAAAAACGTAGAGTTTGAAACCTCGACATCCCATATTATGCAGTGTAGAAACAACTGCGGCGACTGGAATCAAATCTTCAGATTCCTAGCGTTTCGCCTTCGAACAGACTTAAGCTTCTCAGAGAGAGAATGCAACGAGAGTGGTTACACGGTGGATGCGGACATATTATCGGATACGCGCTGTAGCTTGCGGATAAGAGCCCACGGCTATGCAGATAAAAACAGTTCATGAAAATAAAGACATATTTAATAATATTAAAAAAGTAACTCTTCCTAATGGTCTGCGAAATTATACAGCGCGTAACGAGTATAACTGCAGATGTTTTAATATGTGGTATCTTAAAATGTACACACATCTGTGAGTTAGTTGTTTTTCCCGTGTGACAGACAATCTTCCCATCCACACATCACAAACTTTAAGACCAGGTGCCAGTCGTTACTGCACCACTAGATAGGCTACACCTGTCATTATAGACGCAACATTTTGCTTCCACACTTCAGCACCTCACCTTCACATTAGCAGTAATGGTTTGTTTGCTCTTGCTACATGTACTAGGAGTTAGTACCTAACATAAAAACAAAAGACTTGCAATAGCTAGAATTATTAGTCTGCAAATGATGTAAATACTGTTTTAAAGTCGTTCAGTACACCGTCCTCAGTCACCAATAAAAATATCTGCTCTTCTACCTATTACACACTTTGTTTGGCCGTGGACCAGCTTTCGGCTTCTTACCCATCTTCAGGTTACAACTGAATGCCGCAAACGCAGATAAAATAACATGCAACTTTTTTAGTCTTCTGTCTGGTTTGATGCGGTCCGCCTTGAATTCCTCTCCTGTGCCAATCTCTTCATCCCACAGTGGCACTTTCAACCTACATCCTCAGTTATTTGCTGGATGTATTCCAATATTTGCCTTCCTCTACAGTTTTTGCCTTCTATGTCTCTAGTACCATGGAAGTCATTCCCTGATCTCTTAACAGATGTCCTATCATCCATTCCCTTCTCCTTGTCCGACATATTCCTTTCCTCCCTGATTCTGCACAGACATGCGACTTACACAGGTATTATTTACACAGAAGGTACAAAACATACAAAAATAATGACATGTGGAGTGTTTACGTAGGAAAGTATTACATTTTCGTCACACAGATCTAATTACATTAATTAAAGAAGGTAACGGTTTTTCATGTTGGTAAACCGTTGACAACAGATGAAAAATAATTTCGAATTTACAATTTCAACTTACTGTGTGTAACTATAGTGCGGTTAAAATTGGTTCCAATTTTTGACGTCTGGTTCACCGGAGGGGGACGTAACGCCATTGCCTAGGTGATAACAATGGCAAGCCGGTGGTAGAGCGCCCCTGTTACCACACTGTGAATAAATAGTACCACGCACATTAGATGGATCAACATTCGCCAGCTCTCGTCGTTAAGTCGTATATTCGGGAGTTGAAGTGTTAGACAGTCGTCAGATATTGTAAACAGTATTTTTACATTAATAACAACAATGCGGTACATCAGAATAAAAGATTTGTGATAAAAGTGTCATTCAAGAATACGTTTGCCAGCGGAGAGTATGATGTTACGCTGCAAAACACTCCTCGAAATTCGACAATAGTAATGGACGGTACGCCATACCACTCTGTTGTGATGCATAAAGCTCCAACGGTGCAGTGGAGGAAAGCGTATATTATGCACTGGGTACAAAGAAATGTTTCATGAGATAAAGTTGAACCTAGCATGTATAAGCCAAAGTTAATGGAACTTGTAGTGTTGTACAAGCCAAAACTTCACGCTACCACGTCGACGAACAGGCGAGCAGTAAAGGGGACAGTTTAATCACGCTTCCTCCGTATCAAGCTCTCCGACGGAGTGTATGGACCCAGGTGAAAAGTAACATGGACAAAAACAACAAAACGTTTACGCTCACTGAGGCTGAAATGCTGACAAAAGAAGCCACTGCAGATGTTGTACGACAGGACTGGACTTGAGTTGTGAGCCATATCAAGAAGGTAGGTGAGGACACATTGATTCATGAAGGACTGTGACGAGTTTTGAGGAATAGGAACTTTCGTTGACATGTTAAAATCTGCTTCTTTCGTCAAACACAGCAGAGTTTACCAATATTTATCTCGTTAACGTTCTAATGCAGTTGAAATTGCGCTAGAATCCTGAAATACACTATTATTAAACTAACAACTGAGTGCAAATCAGATCAGTAGCTTATGAAACAGCCCATTCTCACTATAAAAATAAACTTGTAACTCCTTCGCTTGGATTGTTACAAAACCCACAGCAATTCTCGTTTCACCAGCTATCGATGGCCTTCAATAATTACATTATTTCACTGGAAAAAAAGTCTTGTTGCTTGAATATCGCGCTAGATATGGAAGTTCTGTATATTACTCGTATAGCAAAACACACTCGTCTTTGAGCGCTATCATTTGCATAACTCTTGTTTCGATATCTCAAACCGTTCGTGAGATATGAGGAATTTATGAATATTACATTCTAGTTCTTTAATTGACGCAAGAGTTCGTGACTGACCGCTTTACGTACATTTCATTTTCTCGAGACTGGAAACAGACAGCGATATCCTTCCAAGTTTAAAGAATAATTCAACATATTATCTACATTTAATACGCAACAAAATGTAACCTGACACGCACAGAACGAAAATTCATAGCGAGACCTGTTTTTCTCTTCAAACTAAGAATTTATTGCACTACTTCACCTACTATCGAAATATCATAATAACCATGACCATTAACGAAATGATAGGCGGTTCATCCTGAAGCTGACGAATTGAACTGTAAGATGTGTGAGAGTGCGAGTTTTACCGAGTAGTTTCTTTTAAAATCGTTTGAGAAAGATCGCAGGTCGGCCGGCCTTCGCGGCTTGCTGTTCACTCAGAGAGGCGAACCTGACAGATTCCGCGCCGAGCAGGCGCCGCATTCTATTTGTACTGTGACCATCCGCTGCCAACTCGGTCCGTGATGAATTGTCAAAAGTTGCCACTTATTTTAAACGTACTATAAAACTTCAAGGAGAAAAAAGAAAATGAGTTTGAATGCATTGTATCATGTGTTTATTTCCAATAAGGTCATCTTTCTAATGTTCTTTACAGAATGTTATGTTTTACATTCTGCATCATCATACGAGTGGTTTCACGTTTTTAAACGATCGGTGAAGGTTGAAGCTTTCTGTCTTGATCTCCAGCTTCTCTCGTGTGTAGATAACCTCTTTGCCACAGCTCTGCTTGACTGACCGATAGATACTTTCCCATAGTGTTTGCATGCGGCAAAGGTTGGAGTCTGTCCTTGCTATTGAATGAAAATTTTGATATGCTGTTTGTATTATAAAGAGTAAAGACCCTTGGAACACAGTGGTGTAGGTAGAATCATATGCCGGTGACCGTGACAAACGGAGCAACCCCTCAGTTATGCACACTGAGCCACTGTACGCAGCCCTTGAAGGTAGTGGTGTGGACATGTTGGGAATGTAGATCTCACGGGGAGCGTGCAAGGGATAAGTCCCTGCAGACGCACTATCCTCTGTGCCCACTGTGGCTCAGATGAATAGGACGTCTGCCATGTAAGCAGGAGATCCCGGGTTCGAGTCCCGGTCGGGGCACACATTTTCAACATGTCCCCAATGAAGTACATCAACGCCTGTTTGCAGCTAGGGTGTCCATTTAATTATCATTTAAGTGGAAAGACGTTGTGTTGACGGTGACGTCGTCTTCCGTTCCGTTGTGTTGACACATTCAGAGACCCGGTCCGGTATACTCTCATCACTCAAAGCAGCTTTGTTTCTCAGAGAATAAATTGCAGGTCACTTCTACAGCGGAGTGCTGTAAGCGTAATGCTATAGCAGCCTCAGTTAAACTACCGGACAGCAACCGACAGTGTTTCTGCGTAACACACGCTACGCCGCCCTCCGCCGGTAGCTTCCAGAGGGATATCTTCCCATCCGTACGTAGCGCCGCAACAGGTGGTTCCGGCCGTCACTGGCTCAAAGTAAACCCGTCACGGGCGCGCTGCCGACTGAAGGTGCAGCGCGAAGCAAGGATCAGCCTCTCCCTGTCCCAATTTCGCGCACGCGCGTTGCCTTACCCCCTATTCAGAGCAGCATTACAAAGTTTGCAGAAAACAAAAAATAATACTTAGATAAAACAACCAATCAAAATGTTTTTACATAAACTAAAAAGTAAAGTTTTAGTAAATGTAAGCAGTCGCAGCAGTAAATTTATTGTTTTTGGATGCTAAATACACAGGTCCAAGTCGTGCTTTTTTTTCCACTGAAGACAAATAATATTCGTTCCCTTCTTGTATTCCGTGTTGTTATGCTCTGGTCGAAAGAATTTCTTGGAAAAACCGAACGTTTCCATCCCGCCTGGGAAGCACATCTTTAAGGTATGCTGTAGCTTCTGTGAACATCTGATAAACAACCTGGCTTCCTAGTGACTAAGATGAAATTTCGATTCCGCGTTTTGCCGAACACAGGCGTGACGTCACACGTTTCCGGAACTCGAGTGCAAATTGGCCGTTGTGGCTTGCTGTGGTCCGGTATTGCTATCGCTCTACAGAGGAAAACATGGTGTATAGCAGCAACCGACAACGGCCAATTTCCATTCGAGTCTTGCAGACATGTGACGTCACGCTTATGCTCCGCGAGGCCCACGAGAAAGAAAGGCCGTGGTGCGTACGTCACAGCGCGTGACACTGCAGGTCTTAAGAGTTCCAGCAGCCGTCTCCGGGGGGGGGGGGGGGGGGGGGGGAGCGAGTAACTGTTTCAGACGAGTTTAATAATTATTGACTGCTCGTTGAAATGCGTATAAGCTCTCGATAGCACACGAAAAATTTAAGACCTTTAGTGGTTACCTTATCAGTTACATATTTATTTCCTATGTTCCTGCACGGATCTGAGTTATCTCGTTCGCCCCGTATGCCCGGGAGGACACGGAATCGATATTTCAACTCAGTCATTGGGAAGCCACGTTGTGTATAAGATGTTCATAGATGACGTTCTCTGCAGATAGTATGGTTCAAATGGCTCTGAGGTCATCAGTCCCCTAGAACTTAAAACTACTTAAACCTAACTAACCTAAGGACATCACACACATCCATGCCCGAGGCAGGATTCGAACCTGCGACCGTAGCAGTCGCCCAGTTCCGGAATGAAGCGCCTAGCACCGCTCGGACACAGTGGCCGGCCATGATGACTGATGGTGAATAGGTAGGCTAGTAATTTTACGAGATGTTTGTGTATATAGTGGTGTAGAGACGTGTGTATAAAAATGTATGCACTGCCAGTACGTAGATACAAATGATTGGTTTTCTATTATTTCGCTATATGTCGAATCTGAAAGCGTGCATTATATTCTCTAATTTTATTTAAAAATGCTTCTATTCATTACATTCGTGCAGAACTAGAATTTTTAGGGATTTCTCTGGCTCACCTAGTACTAGATGAGAGATTTTGCCACGAGACCAACACAAACCAGCCGTCACTCCCTTCCATTTTATTGCCTTATGGTGTCCACATTTTGATCCATCGTCCCGTGATGACTAATTTATGATTAACATAGTCAGTTAATATATGGAGATGGTATCTGTTCTTTCGGACATGTCCGAAAGAAGAGATACCCTCGGTGACCACGCAGCGCTCTAGAAAGAGATGATGATAAAATCAAGACCATACGATGTCAACAGGCGTTGATATACATCAATGGGGACAGTTGAAAATGTGTGCCCGACCGGGACTCGAACCCGGGATCTCCTGCGTCCGAAAGAACAGATACCATCTCTATATATAGTTCAGGCCAATCGGCCATGACCTTTTTCTTCTGTGCGGATGCACACATATTGCCCGAACTCTCCTACGGGACTCGGCCAGATTGTCTGCCGCGAGTAATGAGTCTAGTGGCAGGGGCACTACGAATATAGTGTATGGACATAAAGTTGGGAATGTGGGTCTCACGGGGAGCGTGCAAGGGATAAATCCCTGTAGTCGCACTATCCTCTGTGCCCTCGGTGGCTCAGATGAATAGAGCGTCTGCCATGTAAGCAGGAGATCCCGGGTTCGAGTCCCGATCGGGGCACACGTTTTCAACTGTCCCCTTTGATGTATATCAACGTCTGTCGACAGCGTATGGCCTTGATTTAATTATCATTTCTTTCTAGTCAGTTAACAGATCACAATCAAATGCAGCCTCACCAAAAGCCTCCCACGTTCCACATGTAAATTTGCGACCCTCTGTCGTACAACCTTTAAATGATGGCGTCATTGTGAATCTTCAAGCGTCTTGGAAGCTGTAAGAGACGCGTGCCACTCAGTGTCTAAAATGCGACGGGCCTCTAACTGTTCCATTGTCTCTGCAGCTCTGAAGACTGCCTGACGTTCTGCATCCAAGAGATTGCTCTGAGGTTTGTTGGATTCGAGTAACTTTCGCACATTGAGTTCTCTTAGAATTATGCGCAAAATCAGACTTACTTCGACGAGACTTGTAGTAATAGATTTTTTTTAAATGTGCTGCGCGGGCTTACCGTCGGATTTCATTGTAGTATCTCGACCA